>NC_142008.1:90150475-90750475 GCF_049901715.1 Pseudonaja textilis
TAAATTTCAGACTCAATTCAGGGCATAGGTTGAGGGCTACCTGTACAAACTTGGAGATTCAAGCCAAGCCATTTAATATCTAATGCTTTGTCAAATCAAACAAGTTAAAATCAAACTAGCAGATACAGCTCCACCTGTCCGGGTGTTTTGAAGGATGTAAACTCAGAAACAGTTGGTGAAGACACTCAGAGAGACAATGGAGGGAATTTCCTCCAAAAAGAAGCATGACTATGCTCACTTTAGCATTGTTATGATGCCACGTGAAGACCCTTTTTTTACATGCATTTTTTAAATCTGAATGTCTGCCTTGCCATTGCTAGTTTGTACAATGTTTTCATTTTGCATTTTTTAATTGTAAATGTTTTTATTCGCTTTGCATGTTTTAATTTTTTACTGCTAAGCACTCAAACAGTTTTGCTACTGGAGTGCTTTTAAATTTCAAATAAAGCTATTTTGTTTTGTTTTCTATCTAGATTAATAGAACTATTTGCAACATCATCCCATCTCAAGGCTGGCAGCGGTGATAAGCTGGATCAGATGAGCAGGATACAACAGCCACCATCATCACAAGGAAAGGTCAAATGCAAGGTCCTTCAATTGTTAGTGCTGAGGGGGTGATTTACTGACATGAGGGCCATTGTAATGTTTTCTCTCTTTAAGGGTAGTAGCAGAAGTAAAGGTCAGGAAGACTTCGGGAAGAAAAATGCACAGAGATATACTTTAGAAGAGAGAAATTACTGTTCCCGTGATAAAAGGCAAAGGGGAAACCAAGCATCTCATGTAGCTCAAGGTCCCCAACCTTTTGGGCACCAGAGAGAGGTTTTTCTGTGAAAGCTTTTGATAATCTGAATTGGCAATTTACGTTACAGCAAATTTTAAAAAAAAGAATTTCGGAAAGAATATTGAAAAGACATTAAGTGCAATATAGTCTGGACAAAAGGCTAGTGTACTATTAAATGGAGATCATACAGATGACTTTAAGATAACCAAGGAAGTGAGATGGGGTGCCCATTACAGCCTCTACTATTTATCCTGTCTCTAGAAGTGTTGCTAAGCCTGAACCAGATGAAATGCAGAAATAAAGGGGATTAAAATCAGAAACAAAAAAATATAAGGTCCAAGTATTTGCAGATGACCTAGTATTTATTGTAGAAGATTCCTTAAATACTGGATATGTGTTGTTGCAAGAAACAGAAAAATATGGGGATTTAAAATGAATAAGGATAAAGCTAAAATGATAGTTAAAAACTGTACTGCAAACTGTACTACAGAAAAAAGAATTAGAAGAAAAAATGGGATTACAGATCACAAAAAAGGTGAAATATTTGGGAGTATGAGTATCTTCAAGCTGTTCTTTAATTAAAGAAGACAACTATAGTAAATTAGTAAAACAAATAAAAAAATAATCAGAATCATGGGGGAATTTGCAAATGTCATTATTGGGAAGAAATGCAGTAATAAAAATGAACATTTTGCCCAAGCTATTATATTTATTCCAAGATTCCAATAAAATTAGATAAAATTGTTTTTTAAAGAACTAAACAAAATAAAAACTAAATTAGTCTGGTTGGGCAAGAAACCACACATTAAATTTAAAGTGCTACAGGATAGTAGGAGCAGAGGTAGTTTTGGGCTACCAAAGTGGGAACTCTATTATCAAGCAGTGGCATTAAATTGGATAAAAGATTGGGTAAATTTAAAAGATAAAAGTTTTTTTAACATTAGAAGGTCATGAGCTCCAGATAGGTGGGCATGTATTTTTATGGGAAAAAAGGAGTAAAGTACATTCTTACTTCTACAGACCTCAAATAAGAGATTCACTCATCCAGATTTGGATGAAAATCCAAAAGAAACATTACATAAAGATGCCTCGCTGGCTGTCAATTATGGAGGCCATGATCCACCCGAAAAGATTGGATATAAAATATGGTAAGTTATAATGAGTTATTGGACCAAGGGAAGCTTAAAACTAATCAGAAGTTGAGAGAACAAGGAATCATAATTGATTGATGGCCATACTTACAAATACAAGATTTATTTATTTATTTTATTTGTCAATTGCTTACAAGATAATAGGTATAAGTATAAACATAGTTATGAATATATTGATACATATAAGAAAATAAAAGAAACAACAGGACAGAGACAGTAGGCACTTTGGTGCACTTATGCATGCCCCCTACAGACCTCTTAGGAAAGGGGTGAGGGTAGACAGTCCAAGCTTGAAGTTTAGGGGGTTTGGGGAAGAAACCAGAGTCAGGTAGAGTATTCAAGACATTGACCACTCTGTTGCTGAAGTCGTATTTCCTGCAATCAAGTTTGGTGCGATTAACCATGAGTCTATTGTGTGCTCTTGTATTGTTATGGTTGAAGCTGAAGTGTTCATTGACAGCTAGGACATTGCAATGTATGATTTTATATACTATACTTAGATCGGACCGAAGGCGGCATAGTTCTAGGTTTTCTAGGTCTAGAATTTCAAATCTGGTGGCATAAGGTATTCTGCAATGAGCAGAGGAATGGAAAACTCTTCTACTGAAATATTTCTGGGCTTTCTCTACTGTGTTAATATCAGATACATAACGTGGGTTCCAGACTGATGAGCTGTATTCAAGTATTGGTCTAGCAAATGTTTTGTATGCTCTAGTTAGTAGTGTGATATTTCCTGAGAAAAAGCTACGTAGGATTAGGTTAACAACTCTTAATGCCTTTTTGGCTATGTAGTTACAGTGGGCTCTAGCCACTTAGATCATTAGAGGTGAGTACTCCAAGAGCCTTGACAGAGTTTGGATCATCAACAAGGTCTTGACTATTCAGCTTGTATTTTATTTTCTGACTTTTTTTGCCAATATGTAAGACAGAGCATTTAGATATAAAAGATAGATATAAAAAAGACCTAGAGGAATTTGGATTTGATAAAGAACAGCAGCAATTAAACAAAATTTTAGTTGGAACAGAAGAAAAATTTATAACTAAAATGTATAAATATTTGTTAGGATTTAATATGGAAGAAATTGTAAAGGATTCTATGATAGCATGGGTTCAACACTTCAGATATAGTATTGAATTCGATGAATGGGAGAAATTATGGACTAGGAATTAAAATTAATGACATCTATGGCCTACAAAGAAAATTTATACAAAATGTTCTATCGGTGGCATTTGGCCCCAGCGAGATTGGCCAAGATATATCCCAACACAAGTCCAAAATGTTGGAAATGTGGACAAAAAGGTGGTACCTTTTATCATATGTGGTGGCTATGCTCCGAGACCAGGAAATATTAGGTTAAAATAAGGAACTGGTTACAAGAGATCACCTAACACCAAACTGAACTCAAACCAGATTTTTTTCTGTTAGGAATAACTCTAGACCAATATCCTAAAAAGATTAAATACATTATATACTCCATATCCTGACAGCATCCAGAACAGCTTTTGCACAATTATGGACAGGAGCTAATATTCCTTCAGAAGATCTAGTTATACAAAAAATAATGGATTGCGCTGAAATAAATAAACTCACATTGGAAATGGAAGACAAAGAGGATTCTGATTATTACACAATATGGAATAAATGGTATTAGTGGTTAGAGAATAGATATAAAGATTACGAAGAACAGAGGATTGTAAATAAAGCAAGAGACCTTAAGAAAATATTAATGTAGAAGTGCATATAAGGAGGTATGTAAGTTATATGTATTTGTCCATGCTAAAATGCTATTATGAATATAAATAAGATTTGCTTTTTTTTTTTTAAACTGCAATAAAAACATTAAAAGGGGGGTGGGGTTCTGGAGACCGGAAGTGGGTATGGTTTACTGTGCTGCTTGTATCTTGCAGATGGGGCTTCACTTATTTGCACAGCCTGATTACTGGCATGTCGTGGCCCAATGGTGATGCATAGACCAGGGGTTGGAAATGCCTGATATAATTGATTTCCATTCAGTATTCTGCCTCAGCCATCAAACTCTCTGAAGAAGTTGCAATAAACCATCTAGCTGTCAACAGCTACAATAGTTAAGCATAGTGACATGTTAGTAGAAACCAGTCCCCTGGGTTTGGTTTCAGCTGTCATGGAGGTTATATACTATGGCCTATCCCTAGACAATGAGTCATAGCCACATTTTTGCTTATTATGCCATGTTTGCAAGAAAGCACACACATTTTAAAAAGCATGGTGATATTGCATATTCTCCCTTTTGAGGATCTCTTTCTTTCTTATGTTTATATTCTTCAAAATTAAACAATACCATTTACCCAGTGATATTTCTAGAGAAATGTTTTCAACCTCATCAATTTCAAGATGGGTGGATTCAAATTTCCAGAATTCCTCAACAACATGCAGGAGGGACTCTGGGAACTGAAGTCCACATATCTTAAAAGTTGCTGAGTCTGACAAATACTTCTTGAGAGAATCTAACTGAATTTGTTGCCATTACCAAATTCTATTTTAGTTTGGAAACCTTTGTTTTTCTCCTTTCTATGTCTCTAAGGTAACATGAAACAGAGGGGATAAAGCTAACAGCACAAATTCTCTTTAGATCAGCGGTGTCAAACTGAAGACCCGGGGTGGTTAGACTTGGCACGACGGGGGGACACCCTATAAACAGTAAAGGACCGGTCCGCAGTGCCTCTGCCAGCAAAAACTGAGCTTGAGAGGCTCACGCACAGCCCTCCCGAGCTCCATTTTTGGTGGCAGATGGTTGGTTAGAGAAGGCCTTTGCAGCCATGAGCTCACAAGGGCCACATGCAGCCCTCCTGAGCTCCGTTTTCACTGGCAGTGTTGCAGCAGGCAGTCACAGCCAAAAATGGAGCTTGTGAGGACTATGTACGGCCCTCCTGAGCTCCATTTTCACTGGCAGAAGGTTGCAGGAGACCATCACAGCTGAAAAATGAGCTCACAAGGACTGTGCGCAGTTCTCCCGAGCTCAGTTTTCGCTGGCATTAGGATCCTGGAGCCCCTCCCAGGCTCTGTTTTCTCTGGTAGAGGGTTGCAGGAAGACTTTGTAGCTGAAAATGGAACTCGGGAGCTCATTTTCGCTGGCAAAGCACTTGGGCCACCTCCAACATGAGTGACGTCAAGCTGGCGGACCACCCCCAACTTGGCCCCCTTAGGTGAAATACAACTCAGGTGCAAGCCCTCAATGAAATCGAGTTTGACATCCCTGCTTTAGATCAATTATCATTTGGAATATAACACAGAGCTGGATTACAATTCCTATTGCCCTCAGCCAGCATTCCTTCTAGCTGAGCAAGTATGAATCTCTATTCAAGTTTTCTGGAAAATATAGAAATTATTTGCTTTCTTCCAGGATTTTTTCAACTTTCTAAAAATTCATCAAATTCTAGTACCTATGATTTGATAGCTCCACAATAGAGGGTCAGACTTGCATGGATTCTATAGATGTTTTCAGAATCCAAATTCTACTGTTTGACTCCTAGCATTGCTGACTAGGGATAGAAGTTCAGAACTAACGAACATTTTAACAGCTAGTGACTCCTACCACTGCGAATAAAAATTCATGTTACAATCAATTTATTCCAACTAGCAATCCTTGTGATGAAGCCCAAATTTGATTGAACTAGTCCTGGAAAACACAATTCAGTATTATTAGACACATCAAGGATAACATTTATTAGCAAGATTAAGTTCCTTATTGTTGAACTGTATTTATGAAGGCCATCAAGTGAATCAAAAATTATTGTAGGATGAGGTAATGTGTATCAGAATATAACTAAGGAGAACAAATGTTATAAACATTACATTAAAGTCCTATTATATACTCTTCACTCTCTTTTCCATATATTTATCACAATGAAATTAATTCCCTATACCCAGGATGGTGAAACCTATGCCACGCATGCCGGAAGTTCCATGCAGAGCCATCTCTCCAGGCACGCCAACCATCGCCAGTTGCTCTTCTAGGTTCTGGCATGTGCATGCATGCTGGCGAGCTGGTCTTTACACATGGGAGCGCCGTAAACTGGAAGAGCAGCTCCTGGCACCCCCTGACTACCTGGTCTTCCGATTTCTAATGCACATGCGAAGACCAGCTGGGGCATGCAACCAAAACCTCTCAAGTAGTCTTTGAACAGAAGCTTTATTATTAATCACCTATGTGATTTATCATACTGATTAATTCCTTCAGATAAGACTTCAGGGAGAAGATCAAGTCTGTGCAGCTTTATTCCACACAACTATAAGTCACATAATCGAACTATTATTATATAACTGTCTTGTATGATTCATTCTGTGGCAAGATGGGCAGCAGATAAATTTAATAAAGAAATAAAAATAACAGAAAAATGAAATTAAAGCACCTAGGAATTCTACTAGTCCTTCAATGCTAAAATATTGCCTGTTTAAAAAAAAAGAATCAAAGCTACAGAAAGGAAATGTTCTTTATCAGAGAAAACAAATCCAGTATCATAATCCAGCAATCCCCAAGCTGTGGGTCATTACACACTAGTGGGCTGAGAGGATTGCAACCAAGCCATAAATGGCTGGCAAAAGTGTGCACTCCATCTGTGTGAGTGACAGATACGCATGCATGCCGCTCACATAAATGGAGCCACCTGACTGCACTTCCCGGACACTCGTATGGAACCAACCCCTCCCCCAGCCAGCCAGAAACATTGGGGAGCTCTATCCTAATTCATATGTACTATTCAAGGACTAGAAGTTTCAGTCTAAATCTTCCAGATAAGATTCTGTGAATACCACAATTACATAATAACTCCCTCAAAACTTAACGGACATAAATCTGCTATACCATCATTAATGTGCATGGCATTTTGGGGAATAAACTTCCATAAAGTGTCTTCTATCAACACAACGGAAAAATTAAAGATGATCAAATAAAGTTGCACTAAACGTTTTAGAACTGAGTATAGCTAAAGCATGGTTCAGATCTCACAAAAAAATTGGAAAAAGGAATAGTAAGTTGCCATTGTTCAATTTTCATATGGAAATTTTAAAAAATGCTATCAAAGAATAGTACAAAGGGAAGAAGATCTTCTGATAGTTCAATACTGAATTTTGTACTGCAGAAGACAGCAACAGAAGAGATGGTGAAATGTGAAGGTTAAGGACAAGAATTTTTTTTTTTCACTTCCAAAATAAACAAGCTAGTTTTAAGGATTTAAGGTAGATTTTTTTTTTTTTTGCTATATTCTGTTATATGCATGTGGCAAGACGCACTAAAAAAAATGTCTAATAAAAGAATAAGTAGGTGCAGTCAAATGGAGAAATTGCTAAAGATTGAGCAAAACAATGAATATTTCATTAAAAGCATATGAATAAAAAGTAAGACATTTTAGATTTTACATCTCATTATAAAAATAGTAAATGCTATGACTTTCTACAATAGAATAAACCTTTGACTAGTTTCATTGTTTTACTGTGTGGCTGGCTTCCTTGGATAAAGCAGCACTTTCAAAAGTAAACAAACCCTCATGAGACCTTCAAGAGTAAACATATCCAACTGATGTATTTAGCAACTAGCATACACTTAAAACATCACATACAGTTATACTAACTCTGACAGATTTCATCACAAAGAATTTATTCTGATAGGAGTAAACCAAATTAATGAGCGAACTCTTCTACACATGTATCATTGCTTCCTCCGTGTATAAAATGTATATTGTTGCCTCAGTAAACACCCAAAGCCTGGGGCCTTAATTTATTTTTTTTTAAAAAGAAGAGACAAGTTCAATAAATGCAGACTTATTCATGAATATTAACAAAGACATGTTGGATGTAATTTTCATCTTTTCTTCCCCAAAGCAATATAACTAAGACTGTTAAGAAAAAGCAAAGCAATTTACAATTATATTTTTATATTCACAATCCAGAGTGCTATTGCTATATGTACTCTTAAAACCTGGAAGGCGATTCTTTACATTCTTCTGTAACTCCACCTCCATTATTGAGCAGAATACTTCCAATTTCACCACCACCCTTTTGTTAGGAGTCCGCTTTTGCTTCTGCTTCTTTCAATCACACTATCTTTAGCTATCAAACCTTTTAAATACATTTTAAATACAAATCTACATTAGTAGATATGTTATTTTCATATTTTACCAATCTACAGACAGTATTTGTCTATTTTTTTGTCTGATAAACGTATTTTTGGTAACTCAAGAATTTCCACTCTGCTCTATGAAAGCCTTCAAAAAATACTGCCAAACTGTAGAATTGTAATCTCACACTGATTGGAATGGCTATCTTCCACTTTTTATACTTTTTTCTGTCCCCTTTTGTCTAAATAGTCCCCCACCCCCACCCCCCACCCCCAGTTCAACTGTATCTGATTCTCCTGGACAAGTCCCTGCAGTATTTTTAGAAAGATTTTTCAGAAGTGGTTTGCCATTGCCTCCTTCCTATATAGCTGAGATGAAGTGACTGGCTCAAGATCTTGGCTTCATGGCCAAGGAAGGACCAGAACTTAACAGTTTCCCAGTTTCTAGCCTGATGCCTTTACCACTACACAAATTAGCCCTTCTGTCTAACTATAAAAATATCTATTTTGAAAGTACTAATAATTCCCAACTAACTCCTCTCCAAACTTGGATGGACTCCATATTTGTCAGACCATTACAACCTTGAAACCTAACATCATCCAAAGGAGACTCCTTCTCTAAGCTTCATCAACCACACCAGTTTAAAAAAAGAACAGATAGCAATAGTTAAGAAATAGCTCTCCATAACACCTGAGATTTCCAGAAGCACTAGATGAAACCATATTGTTTCCCACTCACATTTAAAGGAAAGATCAATTAGCCTTCTGCACTTTGTACCCTCCAGGTTTATTGAAAGAAACTTGGAATTCCAAACTTGAATGCACAGTCACCATTCTGAGATTTTTATCTCCAGGATATAATATGGCTGCAAAATGTGGTTATATACTAGCTAGATCCAGATCTCATTATATTTCAAGCTTCTTATTTTGCTTTAAAAACATTTTTTTTATCTTCATTTAAGAATAATATTCTTCAAATCCACATTTAGCTTGGGCTAAGTAAATCCATATGCTTGAGATAAAATTGATTACAGTCAGAGAATAAAGTTTCTATATTATAATATAAAGTCCTTTACAAGTATTGGGCCAATTCCCATTATTAACTATACACCAGCTAGAAGATTAGAAGATTTTAAATCCAAAAATCTGGAGAGTCTCAGATAACAAAAAGCTATCCTAAGCATGTCAGTTTCAAGAATGTACGTTTTATCACAATCGATGCACTGTATGTAAATTTATGAAGAAGGATCTTTTTATGTTTTTTGTGGTATGTTTATGTTTATTTTGTTATGTATGTTTATGTTTATCTTGTTATTAAAAAATAAAAAAAGAATGTACGTTTTATCACTATTAATACTACTAAATTATTACTATATTATACTTCAAGGCATATTAATATTGCTTTAACATGTTACTTTTTTCTACTTATGTTCCATCTCTTTCAGAACTTTTCTGGCTTGAAAAGTTTTTTCACTTTTTTTTGTCAGAAAGACAGGAGTCAGTATTAGATATGACTCACGCAAAATTTTGCTTATTCAGGTAGCAAAATCTGTGTCACGTCTTTAAACTGGTGCTTCTTCTAAATGCTCCCCAGCACAGCCTAAAGTGTACAACACTTCCAAAATAGTCTTTCCAAGAAAATCAAGGAAAGTTTTTTTCTTCTCAGCCAAATTAAAACTTCTTGTTTCCTATGCAATCATATTTTCACCAACATTCTAGTTATTCCTTCAGTAATGATGTTTTGCATAAATAGTTTAGCAGCTCAGCTACTGCAGCAGAAATAAACCTACAGCCTATAACGAAAAGTGTTTTAGAAATATTTTTGACCTATTCCTAGAGCCCATATTTTAGACTAGCCTTCTTGGAGCAATTCCTCTTGTAGTCCTAGTTTTCTATTCCCACTTTAGATGAGTAAGATGTTTTGATTAGCTTTTCAATTTTAATCTTATTAGAAACACAATCCGAATGCTCCATATGCCTTGTATTGAACTTCCTGAGAAGCAGTGAAAAATATCTCCACGGCCGATTAAATTTCCATCATCTTTGCCAATTCCAAATAATTAATTTGGACATCTCAGCTTCACTCTGGGATACAAATTTTCTAGTCTTGCTTAGTACATACATATCTAACAGCAAAATGTATTTCGTTTTACTATTAGACACATAGGTATTTCATTTCATTAAGAACTATTGAGAAATCCTTCACATTATTGCTATTGCCTGGATATTCCATTCTGGGTTGGAATCAGAGCAACATAATAAATCAGTTCCTGAGCTTCAAAATTTCCTAAGCAAGTAAAATCACTGGACTGTGATCTCTTATGTTGACTCTGCCAATCAAAGCGGGCATCTTCTTGCAACAGATTCTATGTTCAATGCACAATTTCCATCACAACTAACGTACATTATTTTTATAATATGACTCAAACATACTTTTTCACAATTGCTATGTTTAACATTTTGAGAAAGTACACTATTACAATTGAGAAACGTGTTGTTTTAATTCCTTCTGCTGCCATTTCAATATCTATATTCCTCTTGTTCTATTAGATGCTCACAATACAGATGCTCACAATATAGGTTCACTGACATGTCAGGTGCTTTCCGAAATAGTCTGACTTAACTTACTTGACTCCAAAAGTGCGAAGTAATTGTAGTATGCAATCTAGAATACAGTGAGCTGATATACATATAGAAGCAAAGCATCAACTCTGAAGCTGATCTGACACAAAGGTCCTGAACTATGCATTCATGAAAGGATGAAAAGGATGAAAGAATACTGAGATATTTAATCATTGGAAGAACCCCAATTAGACATCTGGCCCTACTTCTGGATCTAGGAGCAAATTCTGTCCTCAACAAAGCTCGGGTGTTTTTCATGGAGAATATGAAATTTTCAAAGGGGCTCCTTCAAATACTCTGGGACAACACTTATTGTCAAACTCTCAATCATTGGAGGCGTGTAAATTTGAGGAAGCTGCCATACATAGCACAACTTTATCATAAGAACGACTCCAAATCATCAGCCAATTCTACAGTTGGTCTTCTCTGATACGCTCCTTCTCAGTGTGCTGAGAGAATCCTGCTCATTAGACTGAGTCTGTCAATCTTTTAGTAGCCACACCTCTTGCGTCTGCTTTCCCAGTTTTGATGAAAGAGGGCGTTGGTTTTTACCTGATACACACGAATCTCTGTGAGCTGTGAAGAGCATCCAGAAGTGGGAGGTGCTTCAGTCTCTTCTGGAAAGGCTGGGCTTAAAACTCCGGGACGCTCCTTCTCCTCCACGGGACACCTCCCCAGCGTCCCCCAGTTTTGCCAAGACTGAGTGCCAAAGTCCGGAACTCATCACCTAATCTAGATCCCTGACTGGAATGGAACCCCACCAGACAGAAAGAAATGGGTGGGGCTGGATGCTCTTCACAGCTCACAGAGAACGGGCGTATCAAGTAAGTACCAATGCCCTTTCTCCCATGAGCTGTTCAGAGCATCCAGAAATGGGACATACAAAAGCTTGGCCTGTCCTTAGTGAGGGACTCTGTCTGGATCGAAATCCACTCCTAAACTCTGTGGACCCTCTGCAGGACTCTTCTGCCAAATGAAGTGTCCGCTGAGGTGTAGACATCAATTTTATAATTTCTGACAAAGGGAGATGGTGACTCCCAAGTCGCCGCTCTGCAAATTTTGTCTATGGAAGCCCGTGTGGCCCATGCTGATGATGTTGCCGCACTCCTTGTCGAGTGGGCTGTAATGCCCTTAGGAACTGAGATGGACTGGCGTTCGTAACTTTTAGCTATGGTGGCTCTCAACCATCTACCAATGGTTGTCAATGACACCTTGTGTCCTAAAGTGGATGGGTTGAAGGATAGGAATAGAGCCTCAGATTTTCAAAATGCCGCCGTACGGTCTAGATAAATGCTTAACGCCCTTCGAACATCAAGTCGATGCTATTGATGCTCCAGTCTATGAGATGGTTTCGGACAAAAAATTGGAAGCACCAACTCCTGCGCTCTGTGGAAGACTAAATTTACTTTAGGGCTGAATGATGGATCCAATCCGAGAACCACTCTGTCCGCATGAAACACGCACAGGTCTTTTCTCATCGAAAATGCTGCCAATTCAGAAATCCTCCTTGCTGATGTGATCGCAATTAAGACCACCTTATATGTCAGGAATTTGAGAATCGTGGTTCTCAAAGGCTCAAACGAGCCAGTTATAAGTGCGGTTAACAGCTTGTTGAGCTCCCAAGTGGGATAGCAGTGAATTACAGGAGGCCGTACTTTTGCAGCACCCTTAAGAAAGCTGCAGACATGTGGATAGTGTGCTATGGAACGAAGGTCACCCCAGGATATCACAGAGGCTAAGGCCACCACCTGTCTGCATAAAGTATCTGGAGATAGGCCCTTGGTCAACCCCTCCTGTAAAAAGTCCAACAATTGTCCTATTGATGGGGCAGTTGGGTCGATCTTAGGCCCCTGGCACCAGAGACACACGTGGCCTCTTATATACGATTTGTAGAGAACCGTCTAGATGTTTGTATGGTGGCGGTTCCTAATTATCCCTTGAAAGGGATAAGGTTAAAGGTTGCTGCTGTAAGGTTAAAGGTAGCGTCTGAAATATACTTCATCCTTTTTGGAGCTGGTTCCTAATACCCTTCTGCTGGGAGCAAGTTGGGAAGGGAAGTAAGAAATCTGTCACTGCTGTCTGACAGTGAAAACTGTGACTGAGAGGGTTGCCCTCTAGCGCCATCTGGTGACCAAGACTGCGAGTTCAAGTTGTTTATCTGCCTAGCCTCAATAAAAGGCTGTAATGGCCCAGATTGAAACGTGTATGAAAAAATAGTTTTACCCCTTGGGGAATTCACTTGTTCATGGCGCTCTGCCTCCCTCACTGCCGTGGCGATTTTCTTGTCCAGGGCCTTTTGACACCTCCTTGTGTCCTTCTCCTTAGTCTTGGGTGGGCTTTTGCCCTAATTCAGGCAGCTGCTCCTGTGACAGACCATTTTGGCTTTGAGGAGCGTTTCTGTGGAGCCTGGGGCTTGGCTGAATCCAGTTCTGTCACACTCAGTCTCCTCGCTTGTCTGTTGCTGCGAAGCCTTCCATATTTTTGAATCTGGCCCTTTAAAGAGGCAAACTCGTTTCCCGTTGAAAGACTGCTGCAGTGGCTAAGCAATATACCGAAGGCCGGGCAGTGGCTCCAGTCCCCTCTGCAGCCGTGGAAAGTTTTAAGGGACCTCGGCTCTGCTGGATTGAGCTGGATAATGGCAGCTGTGCCGGTCAGACCGGGGAGCTTGCCTGTCAGTTCGCTTCCTTGCAAATGGTGGATAATGGCGACTATGCTGATAGCAACCAGGGAGCCTGCCTGTCAGTTTGCTTTCTCTGCAAAGCGCTGAAGAAAGCTGATTGCCTTCCTACTGTCCAATTGAGAATCCAAGGAAGGGGAGTTGTGCTCTGCTCTTTAGAAGTTGGAGTTAATTTACAAGTGTCTGTATGAAATAAAGACTGAGTCAAAATTGGGAAAGCAGACACGAGAGGCATGGCTACGAAAAGATTGACACTCAGTCTAATGAGCAGAAAGGCAGAGTTAACCCATTCCTTGGATTCTCCTCAGCACTGGAGAATAGCTATTTTTATCTTTCATAAAAAAAATTTGAATGTTCATCCATCTTGTCAATACTCTCTGCACCATACCAAAATAACTACATGTAAATCCTTAACTTACAAACACAATGATAACTTCCATTGCTAAGCAATGGAGTTGTGCCTGATTTTACAGAACCTTTGGCTGCAATTTAGGTAAAATCACAAAGTTGTTAAGTAATCTGACTTCCCTCATTACTTTGCTTCTCAGAAGCTCCCGGAAAAGTCATAAGTGATGATCATGTGGCCCTGGGATACTGCAACTATCATAAATATATGCTGGCTGCCAATTGACTGAATTCTGGTCATGACGTCGATCACGGGGGTGCTGCAGTGGCATTAAGAGTGAGAACCAATCGCTGTTTCAGCACTGCTATAACTTTGAACAGTCATTAAACAAACGGTTATAAATTTAGAATCATATACACAACATCTTGAGAGTTCATAGGTTTACTTTTTTCATTATCATACTTCTCTCCCAAATGATCACCAATTTTGTTGCACTACACGCCCAAAGTCCCAGAAAGTCTTCTAGATGAAGTCTTACTACTGTGTGGATTTTTAACTGCTATAAAAAATGGTGAGATTTATCTTTTCTGTACTTACTCCTTACATTGTAAATGAACAGAATGATGGCAAGCTGCAACTTGGTGATAGTCTATGCTCCCCTGTAGCTCTCAAATTTCCTGTTTTCCAAACAAATTGCATATATACAATATTACAGTTGATATATTTGCAGGTTAAGGGAAGAGCGATTATGAAAGCCGATGACACAGTGTTTAGAATGCAGTATCGCAGGCTTACTAAGGTCAAAGCCAGGAGTTCAACCCTGAGAAGCTCAAAATTGATACAGTCTTCCTTTGGAGCTAAGTAAAATGAGGACCCAGATTGTTGGGGGCAATATGCCGAAGTTATAAAAACCCAGAGAGTGCTGTAGAGCACCATGGGGCAGTATATAAGTAAGTATTGTTATTGTTGTTGTTTTTATTATTATAGCTTTCTTAACAGTTCTCTTTTGTTTGCATTGTGTTAGACAGCTACATATAGTATCACAGTATCCACAATAAAGGTGACTGCTACATAGGAATTGATATACATCTCACTCCAAATTTTGTATAGCCTTAAAAAGTCAACTATGAATGTACAAAATTTAATGAAACATGCAGAATTTGATCACTTGAAAACCTTGGCATTTCCCCTCCCCAAAAAGCCAAGTTTCAACTCTTACTACAATTCCTAAAATTGGAAACATATAAGAATATAACACTGAAATATAAAAAATTTGACAAGTTGGGAAAAGGAAAATAGAGGTTATGTAAAGATCCAGGCCGCTTAAGATGGCTAGAAAAAAGTGAATGATTCGACATATAGAATGATATACAAATTTCATCTGCAGAGGGAAAAAGGTAACCAAAATACAAGTTGAAAAGATAACTACTTCAATACAAACATCTATTAGCCCTAAATGCAATATTTTAAGTTTTCCTAACTTACGAATGTTGGCTATGCTCCATCAATCTTACCCATCTTGATCATGAGTAATAAAACTTTTTTTATTTTATTAGCTATAATTCTAAGGCATATTCTTTTCTGAATGCCATAAATTAAGTGTAACCAGAAGAGCAGGAAGATACCCAGATCCAAACACCAGTTTCTTCAAATGAAGGTCCCTTTTTTTATTACTTTTGTGTTTTGTAGGGAAAAAGAAACAATCTGGCCATGAATACTTTCTCTGAACTTTTAGTATTTGCATAAAATAGAGAACATATCAATGAGATAAGTGCTTACAAAGCAAAGTTAGATATTGATATGCCTAGAGGCCAACAACTTTTACACGGAACGATTTTCCACAGAAATATAGAAACATAGAAAATTGATAGCAGAATAAGACCTAGTAGTCCACCAAAAATCTGCCCTTTGGATTTATTTGTTTTTTGTCATCTTTTTAATGTATTTATTAATATTTAATCATTATTTTTATATTTTATTTTATTTTTATTTTTTATCTTTAATTTTTCTTAGATGATGACATGTTTTTCCTAAGCATGTTTAAACTCACTCACTGATGATTGATCCACTATGTTTGCTAGAACTTGGTTTCAAGCTTCCAGTACTCCTATAATGAAGTAATACTTTCTAACATTATTTTTGAATTTCCCTCCTGTCAATCTAAGGTTATGTCCTGTGTATTTGCTTTTAGCTTAATATTGAAAATACTGTTTTCTAAACCTTGTTCACACTCTTTAATATATTTAAAGGCTTCAATCATATATCATCCTTTTACTTTCTGTTTTCCATTCTGTACCTACTCAGTTCCTCCAATCTCTGAGGTATCTTCAGACCTTGTACCATTTTTGTTGCCAGCCTCTGGACTTGCTCAAACTTATCAGTATCTTTTTTAAAAGGGTGGTCTCCAGAACTGGACACAGCATTCCAAATGGGGTCAAGAAAAGACATGTATAGTGGCATTCTTTTTTTTTTCATCTATAATGTATTCCATTAAACACACACACACACACACACACCTCTTTCCAAATTAATCTGTTCAAAAAGATTACTTGTCT
Organism: Pseudonaja textilis; assembly: GCF_049901715.1. Classification (NCBI taxonomy): domain Eukaryota; kingdom Metazoa; phylum Chordata; class Lepidosauria; order Squamata; family Elapidae; genus Pseudonaja; species Pseudonaja textilis. The sequence goes on from NC_142008.1 coordinate 90,166,700, forward strand.
CTCTTTTTCTAGTAGCAAGTTAAAGGGAAACATTATAGGGTGTTTTTTTCACATTCATTCTCTTACACACACACACCCCTACTTGTGGTTCTTGTTTTCCTCTTTTTCCATGCTTATAATACACCAGTTAAATGCTCCAGCCACTGAATATCACATTAACAAAATTTATCTTATGCTTCCCTAAAAGGAAAGACAGGTGTATGAAATCAATCTCTGAAGTAGAAGCAGCAAACAGATTGATATTTGAAACATTTATTTTCCATCTGTTCCTGCTGCACTATTAAACAGCATGCAACTAGGAGGCTAATTATCAGACAGCCCACATGCGCTGGTTTCGGAGGAACAGAAGTATGATACATATGCACATCCAAGTACCAAATAATTATACTCTTAAGGCTTCTAGACTTTTCATATGATGGATCAACATGCTTAATCAGCATTCTTCATTGACATCAAACTAGTACTGGTATTATCTGTTATTTTCTGTTCTGATGCCACTTTTTATGCATGGCTGAACTGTGTGTGTTACAACAGAAGTGAAATAGTTCTGGAGAAAACAGTTGTTTCAGCTGCCTTTGTGTGTACCGAAGCTATCCTCTACTACTTGGACAATTTATTAAAGTTAGTACAGGTAGTCCTAGGTTATGATCTAACTGTGAATGAAATTTCCATTGCTAAGCAAAGCAGTTAAGAAAAACACCACATTATGCTGCTAAGTGATGATAATCTAGAACTTCATTTGTCTCCTGCTCTGAAAGAACTGCCTCTGCTTCAACTTTCTCTCTCACCAGCTCTGTTCTTTTGGCCACCTGCTCTTTTCTTCTTCCTCTGCTGCTGGCTAGAGATCCAAGTTTCTAGCAATGATGTAGCCCCAGGACATGCACAGGTACTTGTGGAATCTGCCAAAGGGAGCTTGGCAAATCCACTCAGATAAGAGGATGCAGAATGGAGCTGGTAGAGAAGCCTGCCACCAACATGAAAAATGATAGCTTGCAGAGGTAGGAGAGGTAGCAATGGAGTGGCAGCAAAACTGGAAAAAGCAGGACTTCAGTGAGGGGTGGAGGCAACTCAGCAACAACTGAGCCTACTTGGCAAGTCTTCTCTGGTTTGACCTAGGGTTATTCCTGCAAAGACTCCTGAAGAGCCACCAGCTTTCTACATGAACTGCAGAACATGTCCTGGAAGTCTCTTGGAAAACCAGTCTGTGGACTTCAGCATACTGAAATTTGCTACTTCTTTGCAGAAGCTTGCAGGCCTATTATCAAGGTGTGGTGCACAGAGGTCAAGGCAATTAAAAGGTCAGAAATATTGGGAGTAAGAAAGACGTTGCTGGACCTTTGGCAGATAAGGTTCTGCCACCCTTTGCACTTGCCTTTGGTTAGGACTGGATCCTTAACCAACAGCGAGAGGAAGAAGATAGTCACCAATGAGCAGGAGAACATGACTGGGAAATGATTGTAAGAGTAGACTGGTCCACAAGCTCCCCAAATTGATCACATGACCAAGGAGTTACTGCAACAGCCAAAATTTTCATGACTGATCTTAACAACCATTTATTCAGCACTAGAATAATTTTAACGTTGTTGAGCAAATGGTGATAATCCAAGAACTATCTGTACTGTATGTGATATTAAGAATGAAATGGCTACAATGATGACAAGTTGTATTTTTATGCTCTTTAAATGAACCTTATAATATCTGGGACATAAGAGGCTCATGTATATCCCTTTTACAAGGATCAATACACCAGTTTTTTTACATGCTTGCTAAGAAAAATAATAATATTTATATTTAATGATGTTTTGATGAAAAAGGAAAAACAATTTTTATATATGCAAAATTATGTTCGCATAGAGAGAATGTGAATAAACTAATTCTCAACTATCAAACATTATTACAAAATTCTGGAAGGCAGAAGAATAATTGAGAGAAGTGTGCTAAGGCAACTGGAATGTTAAAATCTGTAAGGTGTTTTAAGTGGATATGTATCCTCTAAGACAGGGGTCCCCAACCACCGGGCCGCGGACTGGTCCCGGTCCGTGGAACATTTCCTACCTGGCCACTGGTTTGCTGGGTGCCGCCATCCTGTTTGACAAGAAAGTGCTTCCGGGTGAGCTTTTCCGATTGGAAAGCGGCGTTTGGGTCCTGAAGGAATCCTCGCGCCTTAGTTTCATCGAAGGTGGGGGGCTTCAAATGAAACTAAGGCACGAGGATTCTTTCAGCACCCAAGGCGAGCCGAACAACCGTCCCGAAGCCGTCCTGAAGCCCATCAACAAAGGTACAAAGGAGGAGTTGAAGGTGGCGGGGAGAAGCGGGAGACGGCTGGCTGGCCGGTCGCTCGGCTCGCCTTGCCTTGTCATGCGTGCTGATGCCGATACTGGGCCGCTGATCATTTTGTGATGCCGGTACCGGGCCGTGGCACAAAAAAGGTTGGGGGCCACTGCTCTAAGAGGTCTTTACCTATAATTCACATATCCCTTAATCTATTTTAGAGTAAAGAGGCATTGGTCTTACCTGAGATGCACCTTCTCAGATGGTGTAGAAAGGGTCTGTGCCTAGGATATATTCAGCTCTGCTTTGCTATAGACTGAATAGAAAAAAAAGAGACACACCTCCATTGGGCTTCCGTCCCCAGTTATTGATGAAGTCAAGGTTTCTTATAGTTGCTGCGAGAAGTCCCACCTCAGTGAAAAAGTGTAGTCAGACTCTCCATACATACCCCAGATCAAACCGAGCAGAAAAGAAAAAATGGGTGGGGCTGGATCCTGTCTACACCATCTGAGAAGGTGCATCTTAGGTAAGACCAACTCCCCTTCTCCAGAATGGTTTTGACAGGATCCATGCCTGGGACATACCAACGCAAATGTCCTACGGGTGGGTTTCTGGCCCCTATTAAGAATGCTCCTCAGCTAGGTCCTTCTGCGAAATTCTTCTTTCAAAGACAGATGCAAAGGAGTCAAGACAATAATGTCTAATGAAGAGCAAAGGGGTAGACCAGGTTGCTGCCCGACAGATCTCCATTTTAGCCTGAGTACACCATGCTGCCATCGTGGCTGTGCTACATGTGGAGTGAGCGGTGACCTTTCTTGGGCAGGCAAGCCCAGTGCTGCATAAGCCTTAATAATTGTCGCTCTGATCCACCTGCCTATGGAGGAAGAAAATATTCTCTGAGCCAGGGAGTTGTGGTAATAGGAAACAAACATAGCTTCTGACTTCCTAAATGTAGCAGTTTTCTTCATATATATATGAAGGGCTCACCTTACGTCTAGTGTATGCCAAAGTCTCTTTCTAGGGTGGGATGGGTTTGGGGAAAAGTTAAGCAAAATGAGTTTTTGTGCCCTGTGGAAGTAAGTGTTGATCTTTGGGATAAAAGCTGGGTCCACTCTCAGAACAACACGATTGTTATGGAAGATACAGAGTTTCACTCTCATTGACAGAGCGGCCAATTCAGATATCCTTCTGGCTGATGTAATTGCCACTAGGAAAGCTACTTTATCGTAGATCAGTATCGTACAGGTAGATCGACAGTTCTCAAAGGCTCAAAAGGTGGAGCTGTAAGTGCTTGAAGGACCTTAGAGAGATTCTATATGGGGAATCTATGCACCATAGCCAGTCTTAAATTTGATACTCTTTTAAAGAAGCGACGGATGAGTAGATTTCGTGATAATGAGTCCCGGTTGCTAAAGGATAGTACTGATGACAATGCTGCCACTTGTCTTCTCAGTGTTGCGGGAGCTAGGCCTCTGTCGAGTCCATGCTGCAAAAATTCCAACACATGGGTGTTTGAAGCCTTGACGGGGTTGGTGTTCTTTTCCTTGGTCCATGTACAGAAGTCCTTCCAAGTGGCTTCATAAATTCGAATGGTTGATGGTCGTCTGTCCACCTGAATGGTGTGAGTGTGACTTGAGAGGAAAGATTAGTCCCCTTCAGCAATCACCTCTCAAGTGCCAGGTGGCCAATTGAAGCCATTGCGGCTCTGGGTGTTGTATTGGCCCCTGGCTGAGAGAGATCCTGTCAGGGGGAATCCTCCATGGGCGTACCATTGAAAGACTGACCAAGTCCATGAACCATGGCCTCCTGGACCAGTATGGTGCTACGAGGAAAATGTTGGCCTTCTGTTGTAATATCTTTCTGATGACTGCAGGGATGAGGGGTAATGGAGGGAAGGCATAAATAAGTCCCCTTGGCCAGTAGCACCAAAGGGACCCCATGCTGGGAACTTCGGCAACCCGTGCTGGGAAACAAGGAAGCTGATGATTAGTTTCAGAGGCAAAGAGATCTACTAATGGTTATCCAAATCTGCTGGAGATCTCCTTGACGAAAAGAGGATGCAGGGTCCACTCAGAATGATCTATCGTGGACCGGCTCAACCAACCTGCTCTAACATTCAAAGCCCTTGAAATATGTTCAGCCTTTATAGATATTAGGTTCTTCTCTGCCCACCACAGAGCTGAAAGGCCCCCTTCATTAAGGATTTGGAATGTGTCCCTCTCTGACGATTGATGTGCACTTTAGTGGCCACATTATCCATCAGAAGGAATACATCTAGTCCTAAGATTTGTGCCTCAAATTCTCTAAGGGCATAATAGGCCATTCGTAACTCTAGCCAATTGATGTTATGATGTAATTCAGAGGCGGTCCAAGTTCCCTGTGCCACCCTATTCTGACAGTGGCCCCCCCATCTTAGCATCTTAGCATCGATACATACAGGTTCATTGACTTCTGGCAAGTGTAACACTTCTGCAAGTGGTGTATCGACACTGTAGAAACGTTTGTCGAAAGAAGTGGCGCTAGGACAAGACCCTGGGGATTCCAATTGTCTTTGGACCATGTTAAAAAAGACTTCATAAGAGGAGATTACGTCTGTTTACTGTTTGGGGTCTATAAATAATGCCTCATTACTTCCCATCTTACATGTGGAAATAGGGGGCATTGTATTAAGCTCTAACCCTGTGACGCTCTTGGCCTTGGCCAGCAGAGGCTTAAATAAATGGGGTCTAAAGAGCCCTTTAAACCCAGATTTTTCAGGTTCTGCTTCCTCCTCTGACAGTTCCTCTATCTCCCCTTCCTCAATCGAGTAATCCAATTGGTCTTTCTCTGAGGAGACTGGTGAGTATTCCTGTGATACCACGGATTGCTTCAGAGGCTGTCTGCCATGTTTACTGCTATGAGTGGTAACTGGGTTTGCCGTTGTCAGAGTAGGTGGAATGGCTTGTGTTCCTCCCATCCATCCCGGTAATCATTTGAGTAAACCATTGCTGCACCTCTATAGGCATCAGCTGAGCTCCTGCAGAATGCAGATGGCTTGGCTCAGGAGTTGGATTAGGAACCAGGCAGCCCGCTCCGGCCTGTTATGTTGGAACAGGTAAAGATGGGAAAGTAGGCACCATTGGGTCCTGAAACCCCTAATGGGAGCAACCAGGAATTTCAGCAGTCTGAAGGTTTCTAAGTGCCTGCCCCTGATTGTCTGTGCCTGAGGCCTCTCCCTGTGAATAAACTGGCTGATTTTCTCTTGGGGGATTGAGTTGAATTAGTTTGTCCTGCTCCCTGGAGTTCTTTTCTACTTGCTTAACCAAGGCATTGTGAAGCCAAAGTTCAGCCTGTTCCTCTGCCTTGGACCTCCTGTTTGCCCTGGCCTTACTCTAATCTTATCTGCAGCCTCCTGAACAGAGTCCCTAGTTTTGCAGGCTCTTTTGCCCCTACCCTTCTGCTGGGTTTGGGAAGTTTGGGGTGGGAAAAGGGTGACACTGGAATCCTCCATTACTGAGCTGTAATAAACTCTATGGACTTAAGGTAAAATGGCCTGGAGCAGGTTTGAGGGAAACTGCTATGATCAACTATAGATAAATGAATTCTGAAATTTTATCAAGGATGCAGAAATAGCAATCTGCCAAGGAAAAATATTGCCACTTTTCTGCCAAGGGATCTTGGAGTTGAAATTTGCCTAGTCTGAAAAGGGTAACAGCACAGCAGATGTAATCAAAGAAATTTGGGACCTTGCAAAAGGTCCAGTTTTCCAAACTGGCACTCCCGCCAAAATGAATTGCTTTTATGCCCCTGGAATAATCACAGATGTCTCTGCGCCCTGCCTTTATTGGCCACTCTCTTCCTTATGTAGGGCAGGCTGCTTATCTGGAGAAATCGCTCCCAAATGGCCCCAGTACTTTCCTGAGGTCAGCTGGCAAAAGTTCTTTGTCTTTGTTGTAGGCACGAAGAAAATGGAGCTCTGATTGGAGCAGGGCTCTGGTTGTAATAAGATTGCAAAAACCTCCTCTCTGCTTCTGCAGCACTCCCTTCTTTGGGCAGCCTGCATTTGGCAAAGATTCTCCTCTGCCTAGGCAGTGCTCCCTTCACTGGGCAGCCTGCCTGTCAGGGTAGTCAGCACCCAACACTCCCAGAACTTTAATCTTGGTGCTGAGAATGTGTTGTTAGGGATCGTTGTTTTGGCGCGAAAAGAAAAGGCTCCATTATAAAGCTTGCAGGCACTAAGCTGTTGCCTGCAGCTTATTCGGTCCCTCACAGGGAGCACAAAGGCAATTGAAGGCTTTTGTGTGCCCCTAGTCCCTTTAGGACTGTTTGTGGAGTGTTTCCAAATTAAAATAACAAAAGGTTTAAAGCTGCCAGCGTCTGTTTATAAAAAACAGAGGATCTATGGAGTAGCATACTCAGCCAAGACTGAATAGATAACGGGGTCGGAAGCCCAAAGAGGGTGAATAATCTATTTTTTTCTATTCAGTCTATAGCCAAGCAGAGCTGAATATATCACAGGCATGGATCCTGTTGAAACCATTCTGGAGAAGTTGTTGCGTTTCATATATCTGCAGACATCAAGATGGATAGAGTAATTACCTAACACCAACTACACGTAAAACAGGAGTCAGGATAACATAATAAAGTATAAAATGAATACCATTGTTGAAACACATTTTGTTTCAAAATTCTACAAATTTTAGCCACATAATGTTTACTATAAGTAATGTTGCAGAATCCCCATGGTCACATGATCAAAATTATGGTACTTGGCAACACACATTTATTTACAATGTTACAACATCCCATAGTCACATGATCACTATTTGTAACACCATACAGGTTTAAATACAACTAGATTAGAAATTAATCTAAAATTCTTAATCTTATATTCGAATACTCTATTCTGTCTTTTATATCAGTTAGGACAAGTAAATTTAATAGAAAAAATAGCACAAAAATGTCTGTGCAATTGTAGGAGTTAAAATTCTGACTAAAGAAAAGTGCTCATACTACATCTGTGCATGTAATGGTAATAGAAACACCATATTCATCTCCATCATCTCCGTGGGTATTTTTCTGAATACTAAAATGCTTTCTCAAGAAATTTTCAGAGAGATGAGGTGGTTACGTGCTGCAAAACAGACTGAATATACAATAAATGTTATGGATAAAAATCAGTCCTTTAACTCCAAATTGGTGCTACATTTAATTCTAGATTTTGCTAATGTTTTGCCATTTTATAAACCCTAAGAATGTAAACAATTCTTGGTCAATAAAAGTTAATGCTTTTACTATACTCTCAAGTTGCAACATTAAATCTACAAGGGCAAAAAATGGGGAACTGACATAAAAAAGTAAAAGTTCCAGATATTCTTAAGGAAGTTAATTGTGAAATCTCCCTTAAGAAAATACTTAACAAGATTTGAGAAGCATTTAAATATATAACTCTTGGCACATCAATAAAAAGCCCAAAAGAGTGCACAAATCTGCTCAAGAGGGTCTATTAATTAATTCACCTATAAGCTCCATTAGTATGTTTGAATGGAAGACTGATCTATTCAGTCACATACATCCCACGTATAGTGCTGCAATAATCATTTTCACTCTTATTGAAATTGTTTATATTGTTATCTTAAACATGTTCAACTGGACAGTAAGAATAGAGATCTTTTCCATTATATATGTATTGTATAACTGATACTAAAAATACAAAATAAATCCTAAGATTCTAGGTGTTAAAGGAAAACTAGCTGTAACTCACTATTCAAACAAAACCACACTGACTGGGTTCATTCTCCCATTAAGACATTGTTTATCTTGATTATAATCTGAAACACTACAATGGCTGCATTGCGTTAAACCATAGGTCCCCAAACTTTAAGACTTGTGGACTTCAACTCCCAGAATTAACTGGCTGGAGAATTCTGGGAGTTGAAGTCCACAAGTCTTAAAGTTGTCACGTTTGGAGACCTCTGCATTAAAATTACAGGTAGTCCTCACTTAGCATGTGCCTCATACAGCAACCATTCAGTTACAATGGTGATGAAAAAGTAACCTTGCAACCAATCCTTGCATGAACCATGTTGTCAGGTCTGTAAAGCAAAGAAAACTAGATCATAAGCACGATCAGTTTTACTTAGCAACCCTTAACAACCAAGTTTCCAGTCCCAATTATGGTTGCAAAATGAGGATTACTGGTAATAACCACACTTATTGAATTGAACAACACACTATTTCAAAAACAAACATTTTAATATTGATTGATGCGCATATACAACTTTTTAAGCTTTAAATTAGAAGTGGTGGGGAAGTAATCAAATAGATTTAACAGCTACCATTATTAACACAAAAGATTTAAGAACCAGAAATGTAAATCAAAACATTTTTTGTACTTTCTTCTAGTTAGCAGACAAAAAGTAGTGCTTTAGACAAATCCAAAAATGAGGTTTCCTCCTTAATGTTCAGGAAGTCAACCAACAACTCCTAGGTTGAATTAGAAGAAAATATGCTTTTATTGCCACCTCAAAATTAGAAAATAAATTATAAAAATCACTATCTAGCCTGGATAGAGAAAATGAGTTCATGCTGCAAGAGAAGCTTTTCTGGAAAGTTACTTCTAATAATCAGGAAACAATTATCATATTTTTCGCACTATAATATGCACCACACCATAAGACGCACTTTAGCGGAAAACAAGAAGAAAAAAATCTGTCTCTGCCTTCCAGCATCCATCCGGTATTCATCTGGTTATTGCCCTTGCAGCAAACAGCCTTGGTCAGCTTCAGCACATCAGAGATTTCAGGCCCCTGGTTTTCTTTGGGCAGAATCCCGCTGCTGTGGGTGTAAATAGTAGCCTCTGGTGCAGAATTCAATCTCTTTGGAGGTGGCTCCCAATTTTCTTCTGCTGAAGGGAGATATGACAAGGAAGGAAAAGTTTTTCATTGCTGTCTAATGGAGTCTAAGAGGCTTGCTCTCTGGTCCCAAGGCTTGTGGGCTGAGATGGGGCGTTGGCAGAATTACCTATGAATGCGCTTTCTCATTCGACTGCAAGAGAGTCTAGTGTGGGTTATCCTCGTCTCCTTGTCACATGACTGAGTCTGCCAAATCAATGATTTTGCCACCATTGCTTTGGTTACCCCAGCTTTCGGCAAAGGATTGACAGTTGTGTTCTGGAAAATATTAAAACATCCTTCTCCCCGCCCCTGCCAGACCTCCTCAGGGTGGACCTAGACTCTCTCAAAGTTGAACAAAAAAGGGCTTTCACAGGTATTTATACCAATGCCTCTTCTCCGTTAGACTGCTGCGAGAATCTAGCATGGGACTTACCAAAGCCGGCATGTCTCTGAGAGAGTTAGGTCTGGTCCCATCTGCCAAAAACTGCATCCGCAGAGGCGAAAAAGTCCAGACATTAATGATGGATAAACAGGGAAAGAGATGACCAGGTGGCAGCCCGGCAAATCTCCTCTATAGATGCTTGAGTAGCCCAAGCTGCTGTTGTGGCCCCACTCCTTGTGGAGTGAGCCATTAGTCTACTGGGCACAAAGAATCCCCAAATCTCATAAGCCGATGCTATGCAGGATTGAATCCATTTGCCCATCGTAGAGGGAGAAACTTGTTTCCTAATGAAAGCCAGTTGAAAGGAAACAAAAAGCGATTCAGTTTTCTGTAAAGAAGTCCTTTCCACACAAATCTTCAATGCTCTGTGAACATCCAGAGCGTGCCATTTCTTTTCATGAATCAGATTAGGACAAATCTGGCAATATCAGTTCCTGCGCTCTGTGGAACAAAGAGTTAACTTTCGGAAAATATAGGGTCTAGTCTCAGGACCACCTTGTTATGGTGAAGAATGCAAAAGTCTGCTCTGAGAGCACTGCTAAATCTGAAATTCTTCTGGCCGACATGATGGCCTCCAAGAAGGCCACCTTAATTAATAGTCAGAAAATGAAGGCCAAGACTTCTCAGAGGTTCAAAGGGAGTTCCTGTTAAGAGTTTGCAGGATTTTAGACAGGTCTCATGTAGGATACCTGTCCACTACCGGTGGATGCAGATTTGATGCCCCTCTAAGGAATCTACAGACTACTGGGTGGTGAGAAATGGACTCCAATGATCCTATGGATAAGACAGAAGACAATGCCACTACCTGCCTGCAAAGAGTATTTGGCAAAATTCTAGAATATCCCAATAGAGGCCTCCATGGCCAAACGATTAGTCTTATTACACCAAGTGCAAAATATCCTCCAAGTAGCATCATAAATACGATTGGTAGATGCTTTTGTAGATGCCTGTATAGTTCTATGACCCTAGAAGAGAAGCTGTCTTTGGTTAATGATCCCTGTTCAATTTCCATATAGCTAACTGAAGACAATCCTGATTGCCAATAGAATAAGAGGAAGCAGAGGGAAGGTGTACAGCTTCAGCACCACATCCAGGAACAATCTAGGTGGTGGTAATCTGGCATCTCAATCCTTGAAGAGACCCCTGGGTGAAGACCTGCAGCTGTGGGGGGTAAAAGTGGACTCTAACATTGCCAAAGGCCACCTAAGCGACGGACTAAAAGGCTGACTAAATGAGGGAGAGCAAGTGCAGCCCAAGCAACAGGCCTGTTGCTGGGGCCTTTTCTGCTTAAATATTGAGGCAAAGCAGGATTAAATTCAGCAGCTCCCTCTGGTGACCACAACTATGGATTTGAATATTAACCGTCTCCAAATCTGCCCCAGCAACAGTTGGATGGAGTGACAGTTGGCCCCGCTCCTCCCTTTGCAAACTGCTTTTCAAGGGCCTCGTGTCTTCTTTTCTCTACCGGTCACTCTGCTTTAGATGGTTTTCTTTGTGGCAACAGCCTTAGCCTTAATCCTTGCTACTACTCCTTAGGCTGAGGAATGCTTCCTGGATTTCTTTCTGTGTCTTGAAGAGGCTTGTGCCATTGCAGGGGACAGGGGTTCTTCTCTGCTTGCTTCCCCTTCGATCACCTTAAATGGGAGTTACTGCTAAGCCAGTCACTTCTGCCTAAACCACGCAGGCTAGTAAACCACTCAGGCTGGCCATGAGGCCACAGGGGATCAATCTCTTCCACCCTGCATTAGCGCCAGTCAGCTGTGCAGCAGGAGCTTTGGATGGCGTATGAGGAATTAGCCAATTAGGGCAATGTAGCCCCTATCGCCACTCCTCTCACTCCCCGCAACAACTTGCAATCCTTTGGCTTCTGTCCGCTGGTATCCTCAGTTCCAGGTTCGATCCCTGGCCCTGGAATCACTCTGTGAGGAGGGGAAGGGTTCTTCCTACCCTGCACAGCATCTTCTTAGTACTCCTGGCTCCCCGGGAGCCGATGCAAACTTCACACCGATCAGCTGTTCGCTTAAGCCGATCACTGATTTTTTCCTTTAAATTAACTTTCCTACTGATTTTACAAGCTTTCACTCCGAGAGAGCCTCTCAGAACACAATTGCTTCAAGTTAGCTCAAAGCGAAACTGCGCACGATTACGGATTTCATTCCGACGACGAGCAAAACGGAAGTCTCAGGACCAGAACCACCCTGGAAAGGTGGTGAAGAAAGGGGGAAACACCTGGAGGGTTGAGGGGAGCAGCAACTTGCCTCCCTGACAGGAAAAATCCCTTCCAAAGGCAAGCAGTAGCGGTGGTTTAAAATGGTCACTGCAAAGACAAAGAACAGCCTAGGAAACTAAGACTGTGCTGGAGAGAAGTAGCAAGTGGAGTGTGAACCAGGCAAAATGCATGGATTTTGAGGTACCCTGGTATTAAAAATGGAGGACTGTATTGGAGGAAAGTGTGTGGAAGCTGTGACCAAAAAAAGTGAGAAGAAAATTGGATTTTATAAAATTGGCTTGAATTATTGTATTGGATTAATTTGAAGGAGAAAATTTAAAGGATAATATTTGAACACAACAAAGGTTTAGAAATTAAACTGAACAACTATTGGATTATTGGCACTTAAAGGGCATAATTAAATGCTAAAATTGAGTGTGTTGAAATGAAAAGAAATAATAGCTAATGACTGAAATTAGAGAATTTTATTTAATAATATAATTTTATTTAATATATTTAACAAAGAAAGTTAAAGCTAAGGAAGGAGTAGACTGTGGAAAAGGCTCAAAAGTGCCACCTGATGGTATAGAAAACTTCAGTGGTCTTGTTTTCTTTTTTTTAAAAAGTGCTTGGTCTTTCTAAGAAATTGGACTTTGGAACTTACAAGGAAGTAAAAGAAACTCCATTAGAAAAAATAAAAACCCTGGAAAGTGACATTAGAATACTACAAAGGGGAAGATACTTGAAAATATTGACGTAGAACCACCCAGTGATTGTGGGAAACAGTTGGGAAAGGGCCCACTTGAAGATTTGGAACAGAGACTTAAGGACATTGATTGTTGAAAATAAACTTAAAAGACACTGGCTGAAATAATATACTGGACTTTGGGACTGAATACATCTATTAGGGAAGAAGAAAGAAAAGGAAAAACGGAGTAGACACAATGGAGGAATTATTTGTTGAAATGAGTTTGGATTTGCAAGATACAAAGGAAATGATGAAAATTAATTTGAATTTAATTATGTATTGCAGAAATTAGAAATGGCAACCCAGCTGGTAGAAGAACAAAGTAAACTATAGGGGGAGGAGTTTAACAAAGAAGCAGCCAGCTTTGAAGAACAAAGGGATCAACAATTATTTAAGCAGGGGGGGGAAAGGAATTAAAATTAAAAATGTGCGGTCTGATGTGATAATAAAAGGGAAAATGATTCGGAAAATGGAAAAAAAGAGAGGGAAAAGGCTAAAAAGGGAAGTTCAAAAGAAAAATCAAAAGAGGGAGGGAGAAAAAGTTAATAATTGGAATGAGAAATGGAGAGAAATAAGAATGGGGAAAAAGGGAATTGAAAGAAAGGACCAAAAAATAAAGAGAAACAAGAAGCAAACAAGGATGAAAAATTATATTGTTAAAAGAGCAAGAGACAATGGGTGAAAAAAAAAGAGGATAGGAAGATTCCGCAAGGTAATAAGTTGTGATATATATGAATAAGTACCGAAAATAGATATGTAACTGATATGATTTTTTTTCTTTTTAGTTTCTTTTTTATCTCTCTCTTTCCTGTTATTAAAGAATTATTGCTATACTAGACATGGAATTTAATGGAATAAATATGGAATTGGGAATTTATAATAAAAATATCATATATTAATTGATGATTAGCGATGTATAAGAAATGGGGGATGATAAGGAAATGAGAACTATTATAGAAAGATTAATATCAGTTGCTATAATCAATTGATTAGACTAATGTTTTTGTAATGTATAGATGATTTATAAGGTGAATGAGAAAATGTAATGCGGAATCTGACTATATATGAGTTATATAGTAAATAGGGAGATGTTATTAAGGTAGATTGAAGGTGTCTGGCTCGAATTAATAACCAGAAGGGACAATTTTGAATTAATAAAGTAAGGATTGATAAAATTGCAAATATGACAGAAAAAGGTAATGTGGGAAAGGAACATAGAAACGAGATGAGAATTTCAAATAACATTGTAAAATAAGATGAGAATATTCTAAGAAAAATGAAATAAGTTATAATATGAATTGGAAAGAGTGTTGGTCTTACCTGAAACGCATCTTCTAGTTGTACGGAAGGAGAATCCAAAGCATGGGCTGTCTCCTGCTTCCTTGCTTAAAGACGGAAAAAAATCAAAGTTTAGTCCAGCCCCCTTTCCACTGTGCATATCCAGTTTTTTTTTATGAAGGCGGATGATTGACTTGGAGATTTCTTGGTGCTCTTTCTTGACCGTTCTGTGCTCGGGACTAACTATCTAAGGGTGGGATTTGGATTCTCCTCCCATACAAATAGAAGATGCGTTTCAGGTAAGACCAACCCTCTTTCTCAGTTGTACGGGTTAGAGAATCCAAAGCGTGGGATGTACCCAAGCTAATTGTCCTGAGGGCGGGCCAACTCCTTGTCCTGAGCCCCATCTCTGTGTGTACTCTTTGTAGCACTCTTCTTCCACAGGATGCTTCCGCTGATGCAAATGTATCCAGTTTACAATTTCTGATGAATGGAGATGGCGATGACCACATTGCTGACCTACAGATCTCTTCAATCGAGGCCTGTGTGTTCCATGCCACTGATGTGGCTGCACTCCTGGTTGAATGTGCCATTATGTTACCCGAAAACAGCAATGACTGACTTTCATAAGCTTTTGTGATACAGGTCCTGATCCATCTGCCTATGGTTGATGGTGAAACCTTGTTCCAATGAACTCGGTCTAAATGAAATGAACAATGCCTCCATTTGTCTAATAGGCCTTGTTCTCTTAATATAAATGCATATAGTCCTCCTTACATCTAAGGAGTGCCACTTCCTTTCTAGGCTATGGACCAGTTCCAGGCAGAAGCCTGTAGTACTAACTCCTGATCTACGGAATGTTAAATTGATCTTTGGGATAAAGGTCGGGTCTAATCTTAATACTACCCTGTTCGGGTAGACTATTCAGAGGTCCTCCCTCATATATAATACTGCCAATTCTGATATTCCTCTGGCTGACATAATAGCTATTAGAAGGCTACCTTAAGGGTGAATGGGGGTAATCCTACTGACCTCAGTGGTTCAAAGGGCTCAATCATGAACGCCCTTTAGCACCCTTGTCAAATCCCAAGTGAAGTACCTGTGTATCACTGGTGGCTTTAGATTGGTTGCTCCCCTGAGGAACGTGTGGATTAGGGGATGTCATGAGAGGGACTCCGAGGTCCCACAACCCAACACTAATGCTATGGCCACTACCTGCCTCTGAAACGTGTTAGGGATTAAACCCTTCTCCAGGTCTTCCTGAAGAAAGCCCAGCACTTGAGTAACTAACACTGGTGGGATCTATTTGTTTCTTGGAATACCAGATTCCAAATGCTCACCAGGTAGCATCGTAAATTCTGTTGGTCGATGGCCTCCTGGAGGCCTGGAGTTTCTGTACTACATTGGCTGAACACTAATTGCTTTAGCGTGGCCCTCTCAAGTGCCATACAGTTAGTAAAGCCATTGTGGCTCTGGGTATTGTATGGCTCCCTGGCTCAGCTCTACCATCTGGGAGAATTCTCCATGATCTGGATACCAACAGATCTACCAGATCCGCATACCAAGACCTCCTGGGTCAGTGAGGTGCTACCATTAAAACCTCCACCCCTTCTTCTATCACTCTCTTGTTTACCCTTGGTACCAATGGAAGTGGGGGAAATACATAGAGCAATCCCTTTGGCCATGTTCCTCAGAGCGCATCTGTTCCTTCCGCTCCGTGTTGGAAATCTCAAGTAGACTCTCAGGAGTTGTGCGTTTGCTGGAGTTGCAAACAGGTCCAGGACTGCTCTCCCAAATCTGTGTGACAGTTCCCTAAACAGCTCCGGGTGTAGGTGCCACTCTGAGTGGTCGACCATTGTTCTGCTGAGCCAATCTGCCTGAACATTCTCCACTCCTGATATGTGTTCTGCCCTGATCGATAGATGTGTCTCCGTCCAGCAGCCCAACCGCTCTGCTTCTTGCATGAGCATTAGGGAATGAGTACCCCCTTGACGGTCACGTTGTCTGTCAGGATCAACACATGCTGTCCCACTATCACTGACCTGAAGGCCCTTAGAGCTAGGTGAGATGCCCTGAACTCTAACCAGTTGATGTTGTTCTTGAGGTCCGACTGAGACCACTGACCATGGGTAATTTGGTTCTGACAGTGAGCCCCCCAGTCTACTAATCTTGCATCTGTTGTGATAAGTCAGTTGGACAGGTTCCTTGAGCCCACATCTCGTCGTGGCCTGTGATCTCCACCACTGGAGTGACTGCTTCACTCTGGGGGAAATTCGTACCTTGGTTCCTTCATTGCCCTTGCCTGCTCTCTGGTAAGCTAATAGGAACCACTGCAAGGTCCTTGCGTGCAGTCTGGCCCAAGGTACTATTGAGATGCACAATATCATCTTTCCTAATATTTGTGACAGCAAGTCCAGGGTCACTCCCGGGGCTGTGATCATTTGATTTATTGATGACCTTATGCTGTCCTGTCATCCCTGTGACAAGTAAACCTCGCAGAAGTTGGTGTCTATTACAGCTCCTAAGTATTGTAAAGCCTTGTTGGTTATAAGTGGCTCTTTTCAAAATTCACCGAAAAACCACGCTCTTGTAATGTCTGCATTGTGGTTTCTAGATTGTTCTTTGCTTTAGAGTTGATGTTGACTGTATTAATATGTCGTCCAGGTAGCATTGGACCCATATAGGCTTTGTCCTGAAAAAGGCTGCTACCGTTGCCAGTACTTTGGTGAATGTCCTTGGTGCTGAGAACAGACCAAATGGGTAGAGCTCTGTATTGGTAGTGTCCTCCTGCGTAACAAAATCGCAGGAATTTTCGGTGCCTCTTGGTAATAGGTATGTGTAGGTATGCATCTGTAAGGTCTGCTGATGTCAGGACATCCCCCTCCCGGATGTTCCCTAGTATAGAATTGCAGGGATTGCATGTTGCAGCCTGGTACCTTTTGCAGAGTCTGTTCCGTTTTCTTATCCTCCCCTTTTAGACCATCCTTAGCTTTATTAGTCAGCACTATAGCAGATGTGGAGGCTGCCACTGGGCTGTCTATTGTGGGAACTGGAATCCGCTAGTTCCACATTATCAAATCTCTTCTCATTCCACCCTGGCATGGCGAAAATGACTGGTCTGTCCAACTGTCTTTCCATCACTTCCCTGAACAATTCAAGTGAAGGAGGCATGGATTCATTTTCAACCTTGGTTCTAGCAAAAAGTTTATCTTTGGGATCAGATGGTTCTAACTCAGACCTCTCTGTCCCTATGATTCTCCCCAGACCTGTTGCTATCTTAGCATTCCCCAACAGCATCTTAAACAGCTGCTGACAGAATAGGCCTGTGAACGCTGTGGTTTCTGCTTCATTTACCTCTTCATCTGAAAAGGCTGACTCCTCTCCTGAATCCTCTCCTGATACAGAGGCCTCACTGTGTGTGTATGGTCTACTGGAACTGTATCTCTGGAAAACCCAGTTCCTCCCTTACTTCTCCTGCCCGAGTAGGATGATGAGTATCCTGCTTTCTCTTACTATGTATCAGGCTGGGTCTGTTACCTGACCCTCTTTGACTTCTGCCATCATTTCTCTCATCATGGCTCTCATTTCCTCTTTACAGGACTGTTCTCTGACTCCTGCTGCTATGGTAGTAAAGTTGGCCTCTGTTGTTAGCCTTCTTCTCTTGGGGGAGGGCTCCTCATTGCATTCCTGAGAGCTTTGTCTTTCTGATTCAGACATCCTTTCTTCCACACAAAGAGCAGGCTGAAAAAACTGTTCTTCAGCACCCTCTAGTGTTCCGCTCTTTTCCTGGTGCTTTGCTGCCATTGGTCTGCCTGTAGGAGCGCGGGAATTTCCATTCTTCTCCGCCTCCTTTTCAACCCTTGAGAAGCACTTCTCAACGGCACCTTGTCTCCTTAACGCCTCTCTCTCATCTGCCTTGGACCCCCTGGTGAGAGGCCTTTCTGAAGATCTCCCAGCCTCTCTGGGTTCCTTTGAGCTTTGCTCTCGGATCGGGCTGGAGATAGGGGATCCCTGCTCCTCCAGACCTCCTCCGTTTCAGAAAAATCAGCCATATCTCCCTTCGCTCTTTCCAGCAGCTTCGCCCTCGCGGGGTTCAGCAAAATGCAGTTGTTCTTTTTTGACCACTTACGAGTATGCTCAACCTACATTGTGCTCGCTTCGGCAGCACATATACTAAAATTGGAACGATGCAACCTACACTGAGTATGGACTCTAGCCTCCCTTTCTCCTGGGCAGGCTTGTGTGGCTGTTTCGGGAGCTTGCTCAGCCTTGACTGAGTCTGCTCTTATTAAAGGGAATGCTAGAGACTTTGTGGGGCTTCTGGCTGTTTAAAGACTCCCTTTGCCATTCTACAGCAGCTTGCCAGTCTTCCCCACTCCCTCTTTGCCTCGCGGCTATGGTAGGGCCGAACGTTTGTTAACGTTTGTTAATTAGCTCTCTTTCTCTGCTAGCCGATCGAGCCCACCCTCTCTTACTGAGGCTACTGCCACTTGCCTTTTAAACACCAAGCAGCTGTGTGGGACTCTCCCGGCTTGGTACAGGATCCCAGCTCTATTTGTGTCTTCTAGCCCCTTTGTTTACTTACGGTTTGCTGACTTTCACTTTCTCTTTCATTTTTTCTCGAAGAGTCCAAAGCATTATTACTATATTTTCTATCCTTCATTCTGAGCACTCTCTCCTTGTGTCCTCTTTGCATGAAGATGGAGTCAAAAATTGGGCATGCACAGTGGAAAGGGAACTAGACTAAACTTTTGACTCCATCTTTAAGCAAGGAAAGAGACAGTCCACGCTTTGGATTCTCCGACCTATACAACTGAGAATTGGATAAGTTTAATATTTAACACTAATAAGGTTAATGTGATTTGAAATTGAACAAACAAAATGAATAGGTAAATATGGTCGTGTTTGTGTATTGAGATGTAAAACCTGGAACAATACTGCTTGCCAAATGAGAATTTATTTAAAAAAAACCCTGAAGATGGAATTGAATAATGAAATTACTAGGTATGTTTAACTAATACGGTGGTTGGCACTAGGTATTGAAACATTGAAAATAAGCTATGAAAGAATGTGAATATGTGTATTAAGAGATATGATTGGTATTACTAAACTTGCCTATACTAAAATGTATGATATATTTGATGCCACATTGTTAATGTATTGTGTATGTGTAGATTGAAATAAAAAAACTTGGGGAAAAAAGAACAAAACTGCTTCAGTGAGAAGACTGAGTCGAAAGCTGGGATAACCATAGCAATGGTGGGAAGATCAATGATTTGGCAGACTCAGTCATGTGATGAGGAGACAAGGACAACCCACACTAGACTATTGCAGCAGTCTAACAGAAAACATTTGATTGCCTTGCTTCAGGGCAAACTGAAAAGGCACAGGAAGTGGCAGCTTCTCCCCTTGGAGAATTTGCCTGTCCCCGGCGCTTTGCTTCTCTCTCAACTTTGGCATCTGTTTGCCTAGGGCTTTCTGATGCCCCTTGGTGTCCCTCACTTTGTCCTTAGAGACCTTCTTTGCAGATAAGGCTTTTGCCCTAATTCGGGCAGCCATTCCTCTAACTGCCAATTTCGGCACCCCATCTGAGGAGCTTTCTATAGTAATCTGGGACTGGACTGGGGAACCGAGGTCTTGCCCACTGACCCCTGGCTTTGTGGCTGCCTGATGGTGCAGGAGACGCCATTTGCACAATCTGAGCTCCTAATTCAATAAGGCAGACTTGTTCGCAGTGAACCCTGCAGTTGCGGCTTGTTTTTGCTATTTTGTGTTTTGCCGCTAATTGCACCGGAGTTAACAGGGCAGTGACTTTCCATTAATAGTATACAGTGGAGTTAACCAGGCAGTGACTCTCTGATAGTATGGACGAGAGTTAACCAGGCAATGACTTTTTAGTCCCCTCCACTGGATGCAGGAAGGTGCCAGGGACCTCAGCTCAATCCTTCTGAGCTGCTTGGGGCGCTATGTCAGATAGCCTGGGGAGCCAGGTGAGCCATTTGCTGTTTTGTGAAGGCTAACACAATGCCACGATCTTACTTTAAGTTCCAAAGAATCCAAATAATGAAACTCTGTCTTTTGTTCGAAGGAATTATCTTTCCATGCATCTCCTCTGAGCCAACTGAGTCAAACTGGGCATGCTCAGGCAAAGGAGGTATGACCAAAAGATTGAATGACTCAGTCTCTGAGCAGAAGAGCAGAGTTAACCCATTTCTTTGATTCTCTACTCAGCACACTGGAGAAATGTACCTTAGAAGCTTTAGTTTATCAACACTGAAATGATCTGAGTATGACTTCCATAAGATGAGGAGTTATGGAAAGGGAAAGGGCAATAATTGGTTTTTTCCAATTTCCAACAACCCAATTCTGACAATCATGCTCCCAAGGTCATATGACTGCACATTTAGGATCATTTACAGTGTCCTGCAGTCACACAATTGTGTATACATTTTTTTCTGAAAATAAAAAAAATTACTTCTGTCCCATAGCAAACAATGGGCTCATTTAACAATCATGACATTTGTTTTATGACCATCATGTCTGCTTAACAATTACCACAAAGTAAGTCATACAACGATGTTGAGCACATGAGCAGCCCAATTTACAACTACCACAAATAGGACTGTAGTGAACAAGTTCCGTTATGGTTATTTATCCAGGACTAGCTGTTATTCAAATCAGCAAAAACCCTCGCTTGTGACTTATCATCCAAAATATGAGAATGCCATGATTCTATGGCATATTTAAATAAATTGTACTGCGCTCAATAATGATTTTGAAACTGTTATTCAGTACTGCTTATACAAAACATAACAATATAAGCATTGCAAGCAAAAATGAGAACTAGCATCATCAGAAAAACTAGATTCATCTGAGTCAACCCACAATACTCAGATTATGCAGTTTTGAAAACAACATACGGTGCACAAACCTCAGTTTTTATCTATTGCTCCAGAAAATTTTACTTGTCTACAGTTATAAATTCTGTTTTAACTTTCACAATTATGCTTTCAGTTATAGAGAGCCACCTTTTTTTTTCTATTTCATTATAGGTCTTCCCAGTCTAGAAGCTAGGATTCCTCTTGGCAGTACTGAATACAAATAGCCTTTTAGTTCCCATTCAGTTACAGCAATGCTGAAATAGAAGACTTACTACAGTTCTTCAGAGTTCCAGCCATTGTAGTATTTTTGTGGACATCAGTGGCCCCCAACCCTTTTTGTGCCGTGGTCCAGTACCGACATCACAAAATGATCCATGGCCCGGTACCGGCATCAGCACACATGACAAGGCAAGGCGAGCCGAGCGACCGGCCAGCCAGCCGTCCCCTGCTTCACCCCACCACCTTCAACTCCTCCTTTGTACCTTTGTCGATGGGCTTCGCTTTGGGACGGCCGCTCAGCTCGCCTTGCCTTGGGTGCTGAAAGAATCCTCGCGCCTTAGTTTCATTCGAACCCCCCCCCCGCTTCGATGAAACTAAGGCGTGAGGATTCCTTCAGGACCCAAACGCCACTTTCCAACCGGAAAAGCTCACCCGGAAGCACTTTCTCGTCAAACAAGATGGCGGCGCCCAGCAAACCGGCGGCCTGGTAGGAAATGTTCCACGGCCCGGTACCGGTCCGCTGCCCGGTGGTTGGGGACCCCTGGTCAACATGACTGCAACCCAGGCATATGGTACAATTCCAGCACCAAAGCAAGCCACTGTCACGTTATCATGAATTTCAATGTTCCCTGCCAGATTTCCAAAAAAGTCAACGAGGCAACTGGCAGGAAATCAGAAGTCATAATCATAAGAGCCTTGCTTAATGATCCAAATGGTTCTTATTTAACAATGGCTATCAGTTTGGTCTAAAAGTTAAGATAACAGCCCACCAACTTCATAGGATTGTTAATGTGGAGGAAAAAGGAAGAGGAAGGAATGTTAAGTATGTCTGCCGCTTTATAGCAAATAAAGGTGAGCTATAAATAAACAAACAAACTAGGGCTGCCAGAACTGCCACTGCTAAGCAACAATCACGACACTGCACTTTATTCTTAGTTCTCATCATCTTCATGGTCATCAAAGTTTTAGGTCACTTCTCAACTTGGCTCTCTCAAGATATATTTGGAATTACCATATAGCATATACTATAAACTTCTGTATGTTACAGTCACACTGAATTTGGAGGATGTCGTGTTGAGGAAGGAAAAGTAACTAATATGCAATCAACCACGGCCAAGTTCTACATTTCAGAACATACAATAGAATAAACAAGATAATTTTAGGTGCTGAATTCAATTCAATCCCTGAACACATCTACTTAAAAATCAATAATGTAATTATGATTTAACATGTTATGTGATACTAGTGGTTGAAAATCAGATTTTGAAAAAAATGAATTTATGGTTTATTCAATAAACTATACATAGACCATGGATTAAGAATATGTGTCAACATAAAAGTCTTTAGAGGGGCCCTTTCTGAAGTATTACATACATTATTTAAGAACTACTGTTTCAGCTAAATGTGATTCAAAGTTTACCCTAAGAGAACCACCAAGAGATAGATTTCACTCCTTCACATCTCCTTATGTCAACTTTAATTCCACAGCACACCACTTCATTAAAGATCTACATGCAGGAAAGTAGATAAATGGAAGAGCAGGGCTACACAGCAATGGAAAAGTACATACTTTTCCTGGATAGACTAATGTTTCTACTAGCCTATCACACATTTTCAGAATATGGACACTTTATTTTCTAGTCCTGAATTGCCTTGGGACAAACCATGGGAGGATAAATGGTATATGAAGGAAATTGGAGCCAAAATTAGGAGGAAAAACCCTGTTCTTACCATTCATTTTATACTGTTTCTGAAGTGTTAGCTTGTCTATCTGAATTATTTCCTTGGTTGGGGTTTGTTTCTTGATTGTTAATGTAAGGATTAGTGTTAATCTCTGCTTATCTGTGTGTTGATTGCTGGTGGGAAAGCTTGTTTCCTTTTCGGATTTTTGATTGTCTCTTTTGAATGGTGTGTAGATATTGTTTACCTTTATATGCCGGTTGATTTATCTAAATATCAGGCTTCCAGGAATTTTCTGGCATGTTTTGGACTTTGTTTGATTTAGGACACTCCATTTCCCAACTGAAACTATGGTTACGTCTGTCCATGTCTTGTAAAACTGAAGAATTTTCCATAACTTGTGAAATAAGCGTTGGCTTACCTGAACACAGTTTCTCAGCATGCCTTGGGATAATCCACATATGGATTGAATCTGCCTTTCTGCCCAAAGACTGAGTCATCAATCTTTGGCACGCCTCTTCCTGTCGGGACAGGAAGCCCTCTAGCCCTAGTCACGATGAAGGCACAACCACTTGATGATCTTCCTGTGGCGTTGACTCTGCTTCCCACCTGCACACTGGACCAGACGGTCACCAAGGTGGGAGTGGATTATCCCAAGGCATGCTGAGAAACTGCGTTCAGGTAAGCCAACACCAATTCTCCAGCATGCCTTTGGGATAATCCACACATATGAGACATACCAAAGCTGGCAATCCCTATGGGCGGGAAGAAGTCTGGTCCTGTGTACTCCCATCTATATGCACTCTTTGTAGCACTCTTCTGCCGAAGACCGCTATGCACAAGATTAATTTTCCCAGATGCTGGGAAAGCACCGCCAGAGAGCCACTCACTCTGCTGTGACCTGTGTGATCAAGAACCTGATGCTGACCTATGCTCCCAAGACAATATATCTCGCATAGATTTGTGTCTATCACCGCGCCCATATGTAGGAGGCAGGTGGAGGATACTAGCTGGCTTTTCTGGAAATTCGATTGAAAATCCGTGGTCCTGTAAGACCTGGATTGTGTAAATCAAGTCTGATTTGGCTTGTTGGCTGGAACTGGACTAGATATGGATGTTGTCCAGATAGCACTGGACATGCAACTGAGATTGTTCTGAGGTGCGCAGCCAGTGCTGCCAGCACCTTTGTGAAGGTCCTGGGGGCCGATGACAGTCTGAATGGGAGGGCCTTGTATTGATAATGCCCCCCCTGCATAATAGAACCTGAGAAACCTCCAATGGGAGGAATAGATGGAGTTGTGAAGGTAAGCCTCCATCAGATTAATGGACGTTAGGAGATCGCCCCTCCTTATGCCCTCCGAGATGGGACTGCAGAGATTGCATCTTGATATTCTAAATGAGCATTTAGTTTTTTTGAGATCCAGGATCACTCTCCACCACCACCCCGCGGACTTGGGAACTACAAATAGAATGGAGTAAAACCCGAGCCCCTTCCTGTCCTCTGGTACCGGCTCGATGGCCTGGATGTCCAGCAAATGCTGGACCACCGTGTCCATGAGTTTTTTCCTTAAGTGGTTCTTGAAGACTGCGCAATGGGTAAAGGTCCTTGGAGGAGTGGACCAAAAACCTAGGGTGAGACTGAATCACACTGTTTTCAGGACCCAGGAATCAGATGTGATAGTCTCCCATCGATCTGCAAATAAGGCCAGCCGGCCACCGACCGATGGTAGGGATGACCTCCTATGCCACAAAAGGGCCGTTTAGATTGAAACTGCTGTTTGTTTCTATCTCGAAATCCCTCTCTATCTGTGGATCGATTTGATCTGGGAATTTGATCTTGATCATTCCTGGCCTGAGCTGAGGGGTGAAATGGCTGCCTACGGTGTAGGGGGAGCTCTCCTATCAGCCCTCCTGGTAAGAGAGAACACATTCCTCTTATCTTTATTCTCCACTATGAAGGGATTTAAGACCTCTCCAAACAAGGAAGTACCCATGTGGGGAGCAGAGGCCGCTTTTCCATTTGGTTCTAGCATCTGCTTGCCACTGTCATAGCCACAGCAGACAACGAGAAGTGATGTTGCAGGCCAGGGCCATGGAGGAGAATCAGGCTGCATGTAGGGAGGAGTCTGCCGCAATTTCAGCGGCCACACCATTCGTTAACGTCCTGATGCATTTTGACTTACTCAGGAGTCCTAGCCTGTAATTGGCGGAGCCAGAGAAGGGACATTCTAGTGAAAAAAGGAGGTGGTCACAGCTGCTTAGACCGCCCAAGCATTGGCCTGGTGCGTTCTGCGGAAGTTTTTTTTCCACTTTTGTGTCCTCTGTTTTAAGGGCCCCTGCTATGTCGCCAGATATGGCAGAAGGGATGCCAAAGGTTCGTCCAGAGGGGAAAGTTGCAGTTAACTTGTTATCATTACCCCCGGAGTGGGAAAGGATCTTGGTTGTGCCCATTGCCTCTGAACTATGTCCAAAAATAACTTGGGACAACGAATCTCCTGTTGGAGAATTCTAGGTTCAGAAAAAACCTCACTGATAGGTTCTCAGTATCAGGTAAAGGGGATAGTGGGGATAGTGGGTGGAGGATCAATTTGGGCAGTGGTCCTAGCCTTGTGGAGGAGAGATTTAAACAGCCCCAGCCTAAACAGACCTGTGAACGGGAGTGGAATAGGTGATAAGTCCTTATTTTCTGAGAATCCCTCCTCTCCCTGAACTTCCTTCTCCATCCCAGATGCCCTGCTTCTGATGGAGTGGGCCAGAGAGACCTCCCTCTGGTGCCTAGAGAAACCCATGGAGGCCTGGTATCACACTGGCTGCAATGGTTGAGGATCAGGTCTTGGGGAAGGAGAATGGCTCCTCCCCCTTCAGGGTGGAGGCTACCCCTTGAGAAATGGCCTGAGCAGTAAGGGCCTTAATATCCTCAGATAATTCTGGGGCCACTTTTATCTGCTGAGCGCATCCCCATTGCAGTTGGAGTAAAAGCGGCCCCAGGGATTTCAGTCCTGTCTCTGATCTACAATCAAAAGGAAATCTCTGAGTTTGGATTTCCTCAGCAGGTGGGATAAATTCCTGCTCCCTATCTCCCTCTAGTGACCAAGCCCCGGAAGCTGCAGCAACTCCTGTGCTAATGGCTGCTGAGAGAGGGGGCTAACAGGCCCTGGCTGGGGGAAGGGGGGATACCTCTCCTGGTCTGCTTGGTCCTGAGCTCTGCAGAATTGCTTTTCCAATGCTCTTTGCCTTCTTTCTTCAGTTCTCATGGCCTTTCTGGAAGAAACAGCCTTTGCCTTTATTTTATTATCAGCATCTTTACCAGCAGATCTGGTCTTCCTGGGATTTTGCTTGGATCGTTTAGCACTCGTGGGCTCCATGATGCCTTGGTCAGCCATGCTGCTTGATTGTTGGGAGGACAGCTCTCTCAATCCTCCAATCCTGCTGCTCCAAAGGGAATTAAGGCCTGTAAGCCTTCCCTGGGCTGTGACAGTGGCAGCCCTACCATTCTCCTGGATAGCCTGCACAACTCACCACATGGGCAAAATGGCCGCCGCCAGCCCCAAAAATCATCTGTAGAGCACGAAAGTAAAAGTGGATGCTCCAGAGCTACCTGGTTAAGCCTGGGAGCACAACGGCGTGCTGGGGGCGATCATGGCTTCAGTGGGGGGCAGGATTGGGGGATCGTTTTGGGGCCCTTCTTGACTGCCTGGGCTGCTAGGCCTTAAATTTGTAGTTCAGGGGACCATAAAAAACAGAGCAGGCAAAAGTTCCAATTGCTGCCTATTTACAATTTTTTAGATCAGTGGTAGTCAACCTGGCCCCTACAGCTCACTAATGGGTGTTCCAGCTTTCATGGTGGGTGGGTAGGGGGTTTGTCCCCTACTTTATAAATCACCATTACTGTGGAACTGGTGGGCGGTTAGAGAAAATTTTACTACTAACAGAGATAGAAAACTGGGCGGTAGGTATAAAAAGATTGACTACCCTTTTTAGATAAAGGGAGTTTTTGCAAAGCTTTGGGAGAATCCACTTTAAACCGCTGCTTTCTGCTTAAATTATTGGAGCCGACCTTTGCCATGTCTCTATAGGGTCAAGACTGAATTGTGACTGGGGCTAGGAGGCTTCCTGCCCTGACAGGAAGAGGCGTGGCAAAGATTGACAACTCAGTCTCTGGGCAGAAAAGCAGATTCAGCCCATATGTGTGGATTATCCCAAAGGCATGCTGGAGAATTAAATAATTTTTATCATGTCTT
This sequence comes from Pseudonaja textilis, assembly GCF_049901715.1. NCBI lineage: Eukaryota > Metazoa > Chordata > Lepidosauria > Squamata > Elapidae > Pseudonaja > Pseudonaja textilis. The sequence goes on from NC_142008.1 coordinate 90,193,544, forward strand.
CTGATGACTAATTGATGTTCATGGACATAATCCACTACTCTTTTACCTGTTTGTTTGTTCTATGTAGTGGCTGTTAGTCCTTACAGTGGATGTTGTAGATGATTCCTGCTGTTGGTTGGTTGGTTTTTTAAAGTTTACTAATGGTTTCTGAGACACCTAGTGCAGGAAAATATTTTCTTACAAATGTTTCATTATTAAACTAGGTGACATGAGATCTATCTCCTGGCTGTGTAAATGATTGTTGTATTTTTCTCAGTTATGATGCATTTTAACTTTTGTAGTTGTTATTGTTTTCATTTTTTAACAATCTCTGTCCAAGATCACCTCTTGAGATGGGCAACTATACAAAGTGATTTAATAAATAAAACTTTCAACTCTTTTTAAAATGTTAGTAATACCAAACTAATTAAGAATAATATACATGAATTGTTTATAAAACAGTTTTCAATCAAACCAGTCAGATGAAAACAAATTGATGACTGGATGTTTGTGCTGAGAATTTAACAATCCTCTGTTCTAAATGCCAATAAAAATAATTAATATGCAAGTTTAAACCATACATCTCAGTGAAAAAAAGGGAAAAATGGAAAGCCCTAATGCTCTGGAATATTTACCAAAAAAGGTTCCTTGGTTACTGCTAGGTTCCACGGCCTCTCTTGATAGGTTTTTGATTCTTTTAAATTAAAATGGGTAGCAAAGCACAACCTTAAGCATCATATTTATTAAGAATCCTTCTGAATCCCACATGGACTTCACATGCATTCTTAGGAAATAAAAATTTTAGGTGGTTGCAGCCAAGTACTTTGTCTGGAATGTACCCATTTACCCAGGAAAAGAGAAATATCTTGATGAACTAAAATGGATGGCAGAAAAAAAAACTTTTATCAAGTTTGTCTTTTGGTAAGGAATGCCATAGTTCAGAGCAGCAACTGCTATTAGAACAACTACAACATATTCCCAAATTTAAAATGGATAAACTTCTCTCCAAAGTTAAGAATTCTGAAATAAGCAAACTTGAATATGTATTTTAAAGAGCTCTAACTGGAACCAGGCAGATACAACTGAAAAAAAAGTAACACAAAATCAATATAGTGGCTGAAAATTGAAAAAAGGTATTTCTTGGTAAGAGACATACTTTTATTTAGACAATTACTATATTTTAATGATGTGTTTAAAACCAACCATGATCTGAAGTGAATAAATCTGGCCTTTACTCAATGAATCCAGGAAACAAACATATGGGGAGGCTCATTAATTGAGCACATTAAAAATATAGAGCAAGGGTCTTCAAATGTGGCAAGTTTAAGACTTGTGGACTTCAACTTCCAGAATTCCTGAGCTAACATGACTGGAAAAAGAATTCTGGGAATTGAAGTCCACAAGTCTTAAAGTTGCCAAGTTTGAAGACCCCTGATGTAGAGTTACAATCAAATGAAATAAATTTGTTTTTTTTAGCTCAAAGAAAAGAAAAAAGCACAGTAAAATTACAGAACAGTCTATTATTAATTTGGTTGTCAAAATGTTTGCTTATTAATAGAATGAGGCACAGGTCTCCAGGTTAGACAGGAAACTAACTCTGAGGGCAGTTGAATTATTCCTACATAATTTCTTTCAGAGTTATACATGGCTCCGAGACAATTATATTGTACCAAATACTGAAAATGATAGGGTGTGTACATTTGAACAATCAAGTTGCATCTCATTTAAATGCAATTAAGCACATTGCAATTCTATAGACAGCACAAAATTATGTTCAGTTTGAAAACTAGATTCTATATTTTCCTTGTCTTTCTGCATGGATATAACCATCAATGTTAACATAAAAGATCTGACGCAACTACATTTGTTGAGACCTATTCAAATTTCAACATAATCAACTGTTTCTTTTTCCAACCTGCCTCGGCCAAAAACAGCTATGCACTATGAAGAAGTCTACTACCGCACCAAGTATTAAAGATCAGTGCAAAACAAACATTATTCATTGTTTTAAGTTTATATTTCCTTAATTTAACATCATTTCATGTATATCTAAATGTGCCCATGTGCACTGAAATTCATGTCAATTAAAATTTTCAGCCTAACACTTATGACAGTTTAAATTATATTAAGCTGACCTATACCGTCACATCATGTGACTATGTTATTCCTTTATAACAATGAAGATTTCTAGATCCCTATCTATGCATGCATAGAGTTCTTCCTATAAGCCAGAGCTTATGGCATCAGCAGAGCTTCTTTTCCAACCAACATTGCATGACTATCTTACTATTAAGCTGCCATATTTTAGAAAGAAAGAAAGAAAGAAAGAAAGAAAGAAAGAAAGAAAGAAAGAAAGAAAGAAAGAAAGAAAGAAAGAAAGAAAGAAAGAAATTTTTACTGGCCAATTTTACCAATAGTCCCGTTATAGAAGTATGGGTTGGATTATTTTTCTTTAAAAACAATAAAGATGCTAGGCCAATATTATTTAATTTATGTATGATACTGTCTATCATCAATTGCCTTTCAAAAAAAAAAACCTAACATTTGATGTTACTCACAGGGGTACATGGTATTGTTCTGTGTCTGCTTTGGCCAGTTCCTCTTCTTCAATATCAGATTCTCCACCTGAGCTGCTGTCTGTGGCATCAGAATCAAATGCTTGCTCACAAGAGCGCAGGTTAGCCGTTCCACTGGCAGTAAATCTTTCTAGTTCTTCTGAGATAGAGTCACTTTTTAGGAAGTTGCTCAGTCCTTCCGAGGTACTTGCCTCATTTACAACTTTTCTTAGAGTTGCTTCTGCCTTGCAGGTAAGCATTAGCTGACTCCGGTGTTTCAAGAAATCCAAAGCAGGCAACTTACTTAGTGTTTTCTCTAAAAATCCACCAAGCTGTTGCTGAATGTGCCGCTCCACCTGCTTGGCCTGTACCACTTGCAGCCGCTTTTGCAGCCTGCGAGCACGATTCTCAATGTCTACCTGCCTCCACAATAGCAACTTTGTCCTCATATCTGAATCTAGAGTGCTAAAGGAACTGTTTAGCAGAGAGATCTTCTGTTCCTCTGGCTTACTGCTTCCAAGCTCAGAAGAAACAGATATTCCAGATAACAAAAGCAACTGGTTCTCCCCACCCCCTTCGAGTTCACATTGCTGCTCTAGGGAACTGTGGTCATGTTTATTTGCCATGCCATTATTGCTAAGTGGGGCAGCATGCTCTGCATCTGGGCTTTTATGTGGTAGAGTGCAATTGCTCAAACCAGATTTCAGGTCCTCCAAATCAGAACCCCCAGGTCTATTTGAATCAACTTCCTGGAGGGTCGCAGAAGGTGCACTCTTCTCACCATTAAGTGAAACAGAGGTTTCATGGTCAGAGCTGTTAGTCTTAACTAATTTTTTAGCCAAGCCATTGACAGGTGTTTGTGGCAAAGGTGTCTGATTACTCGTACTCATGGTTTTTAGGTTTTCCAATGAAATCTCCAACACTGGGGACCTTTCCAACAGGTCACTAGTTTTTAAGAAAGGATGAGTCAACAGAGAATGGGATTTAAGGACTGTCTGCTTGTTGAAGACTCCTTGCAGTTTCAAGGATTCCTTTGGAGGAGATGTTACATCTGAACAGAGATAAGATGTTATTAAGGGCTGCAGCTTTCCCAGCTCTTTTGTAGAATTATTTCGGAAATCTAGACTGGAATCCTCAGCTTTCCTTTTGGTGACGTTACTGGCAACAAGGATGTTGTTAGTGTTGCTGTTTTTCTCGGTACTGCCAGGAGACAGGGAGGAGGATGGGGGAGCCAGTTTGAATGGGATGTGGTGAGCTTCAGTTGCTGCATCAGTGAGAGCGGGCGCCATAGTAGCCATTCAGCACATAGAGTTGGGAACTCCAGCCTCTCCCGTTGCAGAGGCCAGCTCTGCTGTGTTCTTCTGCCTCGCCAAAGGGAAGCCTTAAAAAAAAAAAGACATAGTTTAGAAGTGTAGAATGGGAAAACAAAAATAACGTTATTTGTTTATACGTTGTTATCAGATACAGAAGCCTATATACACCTGTTCATTAGACACAATCAATAACTCCCTATCCAAATTAGTCAGTATAATATCCAACGGAAAGGTATAAAACAGAACATGAAAATCTTTTGACATGCCAAAATGACGAAAGGATTTGAAGTAGGAATGAAGGTGAAATCACAAAACAAGGATAAGCATCAAATACTGGACAAGTATAGTAAGAAAGCTTTCTCCAACATGGTGCCCTTCAAGTGGCTTTCTCTTTGTTGCTGGGAAATGTGAACGGCTGAGGGAAAACTGTGTTTTGCCAAACAACTGAAAAATGTACAATACAGGTTATGAATAAAATAGAAAATAAAGCTGCATATGAGAGCCACTGTGATATACAGGTGGTCTTCAACTTACAATTGAGCCCAAAATTTTGGTTGCTAAGTTTATTTATTAAGTGAGTTTTGCCTCATTTTACTTTTCTTGTCACAGTTGTTAAATGAATCACTGCAATTAAGTTAGCAACAGTGAATTTGTCTTCTACCTTAACTTTTTTTACCAGAAGATAGCAAAGAGGGATCACATGACCCCATGACACTGCAAACATTATAAATATGAGTCAGTTGCCAAGCATCCAAATTTTGCTCACATGACCACAAGGATGGTGCAATGGTCGTAAGAGTGAAAAATGATCACAAGTCACATTTTTCAGGGCCATTGTAACTTCAAATGGTCACTAAATGAACTGTTGTAATTCAAAGACTACCTGTAATGGTTAAGATTGCTGGACAAACTACAGAAAAACAGGGTTCAAGTCTATGTTCAAGTATGAAAACTTTCCGGATGCCTTCGAGAGATCATTAATCTTTAAGCCCTATCTTAAATCACAGGACAGTTACTGTGAGAAAGAATTAGTGGCACAGGTATGTATTATCATCTTCAACTATTCCCTGATGATTGGAAAAATATCAAGCTAACAAGTGAAATATATTGCTTTGTTAAATATTGTTCAGATCAAGCATTTCCAAATCATGGTATCTTGAAGTGTGTTTCAAGTCCCAGAATTTCCAATAAAGGTTATGCTGGAAGAACCTAGGAAAGCTAGTATGTATCATATATTCTATGTTCCACAGGCAAAATGCAAAAACCAGCACTGCTCTTACCAGGGGTGGCAGAAAGCCGAACTAAATACAAAACCAGTTCAGAAAGGTATTTTCCAACAGTGAATCAAAACTGAACTCACCTAAATTCCCTCAACTGTCATGGTCATGAATCAAGTCCCTAGCATAAACAGTAATCATTTATCTTCTAGCAAATGAAGGGACTTCTTTTGTATTTAAGAAAAGAGGCTTCCCCTTTTCCCTCTTCCCTGCTAAAGGTCAAGAATCTTAATAGGATTCACAAAAAGGAATTTCCAACTGCACTTGACCCTAAATACAAACCATTGCTTTCCACAAATAAAGTTTAAAAAAGAACCAATTCTAATTACGTGAGTGAAGATATTAAAAAAACTAAATAATATTATTCCCAACTTAATCAAAACTGAGCAAGCAGTTGCGACGCTGCCCCTTTACGCCTTCATTACACTCTCAGAATGCTAAGAAAGTTGCACAATATCAGAGGTGACTGAAGATGTATCTATCTAAATCTCTATTTAATCCCAGGCAATAGCAAAATAGTGCCCTTTCCAGCATGTTGAACAACTTTCATTAGCCCCAGTCAATACAGGCAGTGAAAAGATCTGAGAATGGGCGTTGGTGGAAGTTACCCTGAACGCCCTTTCTATCTATGCTGCGAGAGAGCCCAGGATGGGTTGACTCCTTCCTATGACATCATTTAGCTGAGTCTGTACTAAGATATAAAAGCCAGCCCCCGGAAGAGACCCCAGCTTTGGCGAAGATACTTGACAGACTGAAAGGTGTCTCTGAAAGCACAAATGAATACAGAAATATGACTTACCCTCTCCGAATGAATCAAGGGAGGGGCTGGGCTCTCTCGCAGCATAGATAGAAAGGACGTTCAGGGTAACTTCCACCAACGTCCATTCTCCTCCATGCTGCATTGAGAGCCCAGGATAGGACATACCAAAGCTTGCATGTCCACAGGCGGGTCCTTGTCCGGCTCATCACACCGACGGTTGAACCACTCGTTGAAGCACCCGTCTGCCGAAGGCTGCAGTTGCCGAGGCAAAAACATCCAGACGGTAGTATCTGATGAAAGGAGACGGAGATGTCCACGTGGCCTCATGACAGATCTCCTCCAAGGGTGCTTGGGCCTCCCAGGCAGCCGAACTGGCCGCATTTCTGGTAGAGAGCGCCATCAGACCTCAAGGAACCAGAAGGGCCGCAGGTTTGTAGGCCTGTTCAATGCAAGATCTGACCCACCTGCTAATAGTAGAAGAGGCCTTGTGCCCCAAGTGAGAAGGGAAAAGGAAACAAAATGGCTTCCGACTTCCTGAAGGAGGAAGTGCGCTTAATGGATATTCTAAGAGCCCTACCTACATCTAGCGTGTGCCACTGCTGCTCCAAGTCATGGTGCGGGAGGGGGCAGAAGCCAGGCAACATAATGTCCTGGGACCTGTGGAACAGGTGTGTTAACCCTTGGAATAAATAAGGGTCCAGACTGAGGACAACCCTATCATCAGGAAAGGAACAAAGGTCCTGTCTGATAGAAAGAGCAGCGAGCTTGGATAGCCGCCTGGCTGAAGTGATGGAAACAGGGAACACTACTTTCAGAGACAGGAAACGGAGAGACAATATTTCAAGGGTTCCAAATGGGGGCTTTGTAAGGGCATTAAGGACCACATGGAGATCCCAGGAAGGATACCTGTGAACCACCAGTGGGTGCAGGTTGGAAGCCCCTTTCAAAAACCTCCTGACTGAAGGATGATGGGATACGGAAGGAAGCAAACCCCATGAAAAAACCAAGGAGAGGGCCTCAACCTGCCTGAACAAGGTTTTAGGGGCCAAACCTTTCTCTAGATCATGCTGAAGGAATCTAAGAACCTCTGCCAACTGGGCTAAAGCGGGAGAGAGAGAGACTCTCCCTAAGGCACCATTGGGAAAGGGCTTTCCAGGTGGCATCATAGATGCGCCTTGTGGGAGGTTTGCGAGATGCCAGGATAGTGATGATGACCCTTTCAGGAAGATCAGCCACCTTTAGCCGCTGCCGCTCAAGTGCCACATGGTCAGCTTGAGCCACTGGGGCTCTGGGTGGAGCAGAATCCCCCGATGGAGATTAGATGGGCTGGGATCCTCCAAAGAGAAGCCACCAATAGGTTGACCAGGTCCACAAACCAGGGCATCCTTGGCCAATAGGGTGCCAGGAGGAGGAGCTCCGCTCGTTCAACATCTTCCGAATTACTGCCAGAATGATGGGGAGCGGGGAAAAGGCATGGGGAGACTTTGGGGCCATTTGCACCAAATGGCATTGTTCCCTCCACTCCCTGGCAAGGAAACCTGGTGAAGAATCTGGTGACCTGGGCAATCTGAGGAGTGGAGAAGATCCACCTCCGGCATTCCGAATCTGAGGGAAAGGTCCCTGAATAGAGAAGGAGGAATAGACCATTCTGCCTGGTCGACTAGGCTCCTGCTGAGCCAGTCGGCCTGGGAGTTGTTGATCCCGGAGAAGTGGTCCGCCGAGATCGACAACAGGTGTTGCTCTGCCCATAACCCCAACTGTAGAGCCTCTCCCATGAGGGCTCTGGACCTCACCCCCCCCACCAGTTGACATGATCCATGGCGGCCATGCCCATAAGGACTAGAACATGAGAGCCAGTCACTGAGTGCCTGAAATGCTTGAGAGCTAGTAAAATGGCTCTGAGCTCTAGCCAATTTACGGGAAGGGCCTGCTCTGAGCTGGACCAAGGTCCTGAGCTATCTGGCCCTGCATATGGGAACCCCAACCCAGGAGGCTGGCATTGGTGGTTATCACTAGCCTGTCTGGGACCCTGAAAGGAGTCCCTTCCAGATTAACGAGAAACACCAACAATTGAGAGATCTCCGGATTTGTGGCAGGAGCAGGACCTTGATGGATGAGTGGCTGGTTCCTGCCCGTTGGTAGGGAAGCAGGAACTATTAGAGTGGACGGGAGTGGAAAAATCCGTGGCTCTGGAGATATGACAGGGTAATTTGCAGATCCCAATGGGCTGCACGGATGGAGGAGGACAGAATTAAAATGTTGTCCAAATAGTATTGGATCCTCACTGGAACAGAAAACAGAGATGTCATCAATGCTACCAGAACCTTCGTGAAGACCCTTGAAGCCGATGAAAGGCTGAAGGGAAGTGCTCGATACTGGTAATGGGTATTCTGATAACAGAAATGGAAAAACTGGTGATGATCGAGGCCAAACGGGGATGTGGAGGAAGCCTCCATGAGTTCAATGGAAGAGATGAGATCGCCCTCCCGAACGCTCTGTAACATAGAATGCATTTTAAATTGCCTGTATTTTACAAATTGGTTGAGAAATTTTAGATCCAGGATGGTTCGCTACCCCCCAAAGGCTTTGGGAATGATGAAAAGGCGAGAGTAAGCCCATGTCCCCGTTGAGAGGGGGGAACAGGTTTGAATAGCTCGGATTTCAAGAAGGAGTTGAATGGCCTGATTCGTGAGGTCTTGCCTTGAAATGTCCAGAGAGAGGACAGATCAAAAAACTTGGGGGGGGGTAGCATTAGGAAGTCCAATTGTAATCCTGACCTAATAGCGCTGAGCACGCAGGCATCGGCCGTTGACTCCTCCCATTTGGAGGCAAAGAAGGCTTGGTGACCTCCGATGGTGGGGAGAACGAGAGATAACTTAGAGTGACAGAAGGAACGACCCCCACCCTCCAGAAAGGGCTGTGTACCAGTATAAGGAGCTGGGTGATAGTCGGCTCTCTTTCCAGAGAAAGAGAGAATTTTACGTTTATCTCTGGTTTCTATGAGATACCGTTCCAGAGCATCGCCAAAAAGCTTATCGCCCGTGAATGGAACTGAAACCAGCTTCCATTTACGGCGTGACTCCTCCTGCGAATTTCTGAGCCATAACAGTCTTCTTGCTGCTACTGAAGATGCCATGGCCCTAGATCCAAATTTGGCAGAATTGAGAGTGGCATCTGCAGTGAATTCCACTGCTGCGATGATCTTATTAAGGCCTTGGTGAGACCGAAGATCAGATGTAGGCAATCTAATCTGGAGTTGGTGCAGCCACCGTATGGATGCCCCCGTGAGAGTGCCAGAAAATGGGAACGAGGCCAGAACCGGAATGTCAACAAAAGGCACTGCCAGGGAATTGTTCAGGGTTGCGCTGACATTGTAGAAACGCTTATCCAGAGAATATAGGCAAGGACCTGCCGAAGGGGAAGCGCACTGTTTCTTGACCATTTCCAGGAACGAAGTGGGAGAAGGCAAAACCCCTGCATGCACTACAGGCTTGGAGAAGAGTGAGTCTCCCTGGCTAGAGGGAATTCCTTGTGGCTCCCGAGCCACTTGGCAGTGACCAAGGCCTTGCTGAGTAATGGCCTGAAGAGAGAAGGATTGAAGACCAATGCAGAGGACATCTGCTCTGGGCGAGAGTCCTCTTCCTCTGAAAGATTTTGGTCAAAAATCTCACCCTCTTCGCACTCTGAATGAGAGGAGTAACTGTGTTCAGATGGTGAAGCCCTTCCCTCCTCATCAATCTCCTCCCATTCTGGACAAGAAGAATGGACCCTGTGTAAATCAGGGTGAAGGCGCAAGGAACTTATAGATTGAGAAGGGCCTGAACCCTTTCCAGAGGTCGAAGGATTTGCTTGAACCCTTCAGCCAATCCCTGCCTAATGGCCAAAGAGACAACATCTTGGATATCCCCTGGTCTATGCTCAAAGGTAGAGGCAGAAGGCCGCTGCTGTGGGAGTGAAGGTGGCTTCAGGCCTAGATTGAGAAGAGGTTAGAGGCCTGGAGGGAGGAGGAGCATAGGGCCCAGAAGCCTGTTGGAAATAAGGCCCAGATCTGCTTGGATCCTGAGGATCATATTGTACTGCAAAGGCCTCATGAGACCAGGATGGAGGATGGAAAGGCTCATAGATAACTTCTCCTCCCCTGGGAGGGCTTGGCTGGGGCCCATGGGTATCACCTGAAACCTGCTGTAGTTGCACTCCCTTCTGTTGAATAGTTCTGTTGAACTGCCTCTCTAGGGCTGCATGTCTGCCCTTTTCTGCCCTCAACTCAGCTTGAGTTGCCTTCTTAGGCACTAGAGCCTTAGCTCTCCTTTTAGCAGCCACCTCCCTCTGGACTGATTGGGTGCGTTGCCTCTGACTTTTTCTCTTATTGGGTTTAAGAGACTGTTCCACTGGGGGGGGGGGACTCTGCCTGACCCTTATCTTGCTCCATTTGAAGAATAAAGGCTCTTACGATGGAAAGAAACTGTAATTTTTTTGTATTAAGCCCCTTAGGGTATAAATTGGCCCCTGGGCTTACAAAATGGTCGCTCACCTTGTGGTGGAAGGCTTCAATCCAAGATGGCCACTGACTATGGGAAACAGGCTGAGATCGAAGAATTTCTCCTTAGGCTATAAAGAGCCCCGAGTGAAGTCAGCAAAAGAAAGGGCAGCCTCTGGCCACACGATCAGCTGGCTGACACTGGTATCTGTTTGCCGATCACTTTTTACGACCGCTCAAACCCCAGGCCTGGGGGAGGTCTACAGACGCTGCCTAACTTGCCTGAACAGCGCTCTGGCAACTCTGCTCCCAATGTTGCAGGAGAGAGAGAGAGAGAGCCCTGCTCTCCTGGAAGAGCAGCTGCCCAGATCCTGGGAGCTGCTTGAAACGAGGAAAAACGGTACTGAAGATCGCTGGTGAGTGTTATCTAACAGAAGCTTTCAGAGACACAGCTACTGACTGAAAGGAGCGGAGTCAAAAGCTGGGGTCTCTTCCAGGGGCTGGCTTTTATATCTTAGTGCAGACTCAGCTAAATGACACCATAAGAAGGAGTCAACCCATCCTGGGCTTTCGATGCAGCATGGAGGAGAAAACTGTGATCAAAACATATGCAAATTGCCCAATTGCCTACCCATGTCCATTTTCTCTAATTATCCTATCAATTAATAAGCCTGTAAACTGTAAATCTTTTCTTGGTGAAAAGTTCAACCCTCTTCTACCACCTCAACATCTTTTTCAGTTCTAAATCCTGTATGCAGTATCCTAAAAATAGTTATACATATTTATATAAGGGCATTACACTTGTTCTTTTTTACTAGAGACAAAGTAAGACAAAATAGCATTCCTGGTTCCCGTTTCTCTTTCATGTAGAATCCAACTACTGTCGTGAACAAGAGTCCAATATAATTCCCTTAGGATCAAAGCAAGCAGCCAGCCAGCTCAACCAAGTTCAAGATAAGCAAAACAACTTTTGTTTTCATATGCAATTTTTGGCACAAATCTGCTTATTGGATTTATTTGTTCTGTTCTCTCAGGTGAACAATTCTGAACCATAATATTCATGCCCATAAAAGCATGATAAATACACACTGTGTATTCCTCAGCATTTCATGATAAATAAGGCTACTATCATGGTATATGTTATCTGCTCCCACTATGACACTGCCATAAATATCACACTATATTTAAAATCAAGAGAAACCTTATATTCTTCACATTTATTCTTATCTAATATTTTTTTTCAATCCAGCATAAAAATGATACCCAAATATCTGATGGTGAGTCCAAAGCAAGCAAAATATTTCAACAGAAATTGAAATTCAATTTTTCTTGTTTCCACATCAGTTAAAGCTCAGAAGCATTTGCTGCAATTATATTCTTAGTAACCTTGTAACCTAAATAAGCACATTAAAAAAAAACAGCTATCCACTCACATACTTTTAAAATAAATTCAGATCATCTACTGGAATTAAATAACTTAAGAATTTTAAAATTATTCTCTTTGGTTGCATTACAACCAAAAGTGAATATTCACTTCTCTAGAAAATGTAGTTTTTAGCACAACCACAGAATGTAATGTTTCATCACCTTATATTTATTTACCAAATAAAATGCATTTTTTCAGTTTTCACAAAATCTCTTCTTTCTGATCAATCAATGAGATTATTCAACATCAGTTCATTCCCTCTTTTTTTCTTGACAAATTCCTTAATAAAATGTTTGGAGATTTCAGCATTTATCCATTTTATGGACACCATAATTATACAGACAAGCATATTCCTTTACAAGCATATTCTGAATGAAGTGATTTGCTTTTAAGTCATATACTATATCATGAGATTATTTGATATTGCGATATGGCACTGTTATCATAGTTAAGGTGTCAGATTAGAAACCTCAAGACCATGACTTCTAGTCCCTCTTTAGGCATGAAGCCTGCTGCATGACTCTTAGCTGTCACTCTTTTTTCAGCCCTGTGAATAGGCTATGGCGAGCCACTTCCCAAAAAATATTGCCATCAAAAAAGAATAGATTTTACTATGGTTCATCGCAAAGCCAGTATAAACGTTTAGACTGGATTTGGCATTTTTATCCACCTATCAAGTCTTCCCAAGGACCTGGGATAGGCTTTATTACTAAACATACATAACATACCTACATGCATATATACCCTGCTCAAAAAAATAAAGGGAACAAAAAAATAAGACATCCTAGACCTGAATGAATGAAATATTCTTATTAAATACTTCGTTCATTACATAGTTCAATGTGCTGATAACAAAATCACACAAAAATTATCAATGGAAATCAAATTTAGCAATTCATAGAGGTCTGGATTTGGAGTTACACTCAAAATTAAAGTGGAAAAAACACTACAGGCTGATCCAACTTTGATGTAATGTTCTTAAAACAAGTCAAAAAATGAGGCTCAGTAGTGTGTATGGCCTCCACGTGCCTGTATGACCTCCCTACAACACCTGGACATGCTCCTGATGAGGTGGCAGATGGTCTCCTGAGGGATTTCTTCCCACACCTGGATTAAAGCATCCCCCAACTCCTGGACAATCTGTGGTGCAACGTGGCATTGGTGGATGGAGCGAGACATGATGTCCCAGATGTGCTCAATTGGATTCAGGTCTGGGAAAAGGGCGGGCCAGTCCATAGCATCAATGCCTTCGTCTTGCAGGAACTGCTGACACACTCCAGCCACATGAGGTCTAGCATTGTCGTGCATTAGGAGGAACCCAGGGCCAACTGCACCAGCTTATGGTCTCACAAGGGGTCTGAGGATCTCATCTCGGTACCTAATGGCAGCCAGGCTACCTCTGGCGAGCACATGGAGGGCTGTGCGGCCCCCTAAAGAAATGTCATCCCACACCATTACTGACCCACTGCCAAAACGGTTATGCTGGAGGATGTTGCAGGCAGCAGAACGTTCTCCACGGCGTCTCCAGACCTGTCACGTCTGTCACATGTGCTCAGTGTGAACCTGCTTTCATCTGTGAAGAGCACAGGGCACCAGTGGTGAATTTGCCAATCTTAGTGTTCTCTGGCAAATGCCAAGCATCCTGCACGGTGTTGGGCTGTAAGCACAACCCCCAACTGTGGACATCGGGCCCTCATACCACCCTCATGGAGTCTGCTTCTGACCATTTGAGCAGCCGCATGCACATTTGTGGCCCGCTGGAGGTCATTTTGTAGGGCTCTGGCAATGCTCCTCCTGTTCCTCCTTGCACTAAGGCGGAGGTAGCGGTCCTGAAGCTGGGTTGTTGCCCTCCTACGGCCTCCTCCACATCTCCTGATGTACTGGCTTGTCTCCTGGTAGTGCCTCCATGCTCTGGACACTACGCTGACAGACACAGCAAACCTTCTTGCCACAGCTTGCATTGATGTACCAACCTGGATGAGCTGCACTACCTGAGCCACTTGTGTGGGTTATAGACTCCGTCTCATGCTACCACTAGAGTGAAAGTACCACCAGCATTCAAAAGTGACCAAACCATCAGCCTGAAAGCAAAGAAACTGAGAAGTGGTCTGTGGTCACCACCTGCAGAACCACTCCTTTATTGGGGCTGTCTTGCTAACTGCCTATGCTTTCCACCTGTTGTCTATTCCATTTGCACAACAGCATGTGAAATTGTCAATCAGTGTTTCTACCTAAGTGGACAGTTTGATTTCACTGTCAATCAAGTGTGATTGACTTGGAGTTACATTGTTTGGTTTAAGTGTTCTTTATTTTTTTGAGCAATATATAGCTATAACTATATATAATATACAATATACAATATATAATATATATATATATATATATATATATATATATATATATATATATATATATATATATATATATATATATATATATATATATACACACACACACACACACACACATTCATTCATTCATTCCACCCATCTCACAAACAAGCAACTCTGAGTGACATACAACTGAACTAAAAACAGTTGACAAATCCATTTTAAAAAGTATGACAATTAAGCTAAACCAAAGAGTAATAATCTCTCTCTGCTGGATCTGAGAGGATTGACAGATGAAATCAGGAAGTCCCTCAAACATTCCAGTCCCATGCTACTGGTTACCAGGAGTCAAAAACTGACTTGAACGAATATACACAGACACCAGACCTACACATTTTTACATAAGAAAGCATGATTTCAATGTATATTCTATTTGTTTGGAAGACAAAACAAAATACAAGGAATTAAAATATTTTCTTTGATTTTCCCACAACTAAATATAGTGTGCTGATTGGACAATATAGTCAACAAATTTAGAGGATATGGAGTTTGGAGAAGCACTACGAAGAAATTATGCTTTCTAATTAGTGCATTTAGTCGTTAAAAGCAGATAAAGGTAACAAATTACAGTTTAAATCCTTCCCAGTTTCAAGAGACAAAATCCTTTTTATTCTTTTCTCTTTCAGACAACGATCTTGAGGAACCACTGTTTTGTATTCTTCATTCACCTCACCCTCAATGGACAGTACAATACATTAGTTTCAGCAGTATGAACAGAGAGCCAGGCTCAAATCCTCATTCAGTGGACAACTTCAAGCCATCACTTTCTTACAATTTCTCTTACCTATCTGATGATACAATTTATTCAGAAATCAAAGAGGTCTCAAACCATAGTACTTAGCTTCTACTCTTAGCCACTGTTTAAGTTTCCATCTGCTTTTAACTTGAATAGAAACAGATCAAAGACTCCAACTGCTAATAAACACTACAAAGTATTTAATGCAAATAAGTTAAAATTAAAGACTAACATTGATCTATTTATTTTTCATTCATCTCCTACACAGGAATCTTGACGTAGCATTAACAAGTAAATAAATCATTTTTTTCATTCTGAGGCTACTGAAATCTACCATCCTGAAGAAGCTATTTGCATCATGATGCTTCCTGCATCAAGTCTTTGACTTTCTCCTCATCAATGTATATTTCTTCTGTATGATTTCCCTACCACCCAAACACAGAAAAAAACAATGCAACTGAAAGCTTATTTTTTTAAAATTAGAAAAAGGGGTTGCTTTTCAAAAACGAAGTGTGGTTCACATTGGTCCTTTTAACCAGGCATGTGATTCTACGGTTTGGACCGGTTCTATCGGACCGGTTGTTACGATTCTGCATAGTCTGGAGAACTGGCAAATCGTGCCCTTGGCTGGTCCCTCCCCTCCCACTCTTTATCACGCATGCGCGACATCGCCCACATGCCCAACTTTGCTGACTGCATTCTCCCCTGACCAGTCACTCCATGAGGTTTTTTTCGTTCTGATGATCAGCTGTTCTGGGATCCCCCTTGCAGTCTTATTGCTTCGCCCAGGCTTCCCTGAGGCCTAGGAGGCAAAAAGGAGTGTGTGGTGGAGAGGTGCTGTGCGCCCCGCTGCTTCCTTTTTGTTTCTTGGGCCTCAGGGAAGACTTCTGGAAGCAAAAATGCCCCCAGGAGACTCCCCTGTGGCCCAGGAGGCTGAAAAATGCAGCATGGGGGTGCTGCAAAAAAGCCACGCCCACCCATTCACATGGCCACACCCACCTAGCCCTGCCCACAGAACCGGTAGTAAAAATATTTGCATCTCACCCCTTTAAACAGTGGCCCTCTTGCAAGCAGACAGCTCTGGCTAAATGCTTCAGCATTAAATATTAGCAGTTAAAAAAACTAAGCAGTAAATTATTTGGTAAAGCAAACAAGTCATTTCATTAATTACATAATTTATTTCCTCTCTTCAAAATAGCTTATTTCAAGGCAGGTTACAAACAGCAGCAAATACTATTGAATCCAAACAAACCCAACTACCACTAATACAGTTAAATTTCAAAGAGAGGGAGAAACAGAAAGAAAGTTCTGCTAATAGAAAATTCCATCTGGTATTTTAAAAAAATAACATTAAAGCCTTCCTTTATTGAACTACATATTTCTTTTTATATACCACCAGCAATCAGGACAGTAGTGGAATTCAAATTTTTTACTACTGGTTCTGTGAGTGTGGCATGGGAAAGACACTGTAATATCTCCATTCCTACCCCACTCTAAGGGATGGACACCGTAAAATCTCCATTCCCTCCCCACTCCTGGGAAGTTACTGCAAAATCCCATTCCCTCCACACTCCACTAACCTGCTTTCAAGTTCCATTCTCCTGTGCAGAGCAACAAAAGAAGACTCACCTAATCAGCTGGGATTCGGGAAGCAGAGAATAGATGGTGGTGGAACCAGTCAGAGGTGTTATTTGCCAATTCTCTGAACTACTCAAAATTTCCACTATCGGTTCTCCAGAAACTGGTCAGAACCTGCTAAATGCCACCTCTGAATCAGGAGGACTTTGGAAATGTTTAACTTGGATAGATTTTGAAACTGAGGTCAGCAAAACTAACTTTATTCTAACAGAAAGAAAAAAAATATGATAGATATTTAAGATCTATCTAGTAAGAGATGTCATTTCCACTAAGAATAGGTAACTTTTTTGACCTGTAGACCATTTGAAATTTTGAGAGCATATTTTAAGCAGCCCCACAAAATATTTGTCCAGGCATGTTTTGCTAGTCACAGAAACCCTTTTATCAGAAGACAAGACAGTGGACATTGCTTTATTACAGCTTTCCAGTCCTTTGAGTAACAAGGATACACGCTTCCAATTACATCCCACAGGCAATTTTGAAAATAAGGATGAAGTTCCAATTTCATTCTTAAAATGATATATTTTAAGGAAATAAATCAGATAAAAAACACAGCAATATTTAGAAAAAATGTGGTATTACCACTATCCCAGGAATTATTGCTTCCAAAAAGTTTACTAGATCACCGCAATATATTGTTCTGAACAGACTGCTGCTGGTACAACACAACCTTACCTTTGAAGAGTCTATTCCAGAGGTTATTTAGGAACAAAATTAAGGTTTATGAGCACTTGAAATTACATATCTAATGTTTCAGAGTGGGATACAACTTGACCGTAAGGTTTAATTTTTGCTTCCCTAAAGGAAGTACCTGTCTTCTCCATACTTTCCTTCAATTGAACCCGATCATTATTGAATTTTCTTATACTTTCAAAAATTTACCAGCCAAAAAATAAGGAAGTCTTATAAACATATTGGTAAAACCTAACCCCCCAAAATTGAATGACCTATCCCTGGATTTTGAACTAGAATTTTTTAAAATGACAAAGGAATCATTCAGAATACTGAGGTATATGTGCAAAAAAAGTAAAATAAATTTCTGAAAATAGCCACTCAGTGCTAGTGAAATGCTTCCAAACTTTTATTCAAAAACAAATCTTGATAACACTGGAAACCAAGAAATCCTGAGAATCCAGATCTCACTTTAGATATCATTTTGCCCACCAGTGCCATAAAGATTTTTTTCTTTTTAAAATTTTATATCTGAACACATATACACATTCACCAAGCATTAATACCACCAAGATTATTTTGTTTGCAAAATTTAACCTAATACTGCAATGTAAATAATCTGTAGAGTTAAGGCAATTAATTCATGAATAGAATAATCTTAACTGGCCAAACTGTAGTAATAATCTTCCTGATTTAACTATTTTGAGAAGTAGCCAGTTAATAACAATTTTAAGGTAGCTGTATCAGCCTATCCCATGTAAAATAATTAATATACTGGGAGTCACAAGAAAAAATAGGATAATCATGAAAATAAATACTGATCACCACAATTTTATAATTTATTACTTTTACTATCTTATTTTTTTTTTAAAAAATAAGATGTTGTATTTTAACTTTTTTCCTGATTTACTGCCAAATTTTCACTGATTTATTTTTTATGGCACATTCTATATTAAGAAGCCAAAAACTATTAATACATGTAATCTATGTATGAAATATCGTGTTTGCTTTAACAAAATTTAGTAAAATATTGCAGGTAAACTGCTAGTCTAACTGTAGTGTTATTCAAGTAGCAAAAGACTAAGTTGTAGAACAAAAGCTAAAAGCCTGATCCAGAAATAGTTATTCATACATAAACTATCTTGTTATTCAGATCCATTGTTCTGGGAATGCAGAATCTTAGTATTTCAGACACAAAAGAGTACTTTGTATTAGCTATAGCAGCTGTTAAGTATGAAAGCTATTTGGGTATAAGGCCAACAATCCTAAACTTATAGGATTCCAATAATTACAAAACTATGCTCAGGGTTAGTACATCTTCTTGATCTTTGTCTCTCCCTCCCAACTCTCCCAACACAGTAAATTATTGCATTATTCTCTACTACTAAATGTGGTTTGAATTCAGTTGCTTTCAGTTTGGACAAACATTTTGGCTAATGTTGATAGACAAGCAAAATCTCAAAATGATTTCACTTATTTCAAATACGCTCTATTTTAATAGATACATTATCTGAGAAATCAAGTGTGTTTAAAAGATGTTTTTTCCTCCAACATACCTTTTAAACAGATTCCATCATTTCCTATGCAGCAATCTGCAAAATTCCAGCCCTTAAAAACTTATTTCCTCCAAAAGATACCATTGAATATCAATGGCAAGAAGTCAATATTTAGTATTTGTGAAAATAAATAACAGAACTATCCATTAGGCATTCAAGTCTTAACACAGCTATTTTATTTTTAAAATGCCAAGTCCACAAGCAATTTCAAAGGGCCCCCAATTTTAGTTTCACCTCTTCAAGGGATACTTCTAGTGATACAAGCTCTATCATTGAGGCCCATGGAGAGTATTTATTTTCAATACAGCAATTAGCTGCTAAAAAGTTATTTGGTCTATGTAAGTTCAACTAGTACACAAACAGTTTACAAACACAACTTCAATAGTCAAGAGATGTCAGAATCCACCAGATCTTTTGTTTTATGATAACTGTAACTTAGTTAAAACTCAGAATTTTAAAACAATAACATATGAAAAAACAAACGTGCTGATTATTTTCATGTTTTAATCAAGGCTCTAAAAGTATATTTTATTTTAAAAAAAGCAATTTCAACATAGAAATAGGAAATTAAATTCATATAACACTTATCATTATATCAAGTTTGTATAAAAGAAGACAACTAGAAACAGCAATTGAACATCAGAGATAATAGAATTTCATGAATATTTCTGTCTAATTTGGTACCTATTTTATTCTCCTGCACTTTGACTGACTTTGTTAATGTGATATAAATTATTAGATCAATTCTTCAATGTTTTCAAATCCTGATTCAACAGTCTCATTACGAATATAAATCAGATATTTTATCTTTCTGTCAATATATTTATCCCCTAGAATTTTGTCTCCTACGTAACTTGTTTTAACCTATGACCTTAAAAACTAACTATATCTCCCTTTTCTTAATTTGTACCATAAGTAAATGAAATATCTTTTTATTCCCAGTAGTAAAGAAATTCACAGTAAACTATGCCTTAACATTTCCATTGTAAGTATGAGGAAAAAATATCTAACATAAAACACACTTGTATGAAATTACCAGCTTCCCTATCTGAAATAGCAGATTCTCCAGCCGAATGTGTTGGGCTACAATTCCCAGCCACTATGGCTAAAATCTAAAGATATGCTGTCAGAGAATTATGAGCATTATTTAATACATCTGCAAAACAAATAAAACACAGCAGCTGCAATACAACAGATTTTTTTCTACACATATATATTGCTTTTAAATCTTATTTCCACTTTACATCATCAAAATGATTTGAGATAGCTACAACTATATACAGAAGCAAAAACAAAAAAATTTCAAATAGGTAATATATCTGATTTGTCCTATCCAGCATCAGTGAATTGATAATATCCTTGGCCCCAACTGCAAAACCTCACCTGTGATGAGAATTGCAGCCCAAAGCTTTCAAAAGGGAAAAGAATATCAAATTCAAAAGAACACTGAACATTCCACAACTCTGTGGGAAATGATGAGAGCCACAGTTTAGAAAAACTGCTGATCAGTCTTCCTATAGGCTCTACTGAAAGGATGAAGAGACTTCACCTCCTTATCATGAAAAAGCACATTATTTATTCCATTTGCAACTGATGGGTTGATTGTACTCATAACACTTAAGACAAACCAAACCTAGACAGTTTATTTCCCACAGATATTGGTGAACTAGCAGGCATATTTGCTAGTTAGCCATTTTATAGCTTAGCTTCATCTTCACTAAAGCCATCCTAGAAAGGAGTTACATACAAATTATTGTATGTGAGGATTGCTCCCCAGGTTCTTTTCCTTATTGTGCTGACATGATCACAAACAAGTAGGTATATAGCTCTACTTTCTATATTCTCCACAACTATGAGATAGGTGATCCGAGAATGACTAGCCCAAAGCCACTCAGTGAGTTTCTTTAGCCTATGTTTCCCTATTCCTAGTCCAGCAGCATCTTAACCATGACAGTAAAATTGTTCTGCAAATAAGGATAATTTTACATTTTAGATGTTAATGAATTTTTAAAAACAAATATCAACCTTGGACATTAAGCTTTAAATCGCAGGAGATATGCCACCTAGAAACCCCAACACTGTCATAACTTTAGAGAAATATATGTTTTGTGAAAAACACATTTGAGAAAACGGAATCTTATTTACAAATTACCCAATTGCGTAACCATTCATATGCATAATGTTTCACTATGTTAAGGAACTGTCTTCAATGTGGGTTAGTCATGTTTTACAACTGAATCAAACACATAGTTTTAACATATCTAATATTAAGAATCATCATTCACGAACACTAGGCATATACAGCAAAATCCTATATAACTTTATTTATAAGTCATTCAGTTAATATATGAACTAAATGAAGTATTCTATTCAAGTTAAACATAATTTACTATAAAGTTTAAAGACAGCAACTTCATTAGAAGTGATGTCTTCATGTTGAATCTGCTAGTGCATTAACACTACCTTTCTAAAGATAATTTTCCATGTATAGCTTTAAACAATTCAAAAAGCAGTTGCGAACAACTTCTAAAGTTTGTGACAACCAGAAGTATTTCTTTACATTTATGTCCTGCAGAAAAGCCTTTTACCTGTTTTATTTTTAGAATTATGCATCATAAGTAGAGTAAATCCCGGTATGAGCAATCGTGCAATTGCAAGAAAGAGCAACAATTTTCTAGTGCTTAGAATACAAACACCATGTTGATGTTCTCATATTATTTTTAAGTGGCAGCAAACTATTATGTGACACTGAACAGGTTTTAAATCAAAGGATTGAAAATGCCAATTTCCCTTCCAAACTAAAGTTCATCTTACTTTAACAAGTTACTTTAAGGTTCATTTCTTTTTTGAACTAACCTAAAAGATCAAATAGTGAAGCAGAATTTTCAATTTTAAGAAAAAAAAAACCTGAGAATTACATTTGCTAGTTTGCTTTAAGAACAAAAGCAGTGCCACTAATTCTAAATTATCAATAGTAAACGCAGACAACACTAAGCAAGATAACTATAAGTCTAATTAAGGAGGAAAAAAGAATATTCATAAGTAACAAATGAGCAAGTACACTTGATAGTAAAATGTCATTAAGAACCAACTTCCTAGCACACCTTCTATACTACTTATTACATTGATCGGAGTCTATACCCCAAACAGCAATTTCAGATTCTATTACAATAAAAAGGAAAATCTCACACAATAGACATTAAGCAAAACAAGCATAATTTGGTTAAGGCTTCCCCAAAACTATATTAAAAGTTTGGTTGGTTATAGAATATATAAATAAGTTACTTTAGAAAGTACCATGAGAGGAGAGAGGGAAAAAGAAGCAAATTCATTGTTGATTGTAAAAGCTGTAGCTATAAGGATACAGCATGCAGTCTCCACAAGGCGCACACAAAAATGACTGCCAACCAGCCACGTGACGACAAAATCTCCAATACAGGCGCGCTCACGGGCGCGCGCACACACAAGATGTTTGAGAATGGAAATTGGGGGTAGGTTTGGACGGATGTGATGGAACTTTGGGAACGCCGGAGTTCGAATGTTGGCGAGAAGTAAATTGGAAAGCAGCATGTTTATGAAAAGGGGAGGAGACAAGCAGAGCAAGCGACTAATACAAAGAAAACAAACATCTTCCAATTGGGAAGCTTTCTGCGTTAACAGAAGAGCAAAACCTTCAAGTTAAAGTGGCGCCATAAGAAACCAGCTTTTCTTCTTCCCCTCCCCCAATTTGCGTTGGAACCGCAATACTTCGCATAAGCGCGCAAATACATGGCTAGTTTTTTAACGCCACTCTAACAATAACAGTAACAGCAGCAGCAACCGAGACACGGGCCCGTTACAGAAGACATTGCGTTCATTGAGGGAAGTACTTTACAAGTGCTATTGTAAAATGGACAGCGGGAGTGGTCGCCTCTATTCCAAACATTAAACAAAGTCAGTCTTTTCCAGTTCCCTCTCTTTCCCACCCCCTAGCATAGACGACCGGCTGCACTGCTTATTCCCTTCTTCCCCCACCTCCGTCCCACACTTAACTGTTAAGGGAAACTAAAAGCTCTTTTGTAACCTTATAAAAGCACGATTACTCCAAGCTGCAAGCTTTATGGCTTTCCAAAGGTAATGAGGTAGAGAGGAGATTGCATTGTAGTTGCAGGACAGCGCAAACGCCTGGGAGTGTTGCAAACACATAACAGGTAAGAACGGGAAAGTAGTAAGGAAAAAAAAATATCATTAAGAATTAAGAACGTGGCAGTATTTTACACTTCGAACGGAAAATAAAGAACCGGACAGGGAAGTTTCATGACTATTACGGTTTTTTAAAAAAGAAAAATCTCTCTGCAAAAAAATGTTCACCTTAGAACCAGAAATTAAAAGGCAAACGAGTTGCGAATCAAACTCAGGGAGGAGGGGAAGAAATAAGGGTCATAGAAGTTGTTTTCTGGCCGCTGCGGGCTCGTGCGAGGTACAGGCAGCCAGTAGCGCTAACAAAGACAGCGACAGAAGGGCCGAGCAAGGGCAACGGGAAAGCCAAGCAAGCAATCGAGTAAAGCAGGCAAAAGCAAAGCAAGCAGGCGGCGACACCTACCACGTGACGGAGCTGAGAGCAGAGTCCGGGCGGATCCGGCCCGACGCAAAAAAATATATATGTATGTAGTAATAATAAAAAGGGCGCAGTTTGCAAACAAGGCGAACGCAGTCTTCTTCCTTCGCTCCCGCCACCACAAAACGTCTTCTCGCTGTTGCTGTTCTCTCTCGGGCGCTCCTCTTTCTCCCCCTTCCTTCCAGCCCCAGCTCCCCCTTTCCCTGCCCGCCTGCTCCCTGCTCTTCTGCGGGCAAGGAGGGCGGGCGGGCAGGAAAAGGGCTGGGGAAGGAAGGGACTCGGGGGGGGGGCGAGGTTGCCTTCTTTTGCAACCGCCCCACCCCACGCACCCAAGAGGAGAGAGGCGGCGGCAGCGATTGGGGGGGGAGAAAAAAAGGTGCTCCTGGCTTTCTCCCCCAGCGGCGGCGGCTGTTGCGGTGCCTCCTCCTCCTACTGCAAAGGAGGGTCTCCCGCTCTTCAAAGTGGGGCACAATGTGCAACAGTCTCTGCGGCGTTTCCTCCTCTCCGCCTTCGCCCCCCCCTTTTGCCTTCGTACCCGACCCTCCACCGCGTACGACAGAAGGTAGCCGCAGCGACCGTGGAGGTGGTGGTGCTACTGCTGTTTTTCTGCTGCTAGATAATGTTCGGGGGGAAAATGGCGGCTGAGCTCCTTCTCTGCTCTGCCCTCCTCCTCCTCCTTCTCCTCCCTTTAATCGGAGAATGCACCGGGCAGGCAAGGCAGGGGGAAGGGAAAGCAAAAGGGGGGAGGAAACACAAAAACGGAGGCGGTAGCGCCACCGTCGGTTTCCCGTGCGCACTGCGGGGTGAAACTACAGCTTTGCAGCTAAAAAACCTGCTTGCGCGCAAGGCAGACAGCTACCAAAGCAAATTAAAAAGCGCGTGCACCCGGCGCAGACGGTAAAACGAATGGCCGGACGGCTAATAGAAAATGATCAATCAGTGCAAGAGGAACAGCAATCAGCTGCACACTCCGGAAAATCTGGAATTAAGAGTCATGAAAACTATTAAAATATCCAAAGACCTAAAGTATGTCTTTAGGAACAAATTTATGTCGGTGATATTCACAAAATAATACTTTAAAACTTCCAAAATACCTGTCACCAATCTTTTCTCAGTAATGGGGCAAATTACTCAGTAACGGGGCATATTACTAGAGCAGAATCTTTTCAGAATCTATTAGCCTTATCTTTTGCAGGGAAGAAAAGAAACCAAACAATATAAAAGATGATAGTATCAAACAGATTGTTGAAAGTTCTTTATCGGAAATACAAATTATTAATTATCAAGTAGTCAAAATGGGGTTTTTATTATATTGCAATCTTCCAAATTAAGCAAATATTACATTGTATATTTTCTCTGAGAACATCTGACGGAATCAATAGCTGATTATGTCCCATTCATTTTAATAATAGAACTCTGCAATTTTCAATTATAGTTGCATAAAAAGAGGAACATCTAACTAAGTATGTTGAATTACACTGAGGTAGGCCAAATGCACTAAAAAAATACATAATGGCTATGTAGACATTCAGCCAATTGCATTAATCAGGGTTTAACATGCGAATATAACCAATATGGTACCTTGCTTTTTGTTTGTTTTTCAAGTGGAGAATTTTCTTTGAGATCCAGAAAATTCCAATAGAAGAGAACTCCATAAATACAAAGCAGTAGCAGGTCTTATGCAGCTCTTTAGGCCAAACAGCCTTTTTCAGTCTAAAAACTTTCCAGATGTTTTGGATTATATTTTTCCTGTGTTCGAATTGTGGGAAGGGCACCGAATTGAAGTAAATTCAATAGTATTCCACCTAGCATATTTACCTGCACAATCTCCTAAATGCTGGAACATCACATGAAAACCAAACATTTTTTGTCTCAACTACATAGATCTTAGATGTTCCTTCATCTGTGCCTGCCAGTTTTTTTTAAAAAAAAAACATCTCCAGATATGCCACACACAATTGTAAATGCTGTGCCAGTTAACTAGCCTACTATAGCATCACAATGCCATGTTATACTACATTTTACAGATCCTAACTATTCCAACAAATGTACTGGTCCCTATATATGTCTGTAATATAATTTAATAATTTAAAAACCTCTCACTTTTTAAGTGATAGGTTTACTATTAAAAATGCTAACAATTCAGAAGACTAACATAAATAAATTATAATAAGATTCCTTAAGGCAGGAACTTACATTTACCACCAGCACCACCAAGTGTCTCTTCTCTTTTGCTTAATTTGCAGCCTTATAACCTAATGCAACAATTTAGATTACTTTAGGTATTCATGCAATGGCAAATATTTCCTTCATCCTTCCAGATATGATTACAAGGAATCATATAGCATAGTAAGCCATTGTTTGCATATAAAAACTACAACTGTGAGTTCACATAAAATACTAAAGATTCTCAAACTTTGTGACATTAAGTCCCCCTAAAATAATTATTTCTTGTTACAAAAAATTCCACCATGAATCAAAGTTATAACTTGAGATGAAATAAATATGTGACTTATTTTGGGCAGCCATATTTTTATCTTGATATCAAATAACAAAATGTAAGAACTGTAACATTTAGAGAAAAAATAAAAATGAACGTAATAGACTTGTACAAATTCCAAAGGCTATGAATATATTAAACTGAAGACACTAAAATAAATCCAAGAGAAGCAAACTCAATAACTGGTGGTAATATCAATGGATCACCAACATCCAATAAGTTTGTCACATGATCAATAGGTATCAGTTGCAAAAATCTGCAGATATGAGATTTTTATTAATCTCAATCCATAAAGAATCCTGTAATCAGGGCAAATTATAGAAATACAATCAACAGTAGATATGAATATATTGAATCAGTTTCTAAATTAGCTATACAATTTTTTTCATTTCAAAATAATATTCTGTAAGAAATATTAATTTAAAAAATACTACCAGAAATTCATAAGAAAAAGAATCCAATATTTAAACTTAGTAACTAAAGTCTAAACAACTACTATTCCCCCCATACACCCACAGATAGTTTATTACTTTCTGGGGTTCACAACCCATCATTTAGGAATCCATGTGCTAAACCACCCTATCCATTTATGGAAAGAAGCAAGTAGCAGTGAGAACGAGAAACAAGTGATATAAAGCAGGGGTCACCAACCTTTTGGACCTCAGGGACCACCAAACTCATAATTTTAAATCCCGGGACCACTAATATGAATTTTGACTGAGGGTGGCTTGCTGACGTTGGTGGGAGGGGGGGAGAGAGAGAGAGAGAGGTCTGATTTAACATTTCTCCCTCTCCCTCTCTTTCTCACACACACACAGAGGCAGGGGTGGCATTCAAATTTCTTAACAATCGGTTCTGTGGGCATGGCCTAATTTGTGGGTGTGGCTTGGTGGTCATGTGACTGTCTGGGCATGGTTTGTATGTAAATATTATATTTATATAAATATTGAATTTTTTATAAAAAAGAGCAACTTTTACCCAAAATCAGGCAAAGCAGGCAGACAGATTGAGTTGTTCACAGAATCACAGATTCATTCAGAGATCTGTGAGATCGGCTACCTGAGCCTGTCACATAAAATTTGCTTGCAAGAAAACTCACAAAATTAACTCATAACACACCATGTATGTAAATATTGAGTTTTTTCTAAAAAAAAGAACAACTTATACCCAAAATTAGGCAAAGCAGGCAGGCAGATTGAGTTGCTCACAGAATCACAGATTCATTCAGAGATCTATCTATCTGCCATCAGCTGAGTCTGTTATATAAAATTTGCTTGCAAGCAAACTCACAAAATTAACTCACAACACACCATGTATATAAATATTGATTTTTTTATTAAAAAAAGAGCAACTTTTACCCAAAATCAGGCAAAGCAGCAGGCAGATTGAGTTGCTCACAGATTCACAGATTTACTTAGAGATCTGTGTTTCTGCCATCGGCTAGCTGAGTCTGCACTGCTTCAGTCCTAAGGAAGGTTCGGCTCTGCTTAAAAGCAGAGCTGAAAATCTAAAGATTAATTAGAAAGCAAGAAATCCAATGATTTCCTGCTTTCTAGTTAATCTAAATCTCCCGGCACAGCAGAACAGCTGATGGTTGGAAAAAGGAAAAATATCAACTTAGCAGGCAAGTTTGCCAGGTAAGGAGTGTGTCAGCTTTAAAATTAAGCTGCCACATTTTTTTAAAGAGAATTGGAGGAGTTGAAAAGAAAGTTCAAGGTTATTCTGTATGTCGTATTAAGAAATTCCAGTGATACTTCATTGGTTCTCATGATTTATGAAGTGTAGAAGTGGGAGGAGAGAAGGGAGGAGAGAAGGTGGATTCTGTGTAACACGCGAAAATAATTTCACTTGGGAAATAAATGTAAGGTATCTAGAAAGTATCCATGATATCAATCACTCCAAGACATTTTCTCTCCAATTGATTTATTTAGAAATAGATCTGGCATGTCAAAGGCAATTTCCCAAGTGAAATTATTTTCACGTGTTACACAGAATCCACATTCTCTCCTCCCTTCTCCCACTTCTACACTTCATAAATCACAAGAACCAATTATTTACCACTGGAATTTCTTAATACGACATACAGAATAACCTTGAACTTTTCAACTCCTCCAACTCTCTTTAAAAAAATGTGGCAGCTGAATTTTAAAGCTGACAGTGGGTGGGGAGGGAGAGCCATGTGGGCGGCACAGCCTTGTTTTCCCACGCAGCCTGGATTAATTGGTTTGGTGGGGTGCTCTGGGGGTGACATTTCTCTGCAGTCCTCCCAAAATTTTTCGTGGCCCGACCGCTGATATAAAGTTTATGATACAGCGTGGACTGGAATGTTCTATTTTCTGAAATATTATTGGGCATCATCATCATGATTATCTAATTCAAATCATAACTATCAAAAATCAAAAACATCTGCTACAGTATCCCACCTCTTTTATATGGACGACCTTAAACTATTTGGAAAAACATCGTCTGAAATGGAATTGCTGGTCAACACTGTCCGAATATATAGAGAAGATATTGCAATGGAGTTTGGATTGGATAATTGTGCCACGCTCACCATCAAACAGGAAAAACAGAAAACTGAAAAAATCAAGATGCCTTATGGCAGGGGTGGGCAAACTATGGCCCACGGGCCACATCCGGCCCGTTGGTCTGTCCAATCCGGCCCCCCTCTGAAAAAAAAAATCGCTGGGCATGGCGTATTGCCCTGCGCTGCGTGGCCCCCAAAGCTGCAAAACAGCACGGAGCGCTCTCGGGGTAGGAAAGAAAAGAAGAACTTTGCAAAGGCCTTGGCTGGGAGTTCAAAATCACCTTCGAGTGCGACCTCTCTGAAGGTGAGTCCCCGCCGATCCCCCTCTTTTTTCTGGGGCTTCCAGGCTTAAACTTTGCAAAGGCAAAGTTTGCAGGCAGGAGCGTCTTCCTGTCGAGGAGCGGGTAGGGTTCTGCCCGGTGGGCGGGTGGGCTGCTTGGAGGAGGCGACCCAGCGCCGCTCCGGGTTTCCCTTCCGCCGTGCAGCTTGGGGCCAGGCGCAAGCACCCACAAGGAAAAAGGAAGCCGCAAGTTGCTGGGAAGTTGTTCAGGTTTCCGGGGCTTCCAGGCTTAAACTTTGCAAAGGCAAAGTTTGCAGGCGGGAGCGTCTTCCCGCCGAGGAGCCTTCCTTTTTCCTCGTGGGCGCTCACCGGGACACCAAGGCAGGGCAAGGCTCCACCCCCAGCGGCCTAGCTTTAGGTGGGCTTGGATGCCCCTGAGCGTGGTTTGCTGTTTGTTCTCTCCTGGGACTCACGATTGGAAAGCGTGGAAAGTAGTAGCAGGAGCAGCCGCAGTGTTACTTTGCTTCCGGAAGCTGCTTTTTTGGAAGAGCGCTTCGGTGATCGGACCTTGCCAGCTCGGGAGCAATTCCAGTTTACGCTAACCTTGGTAGCGAAATAAAATCACCGAGTCAGTTCAAGCCTTGCAAACTGAGACTTAACTGGCGGGCAAAGAGCTCCTTTCCTTGCCTTCTCTCTTCCCCCTTGAGCGGAGGAAATGGTGTTGGAGAATTGCTTGCTGTAATTCGAAATTGAAACTTCAATTACCCTCCCCACCCAACTAATTTTCAGTAAGTGCCACTGACTTCAGCATTTGGTTGTAAGAGCTTGATTTGATCGAAGCTAAGTATTAGGGTTTTTTGTTTTCAAGTTCAAAGAGATGGTGGTTTGGAAGGGGTTTTGTTACTGTTGGGGGGGGTAGCTTGGAAGACCCAAATTTTGAACGTTTTATTTAAAAGTCTTTTTTCTCCAATGTGGATTTGGAATGGAAAATCATTTATGTGGGCTCAGCAGAAAGTGAGGAATTCGATCAAGTTTTAGATTCAGTATTATATAATTTGATTCAGTATTATATAATTATATATAATTTGCTGCATTTTATAATGGGCCCTTTATAATGGCCTTTTATAAAATTGGTTTGGCCCTCGAACGCAGATCTGATTTTCCATGTGGCCCCCGAAAGAAATTAATTGCCCACCCCTGCCTTATGGTAATAACATCAAGAGTCTGGATGAAGATGATCACTACAAATGCCAGAGCATTCTTCAAGCTGACAACATCAAGCTCACTGAAGGCAAAAAAAACTTTAAAAGTGAATATATTAAGACAGTGAAGATCTTAAAGTCCAAACTCAATGAAGGAAATACCATCAAGGCAATCCAAACCTGGGCAATTCCAGTCATTAGATATACAGCTGGACTCAAGCAGATCAGAACAATGACAATGAATCATGCCTTTCATCCTCACAGCAACATAAGCAGACTCTACCCACCAAAGAAATTAGATGGACATCTATTTGCAAGTACATGAGATAGTTAAAGAAGAAAAAAGAGCATTGGAAGAATATCTGCAGGACAGTAAAGAAGATCCACTGAAGCCAATATATCAGGAAGCCTGACTGACTACTGGCAACAGTAATCTGGCCTACAAGAAAGACCAAATGAAAAAGAGAATGGAGACGTGGGAAGACAAAACATTATCTAACCAATACATTAAACAAATAGCAGGGAAAACAGATAATAACAAAACTTGGCAATGCCTAAGAGCAGGAAAGTTGAAGAAAGAGACAATGAAGCTCATTCTGGCTGCCCAAGAGCAATCCTTAAGAACAAATGCATACACATGCATACAAAAGCAGCAACTGACAGCAAATGTCACCTATGCAAAGAACCTGAAGAAACAGTGAATTTTGATGTATTTTTGCCAACTTAGCTTTGTATAAATAAAATGGAAATATAATAGATATATAGAAAACAGAATAGAGGAACTTCCGGTTTGGGCTTCTTCAGCGATAGACCGAAATCGCGATCATCCACGGTTTTGATCCGTGCTCGCTGCTGGAACACCCAGAGCCGCCTGGATTCGGGGCTGAAGCCACCCGGTAGAGGTAGTGAAGAAGGGGGAGCCATCAGCGGGGTTGAGGAGAGCCGCATCTCTCCTCCTCGGCTGGCCATTACTCCCTTTCCCAAAGGCAATTGCAGCAGTGGTCAGAAATGGCCACCTCAAAGAAGAACCCGACCGGACAAGATTGTGCAGGAGGAAGTTTAAAGGAGAAAGTTTGACTGACCGGGTTGAATGGAGAATATCTATTTAAGGTACCTGGAACCTGAATTTTAAAGACTAATACTATTCCTAAAAAAGATTTTAAGCTGCGAAAGAGAAAGGGAAAGGAAACAGAATTAGGTTTTTTTCTCTAACATCGACAGCTTTAACTGACTTGGAGCATTAAGAAGAAGAGATTAGAATAAGAAATTGATACTAATCCACTTTGACATTAATAGGCTATTTCTAGCTGAAAATAAAAGTGTCAAAGGGATAAAGATTCTTGGATAATTTAAAAACTTTCTTTAAAAAAAAGAAAGAAAGCAGCAGAGGGAAAAAGGAAAAAAAGAGGGTGGAATCTGGAAAATGGAGGAGACCACCTGGAACTTAAAAAAAAATTGATAGTGGAATTTTAACAAGTCTTGCAAAAGATACATTGTAGCTGAAACTTTGTTACAAGATAACAAAGCCCCTGGAAAGAGAAAGTGAGAAAAGAAGCAAGAAACAGTTTTGGATTATTGGATGATTCCAGGAAATTTGGATGGAGGATCCTAATGAAATAAAATAAAATCAATTGGGGGTTGTTTAATTTTTTTTTAAATGGCATCACTCCTTGAAGAGTTAAAAATGAGACTTAAAGAACAAAAAGAAGCAGCACAAGATGGAAGAGGATCTTTTGGCTTCGTATTTCAATTTTTAGAAATGGAGATCTTGAACTATGAAAAACAACAAGAAATGCTGGCAGAAGGGCGGGACAACGAAGAAGCCAATTTTAATGACCAAGTAATTTTAAGCGGGGTAAAAAAGGGAAAGGGGGGAGAGGGAGTTAAAAACTTAACACTGAAGCAACAACCAAAAAAAGAGTAATTTGAAAAGTAATCATAATATCAGGAAGAAGCAGAAGGGAGGATCACAGAAGGGAGAATCAGATAGAAAAGGGAATAAAAAGGGAGGGAGAAGAAGAGAGGGAAGAGGGAAAGGAAAAGAAGCTACAAAGGACAGAAACAAGATATAGAGGTACAGGAAAATGTACAAGAATTAAAGGTATAAACCTATTTAAAAGACACAGAAACAATGGTTAAAATTTAACTTAAGGAAAGGATTCTGCAAGGGTACATGGGATAGCATTGTTATATTAGAAATAGAAAAAGGTTAGAAAATAGGTTAGATGATTAAAGTGACAGAAAAAAATTCTATTGATGTGTAGTGGAATATTTGTAAAGAGAATAAGGCTCTCAATGATTTAAAAAGAACGTTTAAAAAAATGAAAAGAAACATGTAAGATTTTTATCAGTTGACAAGATGAGCTTGAATAAGAATAATAATTTTATTGACTACTGTTAATAACTATTTTTGGGTTTTTTATTTAAAGACAGTAATAAGTAAAATATGAAATATAGATGATTAAAGTGAAAGACAACTGATTACTAGGTAATGTTTGTTAAAAGAAATAGAAATGTAAAAGATTGTTATTAATATTAATGGCAGAGTTGTACTTGAATAGAATAATTATTCCATTTATTATTGTTATACATATATACACAGATATATATATACATATATACTTTTTTCTTTTAAGAATTTATTGTGTATTTTAAGGGAATGTACCAAGCAGAATTTGATTGAAAATAGGTATGTGTTATAAAATAGAGGTTAGAAAATGAATGTTATAACTGTAAAGATGTAACTTAAATTTTTAAATAAGATTTGAAAAAAGATACAAAGGTGTTACACTCCAGTCTAGTAATTACAGGAGAAAATTTGTTTTATGAGAAAAAATAATATGAAAATTTTCAACAGGACAGACGAAATAAAACACTGATTAGAAAGATTTTAAAAATTAGAAAAAGATATGTAATTGAATTAAGAAAGGAATGAGATAATTTAAAATAAGGCTATAGGAAGTAAAGAAAGGGGAAAGCTATTGAAAAAATTGCAAAAATAGTTATAAGATATGGAGTAGAATGTATAAGATAAATATGTATTGAATTTATGTCTGTATGGAGAAGTGATAACCCGGGGCCACGATGTTCTAAAAAAAAAAAAGATATTTTATTTGTATTTGTATGTTTTGTGAAAACTTAAATAAAACTCTTATTAAAAA
This sequence comes from Pseudonaja textilis, assembly GCF_049901715.1. Classification (NCBI taxonomy): domain Eukaryota; kingdom Metazoa; phylum Chordata; class Lepidosauria; order Squamata; family Elapidae; genus Pseudonaja; species Pseudonaja textilis. The sequence continues at coordinate 90,226,590 of NC_142008.1, forward strand.
GAAAAAGAAACAGTGAATTCAAACAGATAGGAACTTGCCATATAACATCCCAGACTTAACTGTTGATAAAGAAGACCAAAAAAGTCTGGATAGTGGACATGGCAGCACCTGGAGACAGCAGAACAGTAGAGAAAGAACTGGAGAAGATCACAAAACACAAAGATCTGCAAATTGAAACAGACTGACTATGGCAGAAGCAAGCAAAGGTAGTCCCAATAGTAATAGGTGCATTGTGTGCAGTCCCAAAACAACTGGGGCATCACTTGAACACCACTGGCATTTACAAATTCACTGTCAGTCAACTGCAAAAGGCAGCTTTAATCAGAACAGTTTACATTCTGTGAAGATATCAGCAACAGCATCAAACATCCAGATCTGCCTATCCCAGGTCCTTGAAAAGGATTTGAAAAAATGCCAAATCCACTCTGAACATCTGGCTGACTGTTGTGAACAACAACAAGTTTCACTCTTACAGGTAAAACAAACTGTGGAAGAGGAAAAACATGGCTTAAATGACTACATAAAAGAAGCAAAAGAGCTGAAGGAGAACAAAGGAAATCTCTTGAAAACAACAAGATTGAAAGCAGAATATCAAAAGGAAACAATTTAAGCATCAAGTTACTAACTGGAAAAAGAAGTCTATGCATAGTCAATATCTGAAGACATTGAAGGAAAGCTAGATACAAAGCTAACATGGTTGAGATCAGGGTGCTGAAGAAAGAAACTGAAGGCTTTGTTTTGGCTGCCCAAAAACAAGCCCTGCAAGACCAATTCCAAGAAAGCAAAAATTCAACATGTCAGTGACAACAGCAAATGTTGCTTATGCAGTGAGAAAGATGAAACAGTGGATCATCTTATCAGTGGCTGCAAGAAAATCTCACAAACTGATTATTTACACTGTCGTGATCGGGTTGCCAAAATCATACATTGGAAACTTTGCTAGAAGTTTGGGTTCAAATGCAGCAAAAATTACTGGGAACACCAAGTTGACAAAGTTCTTGAAAATGAACAGGTCAAAACCCTGTGGGACTTTCAAATCCAAACAGACAGATATCTGGCCCATAACATGCCTGAAATCACTATCGTGGAAAAGAAAAAAGTCTGGAACATTGATATGGCAAAATCACTTGATCACTTGAAGAGAAACTGCTAAAAACAACAAAATACTGTGATCTGCAAATTGAAGTTGAGCGACTATGGAGGAAGAAATCAGTGGTTGTACCAATAATAATAGGTACCAGTGGTGGGATTCAAAAACTATTACTACCGGCTCTGTGGGCGTGGCTTGGTGGGCGTGGCCATGTGACTGGGTGGGCGTGGCTTTTTTGCAGCCCCCACCCATTTTTGGGAGCTTCTTAGCCACAGAGGAGCCTCTGGGAGGGCGTTTTTGCTCCTCTGGGGCTCCTCTGGGGCTCTGGAAGAAAAGGAACAGAGCATGGGAGGGGCTCGCAGCACCCCTCCAAACTCTGTTTTGGGAGCTTCCTAGCATCAGAGAAGCCTCGGGGGTGTTTTTGCTCCCCTAAGACTCCTCTGGGGATCTGGAAAGCAAAATTTTTTTGCCTTCTTGGGCCTCAGCAAGGGGAATCCCGGCACAGCTGATCTTATCTACAGCTGATTATCGGGAGGAAAAAAAAAGAAAGAAATACCTTAGGTACCAATGTCAGACAGGCAGCAGGGTGAGCGAGCATTGGGAGGGAGGGTGACCGGGTGGGGGGCCTGGCCAGCCAGAACTTACTACCGGTTCAGCGACCCATGCCAAATTCTTGCTACCGGTTCGCCCGATCTGGTGTGAACCGGCTGAATACCACCACTGGTAGAAACCTTTTGAGCAATACCCAAAGGGTTACCTAGATATATGGATATTTTTAATTTATCGGCGCCTGGCTCAGAACTGCCTATATACTCAGATGTTACTTTAACAGCTTTTAGGTTCTTGTTTAGGACTTGAATGGGCATTGGTAGAAGTTACCCTGAATGCCCTTTCTATCTATGCTGCGAGAGAGCCCAGGATGGGTTGACTCCTTCCTATGATGTCATAGCTGTGTCTGTACTAAGATATAAAAGCCAGCCCCCGGGAGAGACCCCAGCTTTGGCGAAGATACTTGACAGACTGAAAGGTATCTCTGAAAGCACAAATGAATACAGAAATATGACTTACCCTCTCCGGACGAATCAAGAGAGGGGCTGGGCTCTCTCGCAGCATAGATAGATAGGTGTTCATAGATAGGCGTTCAGAGTAACTTCTACCAATGCCCATTCTCCACCATGCTGCATCGAGAGCCCAGGATGGCACATACCAAAGCTTGCATGTCCACGGGTGGGTCCTCGTCCGGCTCATCACACTGACGGTTGAACCACTTGTTGAAGCACCCATCTGCCGAAGGCTGCAGTTGCCGAGGCAAAGACATCCAGATGGTAGTATTAGATGAAAGGAGACGGAGATGTCCATGTGGCCGCATGACAGATCTCCCCCAAGGGTGCTTGGGTCGCCCAGGCAGCCGAAGTGGCCGCATTTCTGGTAGAGAGCGCCATCAGACCTCGAGGAACCGGAAGGGCCGCAGCTTTGTAGACCTGTTCAATGCAAGGTCTGACCCACCTGCTAATAGTAGAAGAGGCCTTGTGCCCCAAGTGAGAAGGGAAAAGGAAACAAACATGGCTTCAGACTTCCTGAAGGAGGAAGTGCGTTTAATGGATATTCTAAGAGCCCTACCTACATCTAGCAAGTGCCACTGCTGCTCTAAATCATGGTACGGGAGGGGGAAGAAGCCAGGCAACATAATGTACGTAATGTGTTAACCCTTGGAATAAATGAGGGGTCCAGACTGAGGACAACCCTATCATCGTGAAAGGAGCAATGGTCCTGTCTGATGGAAAGAGCAGCAAGCTCGGATACCCACCTGGCTGAAGTGATGGAAACGGGAACACTACCTTCAGAGTCCCGAAACGGAGAGACAATGTTCTAAGGGGTTCTAAGGGGGCTTTGTAAGGTATAAAAGACCACATGAAGATCCCAGGAATGATACCTGTGAACCACCGGAGGGTGCAGGTTGGAAGCCCCTTTCGAAAACCTCCTGACTGAAGGATGATGGGATAAGGAAGGAAGCAAACCCCATGAAAGAACCAAGGAGAGGGCCTCAACCTGCCTGCGTAAGGTGTTGGGGGCCAAACCTTTCTCCAGATCATGCTGAAGGAATCTAAACCTCTGCCAACTGGACTAAAGCGGGAGAGAGAGAGACCCTCCCCAAGGCACCAGCAGGAAGGGCCTTCCAGGTGGCATCATAGATGCGCCTTGTGGGAGGTTTGCGAGATGCCAGGATAGTGATGATGACCCTTTCAGGAAGATCAGCCACCTCTAGCCGCTGCCGCTCAAGTGCCACATGGTCAGCTTGAGCCACTGGGGCTCCAGGTGGAGCAGAAACCCCTGATGAAGGGAGATTAGATGGGCTGGGATCCTCCAAGGAGAAACCACCGACAGGTTGACCAGGTCCACAAACCAAGGCGACTTTGGCCAATAGGATGCCAGGAGGAGGAGCTCCGCTCGTTCCTCCAATATCTTCCGAATTACTGCCGGAATGACGGGAGCGGGGGAAAGGCATACAGGAGACTTTGGGGCCATCTGCACCGAAGGGCACTGGTCCCCTCCGCTCCCTGGCAAGGAAACCTGGTGAAGAAACTGGTGACCTGGGCAATTTGAGGAGTGGAGAAAAGATCCACCTCCGGTATTCCGAATCTGAGGGAAAGGTCCCTGAATAGAGAAGGAGGAATAGACCATTCTGCCTGGTCGACTAGGCTCCTGCTGAGCCAGTCAGCCTGGGAGTTGTTGATTCCGGAGAAGTGGTCCGCCGAGATCGACAACAGGTGTTGCTCTACCCATAACCCCAACCATAGAGCCTCTCCCATGAGGGCTCTAGATCTCATCCCGCCTGCCGGTTGACATGAGCCATGGCAGCCATGCCCATAGAACATGAGAGCCAGTCACTGAGTGCCTGAAATGCTTGAGAGCTAGAAAAATGGCTCTGAGCTCTAGCCAATTTATGGGAAGGGCCTGCTCTGAGCTGGACCAAGGTTCTGAGCTATCTGAAAAAAAAGCTATCTAACCCTGAAAAGGAGTCCCTTCCAGATTAACGAGGAACACCAACAATTGAGAGATCTCCGGATTTGTGGCAGGAGCGGGACCTTGATGGATGAGTGGCTGGTTCCTGCTTGTTGGTAGGGAAGTAGGAACCATTAGAGTGGACAGGAGTGGAAAAATCCGTGGCTCTGGAGATATGACAGGGTAATTTGCCGATCCCGATGGGCTGCATGGATAAAGGAGGACAGAATCAAAATGTTGTCCGAATAGTATTGGATCCTCACTGGAACAGAAAACAGAGATGTCATCAATGCTATCAGAACCTTCGTGAAGACCCTTGAAGCCGATGAGAGGCCGAAGGGAAGTGCTCGATACTGGTAATGGGTATTCTGATAACAGAAATGGAAAAACTGGCGATCATGAGGCCAAATGGGGATGTGGAGGTAAGCCTCCATGAGATCAGTGGAAGAGAGGAGATCACCCTCCTGAACACTCTCTAAAATAGAATGCAGAGTCTGCATTTTAAATAGCCTGTATTTTACAAATTGGTTGAGAAATTTTAGATCCAGGAGGTTTCGCTACACCCCCACCCCCCCAGGCTTTGGGAATGATGAAAGGCAAGAGTAAGCCCACGTCCCCGTTGAGAGGGGGGAACAGGTTTGAATAGCTCAGATTTCAAGAAGTAGTTGAATGGCCTGATTCGTGAGGTCTTACCTTGAAATGTCCCGAGAGACAGGACAGATAAAAAAAAATTGGCATTAGGAAGTCCAATTGTAATCCTGACCTGATAGTGCTGAGCACGCAGGCATCCACCATTGACTCCTCCCATTTGGAGGCAAAGAAGGCTTGGTGACCTCTGATGGTGGGGAGAACGAGAGATAACTTAGAGTGATGGAAGGAACGACCCCCACCCTCCCGAAAGGGCTGTGTACCAGTATAAGGAGCTGGGTGATAGTCGGCTCTCTTTCCAGAGGAAGAGAGAATTTTACGTTTATCTCTGGTTTTGATGAGATAAGGTTCCAGAGCATCACCAAAAAGCTTATCACCCATGAATGGAACTGAAACCAGCTTCCTTTTACGGCGTGACTCCTCCTGCCAATTTCTGAGCCATAACAGTCTCCTTGCTGCTACTGAAGATGCCATGGCCCTAGATGCAAATTTGGCGGAATTGAGAGTGGCATCTGCAGTGAATTCCACTGCTGCGATAATCTTATTAAGGCCTTGGTGAGACCGAAGGTCAGATGTAGGCAATCTAATCTGGAGTTGGTGCAGCCACCATATGGATACTCATGTGAGTGTGCCAGAAAATGGGAACAAGACCAGAACCGGAATGTCAACAGAAGGCCCTGCCAGGGAATTGTCCAGGGCTGCGCTGACATTGTAGAAATGCTTATCCAGAGAAGATGAGTGAGGACCTGCCAAAGGGGAAGCGCACTGTTCCTTGACTATGTCCAGGAACAAAGTGGGAGAAGGCAAAACCCCTGCCTGCACTACAGGCTTGGAGAAGAATGAGTCTCCCTGGCTAGAAGGAATTCCTTGTGGCTCGGGAGCCACTTCCTCTAGCAACAGCTTGGCAGTGACCAAGGCCATGCTGAGTAATGGCCTGAAGAGAGAAGGATTGAAGACCAATGCAGAGGATGCCTGCTCTGGGCGAGAGTCCTCTTCCTCTGAAAGATTTTGGTCAAAGGTCTTGCCCTGTTCACGTTCTGAACGAGAGGAGTAACTGTGTTCAGATGGTGAAGCCCTTCCCTCCTCATCAACCTCCTCCCATTCTGGTCGAGAAGAATGGACCCTGAGGTCCTGGGGCCTGTGTAAATCAGGGTGATGAGGCAACTTATAGATTGAGAAGAGAGAAGGGCCTGAACCCTTTCTGGTGGTCGAAGGATTTGTTTGAAGCAAATGGCCAAAGAGACAACATCTTGGATATCCCCTGGTCACCTTCTATTTTCCCTTACTTTCTAAAAGTAAAATTTGCAGCAGCTCCAATGCTAAGACCAAGAAAGGCAAATCCTAGGAATTGTATTTTAGAAATGTCTAGACCTCTTACCTTGCTCCCAAGTTGTCAACCCCTTAAATTATCCAGTTGCATTGTTAGTTTGTTTGTGTTTGTTTGTTCGTATAACTTTCTACCAATACTGTACTGAGGGACACAGTTTTTATTTGAGTAATATTCTCAATACTATATAAACAATATTAGCTTTTAAACTATAATGGTATTTTATTAAGTATTGTTGAAAAATGTTTTTGCTGCTTATCACTTCACATAATATCTTTAATTTGTCAAACCCATTATAATAGTAAGCCTCTAGATAACACTAAATTCCAACTTCAAGCAACCTCAGCTATAACGCAATTGCTGAGCAGTAATGAAAGTTGAAGTCCAACATATGGACAGTCATGTTTTATTAATTTTGCCATTATAACTCTGTCTCATAGAACACTACCATTCCAAAAGTGACTTTCCCAATGAATACACATTAGATACTGGACATCAATTCTAACTACCTATCCACTGAAATATAATATATTGGCTTTCATTCATTTACCCAAAAGAAAGGAGCAAAGCAAGTACTTTCCCAATGTATAAGGGGTGAAATTCAAGTACGTCGGCCCACCTCGGGAGAGGTGGTACGGATGATTTGAATCGGTAAAAAATCATCCTGGTTGCTATTAACTATTATACCAAGTACCCATGCTCATAGCCATGCCCACAGAGCCGATAGAGGAAAAGATTTTAATTTTACTCCTGTTACGTATCCTCAAATTTTATCAGCATATTTCAAAATGTCCATACTTTCTGGAAATTATGTCAATTATCATAATTTCCATTGGAATAAGCAGAAGCTCTTTTATTGTTTTTGCCTGAAATGCGTGCATACATGCACTTTTCATAAAGGCTCAGGTATTTTATACCTGGGTAACAGTAACCCAAGGTACTTTCTCATGTATCTATGGACTACTTTTGAGGATTACAGGTAATCCTCCCTTGCCAACCACTTGTTCAGTGACCATTTAGTTATAAAGGCATTGAAAAAACATCCCTTGTGACAGCATTCCCGCAGTCATGAGATTGCAATTCAGGCACCTGGCAAGCAATACACATTTACAAATGGTTGCAGTATTGCTAAGTCACATGATCTTCATCTGCAACATTCACAGCCAGCTTCCAACAAGCAAAGGCAATAAGAAAGACAAAAGAAAGCCATAGTCACATGATGTCATATTTAACAAGCATAGATGTTTCACTTAATGACTGCAGCCAATACAGACAAGCTGGTGTCATCTCGGGTACAGTTGCATGATACTTCATTTTATGTGAAATATTTCCACAGTGTCAGAATTTCTGGCCCCAAATGTGGTCAATAAGCGAAGACTACTTGTACGCTAAACTGAAGTTATTCCAAATTGCAATAATATTGATCAGGAGTCACCATCTTTTAAAGAATACTCTTTATCTTTTAAATAACAGTTTGGACAACCTTGTCTGGAATCATACAGTTCCCTGCTTGAGCATTGGTTTGGACTAGAAGACCTCCAAGGTCCTGTCTAACTGTATTATTCTGTTCTGATACCTTGATAAAATACTTCCTTTTAACCAAATATCAAATCATATATGTAACTTTCCCTCCTTTGCATATGTTCTTAAATATGACTGACACGCTAAGATATTCCTCACAATCTTTATTCTTCCAGAATAAAGAAGTTTATAACCAGGGACAGGGACATTTTTTTATTGGCACCAAAATTATTGAACTTGTTGCCCAAGCAGACTCTCATAGAATCCACTTCTCCCTATTTTCTACAGTAGAGTATGGTATTTGCGCAGAGATTTCAGATTTCATAAATATTTTATCTGTTGCAAAACAGATTTGTTATATTGTTGTTACAGTATTGCTGTTTTAAAATCAGCTGCTTTGGAATCTGTGGAATACCAGAATGGAGCAGGGTACTGAATAAATATGCACATGCTCCTATGCAAAGCCAGTATATAAACTTTCATTATATTACAGGGATCCCCAAACCCTGGGCCATGGCCCACTACCAAGCCTTGAGCCTTTCAGAACCAGGCTGCAGAAGTGGCAGGTGAGTACACAAACATCCCCATTCATGTGAGCAACGGGCACACACAGGTGCGCACACTTCATTTATAGAAATGGCAGGCGCGCATGCCAGCCGCTCACGCAAATGGAACTGCACACAGTTGTCCATGGCACACATGGAACCATCCCCCCTCAGCCAGTCTGCAAAGCCAAGAAAGTTGGGGAACACTGTTCTATTAAGTAGGAAGAAAAAGCAAAGAGAAGGTGTTAAGAGAAGATGCAGAATATAGAACAAGCATATATAGAGAGAAAAATAAAGAGATAGATATTGTAATGCTGGGAAAAACTTTGGATTTGATGAGAGAAATGTGATTTGGAGCTTAGATAGGGATGCATATAACATCACTCAGAAACCCCCATGAAACATACACAAACCAGTGGTGGAATTGAAAAAAAATTACTACCGGTTCTGTGGGCGTGGCTAGGGAATGTGGCTAGGTATGTGTGCTGATGTGACTAGATGGGTGTGGGGGGGGTTGGCAGTAAGTAAGAAAGAGCAATCCGGCACAGCTGATCATAGGAACTGCTGATTGTCAGGAGGGGAAAAATAAAAGAAATAACTTAAGGAGTGACTGGGCAGGCCAGCGTCAGGCGGGTGGGGTGAGCGAGCATCAGGCGGATGAGGCAAGTGAGCGAGCAGTGACTGGGCGACTGGGTTGGGGGCGTGGCCAGCCAGCACTACCGGTTCGGCAACCCACGCCAAATCCTTGCTACCGGTTTGCCTGAACCGGTATGAACCAGCTGAATATCACCACTGACACAAACATACTTTTTCTGTAATCATGTAAGAGTTATGGAGGGCAGGCACACAAGTTTAAGAAAAATGCAACCACCTTATATAAATGAGCATTCTTTGAATCACAATTTTCCCTCTGAATCTGAAGCCCTGCACATACAGGTTTCATTAGTGCCTTGAAGAAGATATCCTATTTCTAAAGGAAGCAAACTTTCTTAAACAAGATCCTAGTGGAAAAGTAAACACTGCCACTAAAATGGTGAAGACAAATCATAAAAGACCTATAGTTAATTGGTTACAACAGCTGTTACACAAATCACAAGTACAGTACAATTCCTAGCAATCCTATCTGAATTTTGCCTCCTATCTGAATTTTGGATAGCTTGCAGCATCCAGTCTAGTCAATACGGACAAAGATAAATAAATGGTATAATAATTTGATATAATTCAATCTTTTGTTTTTAATTTGTTTGGAAAATGGTCGCATCCAATTATTTGGCTTGCACAGTACTGCCACACAGTGCCCAATTTCTTAATTGGAGTTTAATCTTTGTTGATGTTGAAATAAACCTGTTTTTGGGGACCCACCAAACTTATAAAATTGTTAATTGTCTTTTAAATATATAAAATGATCAACTTCATTATACCACAGATTTAGATGTAATAACAAACACGAATATTTTCCAGATTTTGCTTGTTTTGCTTTAAACAACCAAATAATAGAGAAGGTAGGGCGCCACCTAGAGGTTTAATCCAAAGAGTATCAAGTTCAGAAATGCCAGCCTCAAACTAATAGCAGTAATAAGCGATGTAATCATGGACTGTTTTTAAATACTGCAGATTAAAGCTTCAGATAGCCACAAGACAGAATAGTTTATCTTGAACTCCTCCCATCCTTCTCTTAAAACATCAGCATTACTGAATCAAATTAGCAAGCAGCAAGCATTCCGCAACTAAAATGGAAAAGAAAAACAATGCAGTTCCTGCAAGCCTGCTGGGAATTGTAGCTTAGGCTACAGGACATCCGTGATCAACGTAGACAATATCGCCATCAACAGGCCATTACAATTATTTACACACATACACAGAAGGGACTCCTAAAATGTCGTCCGGTAATTAAATTTAAAGGCTATGGTACTTTCCACCCCACTTTTTAAAACACTGCTGAAATCTGGGAAGACTGTAATGACTAAAACTTGTTTTGCTGCAGATACCTACCACATTTTCTCCCTTTTTCATATGCAGAAGACAAAATTTCTTTTCTTTAAAAAAAGCAGTATCTATTGAAGCTTTTTTCTCTTGTAATATTAGTCATTACAGAATTGTTGTCTTACTATAAATAAATTCATAAAATTACATTAACCCTGCAACTTGGACAATTTTTAGACAGATTCCTACTTAATTTTTTACAGCAAAAAAGGTGTTGTATCCTATGACATCCCTTAGATAATTATTAATTTTTCATATAGAGGATTAGAATAGAGAAGACAGCAGAATACAATATAAAAATCCAAGGTATGGTACAAAGATACTACATCATGGGTGAACAATAAACACTCTAGGAGAGTGTTTTATTGTTCACCTATTCAACCTTGGCAACTTGAAGACTCGTGGACTTCAGCTTTCAGAATGGCTGGCTGGGGAATTCTGGGAGCTGAAATCCACAAGTCTTCAGGTTGCCAAGTTTAGCCATCCCTGCTCCATAGTATAAAGAGAAGGAAAGAGTCCTTCCAAAAGGCGAAGTGAGCAAAAGGCAATTGCTGCCTTAGAAACAGCAATTTGACTAGCACTCTATTGTTACTGTCAAGAAATGGTCTAAAGTCTGGCTTTGACACCTTGACTACAAGGAAGTGTGTCTGGAGGTGGGGTAGGAGCCCTAAGGCCACAAAGTACTTGATTCTGTTTTAACATCAAGCAATATTTGATAATCTCAGGAGATTAGGAGAATCATAAGATTTGCCCTTTGGAATGTTAAGGGGAGAAAAGTGACCACATTTGGAAAATATAGCAAAATTCTGGCTTAGATGTGACTCTTCTTTCTTTTCTCAGCTTACTTTCCACATTTAGGGTTGCAAGTTCTAACAGATTTGCACTGCTTTTGTGACTAGGCAATAGATAAACCAATAGATGATATCAAACTGAATGGTATTAAAGTTTCCTAAAAAGTAGTTACTTAATAGGTAACTTATACTTCTCTTGAAGCATAACAAACTGTTTTTCTAAAATCATTTTAAGCAATGAGTTAGCATATATCATATTCCTGGATCTAGAATAATATATGTTCTTTAATACAGTAGCTTTAGCTTTTGGTCACTTTCATGTAGTCTTGTTCTATTTTGTTCTGCAAATCTGACAATGCCAGCAAACAAGACAAACTTTGGAATATCTGTTCCATGTTACTAAAAAAAATTGCAACTTACTGGCGCACAGGATTTCATCTTTCACTACAGTAATTAAAAATGTAACTAGCATCTGAGAAATTACACATTTCATTTGTAAATGTCACTATAAAATCTATTTCAGCTATTCTGCTTGAAAATACCCTAGGGATAATCTAACAAGTGCTCTTCAATTATGATATCTTGAATATAGAATGTGGTGCAGAAATCTATTAAAATAAGACATTTATATTGTTTTGTACAGAAGCTTTCTGGGTGCAAATTTTTATCAATTTATCAAAATATAAAATACAGAAATAGAAAGAAAAATGGAAACAATCAAAATATAGGGGAGGACAAGGGAAAGAGAGAAAAGTGAGGGTAAAGAAGGGGGGGGGGAGAAAAGTGTTGACTTCTGTTTGTTTGTTTGTTTTGATGCAGTAGAGTAAGGTAGTAACATACAATCTCAACTTTTTACTTTTACGTAATAATATATACTAGACATTTGTATAACAACAAATCTATCTAATCAGCAAGCTTTTTCCAGAAATTTTAATAGCTTATGTCAGGGGTGTCAAACTTAAGGCTCATGGACTGAATGTGGCCCACCAGGTGCTTAGATCTCACCCACAGGGCCAGCCAGGAAATAGCAAAGGACTCACCTGCAGTGCCTCTGCTAATGAAAATGAGCTGTAGATGGCCGCAGGTGGCCCCTATGTGACCCATTTTCAGCCTGCACAACCTCCTGCAGCATCCTGATGGCCAAAACGGGCCACAGGTAGGTTCCCCGCAGCCCCTTTTGGCCAGCAGGGTGCTGCGAGGCCATCCAGGGCCATGCAATGGGCCGTGCAGGGGCTACCCATGACCCTCCCCCCTGGGAGGGTGCTGCAGGAGGGCATCAGTCTCATCTCCTCCTGCTCCAGCCCATAGAGAACAACTACAATGCTAATCCAGCCCTCCAAGAAATCCACTTTGACACCTCTGGCTTGTGTCACTATGCATGGAACCCCAAACCACAGTATAAAAATTTTAACCTAGAGCAATCTCTCCCCATTTTCTATCAATAGGTACAATTATAAGTGTATTGCTTTGTGAGCTTCAAATAACAAAATGTCCACCTGCTGTTTGGAGAGCCAGCCCAGCAGACGCAGCGCTCAGACTCAGCTGCGCAGGCTGCACAGCCCCCAAATATGCAGGCCGCTGCTGGATGCTATCGGACCCGATGGGCTTGCTACTTCCAGTGCTGGTCACCTCCCCCAGGCTGATTATCTTAACTGGGGCGTATTTGGGGGATAAGTCTTATATTATGAGCATCCTAAAAAAAATCATGCTAGGGCTTATTTTCTGATTGGGTATTATTTTCGGGGAAACACAATACCATAATTCTACACAGTCCCTAACATATTTCCGTATTAAATCAAAATCCACGAAGTATTCTTTTAAAATGTCAACAACTGCAATTTCTGCAACAGTTTTGTATTTCTGCCATGGAAATGGTCTTCTAATACAATGCCCCCTGCTTGTAGATATCAACTTGCAATGTCAACGTGTTTACAAGAGTTAGCAGTCTGTGACAAGGTGTACAATAACGTAAATATTAATGCAAACATGCATAATTATGCTACATTTTAATGTAGTAATTGGTCTCTAAAAATTCACAATAAAGATCAGTGAAAATCCAGAGTTTTTGACAGTGACTGAACTAAAATGGAACCAGAATTTTAAAGTATTCCAGCTACCTAAACATAGCGAAAAAGGAATTTCCAAAACACAATCAGCTTCTGAAACATACATTATACTTCCTGATTAAAAGATATAGTTAGTACTGACATTAATAACTAGCAAGAGTACAGATACTGTTAACCACAAAAGTCATTATTTTTTTTAAAAAAAATGTCTCTTCAACGATTAATTTAAGACAACTCAGGGACAAAGTCTTAATTCAAATTAACTTTTTGCTACATAACATGTTAGTTACTAATAAACAAAAGCATTACAAACTTACCTTAGAGAACACTGCTGCAAAATCCATTTTGTTCAAAATGTCCAAGCAATTCCAGAAAGAAAGAATTTAATTGCTAAAAGTATGAATATCTCTGTAGATATCTCCAATTCTGAGAAGGAATAATTTTTTCCTCTGTAACACAAAACATTTTGTCAGTGGAAATATATGGACTGCACAGAGCATACATTACAGTGCTGTTATCTTTTACACAAAATTTTAAAAATGGCAAAACTGTGAAATGAATTGACAAATATGCATTTGTTTGGTCCATATATTCTAAACTAAAATGTAATATTTGTGGCTTAACATGTTGTCCAAACTCAGTTAGTGTAGCAATTAAAATCACAGTGTACAATTTAATGTATTTTGCAAGTTCAGTTATAATTTATTCTCTAAAAGAACTATAAGCAAATTGTGGCTTAGTATATTATATAAACTCATCTACCTCTGTTAAAACAATCCTTATAGTGTGTGTGTGTGTGTGTGTGTGTGTGTGTGTGTGTATGTATGTATATGTATGTATGTATGTATGTATGTATGTATATATATATATATATATGTATGTGTGTGTGTGTGTGTGTGTGTGTGTGTGTGTGTATATATATATATATATATATATATGTGGATCTTTGGTTGTTGTTTTCTCGCGTAAGATTCAAAGTGTCTAGGCAACGTTTGATGAAGTCTCATTCATCATCATCAGGCCTCTGTCTTTGGCTCTTGCTTTCAGAGTTTTTTCACTCTGAAAAGCAAGAGCAAAGACAGAGGCCTGATGATGATGAATGACTTCATCAAACGTTGCTAGTTACTTTGAATCTTACGCGAGAAAACCCGAACAACCAAAGATCCACATACAAATACCGAGAACCTCAGAAAACATATATATATATATATATATATATATATATATATATATATATATATATATATATATATATATATATATATACACACGCACTGCATCATTTATTCACAGGAGAGGACTGAGGTAAAGAACAAAATAGCTACCCCTCCATTCTATATATTTGGTAGTACTTGATGAGGTTAGCAGCTGAATCTTACTTCACAGTTGATAACAGCTTCCACAACTGAGGATAACAGAAAGGTTTGTACACTTCACATGGTAATTATAATATATTCATTTTTGTTCCACGTTAACCAACAGTTCTCATTTTGCCTAATGATAGACCACCTCTGATCCCTCAACTTTTCCATATTCTTTCTGCCAACTAATCACTATTGTTGTGTCAGATAATTGTTCAAGATCAAACTTTATGCAGCCTTCTTTGAGTTATTTTATACCCCAGATAAATCTCAGATTCGCTGTGCATTTAGTGAATCTCCCTTTTGATCAAACACAGGCAAGACAAAATAGAGCTATAACTTGCTAGTGATTTGAATTTTAAAAACTATTATTTATTATAAGAAATTGGAGTAAGAAATCAGATACTGGTTTTCATGATGTAGTTTGGAAACTGATTTTAACACTAAGCATGTTTTAGGGAAGATTATGTTATCTAACATACATCTAGAAAAGACACATTAGAAATGTGAGTAGAAATATGACTCTGATCCATACTTCCACATTGTCCCTTCTACATCTCAAAAGCCTGGAGTGCTTAATAGTGTAAGACACAAAATTTACACATGGAGTATTCTTGGTTCCATTACAAATTTCTGTATTCACACGATCTACATACAGAAGTCTGATTTTCCCAAAGTAGTTATATTGTCTTAAAAGAAGAGAATATAATTTCAAATAAGAAATCCAAATCATTCATATCTATGCTAAACTATAGTTTGCTTTGAGAACTACACCTAGATATTCCTGTTCCACAAACTCCATTGCATTTTATTTTTATTTATTAGAGATGAAATGTTTCATAACATTAGCACCTTAATAAAAGTAAGCTTTAGGCATTTTTCCCCACTATCAATAACTTGACAGAAAGTGACAACAGGACATTTTTGGTTGCTAGCCATTTCACACCCTCCACTGGCACAGCAACAGTTCCTCCTTTTCTGCAAATTCAAATATTGTATTTCCAATCTAGAAGCTCTCCCAATAATTTGTATTAGAAATTACGGAAATCAGACAAATATATTGAAGAGTTCCAGGTGGGAAAATTGCAACAAATGAGTTTATTTTCCAATTGTATCCAAGATTAGTACATACTTTGCTTGAATAATGAATGTTTTTCTTCAAACAGTAATAAATACATACAATAGAAAGAATTTGTTCAGCAAAATCAACGTCAATATAATAATAACCTTAATATTTTGCTAATGCATGTAATTTATTCTTAATGTTTTATATTTTAGAAATGTTTTTATCCTAAGATGAAAATGAAATCAGAAATGTTAATGTCCAAATAACTTGGCAAAATAACTTTTCCTAACAGTAGGTTGTATCATATAAAATTAACATAATGAAAGTATGACACCAAAATATTTGAAATATAGTAAAAAACATTAACTAAACTAAGATTAAAAAAATGTAATGAATGTATGGCCCTGATATGTATATTTCCTGCATTCTCTGCTTTATTTCATATTTTTAAATGAGAAATAAAATATCTAAGGACATTTATAAGAAGCTAGTATCAACTATATTATCAGCATTCCATAATATTATCCTAACATAATCAAAGATACCTATACCTATGTGAAAAAGCTACACCAAGAATTCAATCATGCTTTATACAGTCCTCCTCTAAATTATTTCTTTATATTTATATTTTTTTTCTAATTTCTATACATGTACACATAACAATCTGTAAGTATTTAAAATATTTTGATACTTTTTTCATCTACTACTGTTATAGGTCTAGTCATGTATATTTGTTCAAAATGCTTGTGCATTTGTTGCCCTTTTCTCCTAATGTGCAAGGAACAGATCACTTTGACAGTGTAACAAAATTCACTTTCCCTTGGATATTACTAAATTACTTTCTGTCAGGACCAGATATGTAATAAGAGGAAGATTTGTTTCTACAAATCAGTACTTTTAAATTGCAATCTTATGCACTTTTATTAAATAAGTTCTATAATAACAGCAAATGGACTGTTCTTTTAGCTGTTCTTTTAATGTTATTTATAGCTGTACAGATTTGACTAGTATTTTCGTTCTGTTTTTCCAAAAATCTCTTTAAAAACATGCATTGTCATTTTCTTTCAAAAATTGTTTACATGTATACACAATTGATGAAGAAATGCAAATTTGAAGGACTGATGAGACACTTAAAGCAATCAAATTTACCTCATTTTAAACATATGGGATATTACTATTTTTGGTGATATTTCAATACAGCCCAAATGCAACAGAAAGATAACAGCTAGTCCCATCTTTTTATGGTAATTCTATACCTTCCCCCATCTGACATGTATTATCTCCAACCAATTTATGAATGTTAGGGGTCATAAATCTAATACAAGGCCCAAGTTTTCTCTTTCTTTCCTGCTTCTGGCATGAAATCAAAAGTTCAAGCATCCTCTTTTCTATATGTTAACTTCAGTCAGAACTCCTGTCTAAATCCCCACAAATATGACTTCTTGAAAAGCTAAATATTCCAGCAATATCATTAGCAAGAATCAGGATTCTGAGGCTCTATCTCTATACAATATAGACATCTAGGGATGTCTGTACTTGGTCAGTAGAGAAGGAAATTTGCCACAATCTCATATCTTCTAACTAATTTCAAGCCCCATATAACTTATATTTCTGAGGAAATATGTACAAATGAATGCTGTCACACTGTATGTGTTCTATGGCTCTTATGACAGAAGTAATAGGCACTGCTGTGGCAAGGGGGGGAGAAATCTGGGCTATAGTCCCGACTCAATCTAGGAACAAGCCCAGTCCAAAAATCCAGGAGGCCACAGGCAGAACTGCTTTAGATAATCCTCGCTTCTAGAGATTCCCTGAGGGGGACTTCTGGGCCTTGCTTCACTCGCCATCATTTTCACTTGCCCGTACCAATATTGTAGACGGTATATGCGGGTGGGCGGAGGGAGAGAGGCTGATCCGATTGTTTTGCTTTTCGCAAATCAACGGGAAGAACTTCCAAAGTTCCGATCCCTTGGATTTTTGACAGCCCAAATTCACTTCTGAGCTGTTCTACGGAGGTATGCTTCTAAGCATAATAACCTTAATTCGGTCCCCCCCCCCCACCCCATTCAGATTCTCCTCCCTCCCTCCCTCCCGCTCCTGGCCTGTCCAAACGGTCTCTGCTACAGCAGTTGCAAAAGCTCGCCTGGGCAGCGTCGTCTCTTCTTTCCCCATTTTCCGCCCGCTCAATCAAAGTTGAAGGAACGGGGCTACCCAGTTTACTCGGCCTGCAATCTATGGCAGGAAAGGAGTGTACATGTGTGTGCGTGGATGGGATACGGTGTGGGGGGGGGGGCACCTCCGTTTTCCAGCCACATTCCTCCTCGGCAGCATGCATCTGCAACATTACGCCCCCACCCCATTTTTCCCCATTCCCACCTCTTCACCTGCCTCTCCCCCACACTCACCCCTTTAATCGCCCCTGTTTTTGCTCCCTCCTATTTGCACCAGCTGGAGAAGCTACTCCCATACCCCCAACACCTACCTGCACAGCTCAACCAGCCTTGAAGTGGGTGTGGGAAGTCTTCCGCCCTCCTCCCTCCTCATTGGCTTCGCAGAGGACAAAGTCAGACGTGTTTGGACGGGAAATTGTCGGTCACAGACAAGGGGAGGGGCCGAAGGACGGTTGGATGCTGATACCTCGGTTTTATCCCTCCCTTTACTTGTGTTTCCCGAAGGGTTTTTTTTTTTTTTTTGGACGGTGGGGGGACGTTAAGAGTGTAAAATTGTGGGAATACTTAGGAAGGCCGGGTCCTTCCTTGATCTGATCCTCTAGTACAGTATTTCTTCAAATCATGCATACTACTTGGTCTTTTGATTGTAATCAGCTCAGGAGCTATTAAAATGCAACACCGCCAGGAAAGCATTCCAATAGGATACTCCCTCAGATAGATGGGAAAGGGGAAGAAGATGACTTCTGGACAGGAAGAAGGGAAGTGCAGCGCGTTTCACACACATACACAGTCCACCACCACTCTTAAAAAAAAAAAAGAGGAAAAGATTTCTTGTTCAACTTTGCCAGTCAGATAGGGCTTGCTTGCAATGAGGAAAGGAGGCAGAATGGGGTTTTTATAGGATTTGCAAGTAAAGGTACAGATGCAATGTGGCGAGAGACGGTGCAGGCATATAAGCTGCTCTCACTGGCAAGGATTTTTTATTTTATTTTATTATTGTATTTTAGTCAGGCCTATGGCCCTCTGTAATATATTTCAAAGAGAAAGAAGACTAAGAAATGTGATGGATATCCCTGCTTTATTTTTTGTTGCCTATATACAAATCTATTGTGCTACTCTCTTTTGAGATAAGCAACATAATGCAAAGGACGGAAAAAGAATAGGAAATAGAGAGGGATAGAAATCAAAAAAGAAAAAAAGAAAGGAAATAGATAATTTATATAATTGTTCATTTTCCATAATTCGTTTTTGCATCCAGCACATTCATACATTGCTTCATAGTTCCCCCGCCTTTCACTCTTTCATACATTTCTTTTGAAACTGGATTCTTGTTTTTTTTCTCTGTATGTCCAAACTGCTTCAATCTACTTCGTTTTTCATTTTCAAGCCACATTCAGCCAGAAACCAGTAATTTCTGCTTCCATCTCTTTTTTCCCTACACACTTAAAAATCCCATTCCCACTTCATTTGTAATACCAGTGTCAAATTTACAGATATTAAGCCAGAATGGGGCAATAGCAGGTTATATGCATATCGTATGAATAAGTGTCCCCTTGCCTATTCTATACCTCCATTGACAGATAAAAATAAAAATAAATATGGTCATTTTTTTTTTGATTTGATTAATTCTTATAGATGCCTATTTTAGACAAACAAGTATGTATACTATTTTGTTTTTAATAAAGAATGACCACATTTTGTTACAATTCATACATAATCTATGTAAGTAATATCAGAACTTTAATTCACTGAATAATTGGAACCATAAATTAGCAATAGAAAGCAGGGGTGGGATTCAATTTTTTAAACAACCAGTTCTGTGGGCGTGGCTTAGTTGGTGGGCATGGCTTGGTCATGTGACTGGGTGGGCATGGCCAATTTGACATCACACATCGAGGGGTGCTTCTCACCTGGCCTCTCGTGACTGTGGGGATGCTGCAACGGTCATAAGTGTGAAAAATGGTCATAAGTCACTTTTTTCAGTGCCATTGTAACTTTGAATGGTCACTAAATGAACTGTTGTAAGTCAAGGTTTACTTGTACAAAAATACAAAAAGCTTCTTTGCTTGCAAAAAGCTGCCCTAAATACCAATCATTAGATTAAAAATACCTGCAAGCCAGAGTTACAAATCAGGCAGGGTGCCAGAGCACCTTGAGGAATTAAAATAGTTAAAATGCAATGATAACTATCAGCGGCTATCTTGCTCATAAAGTGAAACCCTTTAGCAGAGAGGTCATTTAAGCTCTCCAGAAAGAGCATACCCAGGAGAAGCAATCCTTAGATCCATTTGCACCACTTAAAGACACCAGGTGGTCTCACTAACCTCACAAGATATCCTAAGGAAATCATCCAGATTTAAGGAAAGGTCATATGCCCCCACCCCCCAGAAAGGCAGTAAAAATCAGTGCCAAGCTTGCATCTTGCCTCTTGGAAGTACACACCAAAAGGATAGTGCCAGATACCACTAAAGCAGTGAGGGAAGACCCCCTCCCAGATAGAAAAAGAAATCATGAAGCAGGAAAAAAATTCAAACACAATACAAATAATTAAATCACAACAGTAGCTGTTGCTTGTTAAACCAATTATCAGAACAAATAGACAAAGGTACTAACCAGATTTCTCAACTTAGTTTCTTTTCAGGAATAGAGATCAATCTTTTTCCTTCCAAACAAAGCTGAATAGGGAAAATTATCCCATCAATAAACACAGAATTAAACATCACCAAGCATTGGATTAAACATCACCAAAAACCAATTTTAGACCAAAACTCAGAAAGGGTATGTAAACTCAAATTTGAATGTCAATCTTTCTAGCTAGCCAAGAAGCCTTGGTGAATGTCACTCATCTTGGTTCCTTGTCATTAAAAGCTTCTTTCCAGCAGCTCTGCTTCATTATTCAATTATTTCTTCAAAGTGCTAACTCCAACAAGGGAGTATTTCCTCCCAACAGCAGTGTAAAAAGCTTAAATCAATCCTTCCCCTTTAAGAAAGTCAAGCTGTCAGGTTTCCAAGTGAAATGGCTACATATATGTCAATTTCAGGCTCCACACAAGCAAAGTACCAGCAAAGGAGAAAAAAAAATTCAGAAAAGTTCCAGAGACAGGAAGTTTAGTCCTGCCAAGAATGTAATAAGAGTTAACAGAGACGCAGTTTTTGTAAGCAACCACACCAGAATGTAAGGAATGCTTTCCTTATAGGATTGGGCCTGTAAAGTGGAAAAAAACAAAAGGAGATTTCTTCTAACAACTGGTTCTCCGAACTGCTTAGAAAGTTAACAACCGGTTCTAGCAAATAGGTGCGAACCAGTAGAATCCCACCCGATAGAAAGGATATGAATTCATTTCAATTGTCCAACTATCATTTGTCATGTAATAGGTATGTAGGTTAAAATAATATAGAAGTCTAAGAATATCTCAATTGATTAATATGTGTGTATTTGTGTGTATGTATAAACAATTTTAGGACATTGTAAAAACAATGTTTTAACAAAGCATTTTCCCTATTTTTGCTGCAGACTTTTACAGGATATGCACTTGTTAAAATATAGTGGGTTCCAGTGGTGGGATTCAATTTTTTTTTACTACCGCTTCTGCGGGTATGGCTTGGTGGCCATGGTAGGGGAAGGATAATGTAAAAACGCCAGTCAGAGGTGATATTTGCTGCTTCTCCAAATTACTCAAAATTTCCGCTACCAATTCTCCAGAACTGGTTAGAACCTGCTGAACACGATCTCTGGTGGGTTCATCTACTTTGCACAATAGATTGAGACAAACCAAATCAAATCACATTGTCAATGTGTGAAAGTCAGAATTTAACATTTAAGACATACAGGTGACATTCGAAAAATTTGAATATCGTGCAAAAGTTCATTTATTTCAGTAATTCAAATTAAGAGCTGAACCTAATAAATGAGATAGACTCATTACATGCAAAGTAAGATAGTTCAAGCCATGTGTCATAATTAAGACAATTATGGCTTACAGGTCATGAAAACTCCAAATCCACAATCTCAGAAAATTAGAATATTGTGAAAAGGTTCAATATTCTAGGCTCAAAGTGTCCCACTCTAATCAGCTAATTAAGCCATAACACCTGCAAAGGGTTCCTGAGCCTTTAAATGGTCTCTCAGTCTGGTTCAGTAGGAATCGCAATCATGGGAAAGACTGCTGACCTGATAGTTGTGCAGAAAACCATCACTGACACCCTCCATAAGAAAGGAAAGCCTCAAAAGATAACTGCAAACGAAGTTGGATGTTCCCAAAGAGCTGTATCAAAGCACATTAATAGAAAGTTATGTGGAAGGGGAAAGTGTGGAAGAAAAAGGTGCACAAGCAGCAGGGATGACCGCAGCCTGGAGAGGATTGTCAGGAAAAGGCCATTCAAAAGTGTTGGGGACTTTCACAAGGAGTAGACTGAGGCTGGAGTCAGTGCATCAAGAGCTACCACACAAAGACAGATCCTGGACATGGGCTTCAAATGTCGTATTCCTCTTGTCAAGCCGCTCCTGAACAACAAACAATGTCAGAATCGTCTTACCTGGGCTAAAGAAAAAGAGAATTGGTCTGTTGCTCAGTGGTCCAAAGTCCCCTTTTCTGATGAGAGCAACTTTTGCATCTCATTTGGAATCCAAGGACCCAGAGTCTGGAGGAAGAATGGAGAGGTAGACACTGCAAGATGCTTGAAGTCCAGCGTGAAGTTTCCACAGTCTGTGTTGATTTGGGGAGCCATGTCATCTGCCGGTGTTGGTCCACTGTGCTTCATTAAGTCCAGGGTCAACACAGCCGTCTACCAGCAGATTTTGGAGCACTTCAGGCTTCCTTCTGCAGACGAGCTTTATGGGGATGCTGACTTCATTTTCCATTAGGACTCGGCACCTGTCCACACTGCCAAAAACACCAAAACCTGGTTCAATGACCGTGGGATTACTGTGCTTGATTGGCCAGCAAACTTGCCTGACCTGAACCCCATAGAGAATCTATGGGGCATTGCCAAGAGAAAGATGAGAGACATGAGACCGAACAATGGAGAAGAGCTGAAGGCCGCTATTGAAGCATCTTGGTCTTCCATAGCACCTCAGCAGTGCCACAGGCTGATAGCTTCCATGCCATGCTGTACTGAGGCAGTAATTGCTGCAAAAGGGGCCCGAACCAAGTACTGAGTATGTAGGCATGCTTATACTTTTCAGAGGTCCGATATTGTTCTATGTACAATCCTTGTTTTATTGATTGCATGTAATATTCTAGTTTTCTGAGATTGTGGATTTGGGGTTTTCATGAGCTTACTGTAAGCCATAGTCATCACAATTATGACACATCACAGCTTGAACTACCTTGCTTTGCATGTAATGAGTCTATCTCATATATTAGTTTCACCTTTTAAGTTGCATTACTGAAATAAATGAACTTTTGTATGATATTCTAATTTTTCAAGTTTCACCTGTATTACTAGCATCATGCCATCAAATTAAAACTGGTTATTAAAAGGTAAATAAATAAGTTACCAGGTTACAATTCAAAATATCTGAGTTTGCAGGATATGCAAAGCCCAACCAATCACATCAACTCTTTGCCCAAAACTTGAAAACTAGTTTCATATGCTTAAGATAGAAAGGCAGTGCTAAAGTTGTAAAGAACTGGAACTGCCTAGCCTTCCAGAGACTATAAGAAGCCATTTAGTGTTGTCATTGGAAGAGGTATTAAAAGCCATTTTCTTGGACCCTTTTCATGATGTAGTGGTTAAAGTGCTAGCCTAGAAACCAGGAGCTTGTGAGTTCTAGGCATTAAATCAGCTGGGTGACTTTAAGCCCTTCACTCTCGCTTAGGCCAATTCACTATATAGCGTTGTTGGGGAAAGAGGAGCAGGAAGAAATATTATGTGTGTTTGTCACCTTGTATTACTTATAAAGTAATAAAGGTAGGATAAAAATTTAATAAATAAATGCATTTAGGAAAGAGTTAGGACAGAAAGGGAAACAAAATGCTTGTGGAAATTCACTGTCCTTATCCCCATTCTTTAATGCACAATCCCATTACAAAAAAAATTTATTCAGATTTGAACTTTAACCATTCAGCCATTTAATTTTAGCAATGAAATTAAAGAAGGGGTTGGGTAAGGCATATTCATTTAAGACATATTTCTAACTACATTAATATTATTCCATTTACACAATGATAACAAATAAAATTATAAAATGTCAGTTTTTCATTCATTTTGCTTGTCTTTCATTATCTTGGGAATCTAAATCAAAGTAAGGAACTTTAAAAGCCCAGCCTCTCAGGAAAAAGAAAATCAAAATAAAAGCTCTTATCTTTTTTTAAAGATATATTTTTATTGTTTACATATAAATATATTGAATACAGTGTAATTGTCCTGGCATTCCACTTACTATAAAACAAAAGTAAAAACAGAATAACATATATACTATTTTAAACAGTACTAGTGTTGTACAATAGTTTCTGACCGTCATATTCTAACATATCAACTTATCTATCATTCTAATACTTACATTCCTATAACAATATAAAAATATCTTTCCATGTCTACCTAACCTGATTCTTTCACATTCCAACTTCTACCTCATGTTTCTAATCATTGATAGAACCTATTCTATGTTGAATAGCATTCTGTACCACCTTTATCTTTTATTTTTAGCATTAGTCTGTCCATTGCTGCAGTCTAGTATCTTATTTCATCCTCTGACGGGGTGTTTTCGTTCTTCCACTGCTGCACATATACAATTCTTGCTGCGGTCAAGACATGTAATATTATATATATTGTCCCTTTATCATAATCATCTGATATAATACCTAATAAAAACAATTCTGGCTTAAAATCTATGTTTGATCATTTTTCTAACCACGTATGGATTTGTGTCCAAAATTTCCTTGTCTTTATACAGGTCCACTACATGTGGTAATATGTGCCAGGTGTTTAAACAAACACATTCCCAACAGTTTGGGGACAAAGAAAATCAAAATAAAAGCTCTTATGATATCCTAAATGTAATCATGTCATACTTTTCATGAATTGCAGTCAATTCAATCAGAAAGATAGACAGTTCAGTGGTTTGAATCCCTAGCACCACGTAATTGGAAGAGCTCTCATTACTTGTCCCAGCTTCTGCCAACCTAGCAGTTCAAAAACATATAAAAATGCAAGTAGAAAAATAGGGACCACCTCGGTAGGAAGGTAACAGCGTTCCATGCGCCTTCAGCGTTTAGTCATGCCGGCCACATGACCACAGAATCATCATCAGACAGCGCGGGGTCTTTGGCTTAGAAATAGAGATAAGCACCGCCCTCTAGAGTCGGGAACGACTAGCATGTATGTGTGAAGGCAACCTTTACTGATAGATGGATTGATGGATGGATGGATGGATGGATGGTTGGATAGATAGATAGATAGATAGATAGATAGATAGATAGATAGATAGATAGATAGATAGACAGATCGATCGGAGCTATTATTAATTAGATGCGAGAACAATAAACCCACCACCCATAAGTCTTCCTTCCCTACCAGATTCAGGTTGCACATCTTGTAGCCCTACTTTCCAAGCTTCTTATAATTATTTCATCCCATAGAGATGGGCGTGTCAAATTCTTCAACTTTCAATTTCAAAACATTAGGGGTTCTCAAAAAGTTGTGATATGCCTTGCGGATCATAAAATATATTTTTATTACTTTAATATAATTTAGATGTGCTTGGTAAGTAACTACATAAATAACAATTTTTTAACATTTTGTTTAATTTCACAGGCTCAGCTATCTTTCTCTTTTTGTAAAACATTTTGTCTGAGGGTATTAGCACGGCTGGCCTCATTCCTGTGAGTGTTATAACTGATTTATAACGGCTTCTAAAAAAAGAACAAGATTGGGAATTATTCATCATACGAGCAATTTGTTTGGACTGGCAGAGATCTGTTGCCATCTGAACTCCCAACACTATGAGACATTCTCAGATATGACCTACTGTTAAGAAAACAAAGTAGTGATTATGGTAGAAACTACGTAGGCCAGTCTTGAAAAAGACATATATATAGTGCTTGAAAAGTGGGAATGAGAGAACAGTTAGTTTGTAACCCCTATTGTAAATTCATGAATGACAATCTTGAAGAAGATCCAAGAGAGCTGGGATTAAGCCAAAAATATTTCTCTTGGTAGAGGAAAGCTAGATATCAGAGACTTTATCTGTGAAACGCGCTGGCTGGAAAAAAGCAGCTCATTAACTGTACCTGCCCTAAGGAGACGAAGATAACATCGAAGGAACTTCCTTTTGTTAAAGGTCAGAGAGACAAGATTGGTTCTTTTGGATCACATCAGATTGGTTTGTCAAATATGCCCAAACAGAAACAACTAGGCAAAAGTGGCAAGATGATGAGAGACAAAAGATCACTAAATACAAGTGGAGAAATATTCCAGACATTTCAACACTGACAAAATTTCACCTTGATCATAATAGACTGATCTTCATTGCCTAGGACCTTTCCATGTATTCTCAATTATTTTAGTGGTTTAATCATACTATGTAAACATATGATGCAACAAGATTAGGCTTTTGTACTTGCATTCCAGTAGTAGTGGTAAGTCAGAGGGTTTATGTCATCACATACATCGTTCCACCTCTACAGCAGATGCTCATGCATAATGCAAGTCAGGGATTGGGGGAGCTGAAGCAGAAACATGTCACAAGCATCTCAATCTCTTCCCTGGCTGCAAAATAATTTAAAACAAAACCGACTAAGCAGCTAACTAGTTAATATTCTTCCAAATCACTTAAAAGTAGCTACAGGTACTGTCTTTTAGCTACACTTAGACCTAACAATAAGAACAAATGGAATAGCTACATATGACATATTACATTATTCTCATCCTTTAAAACATTGAACTAATAAATTCAAGGAATCAAGACTATATAACTAATCATTGAATAAAGTACAATTGGCTGAGTATACACAACATCCTAAGCCAAAATCAAACAAATCATATTATGGTTTACAAGTGAACCTGGTTAGTGAATGGCCTAGTTGTTCAAGATATCAGTGTCTATTTCAATGTTAGCTATATATATTTTTCACTAACTACTATTAAAAAACAATATTGTAAAATTGCATATCTTTATTTTAACTTACCTCAAATTAAAATAACCTTATTCTCCTTTCATTTAATATGATAGATTTCTGATTATGTTGATCACAAGAAAATTCTACTAAGCTATCCTGCACAGCAAGTTTTCCAAAATTTTAGTTTGAATAATTGACATGCTTTTAATCCCCTTTTGATAACTATCAAAAGAACATCCCTCCCTATTTCTGAAATATTGAGCTTACATTGTAAAATTCTGTGCTGAAGATTACGTATCATAATTTAAGTTCAGGAGCTATGGGGATATTAGAAAGAAACAGGATAGTTTCCAATTTGATAACATCATATGACATAGCATTTCTTAAGTTAAGATCCTGTCCCCTTTCCTGTTACCCTTTTGAGAATTCAGTCTTTCACAAGAACACCTTGGAGCTTCCTGAATTCTGTAAGAAAGAGAATTATATATAGGGAAGACCCTGCTTGTAATGGAAATTTGCCTGAATCACAACTTTCATCCTCTTGAGCCAGGCCTTGACCACACATTTTCTCTGGCAAAATAGACATTCACAGCTAGCCATGATGCCCAAATGAGGAAAATGTCATACACACACTTTTCATGTCACATGCAAATAAGTAAAGAGTGCATTTTATGTCATGTCATGGAAGAATCCTAAGCTTGGGACCTGCAATTATGCTGGGATATGGTTCTTGGCTGTTTTAGTGATTTGTATTTGCTTTTCAACTGCTTTGTATTTTAACTTTTGTATTATTTGCAAAATTTTTGTATTTTTATTCTGTTCACCATCCAGAGTCATTTGTTGAGTTGAAAAACTGAACAAATTGGATAAATGAAATCTTCCCATCCAGAACTGTCTCGAGAAGGCATCATGCCAGACACCTTCTGAAAAACAGTATCTTTGACTTTCATGGATTGTTTTTCTTGTTTCCTCCTATGCTGGCCCTAACAACTTCCAAACAATGGGTAACAACTCTCTGAGTCAATCCCCAGTGGCTTTACATATCATCAGCATATTGATCTTACCACTCTAAACAAATGAACTATTTCAGCAACTTCTTGGTGATGTTAAATAATAAGAGGCAAACTCTGCTATACCATAATATACTATACTTCATAATTGAGTATAACTGAAAGGAAGAATAGTAATACCATAAAGGAATGAATTGGAGATTACATTACTCTACATTGGGCCAAAATCAATCTACAAAGATATAATTATTGAATTATCTGGCAAGTATCAAAAATGACCACGGAAAGTACATTCCCCAATCCATGTCTCAATGCAGGTAATCCACGAAGGAAACTTGTTCTAGCCATTGGTTTTGAATCCTGACTGAAAAGGATATTGATAAACCATTCCACCTAGGATAGTCTATAACTGTAGTTCCATCACATTGTCAGGAATCAAAAAGGGAAGTTTGGCAGAAGGTGTCATGATTTGCTGGACCCAAAGAGAGCCTCTTCAAGAAGGTGTTTGCTGTGTTTCAGGTTAGACACAACATCTGCTTATACATTATATGGCATCTTTTTTGCTGGAAACAGCAAAATTGTGAATTGTAGATATGTTACTGCAGGACAATGGAACATAAGTTTGGGGCACCTGGAATGCAAACACATGACCACTGGAGGGGGTAGCAGTACTCATAAAACTTTATAGGTTGTAAGTAGTTTTTTTAAAAAAACATTGTTTTTTATTGATAATTTACTAATTATATGTTTAGTTGAATGGGACTTGAATATCAGTTAGGACAGTGAGGTACAATTCCAGTCAAATACAAGTTTACTCTCAGAATAACAGAGTTGGAAGCGGGCCTTCTAGTTGAACCCCCTATTCAACCAGGAAACCCTATACTATTTCAGACAATCTTTTCTTAAAAACCTCTAGCATTGGAGCACCCACAATTTCTAAAGGCAAATTATTCCACTGATTAGTTGTTCTGTCAGTAAAATTCTCCTTGTTGGTTCTCCCCTTGATTAATTTCCATCCATTGCTTCTTGCCCTTCCTTAAGGTACTTTGGAGCCTAGCTATTGGAACACTGTTGTCATGTCTCCCTAACCCTTCTTTTCATTGAACTAGACATACACAATTTCTGCAACCAATTTGTTGTTTTAGCCTCAGTCCCCTAATAATCTTTGTTGCTCTTTCTGCACTTTTTCTAGAGTCTCAACATTTTTTTAACGTCATGGTGACCAAAATGGAATGCAATATTCCAAGTGTAGTCTTATCAAGGCATTATAAAATGGTACCAATACCTCACAAGATCTTGATTCCATCCCTCTGTTAATGCAGCCTAAGAATGTATTCGCCTTTGTAGGCTGCATTAACAAAGAGAATAAAAGATGAAATACTCACCATCTGATTTTTAAGTTTTTCCATTCTTTTTTCCATTACCACTTCTCAGATGGTATCTTAAACTTCCTTAGTCTGGATTTTGGATAGTTTGTATTGACCCCTTAAAAAAAAACATGCAGAAGCTCTGACATTTCTAACAACTCTGCTCTTATCTCCTCTAGCATGTGACTGTTGCATTTTAGCTACCAAAGAGCTGTATTTAAAGAATTGTGTCTTTATCAATATATATTAATGAAGGCCTTGTAAAAATAAACTAAAATAAAATATGTAAAAACTTACAATACAATTTTATGAAATTTAAACCATTTTATTGTGCATAATTTTCTCTTTAGAACTGTAAGATTATCATACACTTTCTTGATGGTCACTGCACAAAAGCCACCCACCTTTGTTGCAGAAATGCTACAAAGGAGGAGAAAACTGGCTTTGTTAATACAGCCTAGCTTCTTTCCTCAGAGAAATAGCCATCTGGGGGTCTATATTCCTACAAGACATTATAGAGGAAGTACTCAAAACTTACAGGATTAAAAAACCCTAACCCAGCCACCACCCCCCAAAGAAGACAGATAATTGCACAATTTTTTTGCATCTGTTCATTCAGACAACACTTTACAAAATAATTTTTGAAGGGGTCACTGCTGTAAATAGATGGGGGATGCACCACCATTGTAAGGTTTGATTGGATTAAGGCTTCCATTGTCATCTTGGCATTCTGTTATTGTGAATTTATTTCATTGCATTTTTTCAACACTGCAAATCTACACATTTATTTCTTTTCTAGGAATTAATAATTGCAACAGCATTTTGATTTTTTTTTAACTGTCAGGTGCAATTGCAAAGAGCACATGATGAGCAACATCATGTTATTGAGCTGAATGGTATACAAATACAAACAACTGATGCTTTGGAAGTTAGCCTGATGAAGTTAACTTCTTGGTGGAATACTAATGTATTCTGTGGAAGTCTCTATTCTGGCAAGTTGATAAATCTAAAGGAGGGACATTGGATTTTATATTTTCTGTAAAGTGTTCACAAGATAAAAAGTCATTTTAGGGTCATTTATATTTTCTGGCATTTAATTTACACTCAAATAATATTCAGAAATGTCTTCAACACATTCCAGTCCTGTACTTATCTCTGAAGAGTGTGGAATGGAGAAGCGCAGGTCTCTGCTTCTTGGAAAGAGCCAAACTAAGACTCTTCTGGGGACAGAGCAAGAAACTGCTTCATCAGTTACTTTCCCATATCTCCCAGTTCCTGTACAGCAAATTTCATCTTCCATGATAGGTTTGTCAACAAAAAGGAGATTTTAGAAAAAGTATATCCTCCTTGAAGAATCATGTTTACAAAGATGAAGTCAATAATTCAGACTAAAATTATGACCCCAAATACACTGCCATTAATTCAGAATTAATTAAAATCTGATGAATGATGCGGCTGGGGTATCAGTGGAGCATTAAAACAATGCTGGCTCTGTGGCAGGAAGGGAAAGGAAGAATCCAATAGAATGAGTCAGTCAAACATCCAAACTCAGAATCCACTTGGGAGTTAAAATTCATCACTTTCTACTGCATGGAGTTGTGTGTCATCTGCGTCAGTCATGCTACTGGCCTGAGACTCATCTGTGCCAACTTTTGAAAAGAAAAAATACACAAGAATAAGATTATTTATATTGTTTGGATATTTCACAAGCTATGACATTCTATAATGGGAAGACTAGTTTTCCATTATAATTTTTATATCTTATTTATACATTGTTCCAACCCAATTTTTGGAGAATTATCTATAATCATGCATTCAAAATGTACCCTTTTCTTTCAAAGCTCAAATACTATGCAATTCCCAAAAGTACATGCAAAATCTTAGATCATTAATTGTTTTTTGAGTGAACTGGTCATATTTGAATTCAGTCTACATAGATAGCTTCAGGTCCAATTCTATAATGCAGTTTTTCAAATAATTTTGATATATATTTGGTATGTAGTAATTAGACCAGGCATTTTGCACTTAGACAGCACAGGAATTTTAAATGATTTTCACAATTAATTATTTTTGTTATAAACTACACAATCAACCTGTAAAGCTAGTTAGATTCATAATCCTCACAATGTGAACCTTGTGATGGGGGAGCTAATAACTTGCTTAAGGCTGCCTGAACGTATTACGGTTTTATCCCTTCCTTCTTTCTCCTCCTTCCCCATATAACTTCACTGCAGCATATTTACAAAGTAACATTAGATTGAGATTGGAATTGCTCTATGCTTTTCTTGCCCTAAACCAAGACTCTGGACATTATATTACATCACATCAGAGAAGACAAATTCTAATTAGTGCTTCTGGATTCATAACTGATTTAATGAGCCAGGGAAAGAAAGCACAGCAACTATAGTTATTTTTCTATACCTCTTACATGAAGTACAAAAAATATAGCCTGATTGTTACATAAAATCTGCCATCATCCCTTTTATACCACCAGAATCCCTCTAAAGTGGGCACAGCCAAGTATTAAAAACTATTTTTATTTTTCATTTTTAAAGTTAAGGAGTTTAAACAGCAAAAATATGTTTTAATTTTTGCAAATCTTAGGATATCCATCTCATGCTTTTAAATTCTTCAACCCTCTTTCCAAGTGAGTCCTCACTAAGTCTACTTTTGAAATGCCCTCAGTAGACCACACAAAATCTAGTGAAGCTATCAGACTGACATAAGCTACATATCCCTATTTTAAATGATCATCCCCTATTTTTTTTAAGATGTCAATTTTTAAAGGAGAAGCACTCTAGTGGTTCTAACTTTTCCAAGCTTGATGGTATTGTGCTTGAATATTGTGTATTATTTGCTAAAGCCTTATGTAAAAACTTTAAGATGGGAGTTCCTTTTAGGAGAATAAATGATACTTCAGGCAGTTCTGGTGCTGTTCTTATTTGATAGGTTCCTATTATTCAATGATCAGATTGCTTTACCAGTCCAAAGTGTTATAATTTGCATACCCAGCTACATAGCTGTACCCAGTCAAACTTGGGTGATTTCAAAAAGCTTATTCTAGTTAATACATGAAGAGAAGACCATAGAAAACACCAAGGGTATAGGCTGGACTGGAAAAAAATATTCATTCCACTGGGAATCATTTCTATAACATTCCCAAGATGATCTCATGGATATATCCATGAAATCAGCAAGAACTGAGGTTTATTCAAGGAACTTTACCTTTTATTGTTTGCTTAAATAAATATTTACTTTATATTTGCTTTAATTAGGAATGACAAAGAGAAGAATGACAAGAAAAAGGATGTTATACTATTCAAATACATTTTCCGGATATATGTGGGGATGCTTGATGTTCAAAACTTCTCTTCAGACTTGGAAAAAAATAAGGAAGCATTTTCAATTATTTCCAGTTATGAGATACAGTGACCATAAGAAAAGGAAAATGCATTTTTATACTTGTAAGAAACCTGCACAAAACTAGGGTTTATGCTATATAAAATAGCAGCAGTGGTAAACTTTAGGATTGTTGCTGTGGCAGTATTTTCAAATTTCCAAATAGAAAGTATCTCTTTTTACCTCAAGAGAAGAACAAATAAAATAGCCAATATAAAAAAACAACCTGACTCATATGGACAGCATTCACTGATCTGTTCTTCTTGTGTTACAGGCTCTTCATCATCAGGTAGGTACCGCTTGTCAATGGCCTCTTTGATCTGATTATTGGCGCCTTTGGGATCCAAGTCCATTGCCCAGGAAAAGTTCATCAGTGCAAGATGGGTCTGCCCCAACTTTTTATAAACCTAACAAAAAAAAGGTATACTTAGGTCAACTTGTTATGAATTTTTACTTCATATATTTTATACCTGGTAGTGCTCTTTGTAGGCAGCTTTTATTTACAGTTTGTAGGCAGATATCTACCAGGATATCTGTCATACCCGTAAATGGCACTTATTCCCCTCAAAGATTATACACAATAAAAACATTTTTAAAAATCAAATATGCCAAAGATGGAGAGAGATTGCCGTATCTAGTGAGTAATACTGATACTATACACTGGTACCCAGCACCAGTCACTTCTGGATGAGGTTATACTCCCCACCAATCCACTAAAATAAGGAAGAACATGGTACACATTATATATGAGATTGTCTTTAAATATTAATTATAATTCACATTTAATTTGAAAATATAGTTGCTGCATTGTTAAATAGGGTTGAAGTAGGGAAAATATCTCACTGAAGTAGAGCAGACTTGAACATCAAAATCATGAATGCTAAAACTATTTTTATCACAGCGTTATAGTAACAAAATCTTGCAAGTCTGAATATGCCTCTCTCTCCTTCCTATCTTTATCCTAAAGAGAATTAGTGAGTGTCCAAACTGGGATGCTTTCTCAAATTCCATTCCTGCATGGGCTGAGATTTATCTTATTGATAAATGACCCAACGTCCCTTGACTTGCCTTACAATAAAGACTGTGGCGCTTTCTCCTCTTCAAGATCCTCTTCTCATAGCTCATTAAAGGTTCTTGAACAAACATCACTGTGTTCTAGTTATTTTTTAGTTCAACTTAAAACACTAAGGTTTATTTTTAAAAGACTTTCCAACTTGAAAGAATCAGGCTGTCTCAAGAATTGCCTATTACTTATTATGTATCCCAATTGAAAAATCAATGGTATCAATTTTCCAACAAACCTCACCTCCCAGTCTTTTGTTTTGTAAAGCAATGCCATAGCAAGCCTATACAATCAGCCTGCACAACCAGATAGGCAGCGTAAATGCCGAACCATTCCCAGACTTTCTCCACAACTGTACGTGGGACCGAGAGGTGAGGTGGTGAACTGGTTGCTCACCACAGTGGACAGTACTGCTGAAACACAGTACATTTGGTGAGCATTGCATAACATTATTATCAACATTAACATTTTATCTTTTTACAGCAATCATTCAGAAAATAATATTCAAAATTGTTTTTACCTTTCCTATCAAAAAGTAAACAAGAGACTCTTTGGGAACAATTTGCTTTAGTTCTTCAAGTTCTTGCAAAGCATACTGAAAGAAAGAAAAAAAAACTGAGTAGCTTTTTCAAGGGACTGCAGTAATAAAATTTAAATATATGCATCAATGAAAAGGTCTATTCAATACAATGAAGTCAATTTTAATTTCCATGTCTGATGCTTTGTTATTGTTTGACAAATATATTTATTGTGGTACACAGATAGACTTCACTTACTGACTACCTTTAGTTAAGTTACAAAGGTATAAAAAATATTGAGACAATCCACGTTTATGATCATTACAGTGCCTGCAGTCATGTGACTGCCGTTTAGGTGCATCATTTCGCAGTTACAACCACCACCACATCCTACAATCATATGACTGCCATTTATGTGCTTTGCAACTGGCTTACAATATCTAAAGTTAATAGGGAAGGTGGAATTAAAATCATAAGGGACAATTATATGTCTCACTTAATGACTGTGATGATTCACTTAGTGACCAACAGGAAAATGAGATCATAAGCCCGTCATAGTAATGTGCTTTTTCTGCTAAATGACTGCAGTACAATTGTACTTCCTAAGTGAGGACTATCTGTACAATTTGAAATGTTACAATGGGATCTAGAAAACCAAGAGTTTCGTCTACTGTTCACTCCAAAATTTGAGATATAATAATGGATCAAGGAATTCAAGAAATTTTTGAAGAGAAAATATATTCCATTTCTCTATTATTTAGGTACATCTAGAAGAAGTTGTAAAAATATTTAAAAAAATGAAGTAGCAACAAATAGAAAGTCATCATGATTATAACTAAGATAGAATTAATAAATTGCTGGAAAAGTTTCAGATACTTGGGTCAGCTGACTAAAATCCTAATGGAATAAGAGAAATTCATTGCCGGATTATATTTTGATGGCAAGCATTTAAAAAGCTTCCTATAAAACTACTTTTTATTTAGGACCCCTATAGTAGTATTCTCTTTTTCAAATTGGGAATAATGTTTAACCATAAATCAATATGATATCAAGCAACACTCCTTTTGACCGAGCAAGTAGTTCTCCTGGAGCAGTGGAACAATAGCAACAGCACTTAGATTTATATACCACTTCACAGTGCTTTACAGACCTCTGTAAGTGGCTTACAGAGTCAACTTATTGTCCCCAACAATCTGGGTCCTCATTTTATCGACCTCAGAAAAATGGAAGACTGAGTCAACCTCTAGCTGATGAGATTTGAACTGCCAAACTGTTGACAACAGGCAGTCAGCAGAAGTAGCCTGAAGTACTGCATTCTAACCATTGCGCCATATGGCTCCAAACAAAGTTTTGAATCACCAGAAGAGAAAAAGTGTTCTTATGGTCCTCAAAATCTAAGATTACAAAGAATCTTCTGTGGAATAAATCTTACTAATGTAAGTGAAATATATTTACAATTGTTCTGTATGCATTTTGCATTTGGCTTAAATGGCTAGTATTCTGTTTTCCCAAAGGAAAAAGCAGTTGTTTTCCAAAAACACCTCAAGTATAGTTCCCTTCAAATTAATTACTCACTTTGTACTTCTCATTTGCAAATAATACTGAGGCTCTGTGGAATTTGCAGAGGGGGTTCTTGGGATCAATGTTAATGGCTTTGTTCAATGTATCCAAAGCTTTCTCAGATTTCTTCAGAGCATGTTGAACCTGGAAAAAAAAAGGAATGTCATTTTCTACATATATACAACCCCATGCTGGTCAATGTTCATATTATACATCAAACCTGTATGAGATATAATTTACTTACAACTCCAATGTGGCACAGCAAGACAGAACTCTGAGGATTAATATGAAGTGCTTTTTGGAAATGCATTTCTGCAAGGCTAAATTTCTCTTGCTTGTAGTAAATCATCCCCAATCCATACCTAGTATTAAAAGAAAAACAACGATGTATATAATATTACTACCAAAGATCAACTTTCTAAGCAAATTGACATATTTTTAATATTTAAGAGAGCTTAATGACTTTTCGCAAAATGTGATAACAAAATCTTTCTAAACATCAAAACCTACAATCAAAATTTTATTTTTTTCAATTTGAGGCAAAAAGTCCACCAGCTGTTTTCAAGTAGAAACAAAATTAGATAAAGTCTAATGAATTATAAATTCTTTTCTTTAATTAAAACAGTTTGGCCATCTTCACTAATTCCATCACCATTACCATTCACTCTTCCATTGTGTCAGCTTGTGAATCTGCAGATACTTCAAGTAGTATCACCTCCAAAGGTGCAATATAGATGTGGAGATAAAGAAGCTTGTTTATATAACATATATATGTTGATCAACATATATATGTTGATCCCAATATGAGGAAAGGTCACCTAACACTTTGGGAGAGTTAGATGATGCCATCCTCAGGTCACCTCTAGACTTTAGGGAGAAGGAATTCTATCAGAGTTTACTTTCTCTGCATCAAAAATAATGTTTTTCCTTGTCTGATGCAACCAGGTAGTCTGTTCTGTCTGCTGTGCTTTATTCCATATTATGCAAATATTATTTCAATTAGCTTATATTTACTGAACATTGGTGGGCAACCCTCTCCTCCCAGTAGTCCTTCTCCCAAGCCTCCATTCTCTGATGACCATTTAGTGCTGGGCCGCCTGCCATGACTGATTGGATTTTTAGTTGTTTTTTTTCTGAATTCAGTATGTCCCTCCTTCAATTCAATCAATGTGAAATGTCTTTAAAAAAATCAAGAAAGTCCAATTGCCTTTCTTAAGCACCTTTGGGACAATGACTTGGATGACTGAGAACCTCCATTGACATCTAAATTCAATAGTATAGTGAAATATAGTACTGATCATTTGTTTGCATGTTTAATAAGTTCAGTAGAGAAAAGTGAAACACTGACCCTTTCTTTGCCTAAATTGGTGAAATTGACATGAGTTCTGCTACATTTCATTCTCAGAGGATTAGAACAGCCATTAGACTATTGGTTTCTATCTTTAAAGTTTTACATAGAGAAGAAAAGCAAGAAAGAAGTAAGGGAATCCATCAACTCTGTCAACTTGGTCTGAACAGAAAATATACCTATCTCTATGGCCAAACTGAGAGGACTTGAAATCTAGAAAAGGGTTTCTTAAGCAATTTCATCTCCAACAATTTATATACATGAAGCAAGGAACTAAAGGCTGCAATGCAGAAAGACACTAGTTTATCAGTTGATCTAATGTATAAAGGTATAAAGGTACTTAAGTTTGTGAATTCTTTTGGATTTTCAACATTTCTGCATAAATATAATCTAAAATTTGATTTGTTCTCTGCACAAATTCTAAGATTAGATTAACAGAGCCAGTTAAACAAATGAGACAAAGACTTGTTCATTTATTTTTGAGGAAAATTATTTAAATACATATTGGACAACTATGTGGAAAAACAATAGGAGTCACAGTAGAGATGCAACATGGATCAAACAAATTGAATGTGAAATGAATAAAATGTAACTCACCATGGAAGACAGGTTAATTGGATAGGTAATTGGGTAGGAATGGTAATTGAAAAATTGTATAAAAGCAATCAACAAAGGTAAAAAACAACCTGAAATGCTCCTGAACCAGATGAACTCCATGAATTTTGGCTAAAGTTAATGTCAAATCTATACTTAAGATTGATAGAGCAGATAAACAGAATTTTGGAAGCATCAAAAATGTAGAGTAGTTAACACCTGAAAGGACCTTCCTAATTCAGTAGGAAAATTAGCCTAGAAAAATACATATGCATAATGTGATATCAACAGCCTCCAAACCACTTGCAGGCATAATTGCAAATCTAATTTATAATATCTGAAAATACATTATATCCTCCCTATAAAAAGAAGAAGAAGAAGAAACAGTAACAACAGCTTTGTCTACAGCTTGTATATATTAAAAAGGCATTTGGTTCTGTTCTACATAGCTGGATTGAGAACTGTCTCAAAATTTTTGGAATCAGGCAAAATATTTGGCAATCTATGAATACTTCAATGAACTTTTGTCAATGCTGTGGCTAATGGGGAAGATGTTAATTTTTTTCAAGTAACTTATTACAATTTTTCCTCTTTATATTACAATATCAATGGTCCCATCAGCAACAATATTGAGCAAAACAAATTTTAGATATCTAAAATTAGATATCTATCTTGGCTATAAAAGGAATACAAATTTTGCATTTACTCTATATGATTTTATTT
The DNA here is from genome assembly GCF_049901715.1 of Pseudonaja textilis. Classification (NCBI taxonomy): domain Eukaryota; kingdom Metazoa; phylum Chordata; class Lepidosauria; order Squamata; family Elapidae; genus Pseudonaja; species Pseudonaja textilis. The sequence continues at coordinate 90,264,806 of NC_142008.1, forward strand.
TATTTTATTTTGGCAAAATGAAGATTGAATTGGATTCCCTGCTAAAAAGCATAACAGAATTATGAGGTGCAAGTTGGCATTAATAAGTGTGCAATCTTAGCCACAAAGGCAAATAAAATTATTGTAAACAGTAGCATCAAAAGAAGGTAAAGTACTTGGATTTTAGGACAGTTTTGATTCACTGCAGAGAACCAAGTCATAGAAAGCATTTCTACCAGATATAATAATGAGTTTGTAAAATTTGAAATCAAAACTAAATGGTGGAAATATCTCCCAAACTAATTAATTCCCTTCCCTGTTATTCAATATACAGTGGGAATAATTGACTGAACCCAAATGAAACTTGGTAACTTGGATCAGGAAAAGAAAACTGATGACACTGTGCCATACTTTATACCCTGAAAGTTATATCAATTAGCTATATTGGCCAAAAGCCAATGGGGTAGAAGACTTTCATAGGTGAAACAAACTGAAGAAAGAAAAATATGGCTTGAAGAACTACATAAAGAAAAGCCAAGGAAATTATGACAGAAATCAATCAAGGACAACAAAACAAAGATGAAGGCTGAGTATTGACAAGAAAGAATTTAAAGCTGATTCAAGCCAATGCACAGTCAATACTTGAAAGATATAGACGAGGAAACTGGTAAAACTCCCATATGGAACCAGTTGAGATGAGGAATGTTAAAGAAAGAAACTGAAGGCTTTATTTTAGCAGTTCATGAACAATCTTTGCCAATAATTGTTTGAAAGCAAAACATTCAGCATGTAACAAAGAGCAGCAAATGTTACCTTTTAGAAAAAAGGATGAACAATTGACAATTCCATCAATGGCTGCAGCAAAATTTAGTACACTGACTATAAACATCATCACAACTGAGTTGCCAAAATTATTCACTGGAAACTTTGGCAGAGGTTTAGATTTCAGTAGCAAAGACAGACAAACATCAAATCAAAGTTTTGGAAAATGAGCGGGTAAAGATTCTACGGGACTTTAAAATTCAAACATATAGATACCTTGTTCATGACATGCTTAATATAGCAATTACTGAAAATAATCTAATTCATTGATGTTGTTATACCAGGTGATGCTAGACTGAGGAAAAGCAATTGGAAAAAAACAAGATACTAAGATTTACAGTTTGTATTTGAATGCTTATAGAAAAAGAAATAATCTGTTATACCAATCATAATTGAAACCATTGGAATAATACCCAAAGGACTTCCTCAGTATTTGGAAATTTGGAATTTATCAGACCTGAACACCCTAATTTTATAAAACAAACTCCATTTTGCCTGAAATGCCTAAGTATTACCTTAGTTACTCTTTAGGCCTGTGGTTAAGTATTATTAAGTTTCTACCAGTCTTAGATCATAATTCTAACTGTAGATATCCACACATTATAATAATAGGCAAGTATATACCTGTACATTTATGAGAACTGGACTGAAATTATAAATAGAAAATTAGAGAGAAAAGCAAATCTTTTTAAACTCCAGAATTAAGTTATATCAGGGATGGAAATGAGATTGTTAAATACTTTGAGGGGTAAATATATGCCCAAGGTTCATCATTTTTATTAATCAAAAATATTTCTCACCAAGCATTGTAGTGCCTTGGATTCATTCGGATTGCATTCCTAAAGCAGGATAATGCTCTCTCAAGTTCCTCTGTCAGCACAAATTCATGTCCCAGGAGAGTATAGGCATAAGCATAATTTGGATCAACCTGAATAGCTCTCTGGAAAAACTTGATAGCAATGTCATGTTCCCTTTGCAAACTGAAGCAATTTCCTGCAGCACACCATGCCTGGAAAAATGAAAAAGTAGAACATATACCACAAAACTATGATTTCTCCCTTTCTACTTTTAAGTGATATAATAATAATAATAAGAAAATATTAATAAATTACTATTAACTAGTAGCTACTATTTAAATGCTCAGTCACGTAAAGTTTGCAAACTAAAATAAAGTAATTTCAACCCCAAATTTGTTTATTTAAAATTAAAGGAAAGAATCAGAGGCTAAACTGTAGTAAAAAAAAAATGCCTGCCTCAAAATAATCAGAAATGATACCTCTGGTGAATTTTTATCCATCTCAGTTAAGTCTTTTGAAAGAACTGAAAGAGCTACATCTTTCTGCAGATGCCACAATGTGGTTGAATAGATTTCCATGCCTTCTACTCTGTAGTTTTCAATCCTTCTTACTTCAGAGAATATTCTCTCAGCCTATGACAATAATGGACAAATGCTATTTAATCAATATGATCCATTTTTGACATAACATGGTATATAGCGTTAAATGAAGCTCTTGTTTTTTGATACAAGGGTATAATTTGCTAGATAAATTAAATGTTTCATCTTAAGAGAAGTGTGATTCATTCTCAACAAATTTTATTTTTAAAAAATGAGACAATATCCATTTCCCCCCCCTTTACATAGAACCACATAGCCAGAAATTGTTTCTGTATTAATTGACCCATTTAGAGAGTATCTAAAAGGAATTTGCATGATATCCTGGAAACAGACCATGGAAGGAAATGAAATAAAAAGCCACAGGACTTATAAACAGCTATTTAATTTTTTTTCTTTTTGCAATGCCACAGAAGCGATATTTTGGTAAATGCTTTGAAACTTTTACTGAAATGGGTGGCTAGTCAGTAATAATCAGATGGCCAACTGTCCAGCCCTGTTCTGAATAGCATTGATACTGCATTAGAGTGTGTGTATGTGTTTGTGTGTGTGTGTGTGTGTGTGTGTGTATTAAGAGTTCTTTTAAGCTTAGAACTTCTCATTAGGATTGCTAAAAAAATGAGAGTAAAGGAAATTTGAGCTAGTTTTCAGTTTATCTTTTGGGGTCAATTTTTGTACAATTCACTGCAAATACAGAATGTAGTATTCCCCCAAAACTATTCAATGGCCTCTTTACCTGCATATATTCTGCAAGTTCAAAGTAAGCTCTTCCAATATGGCATAGCACCCAGCCCGTGTTGTAGTGGTGAGAAGGCAAATGACTCAGTATATGAATGGCTTCTTTACAATTGTAGGAACACAAGGCTAAATATCCTTTCCCCATATCACGAAGAAGGCTCATCAAACCTTCTAGGAAAAAAATGCAATAAATACACAGGAGAACAAAGAGATAAATTTAAAGCTGCCTCTGTGCTACTGGTGACAAATGTGGCACATATTCTCAAGAAACCTAGATGAAATTCCAACAGTTAAGAGTTAACAGAGCATAACTGTGTTCTTCCAGTGAATAAGGTGCTGAATAGAACTAAAGAGATCTGGTCCAAATTCAAACTTTTGAGATATAACTTCATACACAAATATCCTCTGGATCACACCATGTATCTGTAAAAATTCATGATTGTTGTTCACTACTTTTAAATTTTCTTTCAATTAAGAAAGAAATTAAGATTCTGAACATCATGGCAACTTAATTAGAAAGAACAAGAATTTTAGAGGAACTTGCACTGTTCATTTTAACTCGATTCCAACAGGTATTTTCTATGTTTTACCTGCTTTTGAATTTTACACTACCACTGCCTTTTGGGTTTGGCACAAGTTTACTACTCTGAAGGAATTCTCAGAAATATTCTACACACCTGCTGCAGCTTTCTGTAATGTAAATGCCTGGATTTGTGGTGTTACTGAGGTAATCTTTCCTTCTGAAATAATGGACGAATCAAGTTTGGTGATTTCCAAACTGTCATTTATGTTTGGCTGTGTGATCCCTCCTTTACTGGTTTTACATTTTGTCTTTCGGTTTGCAATTTTTGGTGGAAACTTCATTTTTAACTTTTTACTATTTTCCTATGAAAGAAGAAAAAACATTTTAAAAAATCTTTCCTGGCAGCCAAATAGCAAAATATACTATTCAAAACAGAAATTTGCAAAACAATTCATGGTAGAAATTTAGAGGAACTTCATTTTGGTTTGGATGGGGAACCTCAGCCCAATTTAACATGTGATTTCATTTAATTTCATGTAGTATCGTACTAAAGAACTCACTGGAGAAGAGCCTAATGCTGGGAAAGATTGAGGGCAAAAGAAGGGGACAACAGAGAATGAGGTGGCTGCATGGAATCACTGAAGCAGTAGGCATGAGCTTAATTGGACTCCGGAGGATGGTAGAGGACAGGAAGGCCTGGAAGAATGTTGTCCATGGGGTCGCGATGGATTGGACATGACTTCACAGCTAACAACGACATTGTACTGAAATATATACTTCATAATCCTATTAAGTGCACTTACTTTGACTTTTGCCTAATTAAATTTTCCAAGGCTTTGTGATTTTTGATGACATTTTATGGCTTTGAACTAATTATCTGATTTCATACAATAATGGAATGAGACAACAAAACACATAATACCCATTTTCTATAATAGAATTATTTAAGCGTATAGAATAAAAGATGCCCATGATCTCTTTCCACCCAGTTTTTAATATTATAGATTCTCAATTCCACTCAAGAAAACTGAACAAGAGCTATTCTACAGTATATCAACAATATAATTTAGCATGGACTGAGTGATTATACTGATGGGAGGGAGGGAAATGTCTCAAAAGTAGAAGATATAATGGTACTGAATACAGTTTCTTCAGAATGTTTGCAATTACAGCTTTACTACACTTCATTATTGATTTAATGGATTTTGATATTATTTTTATCAGTGATTTTAATATGAAAGATGTTTTGAAAGGATGATAGCTCTTGGTCTTCAACTGAAATATATCTAAAATGTGTACAATTTTATTTAGAACACCTCTACATCGGAAGTGAAGGATAATCTGTAACACTATCATATGAAACATTTGTAACGGGGTTGCATTGCACTCATGTCGTAAGCACTGAGACACTTCCAAATTGAGAGGAATTAACCAGTGACATCATCTTTGCCCAGGGAATGCTCCTTTGATGTCCCCCGCAGGAACTGGAGCAAAGGATGGGAGCTCACCCTGTCCCATGGCAGCACTTAGGTTTCAAATACAGGCTTGCTGCTTGCCAATCCAGTGCCCTAATCACATGAGCCACCGTGCTCCATTGTAATGAAATAAAAATAATTATTCATTTTACAATGAAAACAAGGGGTATTGATTTGTTGTGATATATGTTTTCACAGCCTAAGGCAATGCTGCTTAATCTCAACTATTTTTAACAAATCTGGACTTCAACTTTCAGAATTCCACAGTCAGGGAATTCTAACAGTTCAATCCACACACTAAGTTGATGAGATTGAGAAATGCTGTCTTAGAATCAATTCTGCTCAGAAAAATTTGATACCAATATGAAGGTAACAGTCCTGTTTTAATTATATCTGTAGTTCCATTAAATATTTTTGCTGCTACTCATTTAGGCTCTGAATTTCCTGAAAAAAATTAATTAATGAGAGACACCGACCTTCCTGACCATCTGGAAAAAAACTAAAAACCTAACCCTGCCAGTTAATTTGGAGTACCAATGGAGGATGAGAGTATCACAGTGAAGATGACTGATCAATTAACAATGGATTCCACCACCTCCATCCTACTCCCACCCTCTTTTACATGGGACGTAGTATTCTGGATTTTATATTTTTAGTTTATATAGGGTTTATTTTTTATTATTATAAGCCACCCAGTATTACCTTGAGGTAAGATAGGAGGCAAATAAAGAAATAATTACATACGTACATATTGTGCAGAATTCCAATTTACCTTGGTTGTAGAACTATCACTGGAGAACAAACGTGAACTTCTTCGAGGCAGCACATTAGGGGGAGCAGCAATAGTTGGGCTCAATACCTGAGGAGTTGTACTGGAGAGAGAAATCAAATTTCTTAACATAATTTATGAGTTAGGGTTTCAACTGTGTTTCTTAACCAGAAATACAGGAAACATGACAACAGCAGATGCAGCCTAGGAAGGAAAACATATATCTGGGAGTAGGAAGGAAAATTATACACCAGGTTAGGAAAACATTGCGTACCTCGTCTGTGCACCTGAACTTTGGGTCTGGGCAACAAGGATTGGTGTTACTTCTCGACTATTACCACTTTGTGAGAAGACCGACTTTGTTCCAGCTTGATTTATTCTGGTAACAGTCTACACAAAAATGTATCATAATGTTAATTATGCATTATATTTATAGCAATAGCAGACTATGACATGACTTTCACTGGCAGAGATAGGAGACAATCTGCTAAGTATATTTATTTTATTAATTCATTATATTACCTAGAGAGAAGAATGTTAAGTAGAAAGTGATATATATTTTACTGCATGATTAACACCATAAAATAACCCATTAGCTTTGACAAACATCACACTGTTCGAAATATTCTTTTCTTCTTATAGGCCCACAACTATGGCACAGCAATGAAAGATAATTGAATTCTGCAGTGCACTCACAAGAACAGGGCAAGAAGGAGACAAGGGGTAAGGCAGAGGGAATATTCAGTTTGTATAAAAATATTAGAAAAAGATATAAGATTCCAAGAGCAAAATATAAAAGTTACCAGAAAGTCAATAAAACATGAAATTTTAAAAAGGATAATAGATAATTGATAGAGATAAAATATCTTGCAATACGATCACTGTATTAAAAATTAAAAAAGTAGAAAGTACAAACTGAGAAAATAGTAGTACACATATTGATATATAATAGAATTTTTTATAATCATAAGCATATTAAGATTAGCTGGTGGAAGAATATGATTAAGTATACTTAATTGTATTATTATTTTGTTGTTATTGTTATTATTATTATTAACAATGTGTAAAAAATATATTGAAACGTAGCTTTCAAGGATTATAAATTTAAGGGATGGAGCTATAATCCCAATTATATCTCCTGATTAAACTTTATTAATAATGGGACTTATTGGTGTTTCTAGAAAATTAAGATATGAAATTATGGTGGAATATTGAGTAATTTTTAAAACATTAAAATATTAGTGACTCAGCAAGGGACAACAAATACATATGAAGAAATGTTATTGATGTTTAATGTATTTAAGGATAAAATGATAAAGAATCATAAAGGGAGAATTGTATTGCTTAAAGACAAAGATGTGAATGTAGAAGAACCCCAACAAACCAGGTGGGGGGAAAGATGCATATAAATTGGGAAAATAGTATTATACATACTGATATAGAATAGTGGTATTATATAGTAGTATATAATAATAGCATTATACATACTGATATATTATAATTACAATGTGCATGTTAAGGTTAGAAGTTCAAAGACTAGGATTATGTATATTTAATTGTATTATTATTGTTAGCATTGTGTAAAAGGTATATTGACCCGGTCAATACACTGTTCATAAAATATGTATAGTTGTTAAAGGAAAATTACAAATAAAACATATATCTATATCTATCTATTTATACAGAACAGGGCTATATACTGTCAAATATTGTCCCTGTCATTGTATTTTTATTCTCTTATTCTTGTTTTCGTTTTTGTTTGACAAATTCCAATAAATAAATAAATTCAGTAAAAATCCTGAAGGAATAACTGTATGATGGATTACAAGTTTCTAAAGCAGAATAATCTAATAATTAATCTACTTTATTAGAAAAATGTTACTTGCCAATGAGCTTGAATTTATAAAGGCCATCTTTGCAATTGTGAAACCATAATGAAGATGGTTTCAATTTGTTATTAACTTCAGCGGTCTATATATAAACTAGAAGCATCCATTTTATGGAGCGGGAGAAATTAAGGATGAGACAAAATAACTTTGGTTTTATATTAATTCTGCCATATATTAAATAGTTTTCTCTACCAGATTTTGAATACTTGCTCTGAATTCCTTTTATGAGCTAGCATGTAAAAAAAAGCAGTGTAAACATGAAAGTTTGCAAAGGATTCTATGATTTTTAAAGATAAGCACCTTAATATAATTTAAAAATAAAAATCCTGTTTCTACATCTTGGAAAAATGTATATTAAAAATATTTCCAGATTATTTATATAAGGTATATGCATATTTTCCCCTAATATAATGTTTAATAGGAAAATAATAGAGGGGAAATTCACAGAAACTAAATATCATATTGACATTTTTTTTTTGTAAGGAACAATTAACCACAATTTTACATTTCCTTGAGCAACCTTAGATGCACATCCAACAGCACAAGATACCTTCTTGGAAGGGGCTCCTTGAGGTGGCACATCAATTACGGAAGAAGAGTTTGTGCAGTTTTGTAAATAAGATCCATCTCCAGGGCTAGGAGTTTCCAATGGCAATATTCCAAAGCTGAGGAAACATACAAGAGATTTCAATATACATATGTTCCTAAAGAAAAAAGGAGGCAGGAAAAGAGAGCATTTTTGAAAATAACAAAAATTTGCAGCCTAAGGCATATATATATATATATATACTGTGAAGTATCTTTAAGAATAAGGATTTACAAAATTCCAGTTATATATTCATTAAAAATATAACATTAAGATAATATACTATGTTATGTTAACACTATGTTCAAATATTGGAATTAGCTTCATTTTTTGTTTGTTATCAAAAAGCTATTTTTCATTTTTGATTAATCTTTTAAGGCTATAGAATACTTTGTAAGAAAACAACCGTTCTAATTAAAATGATAAGAGCCAATCTGGTGTAGTATAGTGGTCAAGGCATCAGGCTAGGAGCCAGATGATTATGGGTTCTAGTCCTGCCTTAGAAAAAAGCTATCTGGGGGAACTTAGGCGAGTCACTTTCTTTCACCTGGGAAGAAGGCAATGACAAACCACTTCTGAAAAATCTTGCCAAGAAATCCATAGGGACTTGTCCAGGCAGGCTCCAAAAAATTGAACAGATTGGACAGAAGACTGAATAGAACAAAATGAAAAAGATGTAACATATTCATTTTTAAAAAATGAAATATTAAAAAAATGAAAATTATTCCAGCTCTTCAGCTTAAGAATAGAATTCAAATAAATAGCTAATTTATTGTCATTTTTCTCCAAAATAATCATATGAAGTAATTTAGCTCTGGGGAAAAGCAAAATCGAAATCTGCAAGTAGTCTTTGGGTGATTATGAAGCTTGTCAGCAAGAGTTTCTGATTTCCACATTTAATCACAGCAACAACAAAAATATTTTCCCACCTAAAATAGGTTGCTGAAATGAAGAAAGCTTGGGGGAATCAGGAATGGGCTATGTGTTCAATTCAGCTCTGGTTCTGAAAACAAATTTGAAGGCTTAGAATATGCTATAATTTTTAAAATATATCCAAAAAATTAGGTTTAGTTAATAGATTTAGGCAAATTGAAATGAATACTTGGAGAGGGGTGAATTTGAACTGAGTCATACAAATATTGTGACATTTATTTTTATGTACTAGAGCCCATATTAACAAATCATTATACACAGATTATTTTCAGACAATGATCTGTTCTCATATGCAGAAGGAGAACAATAATAATAAAAACCTGACTTTAAATGACAGTATTTAGAAAGCAGCTAAAATATATTTTACAATTCTCTAAATATTTTTCTGCTTTAGCTCCCAAGACTCATAGGAAAATTCCAAGAGGAAGTTATTTTATTAAAAACTTTAATCCTATTCATTCAGGTCTCAGCTGAATCTTTACATTCATTATCCATTCTGAGTAAGAGATGTACATATCAAATATACTGTAAAATTATTTAATCAATTTACTGCTGTTGCAAATGGATAGTGTTTTTGTGCACATTTTAATTTTACACATATAGAATTTTACTGAATCTCCTACATTCTAAAATATTAGAATGCCTTCCCAACACACTTGTACATGCACTTATGCATCTCATAAAGTAAGTTCTCTACTATAAAAGCATAAGCCAGTTTATATTTAATAGCATATGTATTCCCCCACCCGGCCAGGTCTCTACTGTTATTTTTCTAGCAATGCTTCCTAAGAGAAATTGGAGGAACAACTTTCAAATTCTTTACCTTGGTGTTAAAGGGCTCAGGGAAGCTGGTCCACCTAGAAGACTTCTGCCAGTTTTTGGTTTATTCTGAGCCTGTTTTGTTAAGAAGGCAGTTCCTGATCCAAGAGATACAGCATCTGGTGAAATTACAGCCGAGTCAATATAAGAAATGGAGGAATCTGTGTTGGAGGAATATTTAGAGTTGGAGGACTCCAGGTTGAGTCTGTTTAATTCCTGAAACAGAAAACCATTTCTTAAAGACAATACACATTTTTAAAAGAGCATGAGCAGTATGAACTAAAAAGATGGTGGTGATTATGTATGACTGGTATACATACAAGTGTGTCCTGTGGTGTTTCCATAAGAACAGTTTCTGGCTGTCTGTGGATTATGCTGTGATTAGACACCACCGTTGTGCATGTGTTAGGCAAGCAGCTGCTGAAGTTCTGTATAGAAGTTAACTTGAAAGTTTGGTCAGGGTCTGGCTTCTCACCTTTAAATGAAAATGAAAGGGATTGGGAGGCACGGGAAGATACAAAAAAGGAAAAAAAGGAATGTTTTATACCAGTCCTACTTAATCCCATAGCATGGTATGCATATGTGAAATTTATTGCTATTAAACATTGTAACAAATCAATAGTTAAAATAAGAGAACGTAATATAGTACCAATCAGACATTTTGGACTATAGTTCATATTACCTGCCCATTTGTGTGCATTCTACCAGATGAAGACTGCAATGAACTTCTTGAAGGCACAGATTGTTTACCTTTTCCCATACATATCCAATTCAGCCAAAGCTGACACAAGTCTGATCCATGGTAGTTGTATCACTGATAAATAGATGTGTTACTAGAAAACCTTTTAAAATAATGGCCTAATACTCAAAAAAGGGAATGGCTAGATTTATATTCTGCCCATTCAAATAATAGGTAACTACAATATAATTAATGTATTCAAAAATTAATACAGTCAAAAATAGTTTAAAACATATACTACCAACTATATAATATAAAGAAGGAAAATTAAAATATGGTAAAATTAAGCTAACAGAAAAAAGTGAAATGGAATTAGAATTAAGATAAAGCAGAGTTAAAACCAGCAGTACTCATTAGATCAGGGATCACCAACCTTTTCGACCTCAGGGACTACCAAACTCGTAATTATAGATCCCAGGGACCACTAACTGGTTCTATGGGCATGGCCTAATTTGTGGGTGTGGCTTGGTGGTCATATGACTGGCTGGCCATGGCTTGTATGTAAATATAAATATTTATATAAATATTGATTTTTTTATTAAAAAAGAGCAACTTTTCCCCAAAATCAGGCAAAGCAGGCAGGCAGAATGAGTTGCTCACAGAATCACAGATTCATTCAGAGATCTATCTATCTGCCATTGGCTAGCTCAGTCTGTCACAAAAAAATTGCTTGCAAGCAAACTCCTAAAATTTACTAGCAAGCAAACTCACAAAAATTAACTCATGTATGTAAATATTGAATATTTTTTTTAAAAAAGCAATTTTTACCCAAAATGAGGCAAGCAGGCAGATTGAGTTGCTCACAGAATCCATTTAGTAATCTATCTATCTGGCATCGGCTAGCTCAGTCTCTCAAATTTGCTTGCCGTGAGTCTGCACTGAATTTGCTTGCAAGCAAACCTTCAGTCCTAAGGGAAGCAGAGCCGAAGATCTAAAGACTAGCTAGAAAGAAAGAAATCCAACCATTTCCTGCTTCCTAACTAATCTAAATCTCCCGGCACAGCAGAACAGATGATGGTCGGAAAAAAGAAAAATAGCAATTTTAGCAGGCAAGTTGGAGCATTCCTGTTGGCCATGTGGGTGGCGCAGCCTTGTGTTTCTGTGCAGCTTGGATTAATTGCTTTGGGGAGGTGCTCTGGAAGTGAGATTTCTCTGCGACCCACAAAATTTTCTCGTGGCCCTGCATTAGATCACATACTCCAAATACCCTGCAGAAGAACCAAAGCTTTTCCTGCCATTATCATTTTTATAAATAGCTCAGGGCAGCAAACATATTTAGCATGCCTTTCTCTTCCTATTTTCCCCACAACAACAACACTGTGAGGTGAATTGGGGAAGACGGTTGGCTCTTATGACTAGAATTCACACTTCCCTTGTTTCTAGCTTTGTGCCTAACCATTACACCAAATTTTTCTATTCAAAAAGTTTTGGAAATTTGTGAAAGTCATTCCATTTACTAAATAGTAGGCGATTATTTTTAAAAAGTTCTATTCTAATACTGCTCAAAAAAAATAAAGGGAACACTTAAACAACACAATGTAACTCCAAGTCAATCACACTTCTGTGAAATCAAACTGTCCACTTAGATAGCAACACTCGTTGACAATCAATTTCACATGCTGTTGTGCAAATGGAATAGACAACAGGTGGAAAGCATAGGCAGTTAGCAAGACATCCCCAATAAAGGAGTGGTTCTGCAGGTGGTGACCACAGACCACTTCTCGGTTCCTATGCTTTCCGGCTGATGGTTTGGTCACTTTTGAATGCTGGTGGTGCTTTCACTCTAGTGGTAGCATGAGACGGAGTCTACAACCCACACAAGTGGCTCAGGTAGTGCAGCTCATCCAGGATGCCACATCAATGCGAGCTGTGGCAAGGTTTGCTGTGTCTGTCAGCAAAATGTCCAGAGCATGGAGGCACTCCAGGGGACAGGCCAGTACACCAGGAGATGTGGAGAAGGCCGTAGGAGGGCAACAACCCAGCATCAGGACCGCTACTTCTGCCTTTGTGCAAGGAGGGACAGGAGAAGCACTGCCAGAGTCCTGCAAAATGACCTCCAGCAGGCCACAAGTGTGCATGTGGCTGCTCAAACGGTCAGAAGCAGACTCCATGAGGGTGGTATGAGGGCCCAACGTCACAGGTGGGGGTTGTGCTTACAGCCCAACACCGTGCAGGACGTTTGGCATTTGCCAGGGAACACAAAGACTGGCAAATTCGCCACTGGCACCCTGTGCTCTTCACAGATGAAAGCAGGTTCACACTGAGCACATGTGACAGACGTGACAGGTCTAGAGACGCCGTGGAGAACGTTCTGCTGCCTGCAACATCCTCCAGCATGACCGTTTTGGCAGTGGGTCAGTAATGGTGTGGGGTGGCATTACTTTAGGGTGCTGCACAGCCCTCCATGTGCTCACCAGAGGTAGCCTGACTGCCATTAGGTACCGAGATGAGATCCTCAGATCCCTTGTGAGACCATATGTTGGTGCGGTTGGCCCTGGGTCCCTCCTAATGCACAACAATGCTAGACCTCATGTGGCTGGAGTGTGTCAACAGTTCCTGCAAAACGAAGGCATTGATGCTATTGACTGGCCTGCCCATTCCCCAGACATGAATCCAACTGAGCACATCTGGACATCATGTCTCGCTCTATCCACCAATGCCACGTTGCATCACAGATTGTCCAGGAGTTGGGGGATGCTTTAGTCTAGGTGTGGGAGGAGATCCCTCAGGAGACCATCTGCCACCTCATCGGGAGCATGCCCAGGCGTTGTAGGGAGGTCAGACAGGCACGTGGAGGCCACACACACTACTGAGCCTCATTTTGACTTGTTTTAAGGACATTACATCAAAGTTGGATCAGCCTGTAGTGTTTTTTTCCACTTTAATTTTGAGTGTAACTCCAAATCCAGATCTCCATGGGTTGCTAAATTTGATTTCCATTGATAATTTTTGTGTGATTTTGTTGTCAGCACATTCAACTATGTAATGAATGAAGTATTCAATAAGAATATTTCATTCATTCAGATCTAGGATGTCTTATTTTTGTGTTCCCTTTGTTTTTTTGAGCAGTGTACTTATTTTTATGTTCTCAAATAGAAATTTTTAAATGATGAATTTTATTGTAAACCTTTAACTAGAATCCTGTACTGAAAAATATATTAGCTCCAAGTAAGGATATCTAGCTACAATGATTGCTACTAGTGGACAATCTGGGGATGGGTACAGTATGACAGCTCCTGATGTGTAATATCACAATCCTACCTATAGTTTGGGGATGCCAAACATTTTTCCACATAGAGGTGGGATTCAACTGGTTCGGACCGGTTCAGGCAAATCGGTAGTTACATTTTTGTGCAGTTCGGAGAACCGGCTAATCATACCATTGGCTGCCCGCCCCCGACACTCCTTATCTTGCCTTGCCTGCTTTCGCCATGGCATGGCACCTGCTGTTCTCTGGCTCCTCGCTTGTTAGCTCGTTTGCTTCGACCATGTTCCCCTGTGGCCCAGCCCGCTTGCCTGCCTTCGCCCTGGCCTCCCACATGTCCCAGCTCCCTGCCGAGCCTGCTTTCGCAATTCTCCGCTGCCTCTGATATAGTCCAGTTACCTGCCTGTCTGGTGAGCTTTCCTTCTCTTTACCTGCATGAATGACCTGTTACAGGGCCTCCCTAGGGCTGCCCTGGCCTGTTAAAGGTTGAAATGGAGAGTCCCTGAGCCCAATCCAGCCGTCCCAGGCCCCCTTCAAGCCTTCCCAGGGCTCCCCCATCCTGTTAAAGGCCGAAATAGAGGGTCCCTGGGTTTTTGCCCAGTCTGGTCAGGCTTAGTTTGAGTCCAGTCTGCTTGCTGCAGACTGGCTAGTTCAAATGAGCAGCTTCAGGGATAGGGGTATGGCAGCCAATCAAAAGGCCTTGCCATTCAGCCCAATGAGACAAGGAAGCAACCTCCCCTTTCATTGGCTGCTTCTGCTGCCTCAATCCCTGAAGCAGGAGGCTGCTGTTGCCCAGTCAAGGCCTAGGCTGCTGGCCACATGGCCCCAGCCGAAGTCTTTTACTCAGAAGCTGGTGAAAATGTTTTCCTTAGATTTCACATTGTTACAGCTTCACCATTATTTGAAAAAAAAACATTTTGGCTTCTCTGCCAGTGGGTCAACCTCTTCTGGATCTCTGAAGATCTTCAAAAAGTAAGTAATAAAGTAAATGGTATGATTAATATTTCCATTATTTTCAATGGGAAGTAAAGGTAATTAAAATAGCATGAATGTAATCTAATAAGGTTATGTTTAAAATATTTTTATATATTAAAAATGTTTTTATATATTAAAATTTAGTTTGCAACTAAATCATTTATGTCCATCCTTTGATTTTTGCAGCAAATTGTACATTTTTGTTTTGATAAAAGCAAAGTGAATATTAATTGAGAATTAATCTGTTTCTTCAGAGTAGTTCCTCTCTCACCATCCTCTAAAGCTCTACTCCTTAACTGATTTTTCTTAATAATTTGTCTATTTAGAACAACATAATGGAAGCAGAAAAAAAGGCAATAGAATTTCTAAGGGAGCAAAATCCCTACAGCTACATAACGATGGTCTCTAAAGTGGTCTTATTGTCAGAGTAAAAAGCAGTAATAAAACAATGACATTAAAATACAGCTATTACTGTTTCCAAAATGTATATCGGTACTTGCTAAAAGTTTAGAAGGTACCTATGTTAACAGATAGCTGCTTCTATTCACAGAAATACAGCTTCCAATATAGGAAATAATCACAAATCCAACAAATTTTCATATTTGCTTGAGAGTCTATGAGAAACCTTTTGCTAATGTTAGAATGAGACTTCACTGAACAACTAATGTAGTTTTGTGTTCTTGTAGTTCATGTCACAGAATTCAACGTTTCAAAGGTATTCATATTATTTTAGCCATTTTTGACATAAGATTGCCAGATTTAAAAATTGTGAGTGTTTAAATATTTCATAGAAAAGTCTTTTTATAATGCTACTATCAAGCATTGTACATTAGGCTTGTCAAATTTCTTGTTTCTGATCAGATTGCATTTCACAGTGTTTCAAGTGTGTAATGGCTTATTTAGTTATATTAACAGAATAGACATCAGTAAAAATTATACCTTTATAGCAAAAAAAAAAGTAATCCAAGGGAAATGGGGTGGGGAAGAGTAAGTGGAATCTGAGATGCTAGCAAAGCAGGTCAAGTCTGTGGAGATCCAGTGGGGCAGGATGAGGTGGGGGAAGCAATCATGGGGACCCCAGGGGAGCATGAGGTATCTCAGTGGATTGGAGAAGACCTTGGATAGTCTGCTCCAGCATTAAGCCCCACAGGCTGTTCCCCAGCCTGAGATACCTCATGTGCATTTAAAGACTTGCGCATTCAATTAACAAATGCATTGGGGAAAGCAGGGAGTGATGTGATTCAATCAAATGAATCCCCAGGTTACAAATGTAATTGGCAGGCTCTATTACATTTGTAACTGGAGGATTACCTGTATAATGAGAATGAGGGAGGGTCTCAGGGAAGTCCTGCCTTAGCACCATACGAGTCCCCTGTCATGCCTACCCAGTCACATGACCACCCAGCTGGTCATTAGGGCAGAGAACCAGTTAAATTATTTGAATCCCACCACTGCTTCCACATTGATCACAAGGTCATGAAACTAAGTAGACAGGATCCTTTACTATTTCCCTTTCTTTCCATAACTTATGATATTAGCAATGGAATTTATCAATAATCATGATATAGTTGCTTCAAATTCAATTCTGAATCCCAATTATGTATAGTGAAATACAATTTGATTGCAAAAGCAAAAATAAAAAATACTGAGCGCATATAAATGTGCAGTACATATATGAGACAAAATATAGGCAAGCTCCGGCAACATTGCTAGTCGAATCACTGACTCTACCACTACAGGTAGTCCTCAACTTACAACCACAGTTGATGCCAAAATTTCGGTTAAGTGAGACATTTGTTAAGTGAGTTTTGCCCCATTTTATGACCTTTCTTAACAAAGTTAAGTGAATCACTGCAGTTGATAAGTTAGTAACCTGGTTGTTAAGTGAATCTGTCTTTCCCATTGACTTTGCTTATCAGAAGATTGCAAAAGATGACTACATAATCTTGGGATACAGCAGCGGTCACAAATATGAACCATTGCCAAGCATCTGAATTTTAATCACATGATCATGGGAATGCTGCAAAGGTCGTAATGGTCGAAAAACCATGTCAAGTTACTTTTTTCACAGCTGTTATAACTTGGAACAGTCTCCAAATGAATTGTTATAAGTTGAGAACTACTGTAGTTAATTCCAAAGTAATAGGAAAACTAGAGACCTACATGTAGCAAGCAAATGATGGAACAATAGCAAGTTTAAAACATGCATGTGTGTGTGTGTATATATGTATATATGTATGTGTATGTATGTATGTGTGTGTGTGTGTGTGTGTGTGTGTGTGTGTGTTTTCTTAAGTTTTCACGGGTACTTACATGTATGGCATTCAGCTTTGTTTGGGTATTTTCCCACGTCATTGTAGTTGTGCTTTTAAAGTTGTAGCAACGTTTCAGCAGAATTTCATCTGCCATCATCAGGCTTCTGATTGCGTCCGTCTGTGAGTCAGGCCCCCACAGTTGTTTCAGTTTTAAATTTGGGGCAGCCTATTGCTGTGCCTATATATGTTCTTAACAAATATAATCCCACTGATCATTTTCCAGGACCAAAGTTTTATAATTAAATGTGGAGAAGTACGTTTGATGTTTCAGACTTCAAATTCAAAAGTTAAGGTGCCTTAAATAGAAAATACTTGCCAAGTTGGAAATACAAATTTAGAATCTAGAATTAAGTCAATGCTCAGTTTTGGTTATTTTGGTTATTAAGTCAATGTGTTGCATTGACTTAATTCTAGATTCTAAATTTGTATTTCCAACTTGGCAAGTATTTTCTATTTAAGGCACCTTAACTTTTGAATTTGAAGTCTGAAACATCAAACGTACTTCTCCACATTTAATTATAAAACTTTGGTCCTGGAAAATGATCAGTGGGATTATATTTGTTAAGAACACAGTTCTGATTTTAGAATAGAACATTAATTTTGGATCAAAAATTCTAATGTAGAATGGTAAAATATTAACACTAACCAAGGAAAGCAATATGCCCATATGAAACTCAGAAGGCTTGCTTGTCTCCAAAATTTTGAGCTATAGCTTGCTGCTATAAATTGTCATAACAATCAAAGACTTTTTATTACTATTTTGGCCTTTGCTCTTTCCCCCCATTTTTATTTAAAAAACAGTTTTACTTTATTTTCCTGGTGCCCACAAACATGCACTCTCCCCTCCTTAGTGCAGCATACAAATTATCTGCAAAATATTTTCATCCCTTTTTTAGAATATTATTTACATATTATCTGTCGGAAACAGGGTGCAATGAGATCCTAAGTCAACAAGACAGTTAACTTCTATGATCAATTTCAGTCCTGAAAATAAATTTTGAAAGGGACAGCATCTAAACTCAAGACTTATACAGGCCAACATGAATCACATTAATAAAAACAACTGAATGAGCTTTCATAAAAAAGGAAACCATCCAAAACAATAACTCACATTTCTGTTCCATTTTAATTTCAAGTAAGGCAAATTTCAAAGAAAAATATTTATAAACATTTGCATTTTTTCCACTTCATAACAAAAGACATGACATTCTCTGTCTTCCATTCCTAATCAGAATAATTAATACAGAGATTATAAAAAAATTGAAGAATTGAACAGTACCTACCTATTTCACATAGTGATTCAAAAGGGGACCAGAGGAAGGGATTTAAACTAAGGCTCTTTTGGTAACATTCAGATCCTTTGGCAAGCCGATCTGTCTTACTGTTAATAAAAAGAGAAGATGTAACACAGAGGGAAAAGAGTTCAGCAGAAAAATAAGAACCAATCATTTTCCATAGACTATATTATTAATATTAGGATTTTCCCTTGCACTTGGTTAGCTAGATATTGGAGAGGTTAAATAGATAAATAAAAATCTGTACATTTCTTACTTATTAACTTGAATATGTTACATAAACTTTATGCAAACTATATATTCCTAAAAAAATGAGGAAGTGGCTATAACAGAATCTTAGTAAAATTACATTGATAATTTTATAAGATGGGGTCCCCCATCCCCATTCCGTGGACTGCACTTGTCCACAGCATGCCAGAAATTGGGCCCCGCAAACAAGGAAAGCCTGTCCATGGGATGCAAGCAGCACATGAAACCATGCCCCTTCCAGTCTGTGGAAAAACCTCTCTCCAAGAAACCAGTCCCTGATGCCCAAAAGGTTGAGGGCCACTATTGTAAGACATTTTATTATAGGGCCCAAATATTTTTGAGAGGTTTTGTTTATTAGGAAATGTGGGGATTACAAAGAAGATATTTGTACTGAAATTCAAAGGATACAAACGCTTTACAATGAGATCCATGCTACTTATGAGATGAGTGAGAGCTGATCTTTTAATTCATGCTAAATATTGAGGTTTTTAAAGATTTTCATACAGCTTTTAAATTCAAGTACAAAACGAATTTGTTTCTCCCAATTTAGGAACAGCAGTTAAGGAGATAAGAGCATTGGAAGTCAACCACAGATTATGAATACCAACCAAAATGCATGGATTCCTGTCTTATCAGAGTCAAAAAAGATGATAGAGAAAATGTATATACAAGTAATCCTCAACTTATGACCGCAATTGAACCCAAAATGTATGTTGTTGAGAAATTTGTTAAGTGAATCACTGCCCCATTTTATGACTTTTCTTGCCCCATTTGTTAACTGAATTGTTGCACTTGTTAAATTAGTAATATCATTGTTGTGAATCTGGCTTCCCAATTGACTTTGCTTGTCAAGATACAAAAGGTGATCACATGATCCTGGGACAATGCAATCATCATAAATATGAACCAGCTGACAAGCATTCAGATGTAAACTACATGACCATGGGGAAGCTGCAATGGTCGTAAGTGTGAAAAATGGTCATAAATCATTTCTTCCAATCCCATTGTAACTTCAAATAGTCACTAAATGTACATGTTGGTTGGTCAATAGTTCTTGTTTTTGAAAGAATTGGAAAGTTCCTACATGAAGAGTGCATGTCCACAGAATTTGGAAAAATCTAAACATGCTTCAATAAAGAAGAATATTTGTATTTTAGGGTTGAAATGAGGGGTCCTTGCTGAGCCCAATTGTTTTCTCACAGACATTTCATTACTGAACTAGGCAGTGTAGTATCATCAGTGCTAGTTTGGGTAATGAAATGTCTACAAGAAAACAACCAAGTTCAGACCAAGCCCTCAATAATAAACTTCTAAAAAAAACATTTCGGATTACTTATATATATCCAGATCACTGAAAAATATGTTGAATGTTTCTTGCATAAATGGATCTTCTCAGAAGGAAGTATCTATATCTGAAATTTTACAATAGAAGTAGAGGTAATTACTTATAAGTAAAGATACTTCTCTTTGCTCATCAAACTGTATGTCTTTGCTAGCCAAACTTTATGTCTATAATTTACAGCATAAAAGTGGGACAAAATATAACAATAAACTCCGTTGGCATTGACAAATTCACTATCTATTAACTGCAAAAGGCCACTTTATTTGGAACATCTTACATTCTGTGACAATATCACTAACATCATTAAATATAAACATCTGCCTATTCCAGGTGGTTTGAAGGACTTGATAGGTGGATGAAAAGGCCAAATCCAGTCTGAACATCTAACTGTGCAATGAAACATAATAAAGCAAAAATTGTTCCAATAGTAATAGGCAACTAGGGTGTAATCTCAAAATATCTGGCACATCAACATTGACAAAACACCAATTGCAAATGGAAGCTTTAAGTGGAGCAGCTTTCAAAGAACAACATCTGCCTACCTCAGCTCATTGGGAAGAACTTGGTAGATAGATAAAAATGCCAAATCCGCTCTAATTTTGTTGGCTGACTGTGCAACAAGCCATAATAATAAATCTACAGACGTAAGTTCACCATATTGGGTGAGGATAGCGGAACAGCAATTTATCCCAAAAAAGCAGAGAAACCATACCAGTACACATGGCCCAGAAGGGATAGTGTGAAACATGCAGAATCTCCAAATTCAGTTACAATGTCCTCATGACTTTTCTGTTTGTTAAAAACTCCACCAGACAGAATCTGTTCTCCTTCTGCGAGTCTGCTTAAAGATAATAAATAGAAATTAAGGAAAATAAACAGAAGAGCAAAATGAAATAAGAGCAACGCAAATGAGATGGATAGAAGTTTACTTCTCAGTTTTCTTATTGACCACATGGAATCCTCAGCTGCAGTTCCTCATTGATAGGAAAGGAACAAATCCTCTTTCATGCAGTTGTTATGAGTTCATTGTTTTACATTTAAATAAATACTTCGTCTATCCTGTATTGAGCTTGCAGAGAGCAACTTCTCTATGCATTCCTTGCTAAACTGTATCAGTAAGCTACATCTCTATTAATGCCACATTCATTTCAAGAAAGCAGTAAAACAGCTCCGTGGTAACAGAAATTTGCTAATAATTAGATATCAAAACATAATCATTACACTTCTATGCTTAATACTAGGGCTATCAATTCTTTGGAGCAAGTGGAATGCTCAGACATTTGTTGGCAACTGCTTAGACTAGTTTTACTTTTTCTTAGCACTGTGCTGCTACCCTTCACAATTCTACAGAATAGAGCTACTCCACTTTTCCATGGAGTTGTCAACAGGTGCTGTATGAGTAATCTCACCTTTTTTTCTTAAATTCTAAACCACCCCATAAGCTATTTAATACTTACAGCTCACCTATAGCAGCATTGTAGAAATGTGAGATGTATACTTTAAAACTGTATCATATTAGTTTTAAGATAATATTTCTATTCTTCACTTTTTCTTTTACAAGACTTTTATACTTTGCCTTTACATCTCAAAGTGAATGCATTCCATAATCTGAGTAACCAACAGCTGAAAAGCCATAAAATGGTGACATGTATTTTATAAAGAGAAATCCATATTACACAACGCTAACAAACTAGGGACAACTTACTTGCCAAGATCAATGCAGCACTTGGCAAGCAAATATTTGCACTGTGGGGTGGTACAACTGTGTCCTTTAAGGAGCCTGTAAGCCTTGTAAGCTTTTCCTGAGCGATAATAACAGGTTGCCAATAAAAAGAGTGCATCTTCTGAATGTACTGAAGAAATAAAAAAGAAAAAGTATTAGTTCCATGCCCCTGAATTTCTGGATGCAAACAATTAAGGTTCATAGTATTTTGTGGCAACTTTCATGCCAAACTATTCTGATGGTCTACTTAATTTTATTGGCAAGATTCAAGAGTTCTCTGTAACTTAGCAATTTATGAGAATATTATAGGAAGTTGTAGTATGAACAATCATGAACTTACTCTATTCTGTTTGATGTTAGATCTTTCTCCATTGTTCTTGAAATGCTAGCCACCCATCTTTGAGTTGCAGAAAACTATGCCAGCAGAGGTTGTCTTTTCTCTTTGCCCAGCCCTATCCCATAGCCTTTGTTTCAAATCACAGCAGTTAACTGACTTCTCACCCAGCTAATAGGTGACGAAGTCTAACACATTTTAATACCTGGAGGATATCTTTGAGCAATAAGAGCAGTAAGAAGAAAACCATTAATACCAGCACAGCTAAAAATGACAAGTTTGTATCATCCACAAATAATATCATGGGGTCAGGAATAACAGTAAAAAACACTGCTAGGATGTACTTGTGCTGTGCATAGATTGAAGCAAGGAAAGTCTTTTAAAAATGTACATTAATATTGACCAATGTCATAAGTAAAGAAGGAAAATATTTTCTAGGTCAGCATTTTTCTCTTTGGGTATCAAGCATCATCCTTTATTTGTGTACATGCTCTAATTTTGATTACGTAACTATGAAATGTAACACAATAAAGTGCCATTCAGCATATAACAGTACTTTCTACAGCTTTAAAATATTTGCCAGTTTTCATACGTTTAAATTAAAGTACGACCTCCTTCCAGCTGAGATCTGATCTGTCAAAGAAGCCTATTTTGACTATTTAAAAAAAATGTTTCACTTATATACTCAGAATGCTATTAAAACTTTTTTCAAGCTTAAAGGAATAGTCCTATATACTACTCTGCTCTATACAGATGCCATCTTTGCTATTGATCAAACCACATTACCATTTAGATTTCACGGATAATGCTGGAAAAAAGCTTCAAAGTATTTTAACAATTCTGTAAATAGTGCAAATATTTATATCAGAGCAACAATATTTATATCCTTCATACCTTCTGCATACAGTCTCTCTGCCAAAAACACTGCATCCCTATAAGCATAGTGGTTAAGTGCTTGCCATATAGCAGCCTATGAAAAAGGGTAGAGAAGGAAAAAATATTGTTACTGGATGTGTGCAAAAGATGAATAAATGTATTTCCAAATGTATTTACATACTCCACATATTTATCTGAAATTATGTTTAACTTCAGTTTAAATTCTGTATTTTTTTAAAAAGCATAGCAATTAATAATTAACTAATTAACCTATTCTAATTTTGTTACTTTAAGCCATTTGAGGAAATATGGATGAGAAGCAGTTGACAAAGAGAAAGTAAAATTAAACTATTTTCTGAAATACAGAAAAACATTTCAACCAATAAATTTAATATGAAACATACTGTTATCATGTCGGTAAGACTAAACATAGCTAAAACCATAGGCTTGTTTTGATTGCAGCCTTACAAATCTGGTCATATATAGGAAATTTGAACAAAAGCTATTATTATTTTGTCCCAATTTTTTTTGCCAAGTGGCAGAATAACTAATTCTCTAGGACACTGCATCATATTTTCTCTGACTCCACAAATAAAATTATAACAAATAAATCCTAATATATTTTCTGAAGTGTATTTTTTGCTCAAGTGGGAGTGCTTTCCTGTATTGCTTTTAAACTATGGAATGTACTCTTGAGAAGGTATGTTTTTCCACTTTTAGGAAAAGTTTTTTTCCTCTTCACCTTGGCTTTTGAAGTATATTTATAAAGATTTATTATTGATCTTTAATTTCAATTATTTATATTTTATTTTAAATGTATATTCATTGAACATAATATAGAAATGCAGGTTATAAATTGGTAATTAGTCAGTGAAAAGAGCATGTATGATTAAGAAAAAAATGTAAATGTATCTAATAAAGTTAGGATAAATAGATGTCTGTTAATATAAAACTAGAAAAAAAAGCTTTATTAGTAGTTTGCTTATCTTCCCTAAAAAGTGTTGTCTGGTTTTCAGATATTTAGTACTAATTATAAATATATAGTCAGAAAATATACACATACTTTTTAGTAACATTGAAATTTATAAAAGATGACTAAAAGCTAGCAATGTTAATACAATAGTAGTTTTAATTATTCAGTCATGTCTAACTCTTGGCGACTTTATAGGCAAGTGGTGTCCATGCTATCCTGTCAAGCACAGCTTCTTTCAGGTGGTGGATGTTCATCTTTGTATCAGTTTTTATGGTGCCAAGCCAGTTCTTTGCTTGCCCCTTCTTCTTGATCAACTAATCTTTCCTAGCATCACTGATTTCTCCAATGAATTTGCAAACATGACATACCCAAAGTAAATCAGACGTGGTCTTGTGATTTTGGCTTCCAGTGATAATCCTGGTTTTATATGATTGAGCACCTCTCTATTGGTTGTTCTGGCTGACAGTGGTATACACAATATTTTATCCCAGCACCACAATAAGAATCAATAAGAATCAAATAATTCTTATTTGATCCGTCGTTTTTAGTGTCCAACTCTCAAATCCATACATGGAAGGAAGACTGTTGTTCTAACTAGCCTGCTTTTTGTATTTACATTAATATTTCTGCTTTTCCAAATCTTATTAACCATTGCAGTGTGGCCGTCAGTTATCCTGTATTTGATAGCAGATATAGAACTGCCATCGTGAACAATTTTTGATCCAAGAAAGATAAATTCTCAAATTACTGTAATTTCTTCCTTATTAATTTTAAATATCTAATGTACGTCTGCAGTTGTCATTATTTTTAATACAATACTAATATTAATACAGTGCAATAAATAAACAAAATCCTCTCTATAAACGTTCTTAATATTAATGCTAAAACTAAGGTTTTTTAGTCCTTTAGACTAAGCTGGGGTACGAAAGGGAGGTGGTTTTGAAGGCCACAAAAAGAATGCCAGATAAATATTAAAAGATAAGAGGGATTCCCTCTTTTTAAGGAGAAACCCTTAAATTTACTCATAAACAATCTCGTTAATTTTTTGTTTGCAAATTGTAATTTATATCAACCAAATCTATTGACACTGGATATAATAAACGGTTTCTTATCTGAGAGGAGAAAATCAAGAAGAAAACTTTCGATATGACCTGTAACAGATGTGAACAAAGAACGAACAATACTTTTTGAACTGCATTAATAGTCTTTAATTCATGTCAGCATGTTTATTTCTTCTGACTTTAATATGGACAAAATGGGATAGGCTTTAAATACCCATGTTCAGGCTGATTTGGCTGGAAGTAAATAGGTTAGAAAAATGTTAAACAATATTGCACAAGAACTGTTAATTCAGTGATCGATGACTATAACTATGTCTGCAATATCAGTGGACATTCAGTCAAAACATAGAGACATTTTAATTAAGATTTGAGGACAAAGAGATAGAGTCAAATTATTTGTAGTCTACTTCCACAAAATGAGGAAAGAATTGGGGAAAGTTTGTATAAATTAATAAAATACAATATTCATTAATAGTAATTTTGCAATATTTTAATAATAATATTGCTCACATTAAAATGGGGGCCTGAAACTTCTTTATTTCAATTTCATTCTTCTAGTGTAACCGGATAAATAAAATAGCAATAGTTCATTTAGTTTGACTGGAATTGAACTCAATTATAAAGAATTTTATTTATAATTGTTCCTACTGATAGATTCCAGTTACTTTGGCTTAAATAACCTTAATCCTAACCATGTCAAGACTTTTGCCAAATGTGATCTATCGCAGAAAAGAAGGAAAGAGAAGGTATAACTGGAGCTATTAAGAGAAATGGGTAAAACAAACCCAGGTAAAAAAGTGAAATTATTTATATCCAGAGAAATTACGTTCATGAAACAAAGCACTAAAAGCTACAAACAAAGCTACAAACATCAATAAGTAAAGACCAATTGTGTCCAACTCCTGGTAGCTACAAGGACACACCTACACAGTTTTTGTAACAGGAATATGGAAATAATTTGCTATTGCTTTCTTCCTGGATATTTTTTGGTTCCTATTCAAAAATAATTTTACTAATATTTTGTCTATTGCTCCACAAGCCTAGAATCTAAAGAGTTTGAAATAGTATCCTGAAATTTCAGCCTACAGACATTATCACTGAAATAATTATTGACTTAAAAAAAAACAGATAAAAGACTCTAAAACTATTGGAGGGAATCTGATTTATTCATAGAGAAGAAAATTTAGTCCTATTCTACTGCAGATAGTCCATCAAATCTTTCTGGACTGGGTCTGCAAATATAATTTAAATGCACGAGTATTGGAAAATCACATATGTTTGATACAGAAATATACATACTACCAACCCTTCTAAGTATCTAAGGGAAATATAGTTTTAGGATATGACACCCGTTGTTCAAGAGAGATAATATACATTATAGCCAACGTGCCACACAGGTTATTATTGTGGGGAAAATAGGAGGAAGAAGGTGTATTGGATATATTTGCCACCTTATTTATAAAAATAATAAAAGTAGGATAAAAACAAACAAATACATTATACCAGTAAGAACAATATTAACAAAAGCCATACATTTTAAGTATAGTAATCACTACCTGAAATCACAATAAGAAAAATGCTTGTAATTGTAAAACAACCAAAAAAATAGAACAGGTAGTCCTTGACTTACGACCAAAACTGAACCCATAATTTCCATTGCTAAGTAAGGCAATTATTAAGTAATCATAGACCATTTTACAACTTTTTTGCCATGGTTGTTAAGAGAAAAACGACTTGTTAAGTGACTCATGCGATTGTTAAGTGTACCTGGCTTCTCCAATTGATTTTCCTTGCCAGAAACTGCAAATGGCAATCCTGAGACTCCAGGAAACTGCAGCCACTGTAAATACATGCCAGTTGCGAAGCACCCAAAGTATGATCATTTGACTATAGGGTGATGCAATGGTCATAAGTATGAGAACTAGTCATAAGTCACTTATTTCAGTGCTGTCATAATTAATTAAATTTAATCAAATGGTTGTAAGTCGACTACCTGTATATTATTTGGCTGTCAAATTGATCTTACTGAATATTCCTGGTCTTGGGACAAGTTGCAAATGTATTTTCAACTTTGTTCTGATCAAGAGAGTTTTACTACTTTTTCAATATCCATGATTGTAGGTCACTTAACCAGTAATTTATGTGTGACTGTCAAATAATACAGTCATCAATAGATGAAATGTTCATATATATTGCTAGTCCATGTATGATATGCCATACATTAAATTAATAGTCATGTATTTGCTATAAAATTTCAATAAGGAAGACATGGACACTGAAAATATTTTGAAAAAACATCTACTTCTTAATTTTGCTACCATAGTAGAAAATAAGATTTCCTAGAGAGAATTCCCCAAAAATTGTATTGGATATTAGCTAATATGAGTTAGAAATATCAGTCTAGGAAGTTATATGCTATAATCATCTTTTTCAAGGACAACATGAGTAACTGCCCTGTTATTGTTTTATGTGATGAAATCTAGTTCCTTCAGCAGAGAGCCACCATTATTTTCTAACTACATAATATAAACAATAATCACCTCGATCAACTGGGCAATTCTCAATGGTTATTTTAATTAATCAAGAAGGACAAAGTTCAAATTCACAACTGTCCAGCCTTATACTTCCAAGAATGATGTTCACATTTTCATTCAGCAATGAAAACAATCCATAAAATGGAAGAATTGCCAAGTGTACTAATTGGTTTTTCTAAGGTGAATTACAAATCCGTATTAATGCAAGCAATTTATCTCCAAGTATCTTATAAATTAACTAGAAGTTATACAGCTACAAACAACAAAAGTTTAAGAGTCTCAAAGTTAGAAGTAAATTCTGAGAATATTTAACAATTCTGAAAGAAAAATGACATTAAAAAAATCTTAATGTATCTGTCATGCAAAAATAAATTAGTTAGTTTTAAAGGATGCCACAATCTGCTAGCTGTTTTTCCTGTAATACATTATTATAGATACATACTGGAAACAGGAATGGAAAAGTAAAATTTCTTCACAATTATTTGTACCATAGAATAAATATTACAATTATTTCTAGCACATGTTGCTTAGGTTCAATCAGATGCATCTCAGGTTTTTCTTCATTGTCATTATAGCTGTCTTCTCTTGTTTCATTGTCCTTAATTTCCTAGAGATCAGAGAGCCATCTGATTCTATGATCTGAAAATGGACACATGGAAATGACTGCGTTCACTGCTTAAGTCGTTATTTATTCCAGTTGTCAACTAGGATTAAATATGAGGTGGGCACCAAATGACTGAATAATGAAACTTTTAGATGGTGCCTACAATTCTCAATGGGGAAAAAGAGAACCCCTCAACACAACTTTATGATTTGACTTGCTGGCCCGGCATTACAACATCAACAGATTTTCTTTTTATTTGCAATTTTTAAGAAGATTTAAGCTTGCCTTTGAGAAAAAAGACGACAATGAACCCTAAACAAATGAAAATAGTTGAACAATCAGTATGCAAGTGGAGAAAATAAATAGTAATTTGCAGAGTACAAATCCATGATATTGTAAAATACATAAGTTGAGGATATTTAGGCTGAAAATAAAAAATATGGTTTGAAAAGAACTGAGTGAAGAACACAGGAAACTGCATTGTAATACCAAAGAAATAGAAAGCAACAATAACAAATGCTAGGATATTGCAATTGTCTGATCTAGTAGGCTCTTAAAAATATTTTATTACACTTGTAAATTTTGCAAAACTCTTCAGTTCAATGCAGGGATAGCATTTAAAGAACTAATACTGGTTTCTAGATCTGAATAATGATCCAACCTTAGCCAATCTTTCTACAAGGCAGAAACTGAAAATAAGGGCTTCCTCAGCTGGAATCACAAATATAATGGAGAATCAGAAGGACTATAGAGGTAGAGGGCCATTTTAGCAATTATAGAAGAATCGGATAGCATATAATGTCTTGGAAGTGGCAGCATGGACAATACAAGACATAATATTATATAGAAACAGGCAATGCAAATGTAAGTCCTTCATGGAAAAGGAGATGCTGACAGGAATTGTGATGATTAAAGATTATCCAATGCTGCTAAACAGGCATAGATTTATTTAATACAATGGACTGGATTTAAAGAAGAAGAAGATCATTATGTTGAAAGAGCCAGTTATTAATTTAAATGACTACTTGGTTTGGTGTTTATATATGTGTGTGTTTAAGGGAATAATAAAAGGAAAGCTTTCAATGGGAGAGATGGGACAGGAACTTAAGAAGCTGAGAGAGGGTTCATGGACGGAAGATGTTTACACTACAGGTGTCTAAAACAGGACGAAAAGCAAAGTGTAATCCTTGGGGGCCCAAGAGGTCTTTGAGAGTTGAGAGAATGTGTTTAAGTTAGTCCAGGAAAAAGAGGGGGAGAGGGAGAATTAAAAACATGAAATGCAAAAGGCAATTTTTTAAAAAAGACACATCGATCCTTCCAGAGAAGAGAACTGAACTGATTTACTGGTGTAGGGAGAGTCCAAGTGCGAACGCGGCATTCACAAAAGCAAAATAACATGCTGTAAACTAAGAAAGTGAGATTGCAGAAGATTCTCTTGCACCGCCATCCTCCATCCCCCATTCCCTGTAAGGAGCAAATGGAGTTTGTAAAGGAGCCATGTCTTAATCAGGAGAAAAAGAAGAGGAGCAGGAACCCTTCTTTCTTCTGAGTCTCCCTTTCTCTTTCTCCCCTCCCCAGTACAGGCCTTTCGCCACCGGTGTCCGTACCTGCACGGGTTCCTGCAGCACCGTCATCCTGCCCCGGCTCCCCACTCAGGGACAGGACCCGGATGAGAGAGGTGGGGGGGGAGGGCGCCCCCTTCTCTATTTTGTCTCTCCTCCCTCCTCCTGCTCTTCCTGACAGACTCAGATACCGCCTCAGGGTGTGGCGCGACAAGAACCTGGGTCCCGTCTCATTTAAACTGGCAGCGACCGTTAACCGGGCCGTGAAGGAGGTAAGGAAAAGGAAAGGAAGGCCCAGTCCGTCAGAACCCGAGTATTGCCGAGCAGTCGACGGAAACTGACGAAAAGATCCGAAGGCAAGACCTCTTCCGCTGCTCCTTCCTGAGCGGAGACGGAAAGGACGCGAACGAACTCGAAGGCCAGGCTTCTTCGTTCTTGACGGAAAATGCCGAAAGAAAGCGAAAGCGGATCGGACTTGGACTGTTCACTTCATTGAAATCACCAAAGCATCGTCCCGTCTTGGCTTTATCATGACGGAAAGAGCCGAAGTGATCCGGAAAACCATATTGATTAAAAGTAAATTGCGTCTCCATGTTACGTATAGTGTACGTACTATATATAACTCATGAAAATAACATGCTGGGGGAGATTGAAATAACAAAAATTCAGCGAGGAGTTTTGCCTCTTATTTCGGAAACAGAGGGACGATAGCCGGAAATACCCAAGCTGTCGAAGAGGGAGGAGGGTTTCGAGAAGTTTTTGCGTCCCGATTGAGAAAACTATTCGATCAATCAGAATAGAAGGTCGTCTAGTTGACCTATACCATTTCAGACAAATGACTATCCAGTCTCTCAAAAACTTCCAGTGTTGAAGCACCCACAATTTCTGAAGGCAAGCTATTCCACCCATAAATTGTCCTCATTGTTCACTATTATGAAGTTTTTTCTTAATTTCAGTTGCTTCTCTCCTTGGGGTGGGGATGTAGAAGAGTACTCTGTACAACTTCAGGAACTTTCTTGAGGGGAAAGAATCCAATAAAAGATACCCTGTTACAGGATACCCTGTTTTTTATTCATTAAACTTGAGTGAGTGCAGGAAGACGAAAATATGGCATCCAGAACTAAATGGGGAGACTCAGATTAAATTGGGCCAGTTTTACTTAGGTCATCAAGAGAGAGATGTGATCCAGATTCAATATGTTCGTTTATTTAAAGGATTTATAGTGCCACCTATCTCATAAGATTAAAACTATCACAACAGTTTAATCTCACAACTGCCTGATTAAATAATAACGC
Organism: Pseudonaja textilis; assembly: GCF_049901715.1. Classification (NCBI taxonomy): domain Eukaryota; kingdom Metazoa; phylum Chordata; class Lepidosauria; order Squamata; family Elapidae; genus Pseudonaja; species Pseudonaja textilis. Next base: position 90,295,814 of record NC_142008.1, read on the forward strand.
AAGACACATCACTAGCCAACAGAAAATCACATCACTAACACCAAGCATTTCACCTAAATGCCTGGCCCAAAAGCCCGGAGCATTGTTTCTTAACCCTGGTAACTTGAAGAAGTGCGGACTTCAGTCACTAGGAAATTATAGGAGTTGAAGTCCCAGGCATTTTTAAATTGCCAAAATTGAGAACACTGGCCTGGAATAACAGTCAGGACTTCAGAGCCTTAGGAAAGATTAATAGGCAGGCCCATCCAATTCGGGGGGTGGGAGAATACTATTTCACAGAGCAGCCTCAGAGAAAGCACATATCCAGGGTACAACAAATTGGCATTGTTTAATGGAGGGGTCTCAGAGCACCCTGTCCATGCTACTAGACCTACAGTAATCCAAGCAGGAACCCAGTAAGGCATAAATCACCACAAGGAATGGGCACAATTGGTTCACAAAATGAACTTGTGCAAAGGCAGGAGCTGTAAGCTCAAGAAAACCTGCAAATTGTGCTCTAGTCTACATCCCATCATTGTTGTCATCAGCCAGTCTGTCATGTTCAGCCCTTGGCCACTTTATAGATCAGCACCCTCCGTGCCCCTCACACTGCCTCCTTCAGATCTGGCATGGTCATTCTGTCATCCAGCCAGTGGATACTAGGCCAGCCCCTTCTCTTTTTTCTGCTGATGCAGCATGATTGACTTTTCAAATGAGTCAGGTCTCATGACATGACCAAAGTATGATAGCCTCTATTTGGTGATCTTGGCTTCAAGTGATATTTTTGGTGAGATTCATCTAGGACTTCTTTGTTACTTTTGAGCCCATGGAATGTGTTATAGTCTTCTGTAGCATCACAGTTCAAAGGCATCTACCCTTCTCCTATCTGCTTAGTCAGGGCCCACATTTTGCAACAATAAGTAGCAACTGGAAAAATTATTGCATTAACTAATCTGCATTTGCTTGTGAGATTGATGTTTTTACTCTTCCAAATATTATTCATGCCAGACAGTTCTTCCAAGTGCTGTACACTTCTGATCTCAGGGCTGCATTATTACATTGATCAATTTTAAAGTTTAAAAAGATTAATATATTTACTACTTAAATGGTCTCATTGTCGATCTGCACCTGATCTGTACTTTGATCTGTGTGTTCTCTGAAGTTGTAATTATCGTCTTCTTGATGTTAATATGCAGTCCAAATTTTTCACTTTTGTCTTTGACTCTCAGAACTAGTCATTCCAGACCCTCCTAGTTTTCCACAAACAAAGTTGTATCATCTCCATATCTGAAGTTGTTGATATTTCTTCCACCAATTTTAACCCCAGTGGTAGATTCCTCCAAATGTGTATTAATCGGTTATTTCTGTGTACATGTTTAATAGTACGGAGACAGTTTGCAACCTTGCCTTTTTAAATTCTGAACCATTTTGTATTTCCATATTCTGTTCTTACAATGGCTCCCTGACCAGTACAATGACTGAATGAGATGGATGTGATGTGGTTATATTCCCAGTTCTTTGAGGCAGTTCCAGAGCTGGTCATGGTCAACACGGTCGAAAGCTTTATGTAGTCAATGAAGCACATTTAGAAGTCTTTTTAATGTTCCTATCTATCTTAACCACTACAGTACAGTTGCTTTGTTGACAGTAAGAATACATGAACACACACACACACACACACACACACACATTTTTAACTGTTTGTAACTAAGCAGTTTTAAACATGAACATTAATTCTATACTGTGAAGGGCTGTAAATTAAATGTGGGATATTTTTCTTCCTTTAGATGTTGCTGAAATCTTCCAATTCTCCCATTTACATGGACAATGGATAAAGAATTTTGGGATGTTAAGAAATGTATATTAATAACAGCAGGAAAGGACAGTTTCCTCTAAACTATTATTAGATCTAGATATGAGAAGCTGGTAATGATTCCACTTGGGTATCTTCAGAAATGTCACAAGCTCCAGGACTGAACAAATTCATTGATAAAATCTTGCTGCAATTTGATTGACAGGGTGTCTTTATTGGGAAATTGTCAGATTGCTTATGCAAATGAATGACCTGTTGATCTAATGGAATAATTAGCTATATCACGTATCAATGCTTATTCCCTGGGTTGCCCATTTAATATTTAATAGTCCTGGCTTAGGCAGAGAAACCAGCTGGATGACTGAGCTAGTCACTCTCTCAATCCTAGACAAACCATTTTTGAAAGTGTTGCTAGAGACACATCAGGATTTATCCAGGTACTCAGCCTGACTCAAGACTAAATCAAAACACATACACACAAAAAATCATTGTAGAGTTTTTAAAAAAATGTTTTGGAGAAACAAGCTTTAATCTACTTCCATCAGAAAAGCTGGAATTATAGCCCTGGAGTAAAATGTTTGACTGAAAATCAATTCCATAATTATTGATAACCAATAATTCAAAATTAGATCAATATATATTGTACCAAAAATAACTTGGCATCCCAATCACATCATGTCCATCATTGGGGACACTTCTTTGGGCATGTGTTACCTCTAATGTTAAACTGTATATCTGCAAGTGTTACAGAATATCCTAGTTTCTAATCAAATTTATAATCCTAACCCTAACCTTCTTCTGAGAGAGCCGATCTTAAATTGCCAGATCAATTGATAACAATAATTGTCAATTGACTTATTGAAAAAAGCTAAGCAATTGAATTTCAGATAGCAAAAGTTTTAAGTGTTGCTTCATCTATGAAAGCTAGCTGGATGATTTTGGACAAGTCACTTACTCTCAGCCTAACCCAGATCACAGGGTGGTTGTTGGGGAAAGAGAAGGAGGAAGATGTGTGGGATACGTTTGCTGCATTGAATTATTTGTAAAAATAATAAAGATGGGATATAAATAAATAAATAAGCAAATTAATTAATTGAGAAAATTGTCTATTGTGTATTGTCAGCACAGTTTGGCAGTGGCTCTCTGAAAGGTGATTTTTTAAAGAAGGATTTTAACTCTCTTAGTGTTTTATTTCACTCTTGAATAACTTTTACTAATGGGTTCTTGTTTCTGATTTTCAATCAAAATTTATTTCCTTGTAATTTAAAACCATTGTTTATAAATTACACTGCTATCTTCTACTACAACTCTGAAATTTTTTTGCCCAATCTTCTGTGTGAAGCCCTTCACATACTCGGAGACAGCAAATATCTCTCTGTAGCCATCTCAAATTCCAAGATTTGTATTAAGATAACATGTCAAAAGGAAAGGGTTAAAAGCCAACCCAAACTCTGGCTGAGCTGTTTTGTAGGCATGTAATTTAAATACAATTTTGCAAAGAAAAATGGATCAATTGACATAGATACAACTAGTACTGTATTCAAAATCCTTTAGTCTAGATAACTATTAAATTATGTAAAAAGCCTAGATTTAATTGTTAGATAGACAACAGTAGGCTGAATCCCCATAACATAGAAACTTCAATATTTGCTTGCTTGTTTTCCTGTCATTTAACAGGCACATTTTATTTTTCTTGTTTATTAAATTTGTTTTCTACCCACTGCAAAATGACTCTGGGTAGCTAACAACATATAGTGTATAGTGTGTCAGAGGTGGGACGCTACTGTTTCGGCCTGGTTCTGCCGAGCCAGTAGCTCCAAAGATCAGCTGAGGCTGAACCGGTTCTCTCAAATGATCGGCTGTTGGGTCGACCGCCCACCCAGGCTCCCATACTGACCTTTATTTCCTGCTTTTGAAGCACAGCTGCTTTGCGCGGCACAGCAGATTGCCGCACGTCAGCTGCTGAAGCTACAGGGAACATGCAGGATTGCAGGAGTAGGAAAACCTCTGTGCAGATGTTTGGTATGTGCGCACACGTAAAGTGTGCATGTGTGCAAAGCGTGCCCACCCAGCCACACCCGCCACAACCAATGGCAAACCATTTTGAAACCCACCATTGGTGTGTGTGTATATGTATTAATGCATGCATGTGTGTGCGTGTGTATACACAAGTTATAATTCAAAGATGGGGAGGAACAGAATAGAGTGTAAGAGAATGAGGAGGTGGAAGCTACTATTAGTCGATCAACCACATCCAGTACTCCCCCACTAAGGCTCCAAATCAACTTGCAGAGCCAGGTCTTCAGGCTCTTGAAGAAGATCAGGAGAGTGAGAACCAATCTCACCTCAGGGCAAGATGTTCCAAAGAGCTGGAGGTCCCAGCAGAAAAGGGTCTCCTCCTGGACATCATCAGTGAGAATTCCTTGACTGACAGGATCTGCAGCATGCCGCCTCTGCTGGCCGAGATGAGCCAGCCCTGTTTCATAGGAGTGAGTGGGTTCCTCAAGTAATCTGAATCCATGTCATACAGGACTTTATATAGATAATAACCAACACCTTGAATTGCACCCGAAAGTAAACCAACAATTAGTGAGCTTCTGAACAACAGTGTAATATGGGCCACTGTAGAGGCTCCAAAGACTGCACCGCTGCACTCTGCACCAGTTGAACCTCTGAATGCCCAATGAAGAGCGCGTGGCAAGTTTGAGATGATTGAGCCCAGGACTCATTCCTGATCTAGCACTTGCCACCTGCTCTTTGATTTACACACACACATACTTATATATACTTACCACAAAATAGCAAAATCAAACTTTTTGAAAGAAAAATCATGCTGTTTAGTGGTTCTTTTTTATTTGCATTATAACTTCTAACTATAGACTATGGATAACCCTAAATGTTTTTATAGTGCTAGATTAGAGGACAAAATTACATCTTATTCCTGGAGTATATAAATGAATTTTCTCTTCAGTTAATCACTGAAAAACAATACTTATTGTTGGGGTAAACTTGATTTTACATTTCAGTTTATATTTTAAAAAGTTCAAGCTTGATCATTGGTAATTTCATGTACTGTCCTCTTAGCTTCCTTTGGTTTCCTTTTTCTATGTCTTCATTGACTAAATTCATGCTGTCATTATCAAAACCATCTTTGGTATGAATGTTTTTTAAAACTCAAGAAATGCTAGCAAAGGCTCTCCTTGAATAGCTTGCTATTTTTATTTCTTTTCAAACACCCCTGCCTTCTAAGTCATGTGCTATCCTAGGAGCTAAAGAAGAAAATGCTTCCAAACTTTAAAAGGAAACAGCTGAGTGTTGGCTATTGTCCTAGGAGAATTCACCCGTTAAGTTTCTATTTATATTGTCCTCCTTCTTCAGTTGTAACAGGAAATTTTGAAGGAGAGGGAGACAGCTGATACCAACAAAAACTTGTAATAAAATATACCATGTGTTATATGGTTTCCTTTCCTTTGGAAGAGTCTGTCTGAACAGCAAACTCAGACTGAGATTTGAGGAAGGCATAAAGAATTGAAGTGGGCCAAATTTATATCAGCAAAATAGAGGGTAATCCAAATTAACTGTGACTTTATCCTAGAGAATTTCTAACTACTGATATTCAGTAGTTTCAATAAAGCTTCAATCTGAAGAAATATCATTACTATACTATATGTCAATTCTATAAAAACTTGTCTGCCAACAGAAATTACTAGTGATATTAACTTTTATTTATAATAAATATATATTATTGAAAATCTCCAGAGTCAACTGAAAACTTCTGTAAGGAAAATCCTGAATTTTTCAGTGTTACTAAAATATGAATGGAATGTTGCAACTGATAATGGAATGCTATGAATTCATTTTAAAGTTGTCTTGTATTCATGGAGCAATGATCTAATATGATAAGATTGGGCTGCTATCAAAGTCTATTTTAGTTTAGCAAATTTTCTCTCATAGTAACTGACCAATGCCTCAAGGATGTGTGAAGCAGCAAGCAGAGCATTATTCTGCTCAGTTATTTTGCTGCAGTTGGTATTTGGAGATATGCTGTAGACTTATCTTCCATAAATATATTCAAGCCCCTTTTAAGTTTGTCCAAATTAGTAGCCATAACTACATTTTATGATAAATTCTTTATATTAATCATGTCTTGTGAAGAAGTCATCTTTATTGTCTGTTCTAAATCCCTTTTCAATCATTATTATTGGTCTCAGTACTATGAAAGGGGAACAAATACCTTCTTTGTGCCATATTTATTCACCTGCATTACATTCCCCCTTCAGTTGCCTTTTTATGCTGTAAAATTCATAGACATAGAGAAGATATTTGAACATCCTTGATGATTTCGGTGGCTTATAGTTTGTTAGGAAATCAACAGTTTTACGTTGATGTTCTTTGAGACTTCTAGGATGGATGACATTGTGATTCAGCAATTTATTTCCATGTGGTTGCTTAAATGTTTTAAAAATCTTGTTTTGTTTCCCCAATGTGCTTTAATTATTGAAATTAGTTTCTTTGAGCTGAGAAAATCAATCCAATTTCTGGTGCAAGGAATTCTTTCAATTCCTCTACAGTCTCCATATCCTTTTAGGAATCTAGTTCAGATATATTTCAATACATATTTTTTGCTTGATGCTTTTCAAAAGTTTTGCTTCATTCCTTAAAATTCCTTATTATTTTTATGCCATAGTGTAGGCTCCTTTTTATTTCCATTATTGTTCCATCTATTTTTATCTCTTCTTGTATGCTACTAAAACGTAATGCTGGCCCTTTCCTATGTTCCTTTATTCCTTCCTTTTATTCATTAATATGATTTATTTGGCCACTTAACTTGCAAGAGTAGCCCTGAGTGCTTACATATTGCTAAAAACTAAACAAAAACAAAGGAAAAAATGAAATGTAGAAATACTAAATAACCCAGGCCAATTGTATCATATTCTCATTCAAATCACTTCATTTTTAGACAGGCTCATCCAGGTTCTGGACCAAGGCTTAGAGCAAGGGTCTTCAAACTTTGCAAATTTAAGACTTGTGGACTTCAACTCCCAGAGTTCCTGAGCTAACATGACTAGAAGAGGAATTCTGGAAGTTGAAGTCCACAAATCTTAAAACTGTCAAATTTGAAGACCCCTGCCTTAGAGGAAAAGCTAGGTTTTCAGGCCTTACTAAAGGCCAAAGATGTGACCATCCAAATCACAAAAGGAATGCTATTCCATATGGAATACCATGATAGAGAAAGCCCGCTAGGTCCTGTTAAGTCCTGTTAGGTGACATATAGTACTTTGTAGAAAGAATCTGATGCATGCTCATTGTGCCAGATTTTATGGGATAACCAGAGAAAGTTGGAGATTGACAGTTATGCAAATAGCCCTTTACCCTGAAAGGTTTTATAAATGAAAACCAGCACTTTAAATTGCATCTGGAAGCCTGGCTACATTTGATAGTGAAAGACCATCACCAAAACCTACTCTAGCTGGACCTTTGCTGGATTCTCCTGACCAAAACCATTGCTTGCTGTATGGGGAAGATCCTAGATATTTATTTTAAAATATTATAATAGTTATTTTATATAGTTCCTGTTTTAGGAAGATTGTTATTCTAAACAGGGTATAAATTGCAATAAATATACACGTATTTATATTCGTATCTTCCTGTTTTATATTTATGTATTCTAATTATTTTTACTTTATTTTTATGTCTGCATTGCCTGAATCATAAATTGCCTTGAATGTTTTTTCTTCAAATATGTGGCAGATGTTTAGTAACTATACATAGTTGTCATGATATGGGGCAAAAAAATGTATATATTGATTAAAAATTGCCCTTTTTACAAAAGCCAAATGGTTGCTGTCGTCTTATGTTTTCTTTAGGCTGGTGCTTTCCAGATATCTGGGCTTACAAGATTGTATGGTCAAGTGTCAGCACTAAAATCCCACAAGTGTATATAGCATCCATTTGGGGAGAGAGCTTAACATATCAGGAGGAAATTTTTAGTTACACTGGCAAACTATTAAAGTGCTGATATAAAATTAATCATTATATTTAGTCCACCTTCTATAGTTATTGTGCAGTTCCATCCCAAAGAGAGCAACTGTATGTTCCTCTTCTAAAGAGCATCTCATAGTTTATTATCCATTACCAAGAATGGAATATTCTGCAGTTGATTGAAAGATAGAAACAAACAAATCTTTATTTTTTCATATAGCAACATTCTCTAATCTGATGTCCCATTCAAAATAACCAGTAGTAAAAACATTATGAGCCATCACATATGTACACTATTTTCCCGTTTGACTTTTTAAAACCAAATAATAATTAGTGCATCCTGCACAAATATTGATATTTTAATTTAAATGTACCAGATACAACAAAAAGAAGAAACGATTAAAAAAATAAAATTTGAAATTGATGCAGAGGTGTTTAATGCAGTGGTTTTGTTATTATAATGGGCAGTCCCTTTAATGTGGCTTGTGGTAGATTCATCTCCTACAGAATTTTAAGGGGGAAATTGTATGAGGAAATTTCTGCCGAATCAGTTTTTTACTCATCTGAAGAATCTGGAAAGGAAGAACAAAATAATTGAATAACTTCTTAGTATTTTTTTAAACCGTTAACTGTGTGTACCTAATCATGATACAGTTAGTTATATATTTACATTCAATGAAGTCAAGATTGTTTCCAATAATAATAAAATACTGCAAATGCTATTATTTATAGTTGCAACAATACAGAACTTTGTGGAACTCAGTCTTTTGAAAGAGTCCAGTTTTGCATCTCTTCTGCTTCAAAAAGGAATGCAGTTTTGAATTTCAAAAATAGTTATTAGATCAATTAGAAGCTCAATTAGTATAATCAATTTGTGTCTTTCCATTTAATTTTTCTCAGGAATTGCTCAAACATATTAATTAACATCTTATGAGAATAGTATACCACACTTATGTTATCTGTAATATTGTAATTATTGATTGATATGCGTGTTTGTGTATGTGTGCCATGCTGCCCTATTACTAGTACTGCACAATCATTTACTGTGCAGATGTTTATGAAAATGCAAAAAAAAGGCAAAGCAAAATATATCTGTTAAGGAATCCTCATAATCTCTGTGTCATTCTGTCTGTTTACAGCTCAGTTGCATTTTTATTCCTCACTCTTCCTAATTTTGTCAGTCACCATCAGTTTTGCAACATCCTAAAACTTCCATGACATTACTATTTTTTTTCATTTCCCCCCTTCTCATAGCTATTTTGAGACTTGCTAATGTTAAAATATTTAGCATCATCTTCCACACCTACTTGTGAAAGTGTTAAAATATGCCAGAAATTTTCCTAATCATACTATACAATGATTCAAATAAGAAATGTTGAAAAAGACTCACTTTAAAGATTCTAGCTTCAGCCAGACATGATATGCTTGACAAAAGCTGAGGAAAATGAAAACAGGAATTTAGAAGTAATACAGTTAATCTCTAGATTATCAGAAAGGGTTGTTTTATATTAAAAATATTCTGTAGATTTAGTTAAGTGTTATAGTCAGTTCAGAGCCTTCAAAGTTCAGTTCACCTAATCTAGATCATTAAGTATAATAAATTAAAAAAGGATTTGAAAAGTAGTTCCAGATGGTCTGAACAAGTAAGCTTCTAAAAAGTGTATTTTCTTACATTAATTAACATAAATTGATAATTTATACATTTCTATCTATTTAAATGTGACAGTGGCAAGGAGCTTGGAAATCAGTCTTCCTCCTCAGCTGACCTGTGAAACTTTATTTATTTAATTATTTATTTTGATTTGTCAATGGCTTACAAGATAATAGGTGTAAGTATAAACATACTTATGAATACATGGATACATATAACAAAAATAAAAGAAACAATAGGACAGGGACGGTAGGCACGTTGATGCACTTATGCACGTCCCCCTACAGACCTCTTAGGAAAGGGGTGAGGTCAATAGTAGACAGTCTAAAGTTTTTGGGGTTTTGCCTGCCACTTCGCTGGGGGGATGGGGAACAAAAGAAGTACCCCCAACTCCCATTCCTGGTATGTTCCTAGAGACTCCCTCCTTCCAGGGAAGAAAAGAGCTCACCCATCAAACACCAGCATCTCTCAGCCATCTATAACTTTACTAGCGGGCATCTAAGCCCCTCCTTCCCTCGCCACCTGCTGCAGAAATTTCAGATTTCAGCCTTTGTTTCAAAGCAGCCAATCATCTCTTATCTGTCAGGCCTTGCTACCAGCTGATTTGATACAGGGGCCAGAGAGATGGGAAAGAGGACAGGAAAACATTTCTCCCATCTTCCCTTGTGCCATGCAACCTACCAGGTTTTTGAGAGTGTAGCTGAAAACCTTAATAAATGCTGAAGTGAATTTCATTCTTGGTCATGTGGGTCCCAGCATTCTATAAATTATCCCATTTAAATTACTTTGTTTTAATAATTATTACCTTTCCAGTTTTTCCCAGTTGAAAGTCTGATACAAGATTTTTAACATACACAGACCTCAGATAAATGGGTTTTTTTTTTCTACATTTCTTTCTGTGTTGTATGCTGCCCAGAATAGGTGGATTGATCTGAACTGCAGTAATTGTGAAGAAATTTTGTAGATACCAATGGCAATAGCACTTACATATTGCTTTATAGTGGTTTACAGCCCATTCTAAGTGGTTTACAGAGTCAGTATATAGCCCCCAACAATATGGGTCCTCGTTTTACTGATCTTGGAAGGATGGAAGGCTTGAGCTGGTCAGGATCGAACCGCTGGCAGAGTTAGCCTGCAATACTGCATTCTAACTACCATGCCACCATTGCCCTTAGATAGCCATTGATGTCTCTTCCACCCCCAATTCTGCCCTTTGATCACCAAAATGATGCCCGCTGTAAAGACAGTGCAGGTAAGTAAGTGAATAGGAATTTAAGAATTATTTTTATAGGAAGTTAAATGGCATTCAAATTCTCAGACCATTCTAATTGTACCACTAGTAGGGGTAGTCCTTACGTTCCAAATAGAAAACAGTCAAATGGAGTGGAAAGCCTATACAGTCATATTCATAGAAAGCTAGATGATTGAAATTCCAATCTTTATTCTAGCAGTAACTTCAGCAACCCAAACATCTCAATATTGCTCCAGTTCTATTTCTTCAGGGAGCCGCTGTTTATTCGTGGCTGATTTGTACTCAGACTTTTAGGAAATAAAATAGCAGTAGAAACTTTCCAGCGTTAGGCAATTTTAGCAACAGCTCCAGCAATAAACAGCAAATGCAAAGGATCTTTTTTAATATGGTTTTTAAAAGTGGGTTTTGTCCACTTAACAATACCTTCATAGTTGATGCAGCCATTGGCATCTTCTTGTCCAGCCATCAATTGTTCTACTTCACTCTCTGTCATCTTCTCGCCTATAAAATAGAAATCAATTTAATTGTTTAGTTAGTTTAATTTTGCTTCAGTACTTCTCTCTGAATGCAGGAGAAATAGAAACTACTTAAATCATACATCTGGTTGTTAATATTAAATAAGATATAATTCTGTCTTTCTTTACCCGACATTCTCCAAATCTATTTGGATTGTAAATCACAGAATCTCTAGCTAACATGGACAAAAGAATTCTGAAAAGCACCAAGTCAGGGACAACTGATATAGACAGATGCTTAGCACAAAAGAAGCCTCCAGTTATACAATGGCATCCTGTGATCAGTAGCTCCTGATGCAGTTGTTTATGCAACAATAATCCCAGAAATATCTGTAGTCACAAAAGAATTGCCAAATGAGAGAATGAATTCTTGCAAGAAATGAATGTTCCACTTGTTTTATATATGAATGGGAGTTGTGACAATGATGAAGAAAATTAGAAAACCGCGCAATACAGAAATGCCTTCCAGCTCCATATGGGCTGCTCTGCTTCCACAATCATCCACATTCAGAGAATGATACCTGAGAAGTTAAGTTTACTCCGAGATTTTTAAGACCAGGGCTATTTCTTTAGTATCAAGTATAATTGATATTCACTTTCACATTTGGGCCTCAATATAGGCATTGATTTTGCACAATCAGCTGGGGAAAAAATCTCCTGAAATGGCAGCTCCATAAATCACAACATATTATTACTATAAAGATATACGCACAGTACTTGTGGAAGCATCACAAAAAGATAGCCTGCTTTAAATTCAAATCCATGTCTGAATGAATCAAAGCAGTGTGCATACATGCTGGAGTATATATGTATGAACACATGGATGATTTGAAAGACAGCAGACAGGTTGGCTAAAGGTAATTATTCTGGAAGGTCAAACCTTGCTAAACATAATTCTTGTCACAAATTCTACAGATACTCTACTCCCTTCAATATGCTACAGATTAAATTCCTTCCTATACCTAAAGTGGCAAGGACATGACGCAGTTCAGCTCCCATGACAGTGCCATTTCCTTCCTTGTCAAAAACACGCAATCCTTCCACAAAGTCCTCAAAAGTCCCTTGGTCCTTGGATCGGGCAATGTGTTGTAACATTGGGAGAAAAGTCTCAAAATCCAGCATCTTTGTGTTCATTTCTGACAAGAAAGAATATGCTGATGATGACAAATACCAAAAGTAACAATTCTGATACAGACAATTCCAATAATCCTCTTAGCCTTCCCCACCCCACCCCACCCCCCCCCCCCTCCCTCCCTCCCTCCCTCTCTCTCTCTCTCTCTCTCTCTCTCTCTCTCTCTCTCTCACACACACACACACACACACACACACACACACACACACAAACACTTTCCCTTGTGTTTAGATACAGTTTCCCCATTTCATCAGTGTATCTTCCTGTAACAACAAATCTGGAAACTGATTCAAGCAGATCTGAACTTGGAAAGGATAGATTACAGCTCAGAAGAATTAAGTCTTGCAATTGCTTCTAGATCAGTTATTGAACATGCAGATGTATAGTTTTGTGGAAGGCAGGAAACTTCTGAAGTAGGATATGAAAGGGCCTGAATCTCCCCTGTATATATGTACCTTCTGTCTTTGGTTTCCCTAGCACTTTCAAGACTTCTGCATTGGTTGGGTTCTGTCCCAGGGCTCGCATGACGTCTCCACACTGGCTGTATGTGATTTTCATTTCTCCAGTTGGGGTCCTGTCAAAGAGCATGAATGCTTCTTTGAACTCTGGGCAAAAAAGAGAATTCCATTAGCTCTTTGCAATTAGCAGAAACTTTTGTAGAAATCCTTCCTAACCTACATGTGAAATAGTTAAAAAAACAGAAATGGAGGCCTATTTTTATCTATATGTGGGAGTTTTGGAGAGGTTATATTTATCTGATCTCAAAAGAAAGCACAATGGCTAAACCAGATAGCAAACAAAAATATTATAATTTGTCTCTTTACATGTGAGAAATTGCAAAGCAGAAAATGATCTGAGCTGTTGTTCTATGGAGATTGGAATGGGACAATTGGCTTCAGCTGCCTGGCCATGCCCATTTCACCCCAGGCCCTCCACCACAGCCAACTCATCAGGAGTGTGCATCATTAGCTAATGCCTTCCAGATGTTCCACGCTGTTGCAGGGTATCCCTTGGCTGAATGCTGCAGATTCGTGGCAAGCCAGTGAGCGGGCAAGCAGAGATTCGTGGTGCTTCTGAAAGGGAGAGATTGGCTGATAATAGAGTACTTCCAAGCACATCCAGAAATCAGGAATTTGTTTCCTTTCCTCTGCCAAACAAACAAAAAAAATCCCTGCCTGGCCCAACTCTGCACCCAGCTCCCCTGGGATGCTGCATCATTGTGGTGGGTGTAGAACGGGGCAACAGGACTTGTGGACTTCTTCCAACCTTCCTCCTCTTCTTCCAACCTTCCTCCTCCCATCACTCAACGAGAACTTCAGTGGAGTCCCCTCAATTAATTTCCCCTCCCTCATTTTCCCCACCCCATTACTAGCTGGAGGGAGTCGGCTGTGGCTGAGGTGGAGCTGGGCGGCTAGCTAAGGTAGATTCAGGCAGGGCCTGATTAGCTGTGATGTTGTGACTTTTTTTTCCCTTCACCATGTCAGAGTTTTAGCATAGATCAAACCCAAAAAATTTTGAGCAATGTCAAATTCTGGAACTAATTCACCAAGATATAAGGAAACTAGTCATGATCTGTGATTGGTAATTTTATAAAAGATAGCAAGCTTCCAATCCCTAATTTTTAACAATAGCATTACAGTAGCGGGAAATTTTTTTTAGTTTGGCAAAGGAAAGGAGAAACAATTGGAGTACAGCTACTTTCAGCCAACTCCTCCTCCCAAGTTCCATTTAGAAACTGAAAACAAATTCCTGATTTCTGGATATGCTTGGAAAGACTCTATTATTTCAGAAGCACCACGAATCTCCATTTGCTCACCTGCTGCCTTGCCATGAAACTGCAGTGTTCAGCCAAGGGGCTCCTTGCAACACCGTGGAATGTCTGGAAGGGAGCAGCTTGCAGGATTTGGTTTGCTTTCTCCCATTCTGTCCACTATGTCCATACATCCCCCTTCACTCTCTATACTCACAATGCTCCCAGCCCAGATGGTAGCACCAGTGGAGATGGCAGTAGAAGCTGTGATTATGTAGTGCCCAGCGACAGCCAAGGCTGAAAGCCAAGTCTTCCAGGGCAGCTGTGGACCAATGTCTGAGCTTTATGCATAGTTCTCACTTTTCCTGATCAGAATAGAGGTGACAGAGGAGTTGGCTGCTGCCCTAACCCTGCCCATAGTGTTGTTGGTTGCTACCTTCCTGTCACTTGCAGCTTGCTCTGAGCTCGCACTTTGTTGCCAATTCACTCCCACTTGCACACACATAAAGTGCAATGGTTGGAAAGCAGCACTTCTTGCCAGGGGGAAACCACACATTTTCCCCACCCACCCACTCATATCACCTTGAGTTTCCATTTCGGGAAGCTGGGATGCACAGCTAATTGGATTGGGACAAGTATCCCTTAGAAAATTGCTTGGAACAAGGGGGCAGGGGAGAAGCAACAGGGACTGGTGGGGGGGGAGTAGGACCAGGCGAAGGGTCAAGAGAGGATGATTTCCCATGGTGGGTTGGCTATGGTGGGAGGGCTCAAGGTGATGCAAGTGTGGGCAGGTGGTCATTGGACAACTGTTCTAGATCCTATAGACAAATACTTGGAAGTTCAACATTTCAAAACTCTTGCATAATCAAGGGAAGGAAAACAAACATTTAAACATTTTAGCATAAAAATAAATGATGTTTTGGGATAAGTTGTAAAAATAAAGTTGTAATATAAAAGATGTGCCAGGGATGTTATTTGTCCAACATATTAATTTGGAATAGATTACAGGAAAAGGTTAGAAAGCTGAATGACTTTGGGCCAATCACTTCCTCTCAACTCTAGGAAGAAGTCAGTGGCAAACTACTTCTGAAAAAGCTTGCCAAGAAAACTCCAGGGACTTATCCACACAGTCTTCAAGAATTGAAAGCAATTGAACAGAAGAAAAAAAAGCTTTTAGTTGAACTTCAAAATACAATTTCTAATACTAAAATCAGTATAGTCTACTTGCTTCTGAAGTGACATTTAAGCAAAAACAGGAAGCCAGTGCATTGTAGAGCTTTATGTTGAATGGATAAGAATCATGGATTCCAATAATTTTTCTATTTCTATATTATTGCACTATTATTACATTTAAAGGAGTCATATTTATTGGTTTTTTGGTTATGAAGTCATCTTAAATCTGTTTCCGCTTAGATAATTCCAAAATACACTATACTATGTTTTGAATCTACTGTTTTATTTAAAGTTGCGGGAAGCTTACATTATTTTGTGAGCTCATCTGAAAAGAAAAAAAGTAACTGAACTGATATCCACTGATATCATTTAATAGCATATTCAATGTAGATTTAGAAGTCCACTAAATTTAGTGGGAATGATTAACTTAAGTCCCATTGATTTCAACTAGTATACTTATAGTATAACAATCTGGATCCTATAAACTGGCTACAACTGAAATGTTCAGTTGTTTAGTTTCAGCCCAGAACATTACCTTCAGGGATGGTTATTTCTGGGAAAATCAGAATTATGTTATTTTTGTATGTGATAGTTTTTAGCTTCTTAACTTGCTGCATTATCCTCTCTTTATCCTTTAATTCTGCAAGCTGAATAAGAACAGTCCTGCTGCATTGATTTGCATTTGATTTCTCCCTTTTCTGTGCTAGTCGATAGGCTTTTTCTATCACAACGGAAGGGCTTCCTAGTTTCAGAATATGTGGCAACCATTTTTCTATGAAGGCTGCCAAATTGTGGCCCTCTTCTTTCTCAGGCAAGCCATAGATCCTGAGAGTACGAAGTTGCATCGATTTCTTGATCTGTTTCATGTGGCAACTGAGGTGTTTATTTTGTCTAGCTGAGCCATCCAAATCCTGTCTGCATGCTTGCTCATGCTCAATTATAGAGCTAGTTGTCGCAATTGACCGGGCCAGGCTGTGAATTTGCTCTTCCAGCATATCCATCCGTGAATTCAAGGCTGAAATTTTACCATCAAAATCCTTCACTACCTCTGAGGCATGGTCTACTTTTTTCTGGATTTCCAACATAACCTTTTTCATCTCTACCACTGAAATATTGCAACCTCAGACAAGTGGAAGCCCAAGAATCTTAAGGTTCACAGAAATCTTTGGGCCACAGTTATAGTTGGGTTGGTTTGTTATTAGGTCATCGGTGGCATCACAATGGCTAATAATATATCAAAGGATTTATAAACTTTATTGAACTTCAGGATTGAACTTCAGACCTGCCATGGCAGTTTTTCTTTAGCCAATAATTCCCATAATGTGTAGATAACATTATGTCTTTTGCCATACTATTAACCAAAACCTAATTCAACATATCCAACCTTAGGTTATGCCGTAATGTGTCTCTTCCTCTGAAAGAAGGGGGAATTACTAGTTCTCAAAAATATAGGTTGAAACTATTGAAACATTATAAAGTTTCTATATAGAGATAACATAGCTGCTCATGTAATAGCTTTTTATATTTATATTTATTTATAAAGGCTATTTATATTTTCATCTGTCTTCATGCAAAAAAAGGATGGCAACCTACCAAAAACATAACCGTATAAGACAGATTAGAAATACAAATTAACCTAAGCAAGAAAATGAAGAAAGAACATATGTCCATTCTAAAGAAGCTCAAACAACCAGGACCTGGTGTGTTACATCCCAGAGTTCTGAAGAAGCTGGCACACATGATCTCAGAACCACTGAACCATATATTTCATAGAACCTGGGGAACTATCGGAGAACTGGAAAAGAGTCTATGTGGTTCTCATCTTCAAACAAGCAATAGATCTGTGAACACCTAGAAGCAAGTAAAATTAGAACCCAACATATGTGTCAAAAACAGATTGTGCCAAACAAATCTTATTTCCTTCTTTGACAAAGTGACTAAATTAGTAGACCAGCATAATGAAGCGGACATTATATACTTTGATTTCAGTAAGGCATTTGAAAAGTAGACTAGAACCTAGTTTTTGATAAGCTAAAAAAATGTGGGAGGAAAGCATCACTACTAGATGGATTTGTAACTGGCTGATAAACCATACTCAACATGTAGTCCTTAATAGAATTTCAACTACATGGAGAGAATAAGCAATGGGGTAAAATTCCATATTAGACCCAGTACTCTGCAACATCTTCATAAATGATTTAGATGAGGGAATAGAAGGGGAAACTCATCAAACTTGCAGATGACATTAAACTCGCAGGAATAGCCAACACCCAGAAGATAAGCTCAAAACCCAGATGGATCTTGTCAGACTTGAACACTGCGCCCCATCTAACAAATGAAATTTGGTATAGAAAAAAGTAATTTAGGCAAGAAACGCCAAATATATAATATAAATAAATTAGGTGAAACTTGGCTCAATAGCACTAGCTGTGAGAGGGATTTTGGACCTAACGGACAATCACTTAAATATGAGTCAGCAGTGTGCAGCAACAACTAAAAAAGCCAATGGAATATAGGCTGCATTACCAGAGGGATAGAATCAACATCATATGCAGTACTAGTACTGCTTTATAAACCTTATTATGACCACACTTAGAGTACTGCATCCAGTTTTGGTCACCATATTATTAAAAAAATGACTCCCGGTTGACGTTGCAGTGGCAATAGCTGGAAAATAGCAGAGCCCTACTGGACTCTGTGAAATGCACCCAGCAACTGCTTGCTGGGAGACCCTATGGGGCTCAGCCACCCTGGAAGGAGAAGAAGGAGAAGCGCTTCGTCGAATGTGAGGAAATTGCAATTTCCTCACTGGTCCAAGAACGCTCTCCCGAACAGCAGCAGGGACGATGGCCATTTTGGTCTGTCACAAGCTGGGACAACCGGGACACTAAGATCTTGTAATGGAGTGAGGACGTAATGTGTAATGTGTGGATAAAGCAGTGAAACTGGGTGAGATAACTTCTAACCCTTACACCAAAGATTTAACTCAAGCTAAAAAACATAAAAAATAACCTCCAAATAGTAAGAAAGTGGCAATTGGATTAATGGAGAAGGATTAAAGACTAAAAATTGAAGAGAAAGATTAAAGTTAAAGATTCAGATGCAAAAGAAATATTCAAGGATGTTTCCTTGAATACATTGTGAAAAGTGACTTTTGGGAGAAATTGCTTTTCTAAACTTTATTTTTAACTCCCCCGAATGGATGACAGTCAGTTGTTTTGACTCTTATACTTTGTTAAAGTTGGAACTGGGAGCAGGAGAGCTCTACTAGAGGAAGAAGATTACTGGAATGTGAGACATGCTAAAAGGATTAAAAACAAATAACATCTAGAAACAATTTGACCTTGATGTTATCATTGCAGACAATTTGGAGACTTGGAAATATTTACCAAGCTGTCTGAAGATGTTTGAGGCAAATTGAACTATAAAAACTAAAACTTTATTGACCTGCTCATTGAAAAGAAAAAAAAATAAGAAAAGCAAATAAAACTTCAAAATTTGGACAATTAGAAAAGAGTAAACTAGAAATACAAAGACTGTAAAGTAAAAACTATAGTTTCTAAGGACTAGAAGCCCAGAGGTTTTGGAGGAATAATTTTGGGATTGATAAATTTTATTAACGATTTACTCTTTAGGAGATTTTAGATGTTGGGATACTGGAATATTAAAGATACATTGAGTAATTTTCCATATATTAATGTGGTTCAAAGTGATTCAATAGGAAGCAATAGAGTTCTATGAAGAAATGCTAATGATGGTTACAAGTTTTTTTGAAAGTATGACAAAGATGTATAAGGAGATGAGGGGATCGTTTAAGTGAGTGTAGAAGACCCTCAACAAATGTTGGGAAAAGAGGAACAAAATATTCAGGTGATGGATGAGAAATCAGAAGGAGTGGGGAAGGAAACAAATCAAAATAAGCTTCAAAAAAAAAAAACAGTGAAAAGACAATAACAATAAATACTAAGAATCGAATAGACAATCCCCTAAAAGTTTACAATAGTATAGAAGGAAAAAAGGAGTACTTCCCCAAAATAATGGGAGGTTTATGGATGGGTATCCAAATGATGCAGCAGAAGGAGATACGGGGAAAGAACACTCAGTCCATGTAGAAATGTTAGAAAGAAATATAGGATCAGAGGTGGAATTCAGCAGGTTCTGACCAGTTCTGGAGAACCGGTAGCGGAAATTTTGAGTAGTTTGGAGAACCGGCAAATACCACCTCTGACTGGAGATTTTACAGTACTCTTCCCCTGCCACACCCACCAAGCCACATCCACAGAACTGGTAGTAAAAAAATGTGAATCCCACCACTGTATAAGATCCTAAGAGAGAAATATAAAATCATCATCAAAAAATCAATAAACGATGGAATTCTAAAAAGACCAAGAGATGAGGGATAGAGACATAAGATTTTTAATACTATGATTGTATTAACAACTAATGGATAAACTTGGAAAATAGCAATACACATGTAGATACATAATGGAATTTATTATAACCATAAATACAGCAGGTTAGGAGGAGGAAGACTCCGATTAAGCATACCTAAATGTACTATCATGATTAACAATGGGCAAAAATATATTGGATCTCATCGTTTTTAGGATTACAAATTCAGGGGACTCAGAGATATAATCTTAAGACTGATTGAGTTGTATTAATAAATGGCTTTATTGGTGTTATAGAAAATTGAGATTTTGCAAACATGATAGATTTTGAGTAATATTTTAAATACTAAAATATTGATGGCTTAACAAGGGTCAATAAACACATTGTATGAAGATGTAATTGATGTTTAAATATAGTATTATAAAGAGAGAATAGTATTGCTTAAAGATAAAGAGGTGAATATTGAAGAACCTCAACGAGGGGGGGGGGGAGGTACAAATTGGGAAAACAGTATATATAGAGATATACAAAAATATATTATAATTATAATGAGTATATTAAGGTTAGAAGTTGGAAGATAAAAACTGTGTATAAGTAATTGTATTATTATTGCTGTTAGCACTGTGTAAAAATATATTGACCCAGTCATTACACTTTCCACAAATTATGTTGGTTGTTAAAGAAAAACTGTAAATAAAACATATACCAAAAAAATAAAATAAAACCCAAGATGTTGAGACTCTGGAAAGAGTGCAGAAAAGAACAATAGAGATAATTATGAGGCTGGAGCTAAAACATAGGAAGGATGGTTGCAGGAATTGGGTTTGACTCTTGTCTAATTTAAGGAGGGACTAGGGGGTGATATGATAGCAGTGTTTCAATAGTTGAAGGGCTGCCACAAAGAAAGGGGGGGGGGGTCAACCTATTTTCCAAAGCACCAGAAGGCAAAACAAGAAGCAAATTAATCAAGGAGAGAAGCAACCTAGAATTGAACTGGCACTCTTCAGTCTCAAGAGACTATGGTATCGTACTATGAAACCACTAACTGCCACTTCCTGTGTTCTTTCAATGTTGAATGCAAAGCTGGAGTGTCCTCTCCAGAGCACAAGGCCTGAGTAATTTCATATGGAGGATAAACTGTTACCCAAGCAGCAGATCTCTCCTCTCAATCACTGAAATAGTCTAATGGAACGGCAGAGCCGATACAATTGGTACAATCAGGACTGTGATCGTACACAGTCATGAACTGCTTCCGGGACTCTGGCTCCAGATTTTGCCTTGAGGTTGATTCCTGAAGCCTTTTCCAATAATAGATATAGCACAAGGCAGTGGAAGTTTGAAATCAGAGTTTCCCTTCTCCTAGAAGATGGTTCTACCATTTTATCTGCCACTGGGGCACAGAGCCCTCGTCCGCCTTCAAAACTGTTGACCATCTTCTCCTGTAACCCTGGAATGGGGGCCCTTATGAGGTGTACCAGCCGTGCAACCTAGAACTAAGGAGAAATTTTCTAACTATGAGAACAATTAACCAGTGGTACAGCTTTCCTTTCCGTCACAGGAGGCTTTCAAGAATGAGGGTCTCCTGCATGAGCAGAAGATTGGACTAGAAGACATCCAAGATCCCTTCCAACTCTGTTATTCTGGTTTGGACTTTGATTTTTTTTCAATCATGCTATATTATAATGTGACATATGCAAAACAAGCCATTCTGATTTGTTTATAAAACCATCATTAAATATCTTAGTTAATAGGTATGAATGCAACAAATATATTTGATCTGATACCAACATAGTAACTTTTATCATATCCTACTGAACTTAATGGCTTTAATAGTTTATGGTTTAGTGTATTTTGTGAACTTAACGAATGGCAATTTATTCACGATAACATGGAAAAAAAGTAGCATACATATGAATGCGATGGTTTTAAAATAAACCATTACTTACCTTCAATCTGATCAGCACTGAATTCAATCTAAGGAGAGAAGAGCATAACATTATTTGCTATTCCCCTTTTACACTTTGATTCAAATTGAGTCAATCCATCTCTTAGCATGTACTGTATATTAAGGTTAGAAATAAATGCACCATTCGAAAACTGAAAGATCAAATTAGAGACAGACCATTATGAAGAAAATCTACAAGATCAGTAAGAGTCGACACTGACATAATAGTACATAATTAGTCAAATTATTTGAATAATTTGAAGTGTCTACAGGCCTTTTAGTACATCTACAAACAAGACTACAGTTAGTCTTCAAATCATGACCATAATGGATTTCAGCATTTCACAAGTCATTATAGCTGTAAGTCGAGACACTATATGACTGGGCATTTTATGACCACTTTTACAACAGTCGTGAAGTCATTCAGTCAGGTCGTTAAGTGAATCCAGCATATCCAATGGTTTCTTTCCCATGTTCTGCTGGAAAATGACAAAAAAAAATATCGCAAATTGCAGTCACATGATAGCAGAAAACTGCCACCATGCTTAAATATGAGTTAGTTGCCAAGTATCCCAAATGTGACCGTAGGGGGAGGGGCAGCAATTGTAACCTTGAGAATAGGTCATACATAGCTTTTGTAAAGTCTGTCATAATTTTGAATAATTGTTAAGCAACTAGTTATAAGTCAAGGTTTACCGTAGATAATTTCATTTACTCATTTTTTAAGTCTGGTCATACATTCTAGAGAGGAGAAGTCAATAAGAAACTATACTTTTATATTTGGTGCATTTCTCAGGTTGGATTCTCTAGATAGTTTCACATGTTTATATCATTTAGATCTACATATTGCTGGAATCTAATGAGCTATGATTTTTCAATAAACCATATTTTAGCAATCTAAGTTTTGGAATGATGGGTGAATTCAATTGTACGTGTCAAGCTAAGCTGTATACAGAATTGCATGAAATTGCAATGGCATAAAAATATATTGATGTTAGATATTCCAGCCAAACACATGTATTCCTTCAAATTGAAATGAAAACCTACCCTTTCTTTCCTAGCTTCATTTCTTGTTGTTCAAGAATCTGTCTGAACCACTCCCCCTTCCCTCTGTTGTCTCTTTTACTCTGAAACTTTGCTTGTAATACTTGTCAGGAAACAGAGCTTATTTGCTGCTTTTTTTAAGTATCACAAAGTGATGCTAAACATAATTCTTAATCAGAAATGTTTTTGTAATATGAAATATTTATCTGCTCATAAAGAGAGGCTATAGTTTTAAAATTCTTGATAGGGTTCTTATAGTTAGGGTAGCATTACTAGGTTCCTAGTTGTTTTTCATAATCTAGCCATGAAAGCATACAGACACTCACAACCCTGTACAGTATGTATGTGGCAGCTCACATCTTCCTGTGTCTTCTAGCTCATATCTTCCAAATGTGATAAGGCCCAATCAGACATTCTTAAAGCTTGAGCACTCAGCCTCTATGTCTCATTTCAGCTCCAATCCCATCCCATTTAAACAAAATGCACTGGCTTTTAACTCAAAATGCACTGGTTTTATGTAGATATTAACACACCCATTACAAGTATCTGCAAGAGCTCTGTGCAAGGTGCATAAAACTGTACTCATGTTACCTTGTCTAAAAGCCAGTTCATGTACGTACAAATTTTACATATGAAGACTTTTTTTTTCAGATGACATGAAAAAACATCAGAAAAAAAATGTAATAAGGTTGATTGAATTGAGGTGAGACATTCCCCTCCCAGGCTGATTTGGCTTAATTATGCACTATTAAGAATACACTGTACTAACATTTGAAGAAACATAATCTAAATGATTATTATGTAAAAAATGTTTTTAGAATTTTTGTAGAAGCTATTTTTTTCTACAAAATCATCCATTTTATAATTATTTTGTAGAAGGTTAAATCTCGAGAGAGAGGCAAAATAGACAATGACAATTAAGCTCAGTATGGAAATATCCATCAACTGAGAAGATAAAAATTCAGAAGAAGGAATATTTTGCCTTGCAAGAAATAGTGGTTAGTATAATGAAAATCAAGACAAAAAAGTTCCATCTTCTATAGTATCATTTATTCTCTGCTGCCAATGATCATGTGTGAGTACTAACACCCAATTTTGTAAGAAATCATAAGGTTTTCGAAAACACCCAAAAGACGGGCAAGTTGTGGACCTCACAGATAGCTCAATAAGAGCTCAACAGAATGCTGGTTTGGGGTGAAAGATGGAAAACTAGATTCAGAGCAGATATAGACTGGAGTGTAGTATCCTGAAAGAGAATTTGGTTGACTGAATGGAAGAATGAAAAGGAGCACTCTGCCATTGCAAGTTTTTTTCTTGCAGTCCCACTATTAAAACATATTCCTATTTTCTGATATCTCCTGGCAGCTTCCACTTCTTCATTTATTGTTCAGGTTCTCCACACTGACCTCATCCTGAACTCAAGGAAAATCTAATCAGGTTGTCACTGTGAGTGGAGAAATATGTAGAAGTATCTCAGTTTCATGTTTGTTCCTGTACATTTCTACATCAGTTTTAAAAAGTCCTATTCATTTTGATGAACATTTCTCATCTTTGTATGTTCCTTTCTTAGGATATACTTTTACGCAAATTGTTTTCTTTCGTATTATTTGTAAGATTATTTCCTTCAGTTATTCCAGTTATGTTTTTTTTTAATTTATACCTGCAATGTAAATTAGGCTGTGAAATAGCAACTGGTTCAAAAGCACCCAGTCCTTATCCATCAGGCAGTTTTGGTGCCTTTGTTTGCACACTTTGCAAGCAATATGTGCAAACCCTAAAGGACACTCTTTGATTTCCACATGAGAGGAATATTCCAAAAAGTGAAGATTTCAGTAATTCTGGCTTAATTATAGATTAGGGTTGATTGGCCAAATTTTCCAAAAATGTAATTAAATTCATAGCAAGCCCTAACCATAGGAGCCAAGGTACATTAGGAACAATAGACTGAATTCACATAGTAATATACTGTATATATTTATAAAAACCCACAATGTAGCTTAGGGTAGAAAGTCATCCAAGCCAATTTATTATGATTTACCAAGTTTATGTATCAGTGTGTTTGTGCTTATATATATTTTTTACAGTAGCATTAGTCTTCTTTACAAAGACAAGGTTCAAGCCTTTTCCATTCTGTTCTGAAGCTATTAATAATTCAACTGCAAGAGCTGTCTTACAAGAATGTGTCACTATCAAAGGAGAGGAATGCAAAAAGTTTTTCCCTTGCCTGCCTGATAACTTGAGAGACCAAGTTTGAGTGCCTGTGGAAAGCAAATGATAACAAGAAACACATGACCTACTGCATGTGTTAGATAGTTCAGTGTGTTTCACTATTAAGAGTAGCTTCACTGACACATTAAGAGGAAATGTAATGTACCTCTAAATACCAAATATCATGGTCTAAAAAAGGAAAACAAGTTGACACATTCCTCATAAGCTTTTTCTGTTATTTGATCATTTTTGGAATCTAGATCCAGAACTACATGGACTCTTTAGGATAATCCAGGATAATGCATCTCTCCTTTTCTATATTCATTATTTTAATGCCAAAGATAGAAGGGTGAAAGATTGGCTCATTATGTAGTGATTTATTAGATTAATGGTGTACTTGGGTAGGGTAGAGAAATGGGCTGAAAATAACAAAACTTTAAATTTTAAATGTCATTTCATTTTAAAATGAAATTTAATAGATACAAATTAAAAATTATTCATTTAAGAAACAAAGTATGCACATGGGCTAGAGGATACTTGATTTGGTAATAGTATTGTGAAAAAGATCTTGGAATATTGATCAATCACAAGCTGAATATGGATAAATATGATAATGTGATTAGAAAAGAGGCAAATGCACTTTTAAGCTGTGTGAACAGAAATATAAATTCCAAATCATCATCTTGTTTAATGCTGATTAGCCTACAGCTTGGTTGCGTTCAATTTTGGACAACACTGTTTAAGAAGGATTCAGACAACATGAAACAGGTTCAGAGAAGGGCAAACCATATGACAAGAGGATTAAGAAAATACTGCAGTTCTATGGAGAAATATTGAAGGAACTAGGAAGGTTTAGTCTTGAAAGGAAAAGGTACAGAGGAAAAATGATAGAACTTAACAAATACCTGAGCAAATGATACATAGAAAAAAGGAAACATTATTCTTTAGGGCTATAGCATTCTACAATCCTAAAGAATAAAGAGCAGTTTAATAGTGGAACTAATTTTCCAAAGTATGATAAGCTGCATCTTTCTTTTTTAAATATTATTATATCATAAAAATAAAATACAGAACAGTAAAACAAACAAACAAAATGAAACAAAACGAAAGCATATATTCAACCCTAACAACCTCAAAAAAAAGAGGGAAAAGTGATCACTTAAATTTAACATTTAACATGTAGGATCTGCCCTGGCTGTGTGCTGAAAGAAAAGAAAAAGCAGTAAATTCTCCTCTCCTTTTTACACACACACACACACACACACACACACACACACACACACACCATCTGTTGTTATATTTAGCACATAGAAAGTCCACAAAAAGTTTCCAGTCTCTTATCAAACTGCCTGGTCCATTATCTCTTATCAAAGCAGTTAATTGATAAGCTGCACCTTTCTAAAAGGGTTGAGATACAAGTTAGGCAACCATCTGTCTGGAATGCTTCTCCACTGAGCCAAAAGGAGAATCCAGGATGGGTAGTCTCTAGTCTCCTAGCTCGGCTCTCCAAGAAGAAGCATTCAGGTTGGACCAACGCCCCTTTACTTGAGATTCCCTTACTGAGGAATCTAAGAGGCTGGCCTAAGTATCCTTCCCATTGTATAACTTTATAGTTCTGCATAGCTTCAGTGAAACCATTTGGCTTCTGCGTATATTTGGCAGATATATTGACTATTTCATGCAACATTTATTTATTTATTTAGTATGTGGCACATCATACATGAACTAGCAATATAAAATAACAGAATATGTTGCGATGCCTACCGTCCCTGTGCTATTGTTTCTTTTTCTTATATGTATCCATTTCATGTATTCATAACTATGTTTATACTTATACCTGTTATCTTATAATCGCTTGACAAAATAAATAAATAAACTTGCTTAATTCGGGTTTATAGTAAATCCAGTCCCTGAAATCTGTGCAAATCCAATCAACTGTGGTTTATTTGATTAATAATTATTAAACATACTATATGAATGTAGCTATTATGTTCAACAGTAAAACATGTAGATTCAAAAGGACAGTTCTTTCTTAATAGTTTTTTTAAATAAAGAACTTGAAAAAAATAGGTGTCTTCCTATTTTTATATTGTCTCATGTATTTTTCTTTATCTGGGTTTACTTACCAGCTGAAATTCTGAAACCATGCCATAAATTAAGATGATAATATTTTCTAACATGCTTCCGGTATCATGAGTTCAACATGAATATATAGACATGTTGAAAACTACATCTTTGATGTTATTCCTCTATAAATATTATCAAAGGAAGTTTCTACCTGGAATATGAAAATGGAGCCAATAGACATTAGGAAAGAAATTTAGAAAGTTTTGATGTACCCATTACCCTTGCCATATTTTCTATGTGAAAATTCATAGAGAAAAGAGATAATGTCACCACAATCTAACATATCAAAGGAGATCAAGTTTAGAAAGTGTTATTTGGGAAAGACAATGAGAATGAAATAGCCTGCATTTGTGAAAATCAGTATACAAAACACTGTATATACACTTATAAACTAATTTATCTCAATGCAAAACAATTTTTGTACACTAATGATATCTTCTGCTTCTTCAGGATAGTGCAAAATCACAGAAGGGATCTATACCAAACTTTTACAAAACCAGATTTTCAAGTTTGGGAGACTTTTGGAAGTCTTTTACAATAGATGTAGATGATTTCTTCAAATAGTTGAAGACAATGTTGAAAGGAGACTGATATTTATTTCATGAACATTCATTCCATTTTCAACATGAGTTTTAAGCAAGAAATAAGTAGAATCTATTCAACCATGATGACAGCAGCAGAAAATAAATAAATATTTTATGGAAAATTAAACATTTTTCAACATTTCAGGGTTTTTTTTTTAACCAGGAAAATTATATACATTATAATATTCATTCCTTGGAATCATAATACATTTGATGAAAAAGAGTTACAAACAGAAATGGTCCTACAACTAATTTCAGGTTGAATACAAATCTTATCAAAACTTTCAATAGCTACAAATTATTTCTTATTAAGCACCAAAAATATTAAAGGTTACAATTAACTTGAACTACCCAGTTTCTGCAAAATATATTTATATTCATTGAGCAGAAGCTGATTTCCAAAATAATTCTTCATTGTAGATCACATTATTTAATTAAAATAAATAATGAATATGTAATGTTAGCTGAAGCTGAATAAGGAAGGAATGGGACGCTGATAAACAAAATTTCAGAGTAGGCAGGTGATAAATTTGGAATAAAACGTGGCTTCCTCCACTATTTAAATTCACTAGCTTGGGTAACTCTGTCTGAACATAGTCATTTTTTAATGTATCAGTGGTAGAATTGTATTCCCTGTTCCTTCTTCCAAGGAAGATAATGCTCCTCAACCTAGTGCCCTTTCAGATGTACTGGATCTTGCTTTCCACAATCTTTTCTAAGATTTTCTAAGATTATTGTCTAGAAATTATTGGAATTATTATCAGACACACCTGAGGGCAGCAGATAAGCAGAGGCTGGAACAAGAAAAATTGAACTACTTACTGTCACACTTTTGGGATCAAAGGTAGGTTCTTTAGGTGGTTCTGGAGCTGGAGCTGGAGCTGGAGCCGGAGCCGGAGCTGCTTTGGGGGCTTCTTTCTTGGGGTCAGGCTTTTTAGGAGGCATGAGTCTGGATTTCTTGCCAAAGTGCTTGGTTGAAAAATAACCTTAAGGGCTTCAGGGAACAAAGGCAATACTTTCATCCACGGCTTATATATTCAGCTGTGGGTCTCATACATGAGGGGTGGGTAAAGTGCAAAGACAACTGTTTACTATAAAAGGAAAGGACTCCAAAAAAGTAGCGTGTCTCTCAGTCAACAATTGTCCTTTGTCATCCACAAGGGCCTGGCTTGGCTCCATATCTTATGATAGAAAATGCAGGCTGCTTTTGCACACCTGAGCTAGAAAAGCTGTAGAAAACATTTACTGAAATGGAAATGCTTTTTTTAGATGATTATCCCCCAAAAATAATACCGCTCTTTGCTTCTCAACCTGCCTCTATACTCAAGGGGGACAAAGTGTGTCTTTTTATAGGCAAGCCTTACAAGTACAAATGCCACACATCCCTTTCAAGCTCTGGATTTACTTTCTGACACTTTCCCAGTGGAATAGTTAACTGCAAGCTGTTTGATCAACAGGTGTGTGTGTGTGTGTGTGTGTTTCACTAGCTGATCTTGCTGGAGAGCCTTATTTGGCTTTTTCTCTCATTTTATTATCAATCATGTCTTTTGCAATGTTGCCTTTTTCCTAGAAACTCAAATTATTTTAAAAAATTTATTATGTTGCATATTGAATGATGACATCTGGGTTCTTCCATAGTACTAAATTTTGCATTGACTTTTGCTAATCAGGGGGTGCATGCCTAGCCAGCTCTAATTTAATCAACAAAGCATGGCTACATCATTGTAGTTTTTAGCATGGTGGATAAACTGAAACAGGTTTTATAAACCATAAAGGCTAGGTTTGGATATAATGCTAAATCTAAACCAAACAAATCTCATTATGGCTTGACATACTAAATGTCCACTCAGTGTTTCATTCTCATAACTATGCTTTCTCATAGTTAATTTAAACATAATTTGCTCAATTAATCCAATTCTCAGGATCCATATAATATACTATACCAAACCATAAAGTAACAACCTAGACTGTCTGCAACATGTTAGGCCTAAAATGGGTTGTCTACAGCAATTTTTATAAGGGTGACTGCAATTTACAATGGATTTTTCTGCATGCATACATTACTACTGAAATTGTACTGTAAAACGGTACCACATGCACTTTTTTGTTTAGCATCTTATTACATGAGACAGCCTGTGATTTGTTGAATCATCATTTCAGAGATACTTCTTTTCCTAAATAATTAAACAGAAAGATTACAAACAGGCAAAAAGCAGTGGAAGTGACCCCACCATTTGCATTCTTGCCTGTTCCCACTGATCAACTTCTCACAAGTTGAGAAGTGCCCTTCACACAAGTTGAAGCTCTTTTTTGAATCACCAAAAAACAAATTAACCCAACCTCAATAGGGAGAAAAAATGGATAATTGGATAGGGTTTTCTTATTCCCATTTGTCACATTCTACAGAACTATATATCCCTTTTCCTGAAAACTTCAACCTTCTTTTTAGTTTCAATTTTCTAGTTTTGTTTTACCTTTTCTTCTTCTCTTCTTTTTCTTCTTGGCTGAACTACGTGACTCGTTTTTTCTGAAGTTTTCCTGAATCTGAGGATAACTGGAATAACTTCTCCTTCATGAAAGGTCTGAGGCAAGCAGGAAAAAAGGCCTTTCTCTTCCTAATTGTTTCAGCTCCAATTTCCTTTTTCTCAGCTGGGCTGCCTATCTTTTAATTCTTGGGCTTTGGCTCTGATTATTTAGCCAGATCCCTGTTTGCAAAGTCCTCAGGCAGCCATTTTGTCTTTCTTGATACTTCCTGACTGCCCAATGGGAATGCTGGGAGTGAATTGAATGCCCAATGGGAATGCTGGGAGTGAACTGAAAAGAGAGAAAGAAGAAGGGAGTAGTGCTTATGTTATAATCTGCTCTGGAAGTCTGTCCTTCCATGAAGTTCTACAGCTGGCTTTCCTGATGTTGCAACACCTTCAAGCAACTACATAACACACAGCAGTAGGCCCTGAAATAGACCTCACTGTCATGAAAAAACAGACCACTATCTTCCAAGTGCATGTCAAATGCAGCCAGAGCACCTATGCAAAGGCCCCTCTCTGATGTTATTGGTGTAATTTGCATAATGACTGGAAAACAGCTAAAAGTGGCAAAATTATTGAAGTTAGTTGAATCCAGAATGTAAAATATTGAAACACAATTCAGGCAAGTTGCATTATTGCAACCTGCAATATTTAATTTGGGGCTTTGATCATTTTTTTCTTGACAATCTTGAAAGTTATGCTGTATACTGTTATTGCCAGTTCATTGATGTAAACAAACACATATTAGCTTCCAGCAGTGGTTAGTCATTGGTGTATACATTAAACAGCATAGGAGTTTACACACTGCCCTGAAGAAGAGTTTTCCATCAATAGTATTGCTTCTGAAAGTTGACATAAAATCTGTAATATCTATGATAGTAGGCATCCTATAATTTTTGTGAATTTAAAATCCTTCATAAGGTGAAGGACTTTCTTCAACAGGGCTGCCTATCTGATTGTATCATAAGCCATGATAAAATCTATGAACATCATTCCTGTGATTTTCTTCAGTTCAAAACCATCCTCTATGTATTGTGTTAGATTGAGAATTTGAGCTGCAAAGTTTTTGCCAGCTCTGAGGCCAACTTGTGTGGTATAAGCAGGAACTCTACTATTGTAACTTTAACGTACCAGAGGATTAAAAATTCAAATACCTTATATATAATATCTGATAAATGATACGGGCCATTGCTTTTTTAATCCTCTGATGGCTTGTCTGGTTTAAGTATGATTATCACTCCGTATCTTGGGTATCTGAACAATATTCCTCCATATCTTGGGTATCTGAACAATATGTAAACATATGTTTTAAAGGCTGAGAAAGCTTTTTTGTTTTGTTTTAGGTCAAAAATCTTTAATCTGTTCAACCTGAAACTCATCAATACCAACTGCTTTGTCATTCTTATACTTGTCTATTGCCTCTTCCAACTCTCCTATAGTAAAGAGCATTGTCAGTTTGCTTGTCTTCCATTCTTTGTTCTTGACTATCCTTTGTTTATGTTTTTGTAGTGTGAAATCTGGTTTTCACAATTTATAGTAAGCCAGCAGCAGTAATCTCAATTAGAATAAGCTGATGTTGGGTTTTGAATTGGCATTCCTATAGACTTTAAGCATTAATGCTCTGTATTCTCACTTAGGAAAATACCATTGGGGTATAGCCTCTCCTCCATCAGCTACTCTTAAAGGACACTAGTAGTTTGGTGTCATGGATAAGTGATAGTTGGTCAGATTCCATCCATTCTACTATGGCCTCTCTGCTTTCATTGTTATCTTCATAGCCCCACAGATTATTATGGCAGTTGAAGTCACCTATTATAAACTTAGCTGGTTTGTTACAGAAGTGTGGTGGTTCAGCAAAAAAATTTTTTATATATGGTGGTTTATAAACAGATGTCACTGTGCAATCACTAAGCTCAACTATTAATATTTCTATATTAATTTCTTCCATCACTGCCATAGACAAGATATGGAGATTGATTCTAGCAAAATCTGTGCTTCCATATTGCTGGTGACATTTTCAATTATTAATTGCATTCCAGGATTGCTGGTTTTCCTCCCTATGAGTTTCTTATAAACACAAGAGGTCACATTTATGTTTCTCACAAATTTATTGGAGCAGGAGTTCTTTGACCAAGGTTATTCTTTTTATATTAACTGTGATCAGTGTCAATTTGGGCCCTGAGAAGGAAGGGCCATTTTTTGTGGTTGCTTTTCTTCACAGTCACAGTTATCTCTGACTGAAGATGCTTCTGTGTTGAAAGGATTTGCCAGTAATAACATTATTAACCAGGGGACACTCAATTTCCAAAAGTAATGCAATCTTCGGGGAGGCCCCTTTCATGACCACCATTGGTGGGGATAAGGAACCACTAAAAATATCCTATCACTGATTTATGTGAAGGGTATAACTGTCTTGCCTTCATGTACATCTCCCTATTGATGTAGAGAACATGTGAAGTACGTCTTTATGAGAGAGCATATAATAGGGTAGGATGAACATGTTGTAACTTTAACGTACCAGGGAGGAAAGCTCCTATTACTGAACAGGATTAAGCTTTTATTTTAATATAAATAACAGATGTACTTCCAATAGTTTCTGAATCTTCAGCACAGGAAGACAGGAGTTAAAAACTATTTCTTGGCAGGATCCCTTGCCTTCTATGCCTGCTATTTGCCATGAACAATACTTCCTCTTGTTTGAATCTAAAAAGAACATACGTTACAACCCCATGATCCCTTATTATTGCTGTAGAGAAAATGCTGTTTGTGAATCAATCCTGAGCTCTATTTCCAACCCTGCTTCCATGTCTACCCTTTTTTAGATTTGCTCTTCCTTCTCAGCTGTCCTTTTTAGCCAGCCAAATTTATCATAACACAACCTGAAGTGGGAAGAGCTGAACATCAGTCTAGGAGATATTTTGATTTTGCAGCCTCTCAGGGGGATGGTCAGGTTTCTTAAGCAGGTGCTGTGTAGCAAGTACTCTGGGATATGTGCAAACTTCAAAGCTCTTGGGGAGGTGGAGTGGAGATAGATGGGATGAGCAGCTGCTGAAATTGCTGAGTTTGTGTAAAGTTTCCAGATTCTCTCTCCTGCTTTTCTTAAATACTTCTGTTGAAAGGCTGGAAAATGTCTTTCTTCTGAGGATTCGATTTTCCTGCTGGGAGGGCTCCGGTGCAAGGATACAGACAACTGCTTGAAAGCTGGTTCTTTTCATTTTTCAGGAAGGAGAGAGATAGCAAGAAGTCTGCGTTCCTGGGCTAGCTAGCTTTGTATAATAAACCCCTGATTTTTATACTTTTTTTCTCCTTTTGTGTGTGAGTGCTTGTGTTTGTATTTCTTAATGTTTTAAATCCTGTCAGGGGTTGTCTTCATTTCCCCCAGAGGGTAAACTCCGTGGGGTGGTTTGATTGGATTATCAGTTTCGTCCTAATGTGTTCTTATATTTGTTTTGTGGCAATCTTCTGTCTGTCTCCTTTGCAATATATTTTGTGTCCTTTGTTTTGCTGATTTGGAAGGGTTTTCTTTCCTTGTTTCCCCAGTTTTCTTAATTATTTGGACTTTTGTCTAAGGGGCTTCTTTAATACCTTTTATCTGATTCCTTTTCCTATGCAAGTTTGTTTTATGGCTGGCTTGATGTTCCCTTTGGGCTTTTCCTGCTTGGGTGACACCACTGTCCTCGTGAAGTTTCCTTTCCACAATCCTTCATTTATTTTTTTTTAGAGGGTGGTCTCTGATTGAATGTCTGGGTATACTTGGTATTCGTGATCAATCTGGATCATTATCATGGCCACCTGTCTCCTGTTTAATTTTCTCTTCTGAGAGGGAATACAGGCCTTTAGGCAGCTAAGGCAGGGTGGTATGCATTGACAGAGGCAACACATGAGGGCTCCAAAGACACAAATTGTGACTGTGGTTGTTATAAGGATTTTGAGCCAATGGAAATCTGGCATCCATGAGAAGAGCCATGAAAAGTCCAGGAATGATTGCTCCTGACCAATATTTTGAGCTAGCTCTTTCAGGTGGTGGATGTCCCTCCCTACGAGTTCTGAGGTTTCGTCCAGATTGAGGCAACACATCCCTTGGAATGTTTCGCAGCCATAATTATGCTTCAAGAGAAGGAAATCTATTGCTGCCCTATTCTCCAAGGTGGCTTCTCTGACCTCCCTCAGTTCTCTGTTAAGGGCATCCAGGGCATGGGAGGTCGAATTCAAGCTTTTTTTTGCCAGGGTACATGCTAGTCTATTCAAATTTTTAGAATTTCGCACTGCAAATCCAGGTACCCCGACCAAGGATATTGCCAATGAGATGTATTCTGTTTTTGTGGGAAGGGAGATTTTGGAATCACAGTCTGAGTCTAGGGTTTGGAAGGCTCTCCTGTGTCATCTCTGTAAGGATGGCATAAGCATGGTTAACCTTCCCAAGGTGCAGGGGCCATTGGTGGCATTTGCAGAAAGGTATGAGTAGGCTTTTAAGCCACAAAGGAAAAACCATTCTGGTGGGAGCTTCAGGAAACTATATGAAAATGATATGGTCTCTGTATAGTTGCATTTTAGTTCTGTGTTGCTAAGACTGGTGCATTCTGTGACCCTACGTGAGCTGCACCCAGTGACATTATGATTTCCCTCCTGCTAAGCAAAAGTTAGTGGTGATGAGTATTTCTCTTGCTAAACATTCCCATATGTTTCCTTTCTCTGGGATAAGCTTTGGTTCCAGGAACGCAGTTGCTTGTGTTACAAATGTTACAATTATTACAGATAATAATATATAGTATATATTGCATTTCATGTTCCCCATTGCTAGATTCCTTTTCTTCCCTTCCTCCCCCCCCCTTTTTTTAATAGCAATGTAAAAAATGTAAAAGGTCAAGTATCAAAAAATTATGAGAAAGGTATGGTTAAAGTCCTTTTTGTTAAAAAAAAATGATGAAAAAAGGTTTAAAAAAGAAAAAAATGGAGAAGGTGAGAGAAAAAAAAAAGTTTATAACTCAGCACCTAGGAGTCCAGTTTTGTGTAATGCAACGTTTGCACTTGGTTCCTCAAAGTGGTGTGGTTCAACAGTGTTGAAGAATGCTGCAAGCGTCTGTTGATCTGTGTCCCGATCTTTCTTGAGTTTGATGGGTGGGATTGATTGTGGTGGAGTTTGGCTATGGTCTATGACTGCTGGCTTTGCATGTGTCCAATGTAGCCAAGAGTCTCGTTCTGCAACCTTTATGGCGGTGTGTATAGTCAGTAAAACTTGGTAGGGTCCTTTCCACCTGGGTTGTAGAGGGGAGGTTCTGGTGAAGAACTTGATCCACACCCAATTTCCTGGCTAATATGGATGCAGGGCTTCTTCCAGGGGTAAGGTCTGTGTCAGCGCACTCTGGGTCAGAGGGTCTGTAGTCTCTTTTGCAGGGCTGTAAGATAAGAAGAGAGAACCCTATCCCCCCTATCTAAGCAAAAGGAGTGAGGATCTAGGCCTTGTAGGGTATGGCGGGGGGTGACCAAAAAGGATCTCAAAGGGGGAAATACCTATATCGTGTCTTGGTCTGATTCTGATATAAAAGAGGGCAATTGGGAGCACTTGTGGCTAGGAGAGGTGTGTCTCCTGACAGAGTTTGCCCAGTAGGGTCTTCACCTCATTGTTTCCTCTCTCCATGGCTCCTTTAAGTAGTCCCACTTCTGATGTATCCCAGCCCCATAAGGAGGGTGGCAGACTTTTTAAATCTTCATGAAGCCTTGTGTTTCTGGTTATCAGCATGATTGGGTCTTGTGTGTGCCTTTTTTCTGGGATTTCCAATTGCAGCCCCTGTTTGCCACATGTTATGGTAGCTCCCATTTTACATAGGAGATCCCTTCCTAGTAGAGACAGTGGAGACTGTGGCAAATAGTAAATGCATGGTCTACTGTGAAAGGTCCTAGTTCTACTGGTACATTGTAGGAAAATTTTACAGGGATTATTCCCCCCCCCAACTCCCATTATGCTATCCCGAGCCCCTTCAGCCACTGAAGCTTTATATGGTGGTTCAGTAATTAATGAGGAGGTGGCTCCAGTATCAACTAAGCAATTGTATTTCTTTCCTCCTATAAGAATGGTGACAATGGGTTCCCCTTCTGGGCCATTTTCTAGAGGGATAGCCAGTCCATTAAAGGTAGCCATGAACTCAGTGCTTTCATTGTCATGCTCTAGTCAGGAAAGGAGTAAATCATGTTCTCTTCTTTGCTCCCATTGATGTCTATTGTTATTATTTATTGGAGGAAAGGGAGCGTTGGGTGGTGCCTGGTGACTGAAATTTTGTTGCTCAGTGTAATGGACTGGATTATTGGCTGGCCTCATGTTCCTAGGTGGTGGGTGATACCGGTTGCAGAAGGGGTGTTGCCTACATTGCCTGTTGAAATGACCTTCCTGTCTGCACCTATAACAATGCTGACATTTGCCTTGCGACCATCCTGCTTTATCGCAATGCCAACATTTCTTTGAATTATAGGGGGTTTTACCTGGCATTTGTCTGGCATCATGTTTCATTACAGCAATTTTTTTTAAGTCTTCCTGTCTTTCTATTTGTCTCTTTCTATCTTTCTCTTCCTCTTTCAGCTTGTTTCTTTGATCATAGACAAAGTTAGCAATCCTGCGCAACTCTGCTATGTCTAAGGTTGGCCAGTTAGAGACGAAGCGGTGGAAATGTTCTTTAATATCTAAGGTGGACTGATCCATGAAGGCTGTAGCTAAAATCCTTTGGTCCTTCAGGCAGCTAAGGTCTAGGTGGGCATATGCAGTAGCTGCTTCTGACAGGCGGACCCAAAAGGCATCAGGGTTTTCCTTTTCTCTTTGTGTTTTTTTTAAAATTCAGACTAATTTAAAGGGTTTTTTTTCTTATTTCCTCTAGAGCTTCTAGTAAATTATCTTTTGCTCTAGTGTATTCATCCCATTGATTGGTATCATTATAGTCCCAGTCAGGGCGATGTACTGGCCATGCGATGCGGCCTGGGGCTGCCTGACCAGGGATAGTTGGTGGTTTGGCTATTTGGTCTGGTTTTTTTTTTTTCCAAACAGTTTTAATAGTTCGTCTTTCGTTAGAAAGACTTGTAACAGCTGAGTCATGTCACCCCAGGATGGATTATAGCTGTCTATGATAGATTTCAGGGTTTTAATAACTGTTTGAGGATCAGCCCTGAAAGCTGGGGTATCCTTTTTCCAGATGACTAGGTCAGAGGCAGAGAAGAGGGTGTGGGTAAAAACATATTCTAGTTGTCCCCTATTTCTGCCTGGCACTGGCTTGCTTAAAAGGGGAGCCATAATCCATGCCTCAGTATTCCCTTCCCTGAAATGGGTTTCAGTCTTTTCCTTATTTATTTTTTATTTTTCTCAGTCAGGTCTTTGGTCCTAACAATTTCAGCCCAGCAGTACCAATAGGGTATTTGGCTGGGCTTAATGCATGTTCTAAGTGCTTTCAGGGTTTTATAATCTAAAGTACCGCTATCAGGCCAAATTTGTCTACCCGTGTCATCTCGCAATAAAGCCCACTTTATGCAAATTCTTTTCGCTTCCTTTTTATTCATTCCAGTTAGGACAGGTACTTGCCTTTCGTCCCAAGCCTCAAGTAATTTATCCAAGGGGGTCTCTTCCATTGCTCTTGAGCTACAACTTCCCATATTCCCTACCTGATGTGGGGATTACTTTGGTTTAGCCAGGCTACCGCCGTCAGTTTTCAGACAAAAAAGGTCTGGAAAGGACTCCGGTTTCCCTACACACGGAGTACGGACCCCTTTCTCATAGGGAAACTCCGCCATCAGTTTTAAGACCCCCCCTAAAAAATGGGGATCTTGGAGGATCGTCTGCCCCCTAGCAGCCCGGTACAGGCCCCTTCCTACACTCCGCCGTCAGTTTTCAGATCTCCCTTAAAGGTGGGGATCTGGAAGGACATGCTCTGCTTTGTAAGGCAAACTATTTCCAATTTTGTTTGCCAGCAGCCGGTACGGGCCCCTTCTAAATGCACAGGGCTTTACTTGCGGGGTGCACTGGGACTATTTATTCTGCTTTCTATTTATTTCCCAATACCAGTTCCTTTCTCAGCCTACTCGATTTTTCTTACGTCCTTCAGAAGGACTCACACTCTGTGATCACCCCTTGCATTCCCAAATCCAGCCGGTCACAGCTCGTTTTGGAGCTAGTAGCTGACTGGGGTGTGGCTGGCAATCACAGAGGAGGTGAGGTCCCACTGTTTCCGCAGAGAAAACCCACAATCACAGACCTGGTACACTCACGCTTCCACTCCCCTCCCTAGTAAGATTATAAATTTGAAGCGGTAGTCACCTGCTTTCAAGCAGCTGTTGAGCAGAAAAGCCCAAGGACTCCTTTTACTACCCTTATGCCTTCCGGGCTGGGTCCGTGGATGTTGTCCCTGGACAAAGAAGGTCAGTGCTGGCTGGGTTTGGATCCGTGGGCCCGGTCCGGTGGCAGGGTTGGCTGGAAAACCTTCATGGTCGCCAATTGTTGAAAGGCTGGAAAATGCCTTTCTTCTGAGGATTCAATTTTCCTGCTGGGAGGGCTCTGGTGCAAGGATACAGACAACTGCTTGAAAGCTGGATTTTTTTATTTTTCAGGAAGGCGAGAGATAGCAAGAAGTCTGCGTTCCTGGGGCTAGCTAGCTTTGTATAATAAAACCCTGATTTTTATACTTTTTTTCTCCTTTTGTGTGTGAGTGCTTGTGTTTGTATTTCTTAATGTTTTAATTCCTGTCAGGGGTTGTCTTCATTTCCGCTGGAGGGTAAACTCCGTGGGGTGGTTTGATTGGATTATCAGTTTCATCCTAATGTTTTCTTATATTTGTTTTGTGGCAATCTCCTGTCTGTCTCCTTTGCAATATATTTTGTGTCTTTTGTTTGTTTTGCTGATTTGGAAGGGTTTTCTTTTCTTGTTTCCCCAGTTTTCTTAATTATTTGGACTTTTGTCTAAGGGGCTTCTTTAATACCTTTTATCTGATTCCTTTTCCTATGCAAGTTTGTTTTATGGCTGGCTTGATGTTCCCTTTGGGCTTTTCCTGCTTGGGTGACACCACTGTCCTCGTGAAGTTTCCTTTCCACACTTCACTGGTGAATGTTGATCCAAACATAGGAAGAGAATCCATTTCTGCATCTTTGAAGGAGTACTTACCATTCTGATAAAATAGGTTCCCTGTCTTCTTTAATCTGTTGCCCTCCAAATATTTTCCCTTTATCCAAACTATAAACTGTCCAATATATCTGGGCCACCTAGAAGTGTCTCCTTTAAACCAGGGAAAAGGCAAATCCTGTGTTTTTAAATATAAATTAAAAACAAAAGAAATTGGAGTGTATATGTAATGACAGCATGCTATGCAACACAGGAATGTATACGAAAAAATTGAGAATAGCATTTCCCCTTTCTTTTACCTCATTTCTTTTATTTTCTTTTTCTTCATTCTTACATGTTTTCTATACTTTGCATAATGTTAGTTTTCATGAAAGAAAGGAGAGTTTACTGGAGTTAGGTGGCTAATTAATTAAATATGTAAATAATAAAAGGAAAAGTGTAAAAGAACTATTTTAGGATTTGACTATTTATCTGTTTCCTTGTTTTTCACATTTCTTCCTCAAAGAAGCATTCCAGTTGTTGTACAATAAAACATTAAATAGAAATCAATACATATATAGAGATATCTATAAACATACATATTATAAAGCAAGACTACTACTGACTATATATTAAATTGCATAGAGTGATTAGAAGGGAAGATTATATGGTACAACTATCAGAATAATGATTATAATTATGGTGTATAATATTATGTATATTCAAAAGAGACCATATTGTATAACTGTGAAAACAATAGTTACAATCAGGGTGTATAATAGTATGTATTTCCAAAAGATACTTGATACAGATAGTACACTGTCATTGCAGAAATGGAAATGTGATGTATATTAAAGGAAATTGAATAATGATTTTTTTTTTAAAATTAAAATTTTAGAATTAAGATTTTGGAAAGAGACAAGAATAAACTGCATTGAAAAGGCAAAGGGAAGGGCACCACACAGTCCTGCAGCCACATGTTTTTTCGGGCTCCCCATATGAGGCTGCAGAATTATGTCTTAACTCCTTTTTGGAAGGCGAGGGGCTGCCTCACCTCCAAGGAAAGAATATTCTGTAGCATAGCAGCAATAAGAGAAAAAAACTCTCTTCCTACACCCTGCATGACAGAGTTCTTTAACTGACAGGGTCCACAATATACCTTCCCTGCCTGACTGGGTGGGACAGGCTGATATAATGGAATGAAGCCAGTCCAATAGATAACCTTTCCCCATGCCATGCAGAGTTTTATAGGTCACAACCAGAATTGGACCCAGAAACAAACAGGCACCAACGTAATTCGCTGAGCAATGATGTTACACATCTGCCATCCTTTGGATACCCAATATAACTCATGTGGCTATAGTCTGTACCCAATGAAGCTTCCAGATATTTTTCAATGTAGAGTGCACTGCAGCAATCCAAATGGGAGATGACCATGAGTGATCAAGTAGAGAGCCTCCCTATACAAGAAAGGACATAACTGGCACACCGCACAGAGTTGAGTTAGCCACGGTTTCCACATGAGCCTGGATGAGGAAAAAAAAGATTTCATCTGGTTTTCCGGGATAATTCTGATAAAATGGAGTGGCTGTGGTTCCTCTATGTCCACAAGTTAGGGTTATCATCTTTGGTCTTGAATGTGGTGGTATTACTTCAGACAGATGCAATGTGTAATCTATGGTTCTCTTGGAATCATGGCTCCTGAGGAAATGGACTGTAAATGCCATCACCTGCACATTAGATCCATGTCTCTCCTGGTTGATTAAGCCCACTCGCCCAAAGATGATAACCCTAACTTCTGGATAGAGAGGAGCTGCTTTTTCTCATCCAGGCTCATAGGCATTGTGAAAGAACATCCACAGTATCACTCATTTCATCCAGGATGAAGATATATAATTGGCTATCCTCAGCGTATTGGTGATACCTCATCCCGTGGAGATGGATGATCTCACCCAGAAGTTTCATGTAGATTTGAAAAAGGAGGAGAAGGAGAACCAAAGCCCCATGGCACCCCATAAAGCAGTGGCAGTGAGTTGGATGTCTCACTGCCTACTAACACCAGTTTGGAACCAGTCTTGGAGGAAGGAAGTTAGCCAGCATGAAATTGTGCCACTCACCCCTAACTGGCCCAAAAGGATACCATGTTCAATAGTATTGAAAGCTAGTGAGAGGTCAAAAAGTGGATGAACCCCTTCTATACTGCTCCCACCAGTGATCGTTCATGAGCGAACCAATGCCATTTGGATCCCATATCCAGGCCTAAAACTTAACTAAAAAGGATCTAGGTAATCCGTTTCCTCTTAAGATCCTCTGGAATTGCACCACCACCTTCTCAACCATCTTTCTTAAATTGGGGACATGTGAGTTTAGATAAAAATTGTCCATAATGGTAGGGTCCAGTAATGGTTTCTTGAGTAGGGGGTACACTTGTACCTCTTTAAAAAGAGATGGTAATATCCCCTCCAACAAGGATGAATTCACCAATGCTTGGACTCA
Source organism: Pseudonaja textilis (assembly GCF_049901715.1). Taxonomy (NCBI): domain Eukaryota; kingdom Metazoa; phylum Chordata; class Lepidosauria; order Squamata; family Elapidae; genus Pseudonaja; species Pseudonaja textilis. The sequence goes on from NC_142008.1 coordinate 90,337,455, forward strand.
CCTATATGACACCTCTCGAGTGGGTTTAACCAATCAGGAGGTACATGGATCTAATGTGCAGGTAGTGGCATTTACAGTCCACTTCCCTTTTCTTTTCCTCCAAGAGAATCAAACATTTCCCAGATATGAACTGTTCTATCGCCAGGACAAAGCAGACTCGACTACTGGAGTTGAATTCAGCTCTTTATTAGCAAACAGTAACTTCAACTAAAGTCGGGCCGCGGCAGCCCTTTTTATAGTGGCTGCTTGCGGCTCACAACCAATGGCATTTATTTAAACTTCCTGCTGTTTAGGCGGCCAATCAGAGACAGTCGTTATTAACTAATCATTAAGCTCTGTGAACTAACCAATAGGAACCCGGTATTAGAAGTATGTACATGAATACACTACAGCCCTCCCCTCTTGGTTTGCTCCAATGTGACGTGACATAGTCGTGCAAGTAGGCGGGGCTCTTGTGAGTTCTTGTTGACCTGCGCAGTTCAGTCTCTGTGTTGGTCTTCGACGGTTCGGACAGACCTGCTGTCCTTTCTGCTCTTCTCTTTGGAACCTCCTGGAAGGGTGCCTCAGCCATGCCACTCCTGCCGTGCCTTGTTGGGTTGACTGGATTTTTTCCATTGTTCCTCTGCATTGTGTGCAGGCAGGTAGAGTCGGCTTGGCTGCTTCCTTCCTGGTTCTCCCCCAGCTCTCTTTGTTCGTAATTGTCTAATTGTAAGTAATTTTTATTTTTTCCTGGGTTTTCGGCTTCTGATTGGTGGTTTGTAATGGGGAGGTTTTCATTTCCTTTATTATTTAAAGGTTTCCCCCCCCCCTCTGGTTTTTTTATTACTTTCTGGTGCTGTTTGTGGAAATGTCTGTTCCATGTTTTGGGAAGTTTCGGTGTTGTGTTCGATGTGTCATGACCGTAATTGATCAATGTGTCTTTTCCATGATCTGCCATCCGTTGTTACTAGGCAGTATGAGCAGGGACCTGTGATTTGCATGATTGTTGCCGGTAACCACAATGGTTCTCTGGTAAGATTTTTTGCATATACCAGGTCGCCTGGCAAAAAGGAGCGGTACTTACTGGAAGAGTCTGGTGGCTTTTCGGGGTTGTAAGTGGGGTGTAATCTGTCCAAATAGGAGTGCAACTTTCTTCCCATTAACAGTTCAGCTGGGCTCTTGTTTGTTGCTGTGCATGGCGTTATATGTTGGATGGTGAGCATGGTGTTGATTTTTTCTTGCATGTCATTTCCTTCAAGTTTTTCTCATGCTTCTTTGGTGTAACGAACCATGCGTTCCATCCTTCTGTTCGCCGCCGGATGAGCTGGCGCTGTCAGAGCATGTCTGATTCCTTGTTCCGCGAGGAATTGTTCAAAAGCCAAAGCTGTAAACTGTGGTTCATTGTCCGATACTACTACACCTGGTAGACCGTGGGTGGCGAAGAGTTTCTTTAGTTGTTTGGTGACAGCTTCCGTTGTTGTTGAGCTCATGATGCTGACTTCTAACCAGTTGGAGTAGGCATCCACAGTGATTAGATAGGTATATCCTTTTGTGGGTCCGGCAAAATCTATGTGGATCCTTGACCAGGGGCCTCTGGGCATCTCCCAGTCAAGGACCGGTGCCAAAGGGGGAGTGGGTCTGGATAACTGGAATTTGTTACATGTTTTGACCCAGGTTTCAATGTCTTTGTCCATTCCTGGCCACCAGACATAGCTTCTGGCCAGGGACTTCATCTTTACCATGCCCGGGTGACCTTCATGTAATATGTTTAACACGTCTTCCTGTAATTTCTTTGGGACAACCACCCGATCTCCCCACAATATGCACCCTTTCTCAATTGACAATTCAGTTTGCCTGTTCTTAAAAGGTTTAAAAATCTCAGTTTTTTTTCATTTTCTGGACAGCCCCGACTTACCCAGTTCATTATTTGGGCCATCAGGGCATCCTTTGCTGTTTCTCTTGCAATATCCGATGCAGTGATGGGCCAATTTGGAATCGTTTCAATTTGCAGGGTATGCGTGGTGGGAGCTGGGTCGTCGTCATGACCTGGTAGTGGTGAATGGCTTAATGCGTCTGCGTGGGGTATGGCTTTTCCTGGTCGATAAATGAGCTTGTAATTGTAGGCTACGAAAAATTCCGACCAACTTGTCATTCTTGGAGACAGGATGTTGGGTGTGGCCCTGTCTCCGGCCAGGATTCCTAGCAGTGGTTTGTGGTCGGTAATTAAGGAAAATGTCCTACTGTATAGGTATTTGTGGACACGTTTTACCCCCGAGATGACGGCCAAGGCTTCCCTGTCCAGTTGCTGTAGTTCCTTTCTGTCTTGGACAACGTTTTGGAATAAAAGGCGATTGGTGCTTCTCTGCCATCTGGTAGTGTGTGGCTAAGTATTGCGCCAACGCCAAAAGGTGAAGCATCGCAGGTGACAGTCAGGGGTAGTGTGTCACTGTATTGGATCAAAACAGATTTAGATGTGATTAAGTCCTTGATTCTTTGGAATGCGGCTTCTTCTTGGTGGCCCCATTTCCAGGTGGCTTTTTTATCGAGGAGTCTATGTAGTGGTTCTGCTATTGTTGCCTTCTGCAGTAGAAAGACATGATAAAAATTAATGAGTCCCAAAAATGCTTGCAAATCTGTTTTGTTTTTGGGTCTGGGCGCTTCTTTTATTGCTCGTATTTTTTGGGGGGTGGGGTGAATTCCTGCTTCATCAATAAGATATCCTAGGAACTCAACCTGATTTGTGGCAAGTTGGCATTTTTCCTTTTTAACCTTGAGTCCTGCTTCTCTAAATTTTAACAAGACTGCCCTTAATCGGTCTTTTAGTTGTTTTTTGTTTGCAGCTGATATTAATACATCATCGAAATAGGGAACCACCCCTTTTAATCCTTGGAGGAGGCGTTCCATCAGGCTCTGGAAAACGCCGGGGGCCACGCTGACACCGAATTGTAATCTGTTGCATTTAAAGGCTCCTCTATGTGTTACAATAGTTTGTGCCTCTGCCACCTCAGAATCAACTGGTAACTGTTGATATGCCTGCGCGAGGTCGAGCTTCATGAAGATCCTTCCTCTCCCTAATGAGTGCAGCAGGTGTTGAACTACTGGGACAGGATATGTGCTCTGTTGCAATGCATGGTTCAGGGTGGCCTTATAGTCACCACAGATGTGCACAGACCCGTCTGATTTTATGTGGCTCACAATCGGGGTTTCCCCTCTCGCATAGTCGGTTGGCTCTAACACCCCTTGTGCAATGAGCTTGTTCAGTTGCTCATCAATTTTTGGCCTTAATGCAAATGGTATGTGTCTGGCTTTATGCCTGATAGGGGCTACATTTGGGTTTAGGCTAAATGATATAGGGGTCCCATGGTACTTGCCTAAAGTCCTGTCGAATACGTCATGGAACTCCTCCATCAGGTCTTTTTCCCAGTCAGTTGTGGCAACGCTGTTGATTCCTGTCACTTCGATTCCGAGAGGTTTGATCCATTCCAACCCAAGCAGGCTGGGGCGATCTCGGTCAACGATGGTCAATGGAAGAATTTCGGGGTGTTTTTTAAAAGTTACTTTGAAATGTCCTAATCCTACCACCGGTATTTTGTTACCTTGGTAGTCTTTGATGATCAGGCTTTGCTCTTCGACTTCTTTTCGCTGTATGTCTGGTATCAAGTTTTTTACTGTGTTCCATGATACCATTAATAAATATGAACCGGAGTCTACTTCCATCTCACATGGCTCCCCTTCTATCTGGATGTTGATTCAAACCTTCTTAGTGTTTGTTGTTCAGGACATCCCAATAGTGATTGTCTGATGTGTTTTCTCCTTTTCGTTGAGCCGTTGACTTCTATGTTCCCGGCTCCAGAGACTTCTCCTTAGTTGGCTTCTCCTTAGTTCTGGGGGGCGGGGGGTACTGCCTCGTCTTTTTGGACTATAGCTCTTTTTGTTTCGGCAGACCCTTGCAATGTGCCCCCATTTTTCACAATGCCTGCAGATGGCATCCAAAAAATGACACTCAGAACATGGATGATTTCCCCCACAACCTGCACACTGAAATTCAGGTTTTCTTCCTCGTCTCTCTTTCCTATTCCTTTCTGCATGGAGTCTGTTTATCTCCTCATCTTCTTCTTCAGAGTCGGTTGATGATTCAATATCTTCATGGTGAGAGGTTGTTGCAGTATGCTTCTGGGCTCCTTCTGTTTTCTTTCCTCTATTTTGGCTTGGGCTGTTTGTTGTTTTCATCTGCTTCATCTTTGCCACAGACTTCTTTGCTGCTTCGGCTGCAGTTGCTTCAGCAATGGCTTCATTCGCGGTGATGTTGGGTCGGTTTAGCAGTTTGCTCTGTAGGGTAGCGTTTCTTAACCCCAGGACTATGCGATCCCTCATGGCTTCATCCATGTTGAGGAACTACGCATGCTCCCCCCCAATGTCTCTCAGCGCTGCTACGAAGTCTCCAATACTTTTGTCTTCTTGTTGGTCACGCTTGTAGAATTCATGTCTTCTAATGAGGTTGGACACAACTGGTATGTAATGGTTTCTCAGCATCCGATTCAGGTCTGGCCATGCCATCTGTTTAACATCATTGGGTCTTGCTAATGCCTTCACCATTTTAAATATAGTCGGGCCGCAATGCGTCAGGAATACGGCTCTCTTCCTCTGGTTAGTGATTCCTTGCAGTTCGTTTCTTTCTAAGAACATTAGGAACCTGTCAATATATGATTCCCAGTCTTCTTCGGCTGGGTTGAACAGAGCGGGTGGCGAATTGTTGCCAGCCATCTCGTTGGTCTTTCGGCTGTCGTTGCCACGTGCTTACGGTCTTTGTTCCTCCGATCCCACCTTCGTCACCATTGTTCTGTCGCCAGGACAAAGCAGACTCGACTACCGGAGTTGAATTCAGCTCTTTATTAGCAATCCGTAACTTCAACTAAAGTCGAGCTGCGGCAGCCCTTTTTATAGCGGCTGCTCGCGGCTCACAACCAATGGCATTTATTTAAACTTCCCGCCGCTTAGGCAGCCAATCAGAGACAGTTGTTATTAACCAATCGTTAAGCTCTGTGAACTAACCAATAGGAACACGGTATTACAAGTATGTACATGAATACACTACACGAACGAAGGCAAATTTATGTGTCCCAGGATAGTGTGGCAGAATCCATTCTGGGTCGGTCACCAGGACCAGAGATTTTATCTTCCAAGCTTTTGGACTCATGCTGAAGCCCATCTTCACTTCTCTGGACTGTTCTATGTGTGGTATTTATATGGTGGCTGCTGTGTGTAGCTTATAGGTGTAGATTGGAGTACTGATGGCTGGCAAAAAAATACTACACACAACAGCCACATAAATGCCACACACAGAACAGTCCCTGAGGATGGGCTCCAACAAAATCTCAGAAGACAAAAGCTATGGTCCTAGAGACTGACCCAGAATGGATCCTGCATATCCTATGTGACTGGGTAAGCTCTCTCCTCAGGCATCTCTACAGAATTTGCACCATACTTGGTATCTAACTGGGAACAGATCTGAATGATTCTATCTCTCAGATGCTTGGAAAATTCCTCCTTGTGGTCCTGTAGGTAGGCCTCTGAGTTTCCCTTTCCAAGGAGAGTCTAGGATCACCCTAAGCATTCTGCAATAAGAGCACTTCGTGGCCTGACCTTGCATTTGGTCAAGTTTGTTCTTCATTTTCCTTCAGTGCTCTCTGCTCCCTTAACTCCATAAACCATGTGAATCACTCCTTGATTAGCTTTTAGATATTGAGATTTCAGAGCAAGAAAGCTATTATCTGTATCCCAAATTTGCTAATTGAAAAAAAAAAGGCAGTTCAGGATATATAAGCTCATGATTCCTTTTGATAAATCTGCTGTTCAGAATGCTCAATTATCAGTATAACCAAAACAGCACATTTAGTCTTTATTAGATGTGTGACCACATTCAAAATCTGCTGTTCCAGAAATATCAATTTCAAAAGAACATGCGCAAAATAGAATTCAAATAATGCAAAAATGTTATGATATTGATAGATAACCTCACTGGTGCTCTGTGAAGTATACTTACCATTCCAAGATGAAAAGCAAGGATATAATTCAGTAGCACAGCCTTTGCTTGTCATGCCACACTCCAGGCATTCATCCATTTATAACTTTTCTATCTCTAGTCTTTCCAGAGCATTATTCATCCCAGTTGAAGGGTCAAATCCCAGATTTTTTTCATCTGTCAGAAGTTACTTTATTCAAGTTACTTCTGAGAAAGGGGAGAAATACTGGGTTTTTGTATGATTTTGTATGAAAAGAGAAAGGTCAAGCAAAAATAATAAAATATTTAAGCTATTATTTAAAGAACACCCATTATCTTTCAATAAACGTAAGCGAATTAGAATACTTCTAAATGATGTAAAAATGAAAGTAAATTGCTTTTGTTTGGAGAGGGTCCTTCTAATTTGAAGCATTGGCCTGTAATTTATCTGAATGAGCTGCAGGTCAGATGATGTTATGCCTTTGAATAAAACCTGTTAGATGGAAAGGTACAGTCAGTTTCCTTTTGATTTATTGCTCTTATAAGCAGCTCTGTGGCTACAATCCTTTATAAGGTGTCAAATTTGTGTCACCACAGCATAAATCGGCTGTATGACCAGTGTAACACATCTAGGCTGTGGGCCGTGAATTTGACAGTCCTGTTTCATAGGTAAACCCAACATTGCAGGTAGCCAAAAATCCCCAATGCCACTATCATCAAGAAGGACCGATAAGAAAATAGAATGTGGTTTTCAGAGCTAAATGGTTTTGGAGAAAGAAGATTCAGAATTGAATATGTGTATCCTAAAACTGCTTGCAGACCTGTGGAATTAAAAGAAAAACATTCTACCAGTGTAATTATTAAAGCAAAAGCCAATTGCCTGGCAAATTAGGGGAAGGGGTGGCAGAGAAGGTTGTATGGAGAGTAGGACCTTCCTCTCTCTGCCTCATTCACTGTTATCCCTCTGAGGCAGTCCCCACAACAAGCACACTCAGGAGTACTTAACTCTACCTTTATCAGAGTTGGTATTCAGCAGGTTCTGACCAGTTCTGGAGAACCAGTAGTGGAAATTTTGAGTAGTTCAGAAAACTGGCAAATACCACCTCTGACTGGAGATTTTACAGTATCCTTCCCACGCCACGTCCACAGAACCGATAGTAAAAATATTTGATTCCCACCACGGACCTTTATTGTAAGGCTACATTAAGAGAAAGTAGCAAGGCTAAAAGTATTTCTCTCCCCTCCCCACTTTCCTTTTACTCCCTGTAAAACTAGGGAGATTCCCTTCTGAAACATTTCTCACAACATCCCTCTTTCTGTGGGATAAGACATTCTTTACACACTGGTTAGCCATATCTCCCAAGGTCCTTCTCACATACCATTACATTCACTGAATTTACAGAATGAGACTTCCGGATGTTAGATATTGTAAATTTCTATTTCTAACCCTTCTATGATTTCTCCTTGCTTCTTTTCCAGCTTTTTTTTTTCTCACCATGAAGCATCTTCCAACAAGAAAAAATAGGACTAATTCCAGGAAATCTTTTGACTAGGGAATGTGCATCTTTAAGTACCCTGAAATCTATAGAGAGATGATTTTGATGCTAAATAAAAATATATGAACAATCTGCTGATGTAGAGCTGCAATACTTAATAGTGAACACCAAGTGGAGCTCAAAACTGTATATATCCTGCTCATGATTCTGAATATTAAACTTGCTTACAGAAGATTTCTATAAACAGCTCAATTGTGAGTCTTCAGTTTAAAAGGCTGTGATGGGATGATGATTGGAAATTATTCAGGAACAGACTAAATACAATGAATTCAGTAAAAAGCAACAAACAAGTGCATTGCTGTAGGCAGCCAGGTATCTGCTGAAAATCCTAAGGATGGCAATTTGACAATAAATGAGAAAAGGGAGATAAAGACATGAAATGTATATTTAAAACATACAAGTGCACCCACCCACATACATGTGTGTGTGTGTTTGTGTGTGTGTGTGTAGCAGGGGGAAAATAGCATATTCTTTCCCTTGTGCACATTTCTTTTGTATAAGACAAGCTTACCTTTACATTGCGAAAATTTTCCTGACATGGAAAAAACATGTAAAATTGTATGTTATTAAGCAAAGATTAACCTATGATAATAACAATACAACAATGCAGATATAAAACACATATCAGCTGTATTTTTTGGTCTGTATTTATTATATATAAATATATGTGATCCAAATTAGCATTTAACTATAGGGAGAGTTTGCATGTAATTATAGGTAGTCCTCAACTTACAACAGTTCATTTAGTGACCGTTCAAAGTTACAATGGCACTGAAAAAAGTGACATGACTGTTTTTCAGTTACAACCCTTGCAGCATGATCAAGTGATTAAAATTCAGACACTTGGCAATTGATTCACATTTATGACTGTTGCTGTGTCCCAGGGTCACGTGATCACCTTTTGTGATCTTCTGACAAGCAAAGTCAGTGGGGAAGCCAGATTCAACCTGGCTACTAATTTATTAACTGCAATGATTCATTTGACAACTGTTACAAGAAGGGTCATAAAATGTCACAAAGCTCACTTAACAAATGCATCACTTAAAAACAGGAATTTGGGGCTCTATTGTAGTCATAAGTCAAGGACTACCTATAAAAAGAAAATATGTGGAAATATGTGCCATTAATAATTTGACCCCCAGCCAAAAGGACAATTTGACCACTTCTACCGAATCTTTGCAAGGATGAGAAGTGATGATAAGGATCATCTAATCCTATTTCCTCCCAGTGCAGGGTTTGGCTATCAAAGCAGTCACACAACAAGAAGTCATCCAACATCTCTTCAAATTCTTCCAGTGGAGGAGTGTCCATCACCCCATGAGGCTCTCTGTTCTATTATTAAAAGCTCTTGTTTTTAGGAAATTTTATTTATTTAAAATTTTTATATACCTGCCAATTCTCCAACCAACTCCAAGCAGCTTCCAGTCCAATGATATCCAATCTGCTTCCATTTATCCATATTTCTATATCCATATTTATTCAGTGAGGAAAAAAAAAGACTATGAAAGGACAAGAATCCTCCTTGCCATCTCTCCAATACTAAGAGAAGTTGGGGAATTGGAAGAGCGATCCATGACTTCAAATTCTCTTTGATACCTGATGATGGCAGTGTTGTTGTTCTTGTTGTTGTAATCCCAATAAACTGGACAACCCAGAAAAATCTTTGTGGCAAATTCATTTGTTCGGTTAAAATATATGGTTTATTTAGTTTTGCTTTATTGAGCCCAACAATAATAATGTGTCTATTGTGGTGTATTGCATATCATATTATATGAACCCAATTGTAGCTTATTCAAAAATGATGGTGGAAAAATCATGGTTGGGCTGGGATGTGACCTCTTGTATAGATCACCTCCTTGCCATCCATCCTGAATAATTTTGTTTGTGTTGTTCAACTGGCATGCCAACTGGTTCCAACTCAACTGTGAGTTGAGCTGATAATGCCAATTTCCACAAGTAGCTGTTTGCACAATTCTTGTCTGCTGAAGCCCAAGTTGGATTTTATAAACTTCCTATAAAACATGTTCTCAGCTTTTGGATCACTTCCAAAACATATGTCCATTATTTTTGGAGAAAAAGGCTAAACTGCTCTTTTTTAAAAAAAAATCCCTTTAAAAACAGGAATGGAACAGCAGCAGCAAAATCAATACAAAGATGGACAATAAGATCCACCATCATTCTAGCTGGGTGCAGCAATGGACACTGATTGTAGTGATTTTTCTGTTAATCTCCATGGCAATGTCAAAAAAGGGCTTCTGTGTAGTGGGTAAAACAGGTGAAAGGGAACTCAACTGGAAATTTCCTTATGTCCCACCGCTGTAAAGTGCCAACTTGTCTATAAGCCTTTTTATTTTGGCCATGCCAACTTACCTATCAACCTTTTCGTTTTGGGAGATGTGTCTAACACTGTCCCAGAATAGCACTAGATACGAGCTCAAAATTAGTCGAAGTGACAACACTGCAAGACATTTATTTTCAGTATGCTTGTTAAACTGTCAGTGTCACTCTGAGAGTTTCTGTGGGAGGAAAGGTGTCAGGTCCTGGATTTACAGGCTCCCATCTCCCAACCTCACTCTATCACATCAAGAAAAGCATTAGGTCGATGCTTTTCCCAATTAGCAAGTGGAAGTGGGATCCCTACAATGCAGCCTTTTGCACTCACACGCTACACAGCAAGGACATCACCTTCTGACCTCTTTACTGAAAGATAACAGAAATCAGCTGTCAAGACAGAGTAGATTACTGTATACTGGCCTACTTTTCTTTTAGTAGAAGAAGTTAAAGTAGCTCCCTGGAATATTGTTTTAAAAGGGCTCTTTTCATAGCACTGCTTTGCCTCCCATGTTTTGCATGGAATGTGTGTACCTACCTTGTTCATGAGGTTCCTGACGACAAGCATTCAGAGGAGAGATTCTTAATACAAATGAACCTACCTGGGTAATAGAAACTTTGGGTTTCTAGTTACATCCAAGTTTCCACATTTTTGGATGCAAGGTTTTTGCAAGGGTTACTTTTTGTGCAGTTGAACACTAGTAGCATCTCAATATTCCTGCCTTTAATGTTTATGATTTGGGGATATGGTATTTTTCATTGTTCTTCACTAAACACAATAAACATTTCAGAGAAATTGCATTTTAGAAAATAGTTTTATTCCCATGATAATGATGGGTTTGAATTATTGAAGCATTGAAGAACCAGTTGTATAACGATGAGGCAAAAACTTAATAAAATTTATCTTCTATTGATAATAACCTTTCTCTTTTGCTCCCCACTCAAATTAAGCAACAAAACAACCCAAAGAGGAGACTAAAACCAAAAGGTACAAATAGGATGGGGATGAAGATGATCAGTCTTAATTACTTGTAAGTTCAACAACATATTCTTTAAAATATCTTCTCCACCACCCCTTTTTCTCCCCAGAAACTCCTGTTTGTAAGTCTTTTGGCGAAATCATTCATTACAAATTTGGCCAACTAATTTTATCTCAAGGAACACTACAATAAATAATATAAAGTACACTCTCTTAAAATAATCTTATAATTTGATATATTCTTCTTGTTCAAAGCCTATTTGTAACCCTTTTGTCTACTGCAAAGAAACAAACTCAATTAAACAGTTAACAACTTGGTAGAGAGTTTATGAATCTGCAACTTTTTATCTCCACCGAAGCAGCAGAAAATTGTTAAATCCATCCCAGAACAAACTTGAACATATAGGTAGAGTAATAGATCTCCTATTGTCTTTCATATGGAGAACTTTGAAGGCATGGCAAGAAGGGAAAACCCTAAAATTAATTTGGATTTACAGAACTTAAAATAACCTGTTCCTATCTCTATTGGTATTTAATCACTTGGACACAAGAAGTCAGGGATTGCTGAAATTGAAGTTCACAGAGCAGAAAAATTAAAGCAATATATGCGGCTGTTGTGTCTAATAGAAAGATTATCCATTAAAGTGCTATGGGTGTGCAAAGCTCTGGAATAAGAGGCAGCAGCTTAAAATAAGGAATCAAAGATACCAGTAAACCAGAGAACTTCAGTTTCAAGGATAGGTGAGGAGGAATTACATAATTGGACCAAACCAATAGCAAAGCTCTGGGGAGATTATCTATTTTCTTTCCTTTCCTTTTCCCTATAGCAAAAAAGGACCAAAAGGATATCAAGTCAATAATTCTGCCACTAACCATCAGGTCAAAACCTATCAGGATCAGCCACCCCCAAATCATTGCAAGATGTCATAAATCCAAAAAAATATGCCTCATTTCGCCAACCTGTATTTCTGGTTAACAGTTATTCCTATGTATTGCAGCAGTTTCATTTCAATTCCTTATACTTTCTTGGTAGATTAATAGGCAGGCTGGATTTATATGCCACAATGCCCTCCCTTTTTCCTACTAGTTGAATATGCCAAAATCTTACCAGCTTTATCAAAGAAAGATGACAGTCCTTCTTATCTTGGAGACTTTCAGATATGTTGAGCTAGGACTCTCTGAATCCTTAGTTATTGGCACCACATTAAAGAAGGTTGCCCAAATCCAAGGATCTGATTTCGGCCCATTTTTTTTATTATTTCTTCCTCCAAATAAAACCAAGTTTCCAGTATCTTCCTTTCTTGAATATTTCTACAACCAATATTCTAACAGAGCCCGGGGCATATAATTTATAAACAAGGGCAGAGCAGTCTTCAGAAATGATATGCAAGTGCTTCAGTACTCAAAGGAGATTAAGCACAGCACTTCTCCACTATACATTAGCCTCCCTTTTTTCCAGGCTTCCATCCAAGTCTTAATGAATCTATTCATTCAAAATTAACATGACACTTAAAGCAGTGGCACCTTTTTTTCCTCTAGGGTCACGTAGAAGCCTGAAATATCTATAGAGGAGAAACTCCTGAGGTCTCTGTGTTATTTAGAAATAACAATGGTTGCTTACAGTTCCATGCCACAATAATAAATCTTAGTAACGAGCAATCCTCTTAAGTGTAAGTAAGTACAGGATCTGGCTGATTTCAAGAAAAGTTAAGCAAAGTTGATTAAAACTACTTAGAGAGCAACAATAATAAATTACCTCCATATTGTTGCAAAGTAAACCACATGGATGTATCCATGAAGTCATAATTCTTACCTGTTAAAATCCTTTTAAAGGAAGATCCTGGGGACTAGAGGCAGGAAGTAGATTTGGACCCCAAAATTTATATTCTTAAAACATTGGGCTGGGTAAGAGAGAGTCTATCACAGCATAACTGATAATGGTAGGAGCAAGCAGCTACAAATTCCCCACTATGGATATAGTTAACATGTTCTGCCTTGATGATCATCCCTGGTCCTCCCCTGGCCCTCCCCTAAATCCAGCATGTTTCTGGACCTGCATATGAGTAATCAATAGTAACAGATTTAGGACTCTGACTTAACCCATGCCAATTCTTCTTATTTCTGTTTTCTCTCCTGGGGGCCATATGTTTGTTGCTTTACCTGAAATTTGTCTAGCATATTATCAGAAGAGGAAGACAAGCTAATTACCCAAGTTCACCAAGGAAGAAAGAAGCAATAGCAGAATGGGTCAACACACAAGCTTACCACAAGAGAAGGCACCTCCTGCAGCAAAGACAAAGGAGACTAGCTAGCCTTGCCTCCTTGTGGGCTCAGGGGAGTGAAAGAGCTGCCCTGCCTTGCCTTTTATCTGCCCCATATCTCAGGCCAGGCTATCATACATGCTGGAAAGAGTTTTCCAAAGTCAGTAATAAGAGCCAGACAGCAATTTACAGGGAGGTCAACGACTTTCTCTCTGCCAGGCACATGGCACATACCACACGTACATGCATGCATTCTGTATGTTCAGAATCTGTTCAGCATGCAAAATACGAACCGAAGGGCCCTGAGCAGAGGCACTGGAGGGCTGAAGCACTTAAGGCAGCCTTCTCCAACATGATAACTTCCAGGTGTGCTGGCTGGGAATTATGCAGTTATCGCAACAGGCCTGGAGGTTGTCAGAATGGAGAAGGCTGATTTAAGGTGATTTGTGTTGTAATTCTTTTCTAGGCACTGGAAAAGATCTGGCAATGAACAAATCTTGGGAGAAAAATTGAGAGTTATCTTTTTCTCCCTTTCCCCCACGGTGGCGGGCTGGTTGCAGCACCATAAGATAGCAAAGGAAGAGATCTGTGGTAGTTTAAATTGATAGAGGAAAGGAGACCATCTTCCTCCAGAAGCTGTTTGGCTTTGGCTGGGAACAGGAAAGAAGGACTTTAGAAGAGCCAGTCTATGGTCACTGTCCACGCCAGCCATTCCCCAAACATGTGGGGTAATTTGAGGCACCAGCGGAGACCAATCTTCTCCCTGTCCTCAGGGAATCTGTCCCCACTCTTCCAGCCCTGAAGTATAAATAATTTAAGGTCAATGTGAATTCATCATGATCTTGTGGGAAAGCCCAGGCAGTGCTGCTGGCAGGATGAGGATGTTAAAGAAGTTGTTGGCACAAATGGCAAAGAGGGAATGGAGGGAGTCCCCAGACAAGGAGGGGCATTGAGTTACAGGCCTGGTCAATGATGGTGTGGTTTGGGGGTGCAAACACTACAGCCATCAAGCTCTTCCGTGGAGCTGAAGGCCAATCTCTTAGGGACAGCCGCTGTCACTCCCAAAGGTCTGAGTGGGAACAAGCTTCTCTCTAGAGGGATAAAAACCTGCCCTTGAGGCCTTAACGAATATAAGCATCACGCCCCCAGTCTTCCACATTGTTTTGGTTATGACCTAGAGCTTCCATCTCCTCCTCTTCCTCTTCCTGGCAATAGCGTTCCCGCCCTTTTCCCCGCCCACGCAGAGACCGGTTATGGTTTTGTCGGTCAGGCTCCTCAGCTTCCAGGGAGCCTTGGCACTGAGGGGGACGATGACCGTGGCCCTGGAAGTGATGAGGCTCAGGTTCTTCAGCCTCCCAGGCACCCTGGCGGTGACTCAGGAAAGGAGGCTCCGGCTCCTCATAAGGGTCAGTTTCGATATCCATGCAGGAATCCGTTGGATCAGTGTAAGCAGAATCACGACTGCCCGGCATCTCTGAATCAAAGGTGTCTTGTCGGGAAAGGCCTCGGGCACCCAAGTGAGAAGGAGGCACCATTGAACGGATCTGGCCATGCCCCATTGGCTGCCCTGTGTAGCTGTGGAGGCCAGGATGCTTGGGGTCATGAGGCTCCTCCCCATGTACCAAATAGGGTCCCTGATTGAAAGAAGCAGATTTCGCACACCATGCAAACGAACAGAAGAAAAAGATAAAACAATGTTAGTGCAGCCACCACACAGCAGCAATAATATCCTCCAACTGGTTAGAATGAGACATTCTTGAACTCTAGTCTTGTGAATCACCCTAGATTTAAGAAAGCAATCAGCCTTCCTCTCCTCAGGCCAAGACAGACCATTCTCCTTTGGCAGTATTTCCTCTTCTTTCTCCCCAAACAGATGAACAAAAAAAACCCCCATGCATCTTAATGCCAAAGAAACTTGCAAAGAAATAAAGATGGATAACTGAGGGACTGAGAAATTAGGGATGTCGGGACAGTGATTTGGAACATTAGTGCTGCTGGTTAAAGTCCAGACTTAATGGCATAAAGTGTACTTTTAGGCAATAATGTATATTACTTCACTTACTTCAACAGAAAACAAACCATGCCATGCTGTATTTTAGCTCTCCAAACTAGGATCTAGAATTTTGCCCCCAAATTCTTCCCTGAATGGAATCACCAGGAAAAAGGGAAGTAGCTTCAGAGAAGAATGTTGGTTCTGGCATGTTGTCAGAAATTGCTGTTTAGATGTCGTTTTGGACAAGTTATGTAGAATCAATATGAACTAGAACAGGAATGAGAATTTTCTGGCCCTCCAATTGGATTTTTCTTACCACTACTCCTTCCAGATTTGGCTATGTTTCACTCCTTTTACTCCACACACATACATACATGCATGCATACATACATACAAACAAAACAAACAAACATGTACATGCACACAGGTAGTTATACAGAAAAATGAGACTTTTCTATTGTTTCTATAAACATTAGAAAGACTTACCACTCAATTTGATAACCTGCAAGATTTCAGCATATATAGGACATGTTACAACAGGTAGTCCTCAGCTTATAACCACAATTGAGCCCAAGATCTATATTAAGTGAGGCAATTGTTAAGTAAGTTTTGCCCCATTTTAAGGCCTTTCATGCCACAATTGTTAAATGACTCACTACAGTTGTTCAGTTAGTAGCACATTGTTAAGTGAATCTAGCTTTGCCATTGATTTTGCACATCCAAATATCACAAAAAGTGACTCTTGGACATGGCAACCATCATAAATATGAGTCAGTAGCCAAGTGTCTAAATTTTGATCACAGGACCACGGGGAGGCTGCAACGGGTATAACTGTGAAAAATAGTCATGGGTCATTGTTTTTTCAGTTCTGTTGTAATTTTAAATAGTCACTGAATGAATTGTTGTAAGCTGAGAACTACCTGTACCTGGATTTTTGTCAAGTTCTGACACAATGCCATTTATATAGCTAATTAGTAGATCATTAGTCCATTGAGTCTCATCATGCAGACCCATAAAAAAGCAAGGGAGGCCAAATGGGAAAAGGAACAACTTAAGGATCAGCTTCATAGATATGGTTACCACTTCAGAGCCTGCACTGTTCTAAAACAAAAAGCATGTGATGTTTTTCATCATATACTCAAACATCTATTTGAAACAAGGAAAGCTCAAGTTTCTGAATGATAGGAACAGATTACCTTCACTCCTGAAAAAAAAAAACTATTATAGTCATGGTGCAAATTCATATTTTCAGCTAAAGAAAGAAACACATTAGATGAGCCCCCATACCAGAAATTAGTTCACGAGGTTTACTAGGTGCAAAGATGAGGGTCCTTGTTAAAGTAAAAATATAAGACATTGCATAATCTGATGTGGACAGTGCTGATTCTGATAGTTTGATGTTGACTTGTCTACTAATTGCTAGGAAGCTAGAAGGGATGTTGTTTTGATAAGTTGCGACAGTGATTAAGTTTTTAGGCAGTATATTATTTGGAGAGGCAGTAGTAGTGAATTTTTTTTTTAGATTAATCTCACTCCACTAAAGCTTCCCCAACCCTGGTGTATTCTAGATGTGCAGAAGCTCAACAAAGGGAATTTTCAGCACACTGAAAATTCACACAGTTGAGTTGAAACCAATACATCTGAGGGGTATCAAATTGGAGAATAATTACCTTTTGAGTACATCCCTTGTCTACATTCTTATGCTCTGTTTAGGAATATAATAAGAACAAAGCATGGCAAAGGAGGTGAATAGTTGTGCAAATTCATCCAGGAAAAAAATGGCAACAACTGGCACCTTTGTGGCATAGTAACCCAGCTTTTGCATTCATGTACATACATTGGCAAAAAGCTTGGTCAATTCTTGCATGGCTTGTCAAGAAAGTGAAGGAAAATGAATGCCTTTATGACTTCTGTGATACCATTTTACTATGATTAAAATAAACTACAATATCTTCCCTCCAGACCCAACATTCTTATCTCAGTGTCCTAGCAAGTAATGCTTGTTGAGACAAAGGCAGGGGAAAATGTAGACACATAGGAAACCTGACAAAGCCATCCTTTCAACAAAATTAGTATAAATTTTGAAAAGGCAGAGGGGTCTTTAGCAGAGAGATTCATCAAAGATGTGTAAGGCAGAGAGCAGAAGAAGAAACAGAGAGCGATCACCTTCAATGAACAGCAGTACAACAGTCCTTTGAGGGCAAGAGGGAGCCTTGTTGTGGGTCTCCCTTATTTTTTTTCTTTCTGGAGCAACACCCCAGTTTTTCCAGAAAGCTATAATTCATGTTCTTCAACCCGGATAGCTCCACTCAGCCCCTCGTCCAGGCTGCCCCTCCCACCCCAGAACCCCAGGTTGCGCTTGAGGGAGGTCAGCACTTGTACCTGGAGGTTGGAGACCGGGGCAGGGCTCGCAGCCAAGGCAGCAGTTGCCATGGTGCGGGTTAGCAATGGATTAGGTGGATTACTGCTAGGAGGATGGGTAGCCTTCCAGTAGGCTTCCAGGTATTCGGCCAGGTGTTCACAAGCATCTTCCAATTGGTTTTCATCCAGAATGATGTCAAACATTTCCTGCAGAAAAACAGGATGAAGAGTGGCAGTAAATTGGTCCAATGAGAGAAATAGAGAGATGGGGGTGGGGTGGGAAATGGGATGGAATATCAGGAGTAGCAGTAAGCAAAGGAGGAAGTAGGCAGATCTTATGAATAGAAGCCAGTGGGCTGCAAAAGTAAGTTTTTAAAAGCACAATCTTCTCCAATTTTCGGAGGGTAAACCATGGGAGATGACAGCAAGGAATTGAAGAGGAGAACTACAACGTGATTTTTCTGTACCACCTAAATTTACTTAAACCTTTCAGATACTATAACAGATACTGTCCCATTACTGTATTGAAAAACTATTCTGGTGCAAGTGCAAATGGCCATTGTAAGAGAGAAAGGGAATTTCCAAAGGGGAATTTCTGGTGATTTCCAAAGATGGTGGCCTACAATTCCTGATACGCTTGGCCAGCCTGCTCATACAGAGGAAAAGCTGACCAAAAACATTTTACCACTAGTAAAAAATAGGAATATATATATATATATATATATATATATATATATATATATATATATATATATATATATATATATATATTCTTCTTCTTCTTCTTTTTTCTTCAGCGTTTGTCTCGCGCTCGGGCGAGGTCCGCTAATGTCCTTGAGTACTGCTTCCACACCTCTCTGTCTGCCACGTGTGTCGGGTCTGCCTTCGCGATCTCTAGATATATATATATATATATATATATATAGATAGATATATATAGATATAGATATAGATATAGATATAGATATATATTCCTATTTTTTACTAGTGGTAAAATGTTTTTGGTCAGCTTTTCCTCTGTATGAGCAGGCTGGCCAAGCGTATCAGGAATTGTAGGCCACCATCTTTGGAAATCACCAGGAGTAAAAACTAGGCTATACATGATACTGAGCACAGAAGAGTCATAATAACTTCCCTACTTGGCTTACTTTGTAAGCATGGGCAGAGATACAGAACTTATCTAAGGAATGAAATATCACAACAGAGGCTGAAATGTGAAGTTTGGTACCACAAACATAAGGCAGGGCAAACTGGTGATGGTGAGAAGAGGGCTAAATGCTTCATTTGCATGGTGTACTTGGGATTGGAAACATGGAAGGAAGGGAGAAAATAGTTGAAGAAGTCCTGACCATTAGGCTGCTGCACCCAGTGAGAGAACTTACTGGGGGACATTGTGCCAACTTGTCTGATGCCACCATTTGCACATTCAAGTGCTTGGCTTGGGATTTACCTCTAGATTTCACCAACCTTTGCAGCACCTGTTGGAGAAAGAATGGGAGAAAGGTATCTCAGGGCCCAAAAGAATGAAGACAGGATCAGAACAAACCAAATATTAAAAGAGAGGAAGATACTTCCAAGGAACTCTTGCTAGCATCCTTCTCCTGAAGGAACCCTTGCAAATGTATAAACACTTATATATAGGTAAGAGGTATTCCTCTGAACACAGAGCCTTTATTCATCAGAGTAAATAGTCGCAGAAAGAAGACTACATTTCACATTATGGAGATGAAGTAGCAATTTGCCTTGTCATGCGCGAGACAAATGATTGTGTCTCTTCTTGATATTTTAAATAACTCCTCTGAGCCTGAAGAGTTCCTGAACTAGTTGGGCCAGTGTCACAAGTTATTTCCTTATGTGCAAATGGTTTGAAAAGAAGCAAACAAAAGAAGCTACAAATGAATTTGTATGAACTATGTGATGTCTTTACATTAACAGAGCATAATTCCACTTATGCATGATCATACTCAATTTTAAGGAAACTATGCTCAGAATAAGATCAAGTCTTTCAAAAGAGAAAACATGAAACACAAATAGCCTGAGGTGAAAACTGGAAAATTCTTTGGTCTTTGCTGCATTCAGGGACCAGGACTGGACCTGCTCTTTCTTCCATCTCTTCCGTAGCACACTTTTCAGTTTTTTCCCCTTGATCAAGATTTCACCCAAGCCTTACTTATATTATGATCTTCCCATCACAAAAGACAGGTTACAATTATAAGCACTTAAGGAAAACAACATTGGCAAATTAACTACTTTTTACATTTCTTCTGCTATTAGTGGTTCTTATTTTTAATTTAAACCATAGAGATATTCATTAAGGTCCATGGAAACCAGTAGTAAGATATGAATGTGCATATTTCTTAAATAAATAAACTCATTAAAAAAGCAGCCTCAGCACTATCAGAATCATGCATGCAGGTACTTCCAAAAAGACCAGCCTATAGTCACAGGCCAAGGAAGGCAAGTTATGCAATTTTACTGAATTTGTTGAAACGGGTTTTTGCATAAACCAGTAGTTTTAATAATATAAAAGAAAAAACAAGGGAAAAATATAACTAATGAAAAGTAGGAAAATAAGATTATAAAAATATCTTATGCATTTTAGATCATTTTAGGAATGTTATATTTTCATTTTCTAGGCTGTTTAACATCTTTCCCTTTAAGAACAGCATTTCTGCAGGAATAACAATCAACAAAAGAAGTGCTGTAATTCATTAGAGACAGCACAGAATTTTCATGCAAAAGTTCACAAATTCAATCCCTGACACCAAAAGGACTGGAAAAGATTCCTTCCTGAAATCATGGAGAACAGTGGCAGCCAATGAAAACAGTACAAGGTAAGTGCCCCACTGGTTCAGTTCAACTATTTCTGGCTTCTATGTAACTTATGCATTCTCCTCTATAATTTAGCATTAACCAGTTTCCGAAAGAAAAATATTTATATATCTCTTATGCATTCCTTCTGGGATAAACATTCCTATATGCTATTCTCACCTGCACATGCCCTACTGAGGTACCATAAGAATTTTCTAATTTATTTTGGCACCAAGCCCCTCTATGATCACCCACCTTTCTTTCCCAAACCAGGTGGAAGGTAATTTGTTAGTAGAATCAGATGGAAGAAAAAGGGAATTTGTTCACCTTTGGGGAAGATATTTTGATGTAGACAATAATAGGTGCTAATGAGGTCTTGGAGAGTTGAGCTGGATGATTAATGGTGTCTGCATCCAAGGCAACCAGTTGTAATGTTCGAGCCAATTCAAAGATGCGCTCTATCTCGCTCTGTACTTCAGCTGCCAAGGCAGAGAGCAAGCAGCAAAGGAGAAGACAAGGTCAACACTGTCATGGGAAAAATACAGCAGCAAGATTCAACTGCCCTGTGATCGTTCTAGAACAATCTTTCTCAACCTTGTTTTCTTCTGAAGAACTGGACATTCCAGTTATGGAATTCTGAGAAATAATATCAACAGAAAAGGAAAACAACAGATTTGGGGATATCTTTACTGTTCCCTTCTGTAGCATTTGTTCAATGCATGAAATATAATCAGTTATAATTACTCCACAACTCACTATTTTCACCGATATATTTAGGCACCGCAGCTGTAGTGCCCATCATTGTGAGATTGTATAAGAGGCTGCTTATGAAAAAAAGATACATTTATCACATCTGCCAATTTTATAGGACAAACATTAATTCTTTTCATTTCTGAATGATCAACAGTCAGTCTGATCCACTAACAGTTTGGTTTAAAGCCATCCCTCAAACAAAGGAAAGTAAAATAACTGCCAGCCAAAAGAAGCAAGTATAACTAAGAAGGCCAAATTTTAATTCACAAAGCCTAATCCAGGAAGATACCCCCCAGGGCATTAATAGGAAGTATCTAATCCTTCCTCATTGCTTCTAGGATAATTTTTAGTGGAGTTTATGCCACATTAGGACAGTAATGTGGGAAATACACCATGTGGAAATGCTATCTGCAGTCCATAGTGATCTTGTTTTAAATATTTCTATTTGTGTTTATTTTTTCTTGTAAGTTTTCAATTTAATATGTAAAAATGCTATGACATCGGTATGGTAGTCTTTCTCAACAGTCCAACTGTGTGGAACTCCCAGAATTTTCCAGGCAGCATAACCATTACTGAGAATTCTGGGAGTCAAAGTCTGCAAACCTGCAGGGTACCAAAATTGGAAATGGCAAATACAGGAAATATCCAATAAATAAATAAATAGATAAATAAATAAATCTAAATATAGAATCTGTAACCTTTTACAACCAAGCAATTTCTCTAACAGTGTTAGAGCATTAAATCTATTTAAAGATAAGTCCCACTGAATTTAACTGGTCTTCTCCCAAGTAAATATGCATAGGGCTGCAAGCAAAACATTTAAGCATTGTTGCTTTTCTTATGATTGCCATGAACTGAAAACAAAAAACAACATTATTTTTTGGATTTGGTTTGCCTCATTAAGACCCTAGGAAATGAATGAAAGTGAAAAATGAGATTGATACGACTCTGCATTTTTCATCTCCCAAACACAATTAAAAATCCAAAACAATGTTTTAAACATTTTAGCAAGAGTGAAGCGTATTTATTGTTCTGGTTTTGAACCCACCCCCCCGCCCCATTCTTTTAAACATATTTCCCATGCTGAACTTAAGCATGTTAAATTGGCACTTGGAAGGAACACTGGAGAACTTGTGAAGTTAAAGGTTACATACCCAAGACATCTGTATCAGGAGCACAGAAAGGAAGAGGATGCGCAGACACAAGGAAAGGAAAATTGTGGGAAAGGGGGGGAAAAAGAGAAGAGTGAGTCGAAGTCATTGGGAAGCAGCAGAAGATGCCTACAGGTCTGATGAAATCACAACATGGGGAGGATTAAAATAGAGAAGGCTGCTGACAAACCCAACTGCTTTCTCCTTTTGCAATTGTTGGTTGAGAAGGAACATTCTTCCTCATGCACAGAAGTGTATGTGATTTAAAGTGCACCCTATAATACTTCTGATATCATTGTCCATGCTCTGCATATTTTAGGGTGCGCCCACTTCCATTCCTGGATATAGATAAATTCATGTTGTTGTAGAGACCATCCCAATGCCCTGCTCAAGGATTGTGTCAAAGGGGTTCTGTCAGGGAGAGGGGAAAAAAGAGACAACTACATTTTTTGTAAAGAAAAAAATCAAGTAGCATCCAGGAAAAGATATTCTCAACTGATACAGATTAGAGTTAGACAAGGCGTACCATGCAAAATGTTAGTGTAATGTGACCAGCCTTCTCTTCCCTCCCACTATTTCAACCGAAAAAAAAAATTCCTGACAACAATTTTTTAGAAGAAAACGAAGATTGGAAGTTTTCTTTCAGGATCTCAACTTAACCTTACCCAGACTGGAACGAGTACTGGAGCGCTCAATGATGGTGTGTTTGCTAGGATTGTTGAGGACTGAGCGCTTAGCCAGAGAGATATCAGCTGTCACGCGTGTGATGGATATTCTGTAGAAGACACAGAGGGATGAGTAGCTGAGGAAGTCAACTTAATTTGCCAAGTATTCCCACCAGATCACTAGGGTGTTTTTTCTGGTGCTAGAACCAGAAAAAGGAACCTAAATATCTGCCAATGGACGTTTAATAAACTCAGCCCACTTAAACCAAACAAACTGGTTTCTCTTCATGAATTAGGAAAGGAGTTTTTAACAAACCACAAAAAAAAAACAACTAACATCTTTCAATTTTTATTTCAAAAAGAACTGTCTAACCTTCATCTCCTGGAAGAAAGAGGGAAAAATGTTTTGTAGTCAGTAAAATGCAGGAAAACTTGTAGAAATTCTGGAAGGCAGAAACTCTGTACCAACCCTCCCGTATCTTATGACCTCTACTTGGATTTTTTTCCTGAAATCACATAGATGTGGCCATAAGATTTCCAGGTTTCCCCCAAGACCTTTCTTTTTTCCCCCAAGGCTCCTGCTCACACCTGCCATCAAATCGGCGTTTCAAGAAATCAAATAAGGCTTTCTGCATCATGTCTGTCACCTAGGAAGATAAAAGGGAAGGGGAGAAGAGGTATACAGAAGTTAGAATCCAAAAGTTTGTATATTTGCAAAGTAAGATGGGTACAAAGGTTTATGCCAGCATTTGATAAAAATTTGTCTAGTAGACTTTGGGTGTAAAACTTTTGGATATGTTGTAATTGAAATGAGCTGCCCTAAGATGAGGCATCAGCTCTCACTCAAATCATGGAAGGGTGCTGGATTGGAGTGACTTCTTTAGGGGTTGATATTGTATTCAGCATTTGATGTTCTACATGAAACCGCAGGTCAAAAAGTGAGCAAACATAGGACTGGGAGTACATTTGATTTCACTTCGTTTAACGACTATATCTAATAATTTCCCAGTTCTGTTATAAATTAAACATATAAATTTGTCCTGTGGACTGCACCAAAGCTTGTGAAGGCTACATATTATACAATGTTTTCAGGAGATGTACCTCAAATTTGAATGATGAATTGGCAGATGAAAAAGATGTCTGATGGCCCTTTGGAATTGTTTCCGGCTTCCGGGTAAAGTAACTCAACTCCTCTTTATTATTTTTCCCACATGACCATTAATCCCACTTTCCACTCCACATGCTCTATACCTACCTCATATCCTTTCAAAGATGGGCCTACAAGAATGATCGGACGCATAGAAGGAACCACATCATATGGTGGGACATGCTCTGTCTGAGGACGAAGAAGAAAGAATAAAATATTAGGTTTGCTCATGATTAGTTTTTTCAGATTCTCACAATCTCAATCTCTACTTTGTGGGGATCCCCAGGGCTTGGCACCCTCTCCATTCTGTTTAACATCTACATATGTCCACCCTTGGCCAACCAAATAATGCTATGGAGGTTCTTGGTGTCTGGAGGCTATTGGAATCTAGATAAGGAAAAACAGACTTCAATTCAATCCTAGCAAGACTAAATAGCTCTGGGTTCAATGGTCACCAGGTCCTGAGGACCATCCATTGCTTGTCCTGGATGAAAGCAGAACAGAAATGGTGTGCAATTTGGGAACCTCATGGACTGGCAGCTCCTATTCAAAGAATAGGTGGCAGACATAACAGAAGGACTGTGAACCACTTGATGTTATGCATTACAAATGGTCCTTGACGTATGACCATAACTGAGCCCAGAATCTCAGTAATTAAATTTCTGGGAAACCTTCACCTGATGCTGATATTTTATAAGCTTACTTACCGATTTTTGCTTCTGCTTGGCTATGTCCAGTGATCGCGATGAATGGTTGGGGTAGGGATAGGGATATGGGAATGGGCGAAGGGACAGGCAAGAGAAAAAACAAACAGGGCATGCGTGTTACTGACAGCTCACACTTGCAGAAGCATAGGTAGGCACAGGAAGGGAAGAGAGAGAAAAACTAGGGCCAAGAAAAGCAGGATACTGGCTGTTTTTCAGTATCAGTAAATTTATCCTCATACCTACTAGTAGTATGGTAAACAATCTTCCATCAAGCATCCAGTTTGAGCTCTCTTCTCCCTACTCCTCTTGCTCATGGCAGCTCCATAGTACTATAGAGCAGGGGTCGCCAACCTTTTGGACCTCAGGGACCACCAAACTCATAATTTTAAATCCCAGGGAACACTAACTGATTCTGTGGGCATGGCCTAATTTGTAGGTCTGGCTTGGTGGTCATGTCACTCGCTGGGCATGGCTTGTATGTAAATATTATAAATATTTATATAAATATTGAATGTTTTATAAAAAAAGAGCAACTTTTAGCCAAAATCACGCAAAGCAGGCAGGCAGATTGAGTTGCTCACAGATGAATCACAGATTCATTCAGAGATCTATCTACCTGCCATCGGCTAGTTCAGTCTGTCACATAAAATTTGCGAGCAAGCAAACTCACAAAATTAACTCACAATACACCATGTATGTAAATATTGAATATCTTATTTTAAAAAGACAATTTTTACCCAAAATCAGGCAAAGCAGGCAGGCAGATTGAGTTGCTCACAGAATCATTCAGTGATCTATCTATCTGCCTTTGGCTAGCTCAGTCTGTCACATAAAATTTGCTTGCCGTGAGTCTGCACAGAATAGTAGAACCTTCAGTCCTAAGGGAGGTTCGGCTATGCTTAAAAGCAGAGCCGAAGATTTAAAGACGAACTAGAAAGCAAGAAATCCAACCATTTCCTGCTTCCTAGCTAATCTAAATCTCCTGGCACAGCAGAACAGCTGATGGACGGAAAAATAGCAATTTAGCAGGCAAGTTTACCAGGCAAGGAGTGAGTGGGCCGGGAGGGTTCCCGCGGGCCATGTGGGCAGCACAGCCTTGTGTTTCTGTGCAGCCTGGATTAATTGCTTTGGCGGGGGGGGGTGCTCTGGGGGTGAGATTTCTCTGCAGACCATCAACATTTTCTCACGGCCCACCAGTGGGTCGCGGCCCACCAGTTGGCGATCACTGCTATAGAGCAATGGAGGATTCCTTTTGCTCCTTAAGGCAAAGAACAAATTTTATCCCTCTCCCTCCAGTTCCAAAACCCACACAAACTAGAAGTTAAACCTCAAGTCTGACAATGGGAGAGGATCATCATCATCTGTAAGGCCAGATAGCTGATATAGGGCAAAGGTGCAGGATAAGCTTTATAGTACATGCAACTGAATCTTCCAAGAGACAAATTGCCAAGGAAGTGCTTATTCAAACTATTTATACCTCCATTTCAAAAGCTTTGGAAGATATTTCTGGAGAAAGGCACCTATTAGACAGAGTTAAGCACTCCCTTTCCTCTTCTTCATAGCAAATTATCATTGGGCTATTAATATGACATGTAATTTAGTCTTCCAATACTTCCCACCCTGTATCTTGAATTGGTTTAGTAATTAGGCTCCAGATTATTTTCTTCCCCCTTTCTAAGGAAGTATCTGAATAGGCATATTTCATATTCAGAGGTATTAAAAGAAGAGAATATTTGTGTAGAACTATACAGAATATTCAGTGTATAGGACAGAATGTATAGAACAGAATATTCATGAATATATAATGCTCCAATAGCTTTGCCACTCCAGATAAAATAACATTCCTAATGCTGAATGTGCTTTCGAGTATTTTGTCTACATTCAGCACTATGAATGTTTCTCTTTATCTGGAGTGGAAAAAGTATCAGCAATTCTATATTCATGCTTATTATGGAATGATTGTGACCAGCAGGGTGCTTTAATCCCATATCTATGTTACACGGAACTGCAGAATTATTTCACCCACTTGCTATTAGGACATTCTGCTGATGGAATTTTCCTTGGGTGAGCAAATGGAGAATATGTTCTTCTATAATCAGCACAGGGAACTTAGTCATCTTATGGAAGAGTAAATAGGACATGTCACTTGCACAGTGAGAAAATGGTTGGAATCTTGAATTTTCAATTTTCAAGAATTTATACGAGGGGTGAATTGAGAAAATAATTGGATGACTGAAATATTCCTTTCTTATCCTTCAATTATTTTATTCTCATAATATGTAAAGCAGGGAGGAACAGGAGAAAGGACACATAATCTGTTAGATCCATCTTGCAACATGGTTCACACGTGAGTATGAACTAGCTGCCAATAAATCTTTTAGCTCATACACATGAAAAATACACGTGATCACTGGAACATACCATTCTTATAAGACATATATATTCACGTTACAAATGTTATGAACAGAATCTTTGCTTTTTTGCTCTCCAAGAGATTGTGCATTTAATATGCCACTTACTGATTGAAGGCCATCACCGTTTTCATTCCTATAACTTACACTCAATATTGCCAGTGGATGATCAGTGACAAGATAAGTTCCCCCATATGCTTTGGTCACCTCTATTCTAGTCACACAAGGACTTAACTTGACAAACACAGCCTATACACACACAGGCAGGCATCTTATCAGGACATAGCAAGCAGGTGCAAGTAAAGTGGGGCACTATTACCTTCTTAAAGAAGGGGATGCGCTTGGTGGTAGAGGGAGGTGTAGTGACACTGCTAACGCTAGTTTTAGGGGTGCGCTGGCTCTCGTCGACTCCTGCCTCTTCCTCCTCCTCTAAATCAAGAGCATCTGGGTCATAAGCTAAATTAGTCAGTTCCAAGGTACCTGATACAAGGATGAGGTGAAAAGGTATTGGGGTCAGGGAAAAAGAAAGAAAAAAGAAGGCACCAAAGAACAATAACCAAACTGAGAAAAACTGAAAATAGCAGGAGGTAAAATAAATGAAAAGGAAAGAAAAAAATAAAGTAAAATAAAATAATCTAGAGAATGCATGGAATTAAAAATGGGTAGAAATTCCAGTTTCCACAATGTGTTGTCCCCTGGCAGTGGCTTAAGCTGAGAAGGTTCTGCTCATAAGCAACGATTTATAGGGATGAAGTCCTGAAGAGGTAGGATGACCTGTACTATTTCAGACAAGGCAAGGGCAATTGCAATTTTTTTGTTACTTGCAAATGCATTTTTTTTTTATTGTTAAGAGAGAGAAAAAGAACACCGAGCATCCTAGAAAGTAGGCCAGGCTAGGATACATTTGAAATGCATGTTATTGACTAGCATAAAGGCTTTTGGGTGGAAGGAGAGAGATAAATGTGGGGAATATTCGAATATAGACTACCCATGGAATCTCATTTGGCTGAATGCCTAACTTCACCCATAAAGGGCCAGGTCTTCCTGATGCTTCAGACTTTTCTCATTCTCATGAAGAAGAAGTGCTGGCTTTTTAGAATGAAAGTAGAAAAACAGTGACAGCCATTGTCTCTGGGAAGGAGAGGCCTTACCACTAGCAGGTGGGGTGGGTCTCCTGGGACCGGTTACCACATCTCCCAGGCTGGAAGTAGAGTTGTCTCCTGATTTACTGCAAAGACAAAAACAAACTATTAAAATAAGATATTGAAAGATGAGTGTGGAAAAAAATCAGCCGTGGCATAGGAGAATCACCATAAGACCCAAGCTTGGCAACTTTTCTCAGTAGAAAATTAACTTCTATATTTAAATTTTTGTAAAGGATAACATTATTTAATTGCCTATTTTTGTTACCAGATAGGCTTTCCTTGGAAAACTACTACTTGCAACACAAGTTCATCTAGTTCCATCTTTTAAGTGTATTCTGAAGTCAGGTGGCTTTCTAAATATAATAAATGATAATATCTTTATGAAATTTAAGGCATATTTTGAGCATAGATATAAAACATTTGGTAACCATATTCAGCCTCCAAGAAAATTGCTGCCCTAAGAGTTAAAATTTGCAGATTGCTAAAAATTCTTCATTAAAAAAAAGACTTGCAGGAAAATGTACTCACTAATTAAAAGATTAGGAGTCATGAGAATTAAATACATTTGAAACTAATGTAAACTGCTTTTATACACATGTAAGGAGAGATTATTTTTTCTATGTATTTAAGAGATCATGTGAAAGATTCTGCAGTGTCTCTCAAGACGTGTTATGATTGCTGGATATTTCTACTGTTTTTACTTTGGTGGTGAGCCACTTGGAATTACAGCACATATGATGGATGAGCTATAGAATAGATGAATGAATGTCTAAGGGATTTTAAGATCCACAATGTACAATGAAGATGAATGAAGCTAAAGATACATGACAATTTTATTTCAGTTTCATTTTAGATGCAGCTTCCTGAAACACTTGATGGTAGAAGGAAAGATGAATTTGACACCAACCTTGTACTCTAAAGCAGTGATTGACAACATTTGCAGGCACCAGGTGCTACTATACAGTTTTGCATAATGACATGGGTAAAGAAACAATTTTTCAAAGGTGGCCCCACACATGAGATTTCAGCAGACTCAGCTGCAAGATCTTGTTTAATTTCATTCGAGAGTGAGAAAATCTCATAAGAACACTACATTTAATGAGATTCACCCCACAAATGAGATATTGGTTATCAGGGATGCCCAGAAAAGAAGAGTTTAAAAAAGGGGCAACAAAGCAGTTAGACCAGCACAATTTTGCCCTTTGTTACATACATTGATGTTGCATGCTTCTAAAAAGGGGGGAATTTGACTACACTGTGTCCTGATTGCTCTCTTGCCTCTTTTGATCCCTTCCTAAAATGCCGTTATTGAAAATATTATTTAAAAAAAACATATCATGACTGTGTGTATATATAATCCACAATTATAATTATAAAAACCACCCCTATATTAAACCAGGCCAAGTGCCCTTCCAATCTTGTGCTTTCCCACGTGATTAAAAGCAGGTAATAGAACGGCTAGAAAAACATTAGGAACATTCCCCCATTTTAATACCTTCAAAAAATCATTCCATTTTAGAATTCTGAATGTCATGGATCTGCCCCACTCTCTCTTTGATGTGAGTTCAAAGGAGGAGGGTGAGTTTGAATTGGCAAAGGAAAGCGCAGAGCTGAGTGTCAGTCAGGATCGGGGCTCTGAGAATGCTAGCCTGATGGAGCAGCCTCAGCTATGTCGATCGGACATGTCATGTGAGCAAGGCGAGCCACAGCTGCAGCAGGTTGGCCAGGAGGCTCCAGGTGAGAACTGGGAGCAGCTACTGCCTGTTAGCAATGAGAAAGTAGTGGAGTACACATCTCCTCCCGATCCATGTACATATAGAGCAGAGAGGAGGCAAGCACAATGTTGGTCAGCTAGATTACTCACAAGGAGGCAACCTCACCTCCGATGAAGGACTGCACCAGTGTTGCCTACTTAATCCTGTCCTGAGGACTTGAGCGTTGTTGGAGCAACGTGCCCAGTTATGGGTCTTGTGTGCCCATTCAACTCATGAATGGCTTTCCTTGATTTTACATGTGCCCATTGGACTCAGTTACCCATTGATTCTTACCATGCTGAGCTCAGAATCCGGACCTGTGCAACAAGGGTACTTTCTGAGGATCCATTTGGGGGGTTTGAACAAACGTCTGTAGACTCTTACTGTATGTGCACGTGTAGAGTGGAGCAGCATACTGAATTGCTAAAAGGCATTCAGGTTGAAAACATTTATAAAGTTCTCAGGTTTAGAACTTCCCTTGGCCTTTAATTCAGGGATAGGGTACTTTTAATTTCAGCCACATGTTGGTATGGATATAATCAAAAACCAGTGAAAGGCAACAGATTTATCTTTGTTGATCTGATAAAATACCAAGCATTTAGGTTTTCTAAAAACAAAACTTTTAAAATCAACTATCGAAACACTGAGTTTCAGGGTAGTTCCTCCTTCTCCTCCATCCAGTCTCATCCTTTTCTCACCTGGAACTGAGCCGATGTTGTCTCATCTTTAGTTCCTGTTGCATCCTCATGTTCTCCAGTTTGACCGGGCTTGGGATGAAGCCCACTTCACAACCCTCTTTGACCAGACGTCCAATCCACCAATCATTGTTATATTTCTGAAGCAGAGAAGACAAAAGCAAATATATAAAACACATAAAATGTATGAGGTGGAAAAGAGAGAGAACAGCCATTCTGGGTTGCTGTTTGTTACTTATTGGTAAATACTAATCCCACTAATCATTCAGGGTCTCCCCATAGCTAAAAATCAAATCCTACTTTCTTCAAAAAGGATACACTGTGTGTGTGCGTGTGCGTGTGTGTTATTTCTGCTGCCTCATCTGGACATCTTACCTCTTTGATATGTAGGAAGTCTTTGGGTTCAAAACAAATAGACATGCCTTGGACTGGCACATCATCATTGGGAAAAGGATTATAGCCCACATTTGTCCTCACAGCAAATGCTACTGGCTTGGTCTACAAAACAAACAAAAACACTTTGATGGAGAAGCAGTGATGAGATGAGTACAGCCTATAGATCCAGAAGCTACTGTCTAACATGGAAAAGAAATTATGCAACTTCTCAGTTTAAAAACAAGTACACAGAATCATTTATATATCCATATGAGAGGAAGAGGCTGGCATGAGTGAATTGTTTCTAGTTTTTATAGCAGCAAAAGTAGGTTTTGCCATTGGTCATCTAGACTGACATTCCAGAGCTCAGAGATCCGAATGACTCAAATAGATTTTCTGAGTTCAAGAAGATCAAAAAAGAGTACCTCAGTAGTCCATGTAGCATAGAAATGTAATCCTCAAACTAACCTTGCATATCTCTTAGTCTAGCATCTATGTCACTGTTCTTCAATCTTGGCAACTTTAAGATGAGTGGATCTCAGCTTCCAGAATTTCCCAGGCTTCCTCTTCTCAATGTATGCCTACTACAGGTAATGGGCTCTAATTTGTGGTGAAAAGTAGCTGTTGTTTCCTCAGTTTGCCACAGAGGGAAGACAGACGGGGGTGTAAGAGAGGAAATCTTTTTCCCTTTCATTTCTGGCATCACATCTTGTTTGCTTCAGCCTGTTTACGTATATCTTCCTATAGATTACCTTTGAGGAAAAATGCCCCTTGTCTGATTAAAGTTACCTATTATGCTGTCCTTCCTCATGACTTGTAAAAGTAACCTAAATTACTACTGTCAGTAAAATAGACATTGTTACCGGTATTATTATGCTCAGATTGGATTTAGCATTTTAGCCCTTCGCAAGAACCTGAGATAGGAAGATGTTGAGGTTTCATGGTGTTAAAAATATCATCACAGCATACTTATAATGATTATTGAAGAAATAGAAGGGCTAATTCTGGCTGTACAAGACCAAGCCTTAAGAACAAATGTGTACAAAGTCAGAACTGAGAAGACAGTAACATTCATCAAATGCTACCTGCACAAAGAAGCTGAAAAAAAAACACAGTAGTCCATCTAATTATAACAGCTGCTGCATGAGGAGCACACAGACCAAGTAGAAACAACTGCATGACAAAATAGCAACGATGGTGAATCGGAATATCTTCAAGAAATACCATTTGCCTACATGTAAAAACATGTGAGATAATAAAACAAACAAAATAATAAAAAATGAGGACGCTAAAGTTTCTGGAACATTTCAATTCCAAAAGACAAGCACCTACCAAATAACACAAAGACTTAACAATTGTCAAAAAGAAAGACAAAAAAGTCCGAATAGTGAACATTGCAGTACCTGGAGATAGCAAAATGCAGGAAGTCCTCAACTTATAGCAGAATCATGGTTTATAGTTACAATGCGTTCAGAAAAAGTGATTTACTACCAATTCTCACAATTGACCATCTCACCATCCCCACCAACACATGATTATAATTGCTTAGCAATTAATTCACATTTATGACTGGCTGCAGCATCCAACTTGCAACCTTCACAGCCAGTTTCTGGCAAAAAAAAATGTAAATTGGAAAAGCTGGATTTTTCACAGCAACCATATGATTTATTTAATAACAGTAGTGGTTTACTTTGTGACCACTATAAAAATGGTTGTAAAATTGGGTTTGGTCACATGATGACTCAGCTAATGACTGCACTAACTTAACAATAGAAATTTCAGGTCCAAGTATGTTTGCAAACCAAGGACTACCTGTAAAAGAGAAAGAACTGGAGAAAAATCAGAAAATATAAGACCTGCAAATAGAAACAGAATGTCTGTGGCAAAAGAAAGCACAAATAGTATTAATAGTAATAATGTTGAGGCTCTAAAAAAAGTACAGAGAAGACCAACCAGGATGATTAGGGGACTGGAGACTAAAACATATGAAGAACGGTTACAGGAACTCGCTAGTCTAGTAAAGAGAAGGACCAAGGGAGACATGATAGCGGTCTTCCAATATTTGAAGGGCTGCCACAGAGAGGAAGGGGTCAAGCTACTTTCTAAAGTGCCTGTAGGCCAGACAAGGAATAATGGATGGAAACTGAACAAGGAGAGATTTAACCTGGAAATAAGGAGAAACTTTCTGCCAGTGAGAACAATCAACCAATGGAACAGCTTGCCCTCAGAAGTTGTGGGAGCGCCATCACTTGAGACTTTCAAGAAGAGATTGGACTGCCATTTGTCAGAAATGGTATAGGGTCTCCTGCTTGGGTGGGGGGTTGTACTAGATGACCTACAGGGTCCCTTCCAACTCTGATTATCTGTTATCTGTTATCAGTTAATTAGCTCCTTAAGTGCAATGTCAAAATATCTGGAGCACCACTTGAACACCATTGGAATTGATCAAATCACCCTCAGTTAGTTGCAAAAGATAGCTCTACTTGCAATAGCTTACACTCCAAATCAATACCTCACCATGAAACAAAGCCGGTCCAGGCCCTTGGGAAGAACTTGATAGACAGATAAAAATGCCAGATCCAGTATAAATATTTGGCTGATTGTCACCAATAATAATAGCTAACTAGTAGAATAGCTATATTGATGTGTAGAATACCCATGGGACAGAACCTTAGGGACCTTCCCAACTTTCTTGCAGTTGTTTTGATTATGAGATACATTTCCAGACATTTTTCCTCACTTTTTTGTTTGGTTGTTTGGTGAACTTTGGCAAAGTGTTATTTTATCAATACTGCTAGTAATCCTTTTGAATCACGAGAAGTGGGAGGGTATATACAGTACATATTGTTCCATATTTCAAAACGTAATTTGTTTTGCACCTGCTTTTTCATATTGTTAATTAGTTTGATGCTACATAAAAACAACTCTTCATCTCTCCTCATCCCAGAAGCCAACTAACAAAAGAAACAGGTAAAAAAGTACGCCACCATTCCTAGTAGAAAGCACACCTGAAGACTTTTCAGGCTCCCATGGGGCCCCAGGGTTAATCTGAAACTGTCGTCAACAAACAGCTACAAAACCTGCTGAGAGAAGCAAAGGATGAAACTTTGGGCTTGAAGCCCAAGTAGAAAGCTAGGAATGTTCTGGGTGCCAACCACCCCTACTCAGTTCTGCCTCCTGGTTCATCCTGGCAGCAAGAATGCTGGACCAGATCCCAGATGCCTAAATGCTTCTAGACATCCTAATTGCAAGAAGGCAGCAACAGGATCCAACAAAAACTGAAACAGAGGGAGACTGAGAGGTTTCATTAGCTAATTGCATCTGTCAAATTCAAGAGGCTTCAGCCAAAGGGACTCTCTGTTTCAGAAATATGGTTTACAAAAAGGACACAAATACTTGCTGTTGTGACAGAAATCTGCTGGGAAGACTAGATTAGGGAAGCTATATAGACAAGTACCTTTTGCATTGATACCATTTGGGCATCTCTAGCTTCTTTAACATTTTAAATGACTGGATTCCAATCATCACTTCCCCAAAATGGTATATAATAATTTTTATTGAAGTTTAAAATAAAGATAAGAAATACAATACAAAGTGGAATATAAACAAGAAATAAAGAAAAAAGGAGGAATGGGGATAATACCCATAAAACAAAGAAAAAGAAAGAAAAAATAGGAAGAAATAACTTTCCCTTTCAACAAGAGAAGTATAAACATTTTCAATAGCTTAATACTTCGCTAATATTTCAACCAAAACTTTCTTCATCCCACATTTCATCTTTTATCTATTGGCAAATAATAAAATCTCATCTTTCAATCTTAATCAACAAAAATGTATTAAGAGTACATACTTTTGCCTAGTAAATCGATTTCATAATTCTTTCCTGCACTTTACCTGATAACTTGTCGTTTTCTTTAAAACTTTTCTTCTCATGTCTTATATCTATAAACAAGTCTTTAAACATGAATCGTTCAAACTTAACCAAGATAAATTCCATTAAAACAACAAATTTCTAGAAAGAACAAATTGAAAATCTGAATCTTTAATCTCTTAAATGATGTCCAAATCTCCTCCAAATGATAAAACCACAATTCTTTTAGTTAACTTGATTCTGGTTGACTTCATAACCAACTCTATGCAGATTTATTGGCAACTGTCTGGAACCTCACCTATTTCGAAGATATTTGTTTGAATTCCCAGGCTACTTAATATGCTTGGTATTCCTTGAAGATCTGCCATTCTTGCATGGAGCGGGTCCCAACCATGCCTAGTTTCTGAGCCCAGGCAAAGTTGGACAGATAGTTCATCCATCTCCCCCCACCAAACAGTGGCACTGCTTCAATATCAAGAAAATAGCAAGGTAATGCCCATACAAGTTATCTGTCACTGTCTCAAACCCAAGAACAAGTCTGAGAAAACATTTTTTAGATTAGTGTTTTTCAAACTTGGCAACTTTAAGATACGAGGACTTCAACTCTTAGAAGATGTTGGCTTGGGAATTCTGGAGTTGAAGTCCACACATATTAAAAGTTGCCAACTTGAAAAACATTGTTGTTAATCATATTTTCCTTTGAGCCAATTAATCTGGTTGTTTCTTTCTTTCTTAATACAGTATTATTTCACTGTTTGTTTGCTTTAAAAACATCAAGCCATTAACAAATAGTATAGAGAATAGCAGGGAGGCAAGAAAAAACATGTCAGTTTCTTACTCATTGAGTTTTATTTTTTCCCCCCAAAATAAGTAAATACAGACTTCCAATCCCTGTTTTAAGGGACGCTACTGCTAGAGCAATTTAATCATTTTCTTTAATCAGTCTCAGGCTACTTTCTGTAGTTATTGTGAGCAGGATCTGCTATTCATGGCTGGTGCTTGGAAAATAGCAACTCTAAAATACCTGTGTGAACAGGTGCTGAGATAAGACTTGGGACTGTGCCAATCTGCAGCAAAGGTTCATGTTTTTTGTAGCATTGCTTTAGCAAGTTCAATTAATAAAAAATATTACTAAAGCTATTCATCTACCTCCTGAATTGATAAAGTGTCACCAAGCCATTAGCCAAATTAATTTGCAGATGACTGGCCTGCCAGGAATTTTTAGCGATAGATGGGATGAAGCCAGTTGCAAAGAATATGGAGTCTGCCTAGATTTTGGCCAATCTCTTTGAAGTGGAGGTAGAAAACCCAGGCAATACATCTAAACTTGAGATTACTATGAAAATCTGTAACTGAACTTTTGGAAATCCAAAGTGGCATATCTTCATAGCCCTGAAAAGTTGGACTAAGAGAGAATGGTTGGTTCAAAATCACTTAGTAACATCTTTCTTGAGTAAAAAACATGAATTGGCTTTCGGAAGGTTCAATCCAATATCTTTATCACTACATAATACTGGTTCAATAGTATATTAGTATGCTAAAAAATAATAATTTAGATAATATACAATCTGCAGAAACATAAGGCTGGGATAAACAAGGGAATTAAAAAGCAATACAACTGAAGGCAAAATATCCAAATAGTATCACAGAAAATATAATCTTCATGATCCTTCAATCAGTTAGATACAAAACATAGGTAGTATCTTCATTTTGTACCAATTGTAATATATTCTTAGCTTGCTTTCAAATGATGTTTGCAAAAACAAACAAACAAAATGGACTGGCAAAGCATGTGAGAAAGGAAGAGAA
Organism: Pseudonaja textilis; assembly: GCF_049901715.1. Classification (NCBI taxonomy): domain Eukaryota; kingdom Metazoa; phylum Chordata; class Lepidosauria; order Squamata; family Elapidae; genus Pseudonaja; species Pseudonaja textilis. The sequence continues at coordinate 90,374,210 of NC_142008.1, forward strand.
TGATAAAAGTAAAGTATGGCTTTCCCCACTCAACAAAATAGGGGAGTTAGTCAAGAAAAAAAACATTGAATCTACAACATTTGACCGATCTACCACTTCCTGTAGTTCTGTGATGCAGCCCTCCAACTTACATAAATTTGAATACAAGAAAGGTTGCTTATTTCAGGTCAGCAAGATGGTGCCCACCAGAAATGCTTCCCATAAGTCACAAGGTGTACGAGAAAGCCAGCTTCTTATTAGTTTTCAATTGGAAAATCACACCATGTGTCTTGGAAAAGAACGGGCTTGTGGGACATCATGAGGAAGACCTACAAGTTTTTCTAAATTCTGGGTAATAATATATCATATCCTTGAGTTGCATGGAATCTTTTATCTAGATGAATCATTGGATGATTTAGTGCAGGTTATTGTGTCATAAGTTAAAGCATCACTATAATTCTGAAGAAAACGAATAAGCCCTGAGTGATATCCAGATCCTGATGCTCTACTAAAAATTAGGTGGTAGGTTCTTTATAAGATAGGCTGGATCTTGTTTACTTGCAATTGATATAGCCACAGGGCTCTTTTGGAGCAGTTATATGAATGGCTTGGTTTTACAAGAATTACTTGAGTATGGGGATAACGGGATAACAATTGTGGGATCATATCCTAAAACAATGGCTGGATCCACGCACTGAACCATGAATGCCTCCAACTCATTTTAACTGAATCTAGTGAACTGAGCCAATCCAACCTTGAGCATTTTTTGTGCCTGCTTCAGTTGGTTTGGAACTTTTCTGAAGCCTAACCAAGGAACTGACCATCCAACCAAGTGGAAGTGCGTAGTGTGTACATGCCTCAGAGTCCATTCTTTGGATGCGTAGTATTTGATAAAGTGAAGTATATATAGCTACCTTGCATTAATAAGAAAGTTGGGTACTCCATACAAAAGTAGAAAAAGTTGCCAAAGCCCTGAAAGAGTAAATCATAGAATGACAGAATTATGGAGCTGGAAGGAACAATGGAAATAATCTAATCCAACCTCCTGTAATTTTCAGGAAAATCTATTAAGATATCGTCAAGAAGGAGCTGTCTAGTCTATTCTTGCTGTCCAGACTGTCCTTAAAAACTTCCAGAGGAGATTGCACAATCTCCATAGCCATATTAGGCCACTGCTGTATAGATATTACCGTTAGGAAGTTTCCCATTGTAGTGAAGTAAAATCTAGGTAACTGCAAACTGTACTCATTATTTATGGCCATAATTTCTGAAGTAATAGGATTCAGTGTCTCCCTTTCATGTGACGTTTCCCCTCCCTTCTTCTCTTCTGACTGAACCTCCCAGTTCCTTCAGTCTGTCCTTATATGGCATGTCCTCAAATCCCTGTTTCATATTTCCCACCTTGGAGAGGGTTATTTGATCCTCCCATAGCAAAGACAGGAGTTAACTGCTGATGAAAAACAAACAATGTTTTTGAGCACTGCTACAGTAGTGAGTGATTAATATATTTGAGGAAAATGTTCAGTGTAAATAGAAAACCAAGGTGCTTCTGGTATGACAGTTTGATGTCATATTTTTTTCCCTTTAAAAGATAATATTCTAAAGTTTAAAAGGAAAACCTAGAGAAATAATTTAAAGTCACAACTGGTCAACTGTTTAAAACATTTGAAATTCAGTTAGCAAAAGGTGAGTAAAAAGAACCAAGTTATTAAAAATAGTAACAACCATATATGCTTTCTCACAATAAAGAAGACATCTAAAAATGTTTTAGATGCTTTTTGTCTTGCTTTATCTATTATCCATCCATCCATCCATCCTTGTGGAGGGATGTGTTATTCCAAAAGATAAATGCCAAATAAAAACTGGGTTCTAGGTGCATTGTTGATGAAGAGGACTAGAGGCATGACTACACTGCTTGATCTTGTGAAAAGGACAAACACAATCAGAATCTGTCAGAGTTCAATAGTCTTGAAAATAATCTGCCTTGTTTCATAAATGGTTTAATAGATGATAACCAGCATCTTGAATTGTACCTGGAGGCTTACATAAAACCAGCGTGGCTTGCAAAATAGTGATGCAACAAGTGGGACATCCATAACTATTTCTGCTGTTGCATTCTGGAACAGTGTAGTTTCTGAATGGTCTTCAAAGGCAGTCCTACATAGAACATGTTGCAAATAGTTGAAGCATGAATGATAGAAGCATGAATGACAATATGTGAGCCCTCAACCTCACGATCCTGGAGTGGGTGTAATTGATGCACAAAATGGAAGGCTTTGGAGCTTCTGGTTTGAAGGGCTTCGGCGACAAAGACAGAAATCCGTGATCGTGTGCAGTTTCTATCTGGGCTTGCCGCTGGAGCGCCCCAAGCTGTCTGGTTTCAGGGCTAAGCCACCCCGCAGAGGTGGTGAAGAGGGGGTAGACCACCAGCAGGGTTGAGGAGAGCCGCATCTCTCCTTCTCAGCTGGCCATTACTCCCTTTCCCAAAGGCGGTTGCAGCGGTGGTCAGAAATGGCCACCACAAAGAAGAACTCGACCGGAAAAGAATGTGCATGAGGAAGATAAGAAGTGAAAGTTTTGGCTGGCCGGGTTAAATTGTAAAAGCAACAACCAAGGTATCCTGGAATTTAAACTTACAAAAAATAACATCGCTCCCAAAGAAGAGTCGGAAGCAATGAAGGAAAATGAAAAGGGAAAGGTTTGGCTTTTTTTCCCCTTCTCTCTCCTTCCCTATACTGACAACTAAAAGACTTAAATAAGAAATCAGAAAAATCCGCTTTGACATCAATAGGCAATTAAGCTGAAAATAAAACAAAATGCCAAAGGGATAATAAAGATTTCTGGACATTAAAAACTTTCTTTTTCATAAGCAGGAAGGGAGAGAAAAAGAATAAGGGCAGGATCTGGAAGAGGGAGGAGACTGCCTGGAATTAAAAAGAATTTAAAGTAAAACTTCAACAAGACTTCTAAAAGATACATTTTAACTAAAACTTTGCAACTAAATAGTAACCCCAGGAAGAGAAAGTGGTGGTGGTGGTGGGGGAAGAGCAAAAAAGAAACAGCTTGCGTGTATTTGGATTATTTGGTGATCTTTGGATTTTTGGTTATTATATTTGAATGACTAAAATCAATCAGGTGGTTGTTTAAAAATTTATACAATGGCACCACTTCTGAATGAATTGAAAATGGAACGTTAATGTTTTATAAAATATAAGTGAAGGGGGGGGGGGAATTAACTATGGAAAGCTTATAATTGTTCCCATAGAAGTATGATATTTAATTGAAAAGTAATGTTAAAGATTTTAAGACTTTAATGAATATTAATATTAATGATAGAACTGAATTGGAATGGAATGTTGTTTTAATTATATATATTTATAATTGTTTTCTTTTTTTAAGAATACAGTGTGTATTTTAAGAATGTACCAAGCAGAATCCGAATGGAAGTTATGTATTATATTGAATGTTACAACTTTAGTGAAAAGATATAAAGGCGTCATACTCCAATCAGTAACTACAGGAGAAATTTTGTTTAATGAGAAAAGATAATAGATAATTGAAACAGGACAGACAAAAAATATAAATACAATGATTTGAATTGAGATGAGATAATTAAAATAAAATTGAGAAAATTAAAAGAGGGGAGAAGCTATGCAGAAAACGTAAAATAGTAATAAGATATGGAATAGAATATAAAAATGAGCATGAACTTGAATTTGTGTCTGTACGAAGAAATGTAACCCGGGATTATGCTGCTTTCAAAAAAGATGTTTTATTTGTATTTTTTCTTCTCTTTGTGAAAACTCAAATAAAATTTACCAAAAAAAAAATAATAATGGAAGGCTTTGGGGAGTAAGTTCCATAACTTAGAAGCCATTGCCGAAAGACTATTTGCCTGTTAGCTACCACCTTAATTTAATTAGATAGGGATATTTAAACTGTGTTCAAATAACCTGTGGAATGTGATTCATGAATTAATCCAATTTTTAGATTTGCACAATATATTGAAACATCTATTAACCAAATAGTCTGCATTTATAAAACATGCTAAAACAAAACAAAGCAATCAACAGTCAAACTAACCGTATTTACAACAGCACTAAAAAAAAATGACTCAGGATCACTTTTCGCACTTATAACCGTTGCAACATCCCCATTTGTTGAATGATATACATTTGGCAGCTTGACAACTGATTCACAGTTATGACCGTTGCAGTGTGCCAGGGTCATGTGATTCCCCTTCAGAAGTTGTGGGAGGTTCATCACTGGAGGCTTTCAAGAAGAGATTGGACTGGCATTTGTCAGAAATGGTGTAGGCAGCCTCTCCTGCTTGGGCGGGGGGGTTGGACTAGATGACAAGGTCTCTTCCAACTCTGTTAATCTGTTAGTAGGTTATATGAAAGCAGTTGATAGATTTGTAACTGATTTGGTCGAGTATGTTGCATGAACATAGAAGGTTCTCTGAAACTATTTTTTCAAGCATTTTAGCCATCTTCTAACATAAAGATCAAGTGAGTGAAATAAGTTAAAGTATAATAAGTTAATGTGGCTTACAATAGGAGAATGTGGATGCCTATTATTCCAGTTCTCTGCAGACATCTGTAAAGTAATCTGAGGAGATACCTTGAACATCTGCAAGTTAAATTGAATATAAAATCCTCCCAAGGTAATACATATGCTCTAGATAAGCAGAACTAAAGGGATAAGAATGGAGATTTAATTTGTGGAAGGAAATAGCTGCTACAGCATATAGCCACTTTAAATCTTAAATGCCCTTCAATATACTATTGCGATCAAATCATCTTCTCTAATGTAGTGATAGATATAGAACCATTTTATTTCTTAATGCAGAAAGTGATTGCCACATTTATATTGGTGATCTGAACTACCTTGTTTCTTGAGAAATGAGATAAGAACTTTTAATTAACCAGAAGAGGAAATGGGTTATTTTTATACTAATCCAAACTACAAAGAAAGCTGTTTAGTCAACTCCAAATATCATGTAGATCAGTGGTCGCCAACCGGTAGTCCGTGGCCCACTGATGGTCCACAAGAAAGTTTTGCTGGTCTGCAGAGAAATCTCACCCCCAGAGCACCCCCCCCCAAAGCAATTAATCCAGGCTGCGCAGGAACACAAGGCTGCACAGCCCACATGGCTCGCGGGAACCCTCCCCGCCCACTCACTCCTTACCTGGCAAACTTGCTATTTTTCCTTCTCGCCCCCCCCAACCATCAGCTGTTCTGCTGTGCTGGGAGATTTAGATTAGCCAGAAAGCAGGAAATCGTTGGATTTCTTGCTTTCTAGCTAATCTTTAGATCTTAAAAGCAGAGCCAAACCTTTCTTAGGACTGAAGCTTCTATTATTCAGTGCTTTCTAGCTGAGGGCAGAAAGATAGATCTTTGAATGAATCTATGATTCTGTGAGCAATTCAATCTGCCTGCTTGCTTTGTCTGATTTTTTGTAAAAGTTGCTCTTTTTTAATAAAAAATTCAATATTTACATACATGCTGTGTTGTGAGTTAATTTGGTGAGTTTGCTTGCTAGGAAATTTTATGAGTTTTTTATGTGACAGACTCAGGTAGCCGATTGGAGATAGATCTCTAAGTGAATCTGTAATTCTGTGAGCAACTCAATCTGCCTGCCTGCTTTGCCTGATTTGGGGTAAAAATTGCTTTTTTATAAAAAATCAATATTTGCATAAATATTTATAATATTTACATACAAGCCATGCCCAGCCAGTCACATGACCACCAAGCCACACCCACAAATTATGCCACGTCCAAGAAGTGGTTGTTAAGAAATTTGAATCCCACCCCTGCCTCTGAGTGTTTATGTGTGTGTGTGTGTGTGAGAGAGAGAGAGAGAGAGGCGGGGGGAGAGAGGGAGAGAGACAGGTTAGATCAGTTCTCTCTCTCTCTCTCTCTCCTCCTACAGGGTGAAATTTCAAGTGCAACTAAAGTAATTTACAGTGCAGAATCTCTGCAAAAATGAATTATAAAAAAGAGAGAATTATTGATGAAAACTATTTTGAGCCAGAAGGGACTTTGGTCTTTAACAAAATAAAGAATTATAATTTTCATCTAATAATCAGGAAACAAAACTGTTTAAGTTAATAAAGCTTAAATAAAAGGAAGTTTGATTCACAATATTTCTGGCCCTGGATCAAACCTGCCAGGGGTGAAATTCAAAACTTTTCCCTACTGGCTCTGTGGGCGTGGCTTGGTATACTTGGCATAATAGTAATAGCAACCAGGGGTGATTTTTTTTTACCGATTCAAACTTGAGGTAGTTGAATTTCACCCCTGAAACCTGCCATTCTGAACTGCTGTTTTTACATGCAGGGCAAAATTGGCTGTAAGGAAGTTTTTCTCTGAGAAAGTTACATAATATTACATCTCAAATTCTATTCTGCTCTGTTTGCAAAAACTATTTCCTATCAGATATACACAGTGGTGAGATCCAACTAAGCAGGTGTGGCTTGTGGTACCATGTGACTGAGTGGATGTGGCCAACTCGATGTCACTCATGGCAAGGTGGGGGCTGCGCAGGCGAGCCGAAGCGGCAGTGGCAATGGCCGGAGCCTTAGACTTACTTTTGTGCAGCAACAGCAACAGTGATTCTGTTGCGACATCTCTTGCTGGATCTCGCTACCCAACAGTCAAGAGTTTTTAAAATGATTTTTGCAGCAGGAAATGGCAACTACTTCTGGCCTTTGTTGGTCCAGCTGGACACGATTGTGCCCTGAGACACTGGCCTACAGCTTCCTCCTCTCTTCCAGATGAGGAGCCTCTGGCCACCGCTCTTTTTCAGCAAGAGCAGCCACTAACTGCCGCTCTTTTCTGGTATGAGGGTCCTCCAGTTGCCGCTCTTTTTCGGCAAGAGCAGCCTCCAGCTGCCGCTTTTTTCCGGCATGAGAGGCCTCCAGTTGCCGCTCTTTTTTGGTGAGAGTGGCCTCCAACAGCACTCTTTTTGATGACAGCGGCCTCTAACCAACACTCTTTTCAGACGTGAGGGGCCTCCAACAGCACTCTTTTTTCGGCAAGAGCTGCCTCCAGCTGCCACTCTTTTCCAGTGCAAGCAGCTTCCAGTCACCACTCATTTCAGGCACAAAGGGCCTCCAGCCATCGCTTTTTTCCAGCAAGAGCCACATCCAACAACCGCTCTTTTCCAATGTGAAGGGCCTCCAGACTCTGCTCTTTTTTGGCGAGAGCAGCCTCCAACCACTGCTCTTTTCTGGTGCAAGGGGCCTCCGTCTGCCACTCTTCCTTGGTGAGAACATCCTCTAGTTGCCGTTCTTTTTCAGTGAGAGTGGTCTCCAGCTGCCATTATTTTCTGGTGTGAGGGGCCTCCAGTCGCTGCTCTGTTTTGGCAGGAGCATCCTCCAACCACCTCTTTTCTGGCACAAGGGGCCTCCGGCCAGTGCTCTTTTTCGGCAAAAGGAGCTTCCAGAGGCCAACTCTTTACTGGCCCAAAGCGAGGCAGCAGTTGCTGCTGACTCAGTTATGGCCGGCAAAGAGATGGTAACTGGAGGCTGCTTATGCTGGCAAAGAGAAGGCAGCTAGAGGCCCCTTGCGCCGGCAAAGAGGCAGCAGCTGGAGACCCCTCGCTCCAGCAAAGAGGCGGTGGCTGGAGGCTGCTTGTGTCAGCAAAGAGGTAGCGGCTGCTGCCTCAGTTTGGGCTAGCAAAGAGGCAGCAGCTGCAGGCTGCTCATGCTGGCAAAGAGGCTGGCAAAGACTCATCAGGTAGGCAGGTAGCTGGGCCACATGGGACATAGCAGGGAACGGGGAAGGGAAGCTTGACAGGGATCTGGGCTGTGTGAGAGTCTGGGGTGCAAAGGCAGACAAGTGGACTGGGCCACGGGAGCCACGTGATCGAGTCAAGTGAGCAAGGGAGTCAGAGAGCAGCAGCTGCTATGATGCTGCAGCCAAGGTGGGCAAGGTGAGATAAGAGGTGACTGGGAGGGGCAGGATGGATGGGGCGCAGTGGGAGGGGTCAGCCAGTAGTGTGATTAGCCAGATCTCTGAATTGCGCAAAATCTTAACAATCAGTTCACCCGAACCTGTCCAAACCAGCTGAATCCCACCTCTGGATATACAATCCTAGAAAAGGAATACTAAGAATTCTGGAAAAGCAGATTCTCCTTCCATGAAAAAAAGTAGAAAGGGACCTGTTTCTTTCTAGAGAAAATTTCTGCTCTGGTATAACTTAAAAAAAAAAAGGCAGGAGGGGTGCATTTATGATGACACTTTTGCCATGAATATAAGCTATCTTTTACAACAACATTCAGTAGACGTAGTACAGGGGTGTCAAACTCTATTTCATTGAGGGCCACATCAGGGTTGTGTTTGACTTTGGGGGGATGAGTGGGCATCGATGGGATGGGCATGGCTAGTATGAGCGTGGCCAGCTTGACATCCTGCAGCCCATGTGTGACCCTCCCACGCTGTTTTTGCTGGTAAAAGGTTGCAGGAGGCCATCGCAGCCAAAAACAGAGCTGAGGGAGGGCACATGCAGCCCTCCCTTGTGAGCCCTAATTTCGCTGGCAGAGGCACGTTGCTGTTTCCAGGGTGTGGCCTGTGGGCCAGATCTAAGCACCCTGCAGGCTGGATTCGGCCCGTGGGCTTTGAGTTTGACACCCATGATGTAATAGAAGCAGTCTTGGTTTGCCCATCTGATGCAAAGAAAAAATATCCTAGTTCACCAGGATAAGGAGTAACTTTTGTTTTTCTCATTCATAAAGTGAAGGAAACATAGTTTGATCTTCATGAAAACCTCTGTTTTCCTGTTATTCACATACTGCATTGCAGTCCCTTGGAACGTAAAGATGTATATTTGCCTCCCAGTCTAAAGCCAGATAAGCAGGTGACTTTGCAAAAGGACGTTTTCTGAATCCGAATTCTCTAATTCTGCAGGAAGAAGATACTTACCTTGGCTTTCTCCAGCTGTGCCAATGCTTGACGTTCTGCTTCTTTGCGCAGGGCTTCACGGTCTTCCTCCAAGGACACATCAGAATCAGATGGGCGACTGGTATAGGACTCAGCAGAACCCTGAAAAGGAGTGAGGAAGTGAAAAAACAAAAGATGAAGTCAAGCCCCTGATGCTTGCCTGGGCAAGGAGAGGACACTAGGGATGCAATAGTTTTCAATACTAGTCTGGCCCAAAAGGATACCAGATGTCACCTGAAAGAGGTGGCTGTCTACTGTGTAATACCCAAATAATGGCCTATAAACCAATTAATGTGATTGCATATTTCCAGAACATTGGTAAATAGCCCTGACTGAGCTCCTGGCTGACTGGATTAAATGTACTGTATGAAAGATGAAGCATGAAGTTCTACCACAGAGCAATCATGCCCCTGGTCCCCAGGCAATTATTTGTTGCCAATAGCAAACTAGTTCAAAATTCAAAAAAAGCTCTAGTTTCTGGGCACCCTTCCTCTCCTTTTTCCCATTTAATTTCCCCTTCTCAAAAAGAAGAAAATGGGAAAATGCAGATTAGCCAGCTGTGCAGGGATGAGATCGCTTCTTTAGAGCACTGGAAACAACCTTGTAGCCCCCAAGTCATCCAGAAATTGAGCAACTTCATCTGGAGAGAGGTTCCCAGATCAAAATGAACACGTTTGGAAGTCATCATTGGGGGAAGACAAACAGGAGTAGGATTCCACCAGTTCACACATACTCACTAGAACCGGTTGTTTACATTCTAAGCAGTTCGGAAAACTGGTTGTTAGAAGAAATTACTGACCTAATCCTGTAAGGAAGGCAGGAAGGAAACATTCTGGTGTTGCTTACAGAAACTGCCTCCCCATTAACCCTTATTACAATCTGGTGGCAGGACTAGACTTCCTGTCTCAGGAACTACTTTGGAGTTTTTTCCCCTCCTTTGCTGCTACTTTGCTTGTGTGGAGTGACCATTTAAAGTTACAATGGCACTGAAAAAAGTGACTTATGACCATTTTTCACACTTACAACTGTTGCAGCATCCCCACAGTCATGAGAGGCCAGGTGAGCAGATGTGTGCCTCGATGTGGGTGATATTGAGTTGGCCACGGCCAGCCAGTCACATGACCACAAAGCCATGTCCACCCAGTCACATGACCACCAAGCCACGCCCGCCACCTAAGCCACGCCCACAGAACCGATTGTTAAAAATTTGAATCTCATCCCTGAAGACAGGAAATGGATTAAATATGGATGGATTAAATATGATAGTTAGTAGATTAAAACAAACTTAGTTCTTAGTTTTACATTCAGTTTTGCTCTAGAGACAGTTTAACCTATCTCTTATTTAAAGATTTTTTGAAGAGACCACTCAATTGTAACATAGCAATTTATTCTGAAGGGCCTAATAAATTTGCCTCTCTTAGAACAAAATAAGTACCTTACAGTACTCAATTTTAACGATTGTTTATTCTGAACAATTTCTTTTGAAGTATTAATTTCTCAGAATTTATACTTGACATTCTTTGCTGTTTTATAGGCTAGTTATATTTATACATCCAGTTTAGATTTTATTGCTTCCCTACAACTTGTCAGTGGACTATGTTCAGTAAAGGATTACTTTGATTATTATTGATTTACATTCAGAAAAATGAGAAAATGTACCATCTTGTCCTGCAAATATCTGATTGGATTTCTCCTTTTCTTACGATTTGATCTTATTCAAGTTTCCTTTAAAGTAATTCAATTTAGTTTGTCTTCTTTTCTAAATTAACTTTATTTGTGTATCTGATCATTTTCTGCAGAAAATGGTAGTCCTCTACTTACAATTGATCCAAAAGTTATGTTGCTAAGTGTAACAGTTGTTAAGATTTCCCCCACTTTATGACCTTTCTTGTCACAATTGTTAAGTTAATAGCATGGTTGTTAAGTAATAAGGTGACCAACTTTTTTACAATGAGAAGGAGGACACAAATAAATTGAAGAAAAAAAAACAAAGCCACTTGCATGCGCCATACCCTCTCAAAACAATTATCCTGTGGGAGTGCATGCGTCTCATAATCATGTCTTGCCGCACTGTACCAAACCTTGACGAATCCTCATGTCAAATACAAATACGTCACATCACACACAATGGATCGGATCGGCATCAATCAAATACAGAGATTTACAGATTAGTCTTCAAATATCAAAAAGGAGGACATGTAGGAGGACACTTTTCGAGAGAGGACAGAACTTACAAAAGGAGGACGATCGGTCACCTTATAAGTAACATTGACTGAAGGTTGCAAAAGGTGATCACATGATCCCACAATACTGCAATCTTCTTAGTCAGTTGCCAAATGTCTGAATTTCAACCATGGTGATCATGAGGATGCTGCAGCAGTCATAAGTGTGAAAAATAGTCATAAGTCACTTTTTTCATTGCTATTGTAATTTTGCACAGCCACTAAACAAACTGTTGTAAGTTGAAGACTACCTATATCCCAGATGTGATGCATTTAAGAATGTCCATATTCCCATAATTGTGTGGAACTGGATAAATTCACAAAGGAATTAAGAGGCAAAGATGATTCGGATTATTACGCAGTTTGGGATAGGTGGTACAAATGGGTGGAGGATAGAAATAAGAGTTGATGTTTACATATAAAAGGAGAGGTATATAATAATAATGACACAAACACTGTTAATGTGAATAGAGATTTGTATTTTTGTTTTTAAAAAATAAAATATTTTTAAAAAATAAAAAAATAAAAAGAATATCCATATTTCCATGTTGGTTGTCGCAGGCAAACAAATTGTCTAATAGAAGTGCTGCTAAACCTTTTCTGAACACACAAGTAGTAATTATTTTGTCTTTTGTCAGGGCTTTTTGGAAGAAATAATGATTTTCTCCTGATTAATAGATAATTAATGCTCCTGACAATTCTTGAATAGTGGTCACTTGACTGGAGAGAGTCTGAGGGACTGAAATGCCACTGTTAATTAGCAGCCCCCCAGGAAGCTTAGTTGAGAAGGCAGAATTTCTGCAAAAGCTGAGGTGAGGAAAAGCTGTCAAAGGCTGAGGTATGGAAAAGCTGTCAGCTCTCCAGGCAGTTGCCAATCAAGTACTAAGATGGAAGGAATGGGGATGCTTATTTAAGCCCAATTTAGAAGGATAATTTTTGGTTCACCAATTAAGGTAGCTCTGTGGGAATTTGATTGCTTTTGGGAAAATGTTTCCAACTCCAAGAGGGTATATTTCCATTATTTAAGCCCACAGTTTCCTACAAATTGCACCTAATTGTCACTGTTTGCAAACATAAGTTTGCAGATGCAGTGCCAAGAAAACAGAAGCTACACGGAGACCAAAGGGTTTCTCTAGCTCAGGTGTCTCCAACCTTGGCAACTTTAAGATTTGTGGATTTCAACTCCCAGAGTTCCTCAACCAGCATAGCTCTGGGAGTTGAAGTCCACAAGTCTTAAACTTGCCAAGGTTGGAGACCGCTGAGCTAGCTGATTGTTCAATTGAAAAAAGGAGGCCACTCTGCAAGCTAAAGGAATGCAGCCACTTCGTATTAGGAGAAGGAGACTGGACAGTTGAATTTGCCCAAATCCCCAAAATGAAGTAAAAAACTAATGTCCAACAAAGTAGACAGATATGGTGGAATTCACAAAAAGAGACACAGGGGCAATGGTCAGAGGATTTCAGAAGAGGAAAAGCTGAGCAAAAAGACCTTGTCCTTTGTTTTGACTCTTTCCAGGTGCAATGTTGAAACTTGATTTCTGCTTCAATTTCAAAACTGAAAATCCACATGGTAGTGGCTTTTTTAACCCCAGAGATACTTATATACTGGGGTAGTTTCTACGCACACAAAATGCACAAATGACACAGCTGCAATTGGCCTACATTCCATATGGGTCTAAAGGCAGCATCTCAGCCTAATGTACCCAACATTTGGTATACAACAGAAGGTAGAGTTGGAGCAGATTTATGCACAGAAATAAACAAACACAAAATCACATTTTAAGTAATAAGTATGCTATAAAGACTGGCAATATAGAAACTGGAAAAATCTACTTAAAAATACCAAGCTTGTGATATGTGAAATCTTCTTTTTCATGAAAAGGGCATTTGGAGGAAGATAGAGCTATCACCAACCCCTACCACTACAAAAAGGGGAAAAAAAAGAGAATCACAGCTGGAAATAATGTTAAGTAGTATTCCAGTGGTCCTATCAAGTTCTGTCCCAACTCAATAACTTGACCTGATTTGAGAATGGGTTTTCAAGTTATGTTTCTTTTAGCAACTTTCTGACCCAGTTTAAAAATGGACAATTTTCCTGGACAAGGAAGGCTGAAAGAAAAAGATCAGAAAGGAAAGAGATGCAGATTAGAACCCTGGCAGAACAGAGGAGAGCAAAGAGTGATAGTAATTTGGCAAAGGCAGACATAAACAATGCAAGGTACCGAAATTGGCATATGCAATTACTCACCGCCTCTGAATCATCATCCCATTCATATAGGTACATCCTGGCAGGTGGCAGCTCAGGCATACAGCTGTGGGTACAGCACAAACACTCCTCCCTGTGCTCAAAAGCATGCACAGAGGCACTGGCTTGGAAGCTAAAGCCACAGCCTAATACTTCCAGAAGCACAAAACTGCAAATAGGCAAGAACGGCAAATCCAGCCAGTGGCACCGGCTGTCCTTCTCCCACTTGGAAGAAAGATTAAAAAAGAGAAATCTGGGCGAGAGTCTTGCTGGCTCAACAGCTTCTTTGCTTCCAATGCATGAGATCTATAGACTGATGTTCAAAAGAGCCAAGTGCTGATGACGTTCTTCTGAGATGCAAATGGCTTATTAGTTTATGTGTTGTTCATTAGCAAAGCTGGTATGTGGTTTAGTTTATCTGTAATATGTATGCGCAAGAGCCTCATTGTTTAAAACCAGTGTAGACATTAAGGGTGAATGTCCTGTGATGGAGATGTTTTGGAGCATAAAATCGATTTGTGGCAAAAGTGACTGAAACGTGGCTTGTGGCAAGTGGCAAAAGTACTTGTTCACATAAACCATTATTTTATATTATTAAAGCAAGCAAAAATGTGAATCCCAATGCTTGCGGTTTATTCAGCAAAATCATGATTAACCAAATACAGTGATACGAGTACTGAACCACATCACTGTATTTGTTTAATGATAGTTTTGCTGAATAAACCATGAGCATCAGAATTTACATAGCATGCCAGCTCATAGATTAAAACTACAAGGGATGAATTTACTTAATGTGTTAAGCCAAAATCAAACAAGCCACATTTTCCTTAGCATGCTGCATGAACCAGATCTTTGTATTCACCCATATGATCCTCCTGTTACATCAGACTAGTAGTACATTCTGAAAATTTTCTTTACACGTGTAAAAACCAAGGTCTGTATATTTAAGATTTGCTTCCCACCTAATCTAAGATCTCAAAGAAGGTTATAATATATCCAGTTTTATTTATTTCCCATAGCTATATCTAAAAGTTGAAAAGTTATTGGAAATGAATGTGTGGTCTTATTTTTGAACTGAAACCCAAATTCTAATTTTCTAATTGTTTTCTAATTTTAAACCCAGTCCAAATTACTGATCCCTCTCCAAAGTCTTATTGTCCAACTAATCTTTGCAGAGAAATATATAGTGTGGTAATTTTCATTTCAAAGAGAGAAGTGGGATTGGTTAATCAGACAAATTTCAAATACTTTTCTTAGAGAGTTTTTTTTTTCTCTATATGGATGATATTCTTGCAAAATAAAAATGAACATGAATTTTGTCACTTTCCTATCACAGCCTGGTTACATGTAACCCTATACCCATTTATCTAGAAATCAGTCCTGCTATACTTTTGACTAGAGATGTGTTAAATTGTATAATAAAATTTCCGTTTAGAAAGCTGCTTTATCTATATCAGACTATTTGCCTCATTAAGTCCAGTATTGATTTTACCTTGATTGGTTATGTCTCAGTCGGGTTTCAGGTAGCAAGTTTTTTCCATGGCCTATAATACTAAGAATTAAAGCTGGGGACTTGGCATATTGATGCCAAGAATATCCTCTAATCCTGGACATTGCTGAGAGATTACTGTATATCTCCTTCAAGAGAAAACATATTTTATCATATCCATAGAAGACATCCATCTCCCCTCTACCAAAGTCCACCTTTACCTCAAAAATCAGTTCTGAGGTACTTGTCCTGGCAATCTAGAGTCAGCAGAAACAAAGCAAGTAGCCTCTAACTATTAATGTGCAAATTTAAGACTTGTTCTTTGAGAAAAGAATAGGCATCAAGGACTGACTGGACTTGTCTAGAATTAAAGGAACCTCTGACAGTAGATTAGAAAATATTAGTATTATAGTGCAATCCAACAGATTCACTTCCAAATCAGAAAGCAGAAGTGATGAAACACACACACACACACACACACACACACACACACACACACACACACACACAAATCTAGCTTAGCCCTCCCTCTCTTCAATTGAGACTATCGGCATTTCTAACTAATGTAGCCATATCTGGAAATCATCAGGTTAGAAAAAGTTGATCTAGCCAAAATCATCAGGAAAAAAACGGTGGTGTCATTGGGAAAACAATGAATTGAATTTAAAAGGCAGGTGACATTTGAATACCTTCACAATCTTTTATTCTAAATTCAATTAATATGAAGCTACCTCCCGACACTTTATTTATAGCTATATGAGTTTACAATCATCACTATATGATCATAACACTCAAATAAAAATGACTGTAGTTATTCCAATTGTTGGAATAGTTATTCCATTCCATAAACAATGAAAGAATAAATCCCTTCAGGCATGATGACTGCATGTGCAAGAGTTAAAAGCTCTCTTACATGTAGTGAACCATGAACCTTGCAAGATTTCATAAGAATTCATAAGATTACTATCTTATCTTACAATACGAGACAGAATAACAAGCAACTTTTCAGATTAGGGCACATTCCTATATACAGCATGTCACAAAAGAAATTTTGGGGGGAAAATCCTATTAGCCCAAAAACTTCAGAGTTCTTTAATTTTCTTCAAATCACTATTTTTTATAAAGCATTTCACACTCCTTCCTCAACCAAGCAGAATCATTTCCAAGATATAAAAAATTGGCAGAGATTTAGTTCTAGTTCCCAATCAAGATTTAGGGGCTAGCTGACCAAATAGGTACAAGTGTAATATTGCAAATTATATTTGGAAAGGCTAGTAGGTAGAAGAAGGAAAATAAAACAAAAGGCTGTCATAGCACATTTGCTTTGTAAGGGGGAAATTAGAGTAGGACAGGTGATAGAACAGTTTTTCTGGGGGTAAAGGAGAAATGAAAAAATGGGGAAGGAAGGAAAGAATTTGGAATGTACAGGTTTTCTATTAAAGTGGCATTGAAAAGGCTAGGAGGGTACTAGGGGTGTCTATTCCGAACCTAAAAACCCAAATTCAGGTTGAGAGCTAAGTTAATGACAGGGGGGAATGGAAGGCCACGGAAAAGGGGTGTTTCCCCATGAGGCCAGGTAAGGCTAAGAGACAGAAGTGCTCACCAAAGCAGGTCTGGGGTCTTTGCTGCTGGGTGTCTCCATGCTGCCTAGGCCTGGTGATATGTGGACAGAGGTGGCTCTGCCTGATTCCTGGGCTCTCAGGTTACAAACATTCTGCTACATTAGCAAACAGCTGTGGTATATTTAGACTAGGGACTGGACATCCCAGCAAGTGGGTGGGCGTGTGAGGCTACGCCAAAGTCATTCTAGCTGATGATGCCCAGGCTGAAATGAGGGGTAATTTAGAAAGCAGGAAAGAGCATCATCTTGTGGAGAATATGGCAATCCAGTAGTATATATTACAGGATTAGACTACATGTATGTATGTATGTATGTATGTATGTATGTGAATGAATCTGGGCAAAGGAATTCTTCATTTTTTCGTACTTGTTCTCATGCTGTTTGATGAAGGAAAATTTGCTTTAGCAATTATTCCAAGGGACAGGAGAATTTGAGACACATTTTCAGGACTGAAGTATAATTTCTTTGCGTTTCAGTTACTTAAGAATATCCCTATTTTGGGCTGCCGTTACCACCGCTATCTTTTGGGTTTTTTTCAGCAGTGATGCTTCTATTATCACAAAGGAAGAGGTTTGTCATTAAGAAATCACTGTAAAAGTTCTTCCTTGGAGAATCTCCCACCAGTGTTTTGCCCATAAAATATGAGGCTTTCCTGTAAATGTATGCAGAAGTTTAAGCTGATGCAAAATGCAATAGTGCAAGCAGTTATGTGTGTTTCTGGTACATAGCACATGCTATACCTCTGCTGCAGAAACTGCATTTGCTGCCAGTTTGTTTCCAGATGCAATTCAAGGTACTGAGATTGACTTTTAAACCCTTACGTGATATGGGACTGGATTATTTGATGGACCATCTTTCCCTAATTTCATGCACCTGATCTCACAAAATGGATATGTTATCAGTTTCAATGTTGAGAATGCTACATTTGGTGGGCCCTATGTGGTGGTGTCTGTATTGTAAAATCTTCTCTCCCCTGAGATAAAGTAGACCTCATCGCTCCTGACCTTCCTAAGGTCCCTCAAATAATGTTTATATTATAAGCCACTCAGAAAGTATGGTAAAGGACTATAAAGTGGTATGTCAGCATAATAAATATAATAATATAAGCATAATGTAAGCATATAAGTATTATAGCGTAATAATACTATTGCTATTACTGTTTATACAGGATTGTGTATGCCACCCAGTGTTTTCCGTGAGATGGGCAGCCCTACGGATTTGATTAAATAAATAAAGAAATGTAGTGAAGAATTTGAAAAGGTCATTTGAAGCCAGTTTCAGACAGAGGACTTTTACAAGTCCAAGAAGTTTCCATTGCAACTGTTCCAGCCACCCAAAAAACAGATTATATTGTGAGAACGTGAATATTTATACAGTTATCAAGAATTCTTCCTGAGCAGATTAGCATTCCTCCAACTGATCAACAAGGAAGCGGTGACACTGGCAGGCTGCCGGTACTCCAGCAAGTTTGGTTTTGTAACAAAAAAGAAGAAAACAAGTCTTTCTGCAAAAAAATAAGATTCACATAGTGTTCCAGATATTTTCTAACTACAGGGAGGGTGGAATCCAAGAGAAAATACTAATGGAAGTTACCAGCTACGGAGGTAACCTCAATATTCCATGGAGCTCCCTCTTCAGCCCAAGTGGAAGAAAATGGGCTTCATTCATGATACTACTGTGTGAATAAATACCAAATTCCTATATGGAAGACTCCTTAATTGCTTTTAAACTCAGCATTCCAATTCCAACTGGAATGAATAATTCAATTTTCAAGGATCTCATTGCCATGCATGTCTTTTTTAGATAACTCTATATAAAGAAGCAATTTATCTATCTTGTTCATACCTGGAGGTTTTTCATTAGGATAAAAAGGATGGTTCAAACTGTGCACCAACTTAACAGTTCAAATCAATGTGATCCATGCTAATCCTTCCAGTGAATGAAGTCATTTTAACCTCTAAGCATTCTGAATGCACTTTGGATGTACTTGAGAGAGACAAAGGATGAGCTAGCAGGTAGTAATAAAAGACTCTAAGAGCAGCTTTGGAAGGGAAAGCAGGATAGGTGAGGAAGCTCTGAGATAAGAATATATTTTAACGCACACACCCCTGTGGAAAATACTGGGCAATTAATAAGAACCTAATAAAACAATCGAAGCAATGGGATATTTATTTTCAGTTCTCACTGCTTCTTACATCTTGTCTTTGTGGCAAGGTTGACTCAGCCTACCATCCTTTCACGGTGGGCAAAATGAGAACCCAGATTGTTGTGGGCAATATGCTGACTCTGTAAATTGCTTAGAGAAGGATGTAAAGCACTGTAAAGCAGTATATAAGTCTAAGTGCTATTGCTATTGCTGTGCCTGCCCCACTTCATGGAGAACTAAAGACTCTTGATGTAGCCAAAAAATGAAATTCTACACTCTGCTTCTCCTCTAAAACAAAGGCAGAAGCAACCCCCTCATTCTTTTTTTCTTCCAAGTGATGAGAAAGACTTTGCTTATACTGTACTGCAGCTGATTGTCTAATTTACTTCCACATCTAGCCATTATATTATAAATTAATTGGTTTACTTAATGTTGGTTTATTGGATAAATACAAGTCATTAGATCTCACAGGTCTTAAATTATGAATCATGATTTACAAATCAAAATGGTTGGGTTCACATAATATACTCATCCAGTGCTCTCTGCATTCAGAATTACAACTTTACATTTGAGGGAATTGGAATTTAGTATTATAACGAGCCCTGGAATTTAAGAATTTCTGTTTTCTGAAATAGTGGGACTAAATGTCACAATTACCCTGAGATAAACATCGTCCCAGGCAGGGCGCTGGTGGCAGCATTGAGGTTTTCTTTAATCTAATCCATTAGCTATGCACTCAGTGAAAATAATTCATAATTAGTTCCCTGCATCTTGCATGAATACAAGGACAGCACGTCTGTTATTCATTAATGTACATGTGTCTTCTTGCAGGCCTAAAATATGACGCAACTTCAAGCCTAAAATATGATGCAACTGCTATCATAGTTGCATTAAAAACACTGTTGAAGACAAATGCATTTGAATGAAGAATTAGGAATCTTCTCTACCTCATCTGTGGAAAAAATGAGTTGGTTGCACATCAGTATAGAAAATGTGTGCATATTAAGGAATCACATATACATTCCAATAAAGTGTTTTGCTTTTCTTTATGAGTACAAGCCCTTTTGTCATCTTGGATCATTGCTCCTTACAAACATTTAAAAATGATTTAACCTTTGTATGGCATTTCTTAATGTCATGGACTCCCCTAAGATTTTATTGATGCTGATAATTCTGCCTCTTACAAACACTGCTTCCTTGATCCTTTTCCTGAAATCTCTATTTCAGATTCTTATCCGTATAATTATGTGGCATCCAAATTTTCTGACAAGAAGCCAAGAGCAGTACACATTCTTACCATAGCTATAATTACCGGTGCTATAGGGAATTTTGCTGAAAAATAAATCAGAATGCATAATACACACAGTGAATATATTCACACAATAAGTTACTTTGGGTAGCTCATGACCTGGTCCAGGGTATAGCTATAAGCTTCAGAGTAGATGAAGAGATATCATGTAAGAAGATACGATAGTGAGGAGATTTTTTAGGGGTTTTTTTTTTACAATTAAATTGCTATGCCTATTTCAGGATTGTACATTGTTTTATTTAAAATATTTTTCATGAGTAATAAGACATGTGCATGCATGTGTGTTTGTGTGCTTATCTCTCTCTCTCTCTGTGTATATATACAATTTATTATAAACTTTATCTGTTTCCTATGTGAAATAGGCAGAATCCGTCAGTCTGATTTTTTAGTTATCAGGGTCACAGCAGGGCTCTGAGGATACAAAGATCTGAAAAACTGAAATGAAACCCACAGATTTAGTTGTGATTTACTTATTGAACAAACCATGATTGGCTGACTTTGAACAGCATACTAACCGTAACTCATAAAAAACCCATACTGGCTTGGATCACTCAGTCTACTAGCCTGAAGGTATCACAAAGAAGAAAAAATAATAATGTGCTATCTAAACCTGTTTAAACCCAAATCTCCTTAATGTTATCTAGTTGCATCCCTGTTCTGACTCCACACATTGTTCTCCCAATTACTTCCCCACAGTCTACAATCAACAAGCTATGGAAGGTACAGTTGGGATGGGGAAAGAAGAAGGCTTTCCTTTTGTAGACTGTACAAAAGTCTACAAAGCTCTGAGCTCTGAATTGCTAATTTGGGATGCAGATTTACAAAGGCTGACTAAAAGAGGACTAAAAAAGTTTGGTTTCTTCTGCTCATGTTTTTCACTGAAGAAATTTGTAATTCTTCTCCAAACTAGCTTGAGCTTCACTCTTTCCACTTATCCAAACTGCTCACTCAAATACTAACAGCCCCTTGCTATGATTCTAAAATAACTTTTTGCCATGATTTGTGCCCAGTTCCCTAAGTCTGGACTCATTGTGATATTCTGTATCACAAAGGACCTCTGCTGTAAATGCAGGGCTTGCATAGCATGATAACCTTTAAATGTATGCTGGTGCTATGCTGAAGGATCGCTTAGGGATCTCCTCCATAGCAACTGCCTCCTATGTCATCACTATGGCAATGCAAGTCTAGGTCACTGAGGCTCTCCCTCACACTCTTCTTCCATTTCTTTGTTTTTAACATTCACACATTCAAAACAAAGTTCACGTGCATGATGTATGTCTATCTGGAGTACAGAAGTTGGACAATATTGCCTTAGAGGAGACACAACCCAATAAAAAACAAACTGAAGAAAACAGGATGCTCAAAAATCTACTTCCTTCTATTTTTCTTACTTGACCTCATTTTAAAACAGCTATGTTGGGCCTATATGGAACACAGCATATTCCTGCCTTCATTCATCAAAACAGATGAATGGGGCAAGATTGGAGAATTGGTGGCCCTTTAAAAGCAAGATTGGAGAATTGGTGGTCCTTTAAACGAAGGCCATTGGCCTCCAACCCTTACTAGTCTCAACCAACATAACCAGGAGTCTGGGCTGATGGGAGGTGGAGTCTTGAGGGCCACAGCTGTTCCCCTCTCATGAATCAATGAGACAAAATTCCATCTAAATTGCTGAATTAGTTTATATTAGCCCTCATTTTATATTTTTCCAATAAATTAGATTTCTTATTATTTTATTTGTAACTTTTAAAAAATCATAGGCAGGGTATAATTGTCTTCAGAGGATTTGTCGAACCAATTTTCTGAAGTGGATACATTTAAGTTAACTTTTGATGGCCAAGTGATCAGTTGATTATTTCCAGTATTTGTCCATGTTTCTTGATTTTAACATTGCTCTGTTCAACATGTTTAAAATAGGTAAGGTTACAATTTGTTATTATTCTATTTATTATATTTTAATTCTATCCTCTATGTTGCAATCTTTTATCCCTTGTCTCTGTCTTCATAAACAGAGACCTTCTCAGGGTGACCCAGGCAATTTCTTTTCCAGAGCCAGAGCTAAATTGAAAGATGTTTCTCCCATTTGGTTTATAAATGCTTTGATAGATGCTTCACTTCTTTCCTTCCAGACACTTAGCAGATGGAGAATTGCTATAGCAACCTCACTGCTTCCCTGTGCAATGGAAGAAACGTTTTCTGTTTATTTTTTATTTGCTAACGCAAGAAACTGACAAAGCAGCCAAAACAGACAAACATGAACAACAAAAATATTGTAGTGGGGGAAGTGCAAATGCTAGTTCTTTGATCTCAGATGATAACTTGGAGGGTGTACACAACCATCACCCCTTGTCAAAAAAAAAATGCTTGAATCACACAAAGCAGTACTATAATGTGATTTATCTGGGTTTCACTGAGTGTCACTATGGATTGCAAAACCTGATTTACAATTTTGTGCTACACACAAACAAAACCACAGGCTTGCTTAATGAAATTATGGTTTACTTAGTGAACTGGGTGAACCAACTTTCTGTGCACATTCATATCTTCTAACAAGCAGGTAACATTTACCCAAGATGTTAGTGCATTTTGACAGGTAAGTATTCTCCAAAATCAGAAATAGATAATTGTATTCTGATCTGATTATCATATAGGCTTTGTTTGTTGCTTGTTTAGCAAGTGTTCAAGCAAATATCAATCTCATCTTCCCCTATAAGACAACAATAATATTTGTGAATATTACAATGGCTACATTATTTTAGATGGGTGAGGAAATAAAAACCATTATAACACTGAAAATAATTTACATTCCAGATCTGACATGGACACAAATGAAGTTATTTCAGCTGGAAAACATAAAGGATGTAAATCTATAACTAGTTCATTGAAAGCTAATAAGTTACTTCAGAATAAGGTATTGTCTCTGGAAGCACATTCTCACCAGGCTTTCTAATTCAGTCTGCCTTTGGATTATGGATTTCCTGTCTGGCCGCTCACAGAGGGTCAGATTAGGTAATCATACCTCTTCATCCCTTATTCTTAACACTGGTACATCACAGGGTTGGGTGTTGAGTCCCTTACTCTATACTCTTTATGTGCATGACTGCATTCCCACTCATGTTAGTAATACTATTGCTAAATTTGCAGATGATACAACAGTGGTGGGACTTATCTCCGGGGGGGAGGGGGGGATGACTCTGCCTACTGAGATGAGGTAGACCAGTTGCTTTCATGGTGCAGTGACAACAACTTGGTCCTCAACACCAATAAGACCCAACGAGTTTATAGAAGGAACAGATCAGACACCCAGCCCTTGCTTATCAATGGAGACCGAGTGGAGCAAGTGGCCAGTTTTAAGTTTCTGGGTGTTACCCTAAAAGAGGACCTGACCTGGGGTGCCCACATTGCAGCCCTGGTCAAAAGGGCCCAACAGAGATTATACTACCTGAGGCTTCTCAGAAAACAACAACTGAATGAGAAACTGCTGGTGACCTTCTACCGCTGCATCATAGAGAGCATTTTAACCTACTGCACCTCTGTATGGTTTACCAATTGCACAGTGGCAGATAGGAAAGCACTCCAGAGGGTTAACGTCATTGCCCAGAAGATCATTGGTTGCCCTCTCCCCTCTTTGGAAGAACTTTATAGCTCCCGCTGCCTTAAGAAAGTTCAAAACATTCTCAAAGATCCATCTCATCCTGGACACCCTTTTTTTGAACTATTACCATCTGGCAGACTGTACAGAATAATAAAAACAAGCACAAATAGGCTGAAAAACAGCTTCTATCCCAGGGTAATATCTCCTTTGAATTCTACTGTATAGTGCAGTGTTGGTGTAGTGTCGGGGGTTTCTGGTTCAATGTGTGAAGGGTGAAGGATGTGTGTTTGTGTTTATTTCTATGGTCATGGTCATGATGTGCACTGAAGATGGTGTTTGATTTCGTTGTACGAGCTGCAATGACAATAAACTAAACTAAACTAAACTAAACAAAGTTTAGGGATCTGAGCAAACAAAGGAAAAAAAAACAGTTCTTCTTTGTAGAACTCTAAAATATGAAGTATTAGCTTTGCCAAAAGATTTTGAGCTAGATAGTTTTTCTTTCCATACAGCGGAAGAATCTTTGCCACATATTGTGAGCTTTCTCATATTTTCCCATGTATATATGAATTCAATTGAATGGCTATCTCACGTTAATCCTTCCCTATTGTTAACGTATTTCCCACCGTGTACATACATTTTCCCTTAGATACTATATACTGTTTCCATGTAGATTAATTCCTTATATCTCATATGTTGGTTTCTTAAGCTGATACATGTAATAAAAACGGTATTACTATTTTAAATCATGCCCTTGTGATGTTTATAACAAAGTTTGATGAACAATTTTTAAAAATCTTTTAAGTGGCCTTTAAATATAGCTTCACAGAATAAATACAGGGACTGGATTATGGGATAGTGCCAAAGCATTCACTTGAGATTGTATTATTGCATATGTTTATTATAAAAGAAGCAATATTTAGTAAAAAGAAAAAAAAGGACAGCATTAAGCAAAATTTAAATATCTGGTTGACAACATGGCCAACCATAACAATCAAAAGATAGGTTTGCTTCGACCAGCTAACATCCTGCAATAATTATTTTAATATTATTAAACAACAACATCCACATATCCCAAGTCCTTGGAACAAACTGGACAGGTGGACAAAAATGCCAAACCTGTTAAGCATCTAGCTGCCTGTATAACCAACAGTTGAATTTCTGACTGTTAAATATTTCATTTGGTCTGGATTTGTATGGGCTTATAAACTCTGACATTATTGGATCTGTAATTGATATTTTAGTTTAATTAAAAATAAGGAAAATGCAGCAGTTACAATTTCTTTGGAAACATAAAACTGTTTTGTTATATTGTTTAGGAAGTTTCCTAGGTGCTTTACATTTGGTTTCTCCAAAATGTTATTCTTTGGCTTAGTATGGTTTATTTAACCCACAAATCACAACATTTATTTATTAATTGATTGCATTCTGGGTCTGTCTGAGGTAATGCATCCAGCCCTAAAGATGGCAGATGTTCTTGTTCTAGGTACCGGAATAAGACAGTCCTGACATTGCTTAATTCACCGGGGGAAAGCTGTACAATATCATTAGCATGATACCCTATTCCATGTGATGGATGAGCTTACCCTTAGGCCTCATATAGATGTTAGAAAAGATTGGAAAGATAACCTCTCTAATAAAAATTATTATTAAAGGTGTGTCTTTTTCTTAGATATATGTCTGTTTTACATGTATGTCAATGCCACTTCCAAGTATAAAGGGAGTGGGGCTTGAATCAATCACAAGTCTGTCCATCATCTTGCTGATTTTGACACCTCCACCTTTGCCTGGCTGGTTGTAAAATATGATCAAAAATGCTCTTTGTCTCTTTTATTAATATCTTGTTTTAAAACTTCTCCCAAGTGCTAGTATGATTTTTGAAAGTCATAAAGAAATTACAGAAGGAGTGGATTGGCAAAGTATAAGACCTTGGTTTATATTTATATATCAAAAAATTCATGCATGGGTGTGACATATATACCATATGGAGTTTGACATCATAAATGTTTATAACAACTGAAGAAGATCTATCCATAATATATTGAGAAAATCTATCCTTGTGCTGCTAGGAGCTTAATATGACTTGATGCACATAATCGAACATTAATCAATGTTTATACATTCAGTCACAGCGTTCCTTCTGATAATCTGGATTAAGTCTTTAGGTTGTGTACTGATTCCTTTTGTCTTGAAATAAATTTTGTTTGTAAGTTCTCTGTTAGTAGATTTTAATTTATCCTTTACCTTGATACAAATGAATAAAGATCTAGACGGAGAGCCTATAATTGTTTTGATTATGTGGAATAAGATAAATGCGATTCAGATAAATTTAGCTTCAAGGTTGGTTTCTATTTTAAAATTCCTATTTTTATTCCATTAAATTACTTTAAGCAAATATAGGTCATTAAATACATTTCTTTAGCAAACACATGCTGTGGTATTTAATTATGAAAATTTCAATGATCTATTGAGAAATTAATTTTCCATAGTTTTTCAGGATTATTGTTGAGTATTTATTTTAGGCTCAAATGCTGGTTTTAATAAGGAACTGGAAATTCAGAACTCTGTGGATTCATCTTGAAAGTTATTTTATTCCTAATTCTGGGAAGTATTGAGATCCTTATTTATGTTAGAATCACTTTAGATGCATACAATTAATGCCACAATATGTGCATGAAAAATATTGGATTTCAGATCAAATTATGATACTATCCATAAAAAGCAAACTATCATTAAAAAAAACTAGAACTAAGGAGAACTTTCCTAACAGTAAGAACAATTAACCAATGAAAGAACTTGCCCTCAGAAGTTGGGGTGCCCCATCATTGGAGGCTTTTAAGAAGAGACTGGACAGCCACTTGTCCAGAATGGCATAGGGCGGGTGTCGGCAACCTGGAGCTCCAGAGCCACATGCAGCTCTTTGGGCCCTCTGCTGCAGCTCTCTGTGCCATCACTGGCTGGCCCCATCCCTCGCCCTCCACTCCACTCCTTGCCTGGCCTGAGAAGGTAAGGGTGATGGTGGTGAATGGAGACTCACTCTATATTCCAGAGCGGGAGCAAAGCGCCCTTCTATTTGCCTCTTCTACCAGCCCTTGTTGGTACTGCACACACTTCGGCTGTTGGGGAAGACGCACAAATCGTCCTCTGCCCCAAAATACTGGCTGGCCTGGCTGCAGCTGACACCACTACTCTCCGCACCTCCATGGTCTGCTCACTGCTCTTGCAATGTCTTGCGCAGCAGAGTTAAATTTAGTGCACATTGGGGGAGACGGCATCCCCTCCTCCTTCTGGAGCCCATTATGACACAGAGCATCAGCTGCAGCCAGGCCCGGCCAATGTCTCGGGGTGAAGAGCAAGTTGCATGTCTCCCTGAGAGGCTGAGATATGCACAGCAATAAGAAGGGCTGGAAGAAGAGTCAAGTAGAGGGGCACTTCACTCCTGCTCTGGAATATGGGGCGAGACTCCATCTGCCACTGTTGCCCTTCTCTTTTCAGGGCAGGGGAGGAGTGAGTGGGAGGGGAGGGCAAGGGGCTGGGCCAGGCAGTGGTGGGTTCAGCCATCAAGGAGCCACAGCAGAGGGATGAAAGAGCTTCAATTATCTGGGAACCTGAAATGACTCTTGATTTAAATCATATGGTAAAAAGCACCCAAAGAAGAAGAAAAAAACATCAGCAAAAAAACCACAACCCAGCCTGTTTTTGGAAATGGTTCAAGAGGGAACACACACACACACACACACGAGAGAGAGGGAGGGAAGGATGAAGGGAGAAAGAGATGAGAGAGAAAGAGATGAGAGGGAGGGAGAGGGAAAAAAAGAGAGAGAAGGGATGAGAGAGGTAGAGGGAGAGAGACATGAGAGAGAGAGAAAGAAATGAGAGAGATGAGAGAAAGATGAGAGAGTTAAGAGAGAAAGAGATGAGAGAAAGGGAGATGGGGAGAAAGAGAGAGATGAAAGAGAGATGAGAGAGAAAGAGACAGAAAGAGACAGAGAAGGAGATAGAGAGAGAAAGAGACAGAAAGACAAGAGAGAGAGATGAGAGACAGAGAGAGAGAGAGAGAGAGAGAGAGAGAGACAGTGGGAGAAAGAGAGATGAGGGAGAGAGATGAGAGGGAGAGAGAGGGAGAGAGACATATACATATACATACATATATATCTGTTTTCCAGAGGAAAAAAAACCCAGGAGCCACAAAACCTGGGTAGGTATGGCTGGGGAGGGGGGCGTGTCATGTGACTGCATGGGAGTAAGTGACATCGAGTTGGCCATGCCCACTCATGTTTTGTGGCTCCTGGTGGGTTTTTTTTCTGTGGGAAATGGCTCTAAATGGTTCTTTGAGTGTTTAAGGTTGCAGACCCCTGGCATAGTGTCTCCTACATAAGCAGGGAGCTGAACTAGAAGACCTCCAAGGTTCCTTCCAATTCCATTATCCTATTATTAGTGAGTAAGGATGTATGTAAATAGAACCTTCATTACTATTGTGAATCAACTCAGTTCAGCTGCTTTTAAAATTATTGGTTTAAAAAACAAATTTATGTTACTTGGCAGATTAGCCAACTCAAGGACTTGGTATTTTGGACTATCTAATCCAGGTGATATTGTAGTTTTTAAAGAGTTATTGTGGTGGGAGGTTTTGTAGACCTCCAGTAGCTTATTTTGTACAAGTTGAAAGAAATTGATGACATTGACTCGACTTTGAAATCTAAATGTTTCGGAGCTCAACTGAATGGAGTTTCCATACATTAGGCAAAATTCTATAATAACTTATGTTATACAAATGACATCACTGGCCTTAATATTTATCACCTGAAATACAAATTCCTCACACTTTCAAGAATAACAGGAACCAGTTCCTCACAAATGTCTTTTAGAGCAAGTTTTCACTGTAAATATTGATGTGATCTCTGGAAGTATGAACATCCTATTTTGATAAACCAATGGAAACTTGTCATAATACTTGGGTGGCAAATTTATAGTCAACCCACTGAAGTTTCTTCATACCACAAAATATCTTGCTGCTATTATTGAAAAATTGTGATAATATTTTTCACCATTTTAAGATAGAAAACAAATTAGAATTACAGCATGGCTTAACAAAGTTTCATCCTGTTTGAAATTAGAGAAAAAGAGGATAAACAATTTTACAAAATTTGGGACCTTTTCTATCAATGGTTAGACAATAAAATATAATATTAAAATATGTAGAATTTTAGAAAACAATGAATATATAAAGATGTATTTCTTTTTTATTATTATTATATCTATAAAATGTTTCTAGATAGATTTGGGAGGATTATATGAATTGTTATAAAATAAGCTAAGTAAATTATAGTTATCTTGCAAAGTATGAATGAACAAAATTATAGTCAAATGATTAATAATGATACTAGGGTATTCAATTTCTGATTGATAATATGAGTTATTATGCAATGTAACTGTAATTGAGACTATGAAATGGATGTACAAAAAATTTGTAAACCAATCGACACACTGCTTGTACACTTATGGAAGAAAGTTGGGTGTTTTTATGTTTGGTTTGTTTTTGTTTGTCTTTAAAAACCAATAAAATCTACCAAAAAACAACAACAAAGTTTCATCCTGAAAACCTTGAAATATGTCTTCTCTCCAGCATAATTTAGGAACTCAGTGGATAACTGAATTTGGCTTATTATCATGTACAACTCAACTCTTTGTTCATCGCCTCAACATAGAATAGTTTCCACCTCTACCTCTGTTGTTTTGATCATTTAGATCTTTCATATGGTGAAGGGACAATTTAGGACAGGTAAAAAAAATTAACTTTCAATATCCAAACATTAGGGGTGCTCAAAAGTTGTGACATGCCTTGTGGATTATAAAGATATTTTGGTTACTTTAATATAATTTAGATGTGCTTGGTAAGTAACTACATAAATATCGTAACTTTTTAACTTTTTGTTTGTTTCATTTGAAAGGTTCAATTTCATAGATCCAAACGTTATAGTTACTCAAGAATCAGCCCTATTCAGTCAGAGCAGCTTTCTCCCAAGACCATAAATAGAGGATTACAGCCCACATTCCCAACTACCACCTGCTGCTGCTTTATTTTCAGAGTACTTTATGAAAAGAGACCCATGAGTATGCTTTAGACAGTGTTCTCAAATGCAAAAACCAAGTTTTGATCCACAGTGGGAATTTTTCTCAGCCACTGTATTACTTCCCATGGGGAAAGATATGGACTTGTAGTCACAAAAAGAAATATAGTGTGTGGGGGGAAACTAGAAGAAGTTGGAACAGGAGGAGGAAAATAAATTATAGATTTACATCTCAGAAATGAAAAAGAAAGGATGAAGTATCAGTAAATGTCTCATTATTTTATTTCCTCCAAAACTTTAGGGACCTTTGGCTTATTGGCGATATTTTGAAAACGGGAGAGAAATAGAAAGGAAACAAATAAAAAGTACAGCAAACAGACCTCTAGATCAAGGAAGAAATTACTGAAGTGTACATGGGAAGAAACCCAATTTCTTCCCCACATTGAAATTCCAGTTATTTCTTCTTCTTTGAATTGCTCATGTTCAACAGGTGAAGAAAATGGCAACCTTGCAATAAAAAAAATTGTTGATGGCTGGGAAAAGAAATCTCAGAAATATGTGAATTCTGAAATTAAAGTACATTAAGAAGATTATTGTTTCCACCAGTGGCAAGTTGTCAGAGACTGGATATCAACAAATTCTCATCAATGGTTATGGTTGTGGAATTCTGGGAGCTGAAGACTGTTCACCTGGAACTCATCATGGTCAGCAAACACTTTCAAAACATATTAAATCATGGACTTTCCCCATTGTTGAGTTGAAGGGCTGCCTTTGAGTCAGCAGGAAACCAATCTAGACTAATATTTGCTATCAACATAATATTTGATATGCCTTTGGTTGATCCTTTAATTCAACCATCATTGCCTCTGTTTCAGCCACCAAGTAACTTCATTTTTCCTTGAGTTGCCCTTGGATGATGCTTGAAAAAGGGTGTGGCGATTAAAAACTACTATAGCTAAGAATAGTCTAAACTTACTTGCTCATGTTGGGCTGGACAGATGGATTTTCAGGGAGTATGATAAAAAAAAGTGAGGATGGTGGCCATATTGTATTGTACATAAAAAGCAAATGGAGCTTCAATCATCTCGACTTGTTTGACCACATCCTGCAGACACTCCTGGAGGTGAAGCAATCTCATGGGGACATGGCAGAAAAACATTGCTAAGATTTTTTTGTGCCGTGGCTAGGTGCAAGTGAGGAAAAGCCCCATGATTGAATTTAGAAATATGCTCACCCTGAATATACCAACTACCTTATGGTTGCAAGAATGAAGTTTATAATTTAATAATATATATTTAAACAATCAGTAATGGTGAAAGCACTAGGTTAGAGACCAGGGGTTCTAATATATATAAGCTGCTGCAAATTATTTCACAAATGCAAGGAACTAGTCCATGAAGCTGACAGGACTCAAAATTGAGTGGAAGGCAAGTTAGAAAGGCAGAAAAACAGCAAACAACAGTTTAGTATGACATCAGCCCAAACCTTTAATATCTAAGTCATGAATTTAGTAGTTGTTCCCTGCCCATCTTCCCCTTAAGCATAATTCATGCTGTCTTTTTTGGTTGCTCTCACCTGCCTGACGAAGCTGTTTGACGTTGTGTCAGAAGAGGTGCTGCCATCGGAGCGCTTGAAGCGGTTCTTCCTTTTGCTATACTTTCCCTAGTGGGAAAACATATACAGGTCAAGAGTAGCACAAATTCAGAAAAACATACACAAGCAGGCAAGTAGGTGACAAAAAGAATAGATACACACAATGCTGGAGTAGAGCTATGCTCTAATTCAGCAGAGGGATGATTTAAATCCCATCTTCAGACAGTTGAAGAATATGTTCCATGGTCTTTAACTCAATGTTTCTCAACCGTGAGAACAAGTTGTGTGGATTTCAGCTCCCAGAATTCCTTAGTGAGAATGCTAGAGATCTTCAGAGAATGCATGCTGCAGGTGCCATTGCATGCTGCAGAAAACAATGATTTGTTTCACCAAATTCACTTGTTTCTGAACAAAGTGACCTGATTCACAAATAACACTAAATCATAAATCATGATTCACAAACCCAAATGTCTCTTCACTAAACAAACTGTGCTATGTAAATCCTGTTAAAAAGGTCTATTACAATGCTACTGTGTTATTGCATGTAAAGCAAAAATGCAAAGTGGGAGAATATTAAAAAAAAACCAAAAAACTATTTCTTTGAAGTGTAAATACCTTAATGGCGTGCACCACCATTTCTTTGCTTTTGTTTTGACACACATAGGTCAGCTCCCTAAATTCACACAAGTAAGCACTGCAGCAAGGCACAAAACCTTGAGCCTAACAGTGTTGTACCACATGCCATGGCTTTGCAATACATTGTAATTTGAAAAAGAACTATTGTTAGAAAAACACATGGTTTTTTTAGATGCATTACATCAGGAATTCTGCAATGGGAGGATCCTTTATTGGCTTGATTGGTCTATAAACTTCTGTCACCCTCATATGCAACACATAAAAAGGGGTGGGACATTGTTGTAAGGATTGCAATTCCCAATTATTTACTTTTTTTCTTGCTCCTTTTTTGTTGTTAGTCAATATAGCAGCTTGAGGAAAATTCCACCACGGGACCTTCTTTAGGAAAAGTTAGGAAGAGTTGGCCCAGTTATCATAAGCAATATTCCTCACTTTTTTTCCAAGCTGAGAGAGAAACATTGGTAGTTTATTGTTTTTCACACTTCATCGACCAGGTACCTTATCCAGTTTAAAAGCCTAAGCTGTGAACTGTCAAATGTCCATGTTCCTTAATCATGACCCTTTTTAAAAAATTCAGTCCTGATTATCGAAATTGAATACCAAAGCTGATTTATCAAGGCTGTGGGAAAGCCTAATGAGAAGATCATGAACAATTTTCTCAGCATTTGAGGGTCAACATTACACCATAGATGACATAATCCAACCAGAAGATTATTGAACAGAAAAAAAAAAGTCAGGGGGATTTAGTGCAATTTTCATTTGAGGAAATTAAGGGGTTCTACTAAAAGTAAAAAGGGAAAGAGGCTCTTCTTCCTCCGCCTGTGTAACCGTAAGCAGGAAGACACCTTACCCCCATATATATTGCTGGTCAGTTAATTCTTACATCCACTAGTTATAACCTGTGGCTTTTTCTTTTCATAGCAAGCGAGCAATATCAAGTTCCTTTTTTTAGGAGAGAGGCTATCAATTTAAGCTTCTTTCCTTCACCTGCTTCTAAGGATCATGCCTCCGTCCATATCCCAAGGCGGGGGGGGGACGACCAGGAATGAGCCAGACACTTCCCAAGCATGTCTCTAGAGAGAGAGAGAGAGGACAGCTGCTTGAGGAGAAGCCCATTGTTATTACGCCCCCACAGGCATGGTTCTCGTAGTTCTAAGGCCAAGCTGGGCAAGAAAAGAAGGCAGAGATGAGGCTGGTATTTTTAGGCTCTTCCTCTCCCTGTTCTAAATCAGGCACGTGCGTCACTCATAGCTGCAATACGCAGTCAGGGTCCAACACGTGGAGGACCATGAACAGCAGGACAAAAGAATTTTAGCTCCAAACAGCCCACTACCACCTCACACATATTCAGTTTAGCATTGCTTTTGAGGCTACCTGCATGAGGTTCATCTTGCAAAGGACCACACATTCGCCCATCACAGAAAAATCTAGAATAGCACCTTATGTTCCATTTGATTCTTTCATGAAGTGAGAGCATTGGAACTGCTACTTCCTTATCAACTTGATCTCTCTCTGTCTTCCTTCTCCTCCCTCTAAGATCTACCTTTATCTTGAAATGTTTTAAAACTCTGAATGTTCATAAGTGAACACAAGAAAATTGATATTTTCTATCTTTGGGGTCATATTAAAGGACTCGTGTAGTTCAACCTCATCTCTTAAAATATTCTGCCACTGAATTCTATTCTCTCATTATCCACATACTATAAATCACATAAAGAGTACATTGGCATTTGCCAACTTCCACTGCCAGTCTAGATTTATTAATATTCAATATTCTCTTCTTCTCTATTTTTCTCATCAAAACCATACAGTACAGCAATTTCCAAGAATCCCTTATTTCCAGTTCGGACCAATAATTTTTTCCCTTAAAAAGTGGCTGTCAGATAAAAACACCATTCATTTTCCAATAATCCACCCAGTAAATATTGCTTTGGGAGCTCTTATAGCTAAAATTTGCAGCTAAGCAAACATTTAGCAATAGTCAATATGGTGTCATTATGCTGTAACTGTTAGGAGTTGTTGAATATAAACTCCTTGCTTTGAAAAGTTAAAACACAGGAGTAGAAGATTGTGGGAACAAAATTTAACATATCTAAAAGGATGAACAGTGCAATCAAATCATTTCCCCCCAAATTAGAACAGTTCATCCCTGCATCTTGTTCTATCCTGAAACATCAAAGATATTTCCATCGTTCTGTCAATTCTTATCTATCCGAAACTTGTTTTTAGATTCATCAATTTCCTGGCTGAAGTAGTTAAAGAAACGTAGGAGGAGAGGAAACCTTTATTACTAAATCTCAGGTTTTATTCATAGCTAGATATATAATCAATTATACAAATATCTTCCCACATAAACTGGGGGATCATTACCAATCTTGAATCCACTAGTCTTGATTTCTATTTGAGAAGGAACCCAGATGAAATATCTGAATTTCAGTGGCAAACAATGGAGGTAATTTAATTCCCAGGCCACTTTCCTGATCACAGCTGGATGTGAATTCTGACACATCTGGAAAGATGCACTAGTAATCAAAGGCTGATGCACCTCAGAAAGTCCTTCTTGGAATCAGCCTGAAGGGTTTCTCTTATTACCGGGTCTCAAAGGCATTTTACTCTTAACCAATTAGTATGGGGATTGGGCATTGGGGATGGGTGGAAGAGAGAGGAAGTGCTAAAGAAATATGAAAAGGCACAAACATGAGATCATGTATATCTCCCCCGCCCTGTGAAATTCAAGGACCGGAGTGATTTCTCACTTTCAGTCTAGTCTGGAAGTGCCGCTGCCGATGGTTTTGGGCAGATTTAAAGATCGCAAGGGAGAAGATAAAGGCCTGAAGCTGAGCGACACTTTTCACTGGACCGACCGGCTAACCGGAACCCCCATACCAGCCGTCCCTGCACCCCCTTTTGTCCTACTCGGTGAATTGCACCTCAGCACCTAATCCCAAAGAGCCTGACTATTCCTGGATGGCCGGCAGTTCAAGATCAGAGGCAGTAGAGACGATCCATGGAAACCGACAGCGTGCCCTTCCCCATCCCCTTTCAGCAAAAACATTTCTTTCAGTTACGTGCCAGATTGGGGAGACGGGGGTTGGGGAATAATTCAGCTCAGAACACGGGTGCCTCTGCCCGGGTCGAGTCTCGCAAGGTCCCCCCCAGTCGCATCCCCTCCTGGATCGTTCCACTCCCTCCTTCTCCCGCTGCCGCGATTCTTCTGTTTTTTTCCCCTGCCCCTCCTTTCTTTCGGACACGATCTCCACGTCCAAAGTTTCCCACCTCACAGCCAAGCTGCCCCTCCGCCTAATGGACTACAAGGTGTCCGACCGGTGCAGCCGACTGAAGGGCGGGCTGGCGGTTACGCACCTGGAGGCCAGGATTGTCTAAGACCTCCATTTGGATGTCTTGGCTGGAGCTGTAAGGTGTGCGTGACATGCCGCTGTCCTGCACCATGGAGACGCCTGTGCTGTCGGCTGAGCTCACGCCGGACTCATGGTGAAAGCCAGGGAAGGTTGGGGTCGCCTTTCGCCTGCCCAAGGAGCCGACCACCAGCGTCCTCAAACCCGTAGCCTCGGCATGGCCCCTCCTGACGGCTAAGATGAGCAAGGAGGCCCCCTACGCGCGCGCCGCCGCCGCCGCCGCCGCCGCAGTGATGGATGAGCCCAGCGTTCCAATCATAGGGCATCGCCTACGAGCGCTTCCTGGCAACTGGAAAGGGCTGACTGCTTCCTTCAGCTCCCCAGGGGAAGGAAGAAGGGGTGGGTGTGGTTTGAGCCGAAGTGGGGCCAAGCAGATGGCGGGGAGGGGAAGAGAAAATGGAAGCTCCTGTCAATGGTCTCACGTCTAGCTTAGCTTCCTTACAAAGATCCTCTGGGATCCACCTGCTGCTGTCCCATCTCGGAAACCAGAATGGAAGGAAATTTGTCGAGCTTCCCATCCGGTTTATAGCTTTATAGGTATAGTTTATACCTTTTCCCTATTTATTTTGTCAATTCACCTTTAACATTTCACTCCGTGATCTAGCGTTAAGTTGCAGACGACCATTTTGCTTCCAATTCAGTTTTTTTTTTCTCACTCTCTCCATCTTCTGATGAAATCCCTGCAAAATTTGTGTCATACAGAAAGATTTCAGGTTGTAACTGAGAATAGCCAAATCTGACTATTGGCCCTTTGTGGTCTCTGAAACTAAGCGGAGTTAATACTAAATGAGAGACCGCTAAGCACCCCCATGGCTGGGAAGTCAACCTACTACCTGGCAAAAGGCCAGGGCAAAACAATTCCATACAGTTGCCAATAAAATGACCAGGAATTAAATTTGGTTCAAATGCATCATTAAACACTGATAATTTTTCACACTTCCTCCAATTCAGGGTTGCTTTAATAACACAGGGTTGTTTTATTGAATGAATTCAGATTGTGTAATTAGTTTGTGGTGTTACGTAAATCCATAAAATCTACTTGGTTAAATTAGCTGTAAGTGATCATGTTCAAACACAATCAGTAATGTCTCATTTATTTATGAGGTTTGTTCCAGGTGAATTTTCATATAGGTACAGTCTAGTTGTTCCTATATCTGCTTTTTTTCCACACCAATGCCTTTCAGATGTGCTATGCCTTATTGTCTGAATAGTCAGCAACAGGTTAGCAAGATTATCCTATAT
Source organism: Pseudonaja textilis (assembly GCF_049901715.1). Classification (NCBI taxonomy): domain Eukaryota; kingdom Metazoa; phylum Chordata; class Lepidosauria; order Squamata; family Elapidae; genus Pseudonaja; species Pseudonaja textilis. Next base: position 90,410,719 of record NC_142008.1, read on the forward strand.
ACAGCAAAATGTCATTATACCTTTCTTCTTCCTGTCTCACTTTAGTCTTCTCCCTTGAGATGCTTAGTAGTGCTTGGTTTAAGAAACATTATCTCCAAGTCACTGAAACTACAAGATACAGGCTGATTCACCAACATACTAAGCCCTAGTTTGCTTAACTTTGAGGCTGGTGAATAAGCTACCACATTATGGCTTAAAATGCTTTGCAAATGGCTCATAATGTCAGTAAGTGCAAAATTTTCTATCTTTTTTTAATCCCATCAGCCTCCTTTCCATATTACTGCAGTTGCTCATTTCTTTTGCCAAGAAATATTCCTCCTTTCATTCAGAAACCCTGCTAACTGCATCTTAAAGATGCCTTCTTAACCATTCTTTAAGGGCATCTCAGAACTCAGCCATGTAACTTTATGTATTTTATCCAGTCCAGTTGCCTCTTGAAAAACCCACATATACTTCAAGTGGGCTAATTCACGAGTGTCAAACTCAAGGCCTGTGGGCCAAATCCAGCCTGTGATGTGGTCAGATTTTGCCCATGGGGCCATCCTGGAAACTCTAAGGGGCTGGCCTGTTTTGCTTTGGCCCACCCCATCTTATCGTGGCACGTGTGCCTGCTCACAGGTATCGGACAAGCGTCACCTCAGGTCGGCCACCCCATCCTGGCATGGATGCTATCATGTTGCAGCTCAGTGCTGCACCCATATCAGTGTCTCTGCCATATACATCTGCACGCGTACGTGGGGGAGAGGTGTCCAGCAGTAGGAGCACCACAGCTGGCCCTCCAAGAAGCAGGCGTGGAGGTGGTGGCAGCAGGCAATGAAGCACATTTTGTGGACCACCAGACGCACCTTGGCACTGCTATGGGCCGTTGCCAACACTGAGGCCACCAGCTGCTCATGCAGGTCCCCCAGGCCACTGTTGTCGCCACCAGGAGCACCAGGCCAATCCAGCCTGAAGGTGGCGAAGTGGCCAGCTAGAAAGGCTGAGTACAGGTGGTAGAATATGCCCAGGCTCAGCAGTTAAAAGGCGGTACCTGTGGGGACCCAGGCCCAGCCAGGCATGCCTACCCCCATCTATGTTGGGCCTGGGCGGTCATGGCGCCAATGGGGATTTGGCTTTCCCCACTCGTGGTGGCTGTCTTTTGCCTGCTGGGCCTGGGCGTGCTCTACCATCTTTACTCGGCCTTTCTAGCTGGCTGCCTCTGGGCGGGTCTGCTAAGTGGCAGTGTCAGTGGCAGCATCCCGCAGCAGGTTGAGTTCTGTTGGGTGCGTGAGGGGAACCTGCTTCACATGCAAGCTAAGGGCAAGATTCACATGCAGGCTAAGGCGGGCGAGAAGATAACCAGTGGCGACCTGCTCTCCAACCGCACGCCAAAACAGACAGTGGGAAGGAGTAAGTGCGTCCAGTGGTCCACATCATGTTCTTCTCCCTCATCTCCACCTGCTGCTTAGACAACCAGCCCAGTGGGTTGTGGAGCTGCAGCATGCATGAGCTGAGTGGCCAGCAGGCTGCGGCTGCAGCTGGAAGCCATCACCACCACCCCCGCACACAAAGGATGTTGTTTTTAGGCTGCAACTGCCCCGCCCCCTGCCACATCTCACTTCATCCTGAGTGACAAGCCATACACCCACTATCCTACCCATCGGAGACCCCTGGATTCCCTCCCAACCCCGCCCAGCCCTCACAGGCATGATCTCTGCAAGTGACGTCAACTGGCTATGCCCTCAGCCATGTCCAGTCAGCTGTGATCGTCCTGGTCACGTCCCTCCCCCTGGCCCCCAGAAGACAATGCTGATCTGGCCCTCAATGAAATTGAGTTTGACACCCTGGGCTAACTTATAGAATGCATCCAAAGTGTGGGACCCATGATTCACATGGAAATATAATTATGCAAATTTTATAAAGCATTTTTACACAAAGTTATCACAATCCATTTTATGATATAATGCAGAATGTCATTAAATATTTCCTGTGGTCAGTTCCTGATATTTGATGGTGCTATGCAGTTCAGTATGGGTTATTTTCAAGGCACCTATATCTGAATATTTCCTTGAATTTTTAAGAGCTTTTTAAGGCAGTACATTAGAAGCATCAGAATTACATCCTTCCATCCCCACCACCATCCAGTCAGAACTGATGAAGCTTCTTGGATGAGAAGTAAAATGTCTTCTTTCTCAAGGAAAAAAACGTTGTCCAATTGCCTTTTGAAAAAGCACTTTTTGAGACAACTATGACTAAGAATCTCCATAGACATTTAATACATTAGAAGTTCTGCCACTGTTGAAGAAATTAAGGAATCTGGCAAGGAAATACCTTTGAAACAATAACTTAGTGGGTCACAGGATATCTGGTATTTAATTAATTTTTGAATTATTAAAGGTAAATGCCATATTTATTTCTTGATCTATCCCAATTCCCATACAATAATTAATTTTAGTCAGGAAGATATCATACAAATTGAACATTTTTGTGTGTTATAGTCTGCAATCTCTTAAATTAAGACCATGTTTAAACCACGTTAGCCAATGGTTTAAAATGGAGATGGAACCACTCCAATACCTAACAGAACATTTTTGAATCAAATTTAAACATTGTGAACCATGCTACTTTAAATGATATTTGCAATCTGCTTCATATTCCAAAAGGGATGGTGGAATCAGTATACTGGTATATTTTTCACACATCAAAAAAATATTTTCCTAGGCAACGTAAGCACATATTTAAATAGAAATATTAGTTGTCTAGGTAAAAGTGAAAAACATTCAGCATGTTTTCCTTTTATGATGGCATGTTCAGTTCATATAAACACCACAAATTAATACCAATGTACTCAACAAACAATATCAGCATTCTGAAAAGAAAAAAGAATCAAGCTATATACCATTAATGTGGCTTGTTCACATAGCACACTGGTATATTTTTGATTTTGATTTAACAAGTTGTCTAGATTAATCTATAGTGGGCAATATTTCAGGAACCATTTAAAAAAACATAGAGTGACTGTGGATATGTCAAACTAAAATATAGTTGGCTAATTTGTGACTTAGTGTGCTATAAAACCCAGAAAAAATTATTTGTTTCTGGATTAATGTCTGTATTTACACACATTAACCAGCAACAGGTTTTTAAATTTGTATTAAAACAATCAAAATATTTATATAAGCATTTTGTATATCCTCTTAGGAACTCATCATAGGGTATAGGATTTTCCTCTTTTATTTTCTTACTATTTCAATTAGGAATGTGTCTTACCTGGTTTATCTGTTACCTGAACATAGCAATTGGACTTTTATTTATTAAAAAAACAACAACTTAGGTTTAATGCAATGACCTAGTGAAAGGTTTTAGATCTAAAGTTCCTGGTTGATTTCATCCTAAAAGTGAAAATGTAATTTGCTAATCTGTTAGCATGCCTGTGATTTATACAGGTTAGTAAAATGAAATTTGGCAAAATAATTTAATGTACATGTTGTTTGAAAGACACAATAAACTAATATAAGGGCTGAGTTTGGAAAAGAGACTGAGCTAAACTGGTTCAATGTGTCATGATAATACAATCAACAGAAGTATATTCAAAACTTCATTATAGTTTTTAAAAGGAAAAGTGTAACATTACATAATGGTTCAGAATCACTTCGCTCATGCCGCCCTGCTCTGAGAAAAAATTTCAACCTACACACACCTTTATAATTTTATTCACACTAAATGTTCAACTGATTTTCTACTGGTCAACGAAAATAATCCCAGTGAAATACAGTAGTTAATTATTTCACTGGGCATGTTACAATGTGCAAATTATTGCAGGGCTCATTCTTTAAAGATGAGTCCAGGCAAACTTTGTGCAATCACCGGATTCAGCACACTATAAGCAAATTTAAGAATAAACGTCAACAGATCAATTTTCCTCTTCCCCTCCCAAATGTTATTAATATTAGAAAACTAACTTTCCAAATCAGATTAAGCATCCAGCTGTCTAGAGATATCATTCTCATCAATTCCACTCATACTAACATACAGTTGACTGTACTTGTTGGGGTTGATGCACTTTATAGGCCAACAGGAAAGGAATAGGATCAGGTAATTGGATATAAAATAACAAGAAGCACAAGATTTGAAAGGAGTAGCTGTCATAGGCCATATTAATTTTTGCTTTTAATAATAGGTAACAAAGAAAAGGAAAATTGCAATTTGGAAGGTAAATTTCTTTTAGGTAAGAAGGTATTTTTAGAAAAGTTTGATTTTGGCATCTCTGAAATTGGATATTTACCAATAAGAACTGTTTGTGCCTGTGCTGCATAAACAGAATACTACAGGTAAACCTTGATTTATAACAGTTCATTTAGTGACTGTTTGAAGTTACAACTATTGAAAAAAGTGACTTGTCACCATTTTTCACATTTATGACTGTTGCAGCATATCCATGGTCATGTGATTTACATTCAGATGCTTGACAACATTTTCACTTTCAGGGTTAACTCAAACAGGAATTTTAGATCTAAAACCACTCACTGGGTCATTGCATTAAGTCCAGGGGTGGGATGCTACTGGTTCTGCCTAGCTCTATAGAACCAGTAGCTCTAAAGAACAGCCAACCGGTTCTGTATCTACTGCTGCTTGGCCCACCCTCCTGCCTGGGTGGTTACCTGACCTTTATTTCCTGCTTTTTCAACCTCAGCTGCTTTGCGCAGCACAGCTGAGGTTGAAAAAGCAGTTAAAAAGTGCTTTTTCAAACACTGTGCATCTGCGCACAGCGTTTGTCAGCTGTCTGGGCAGCACAGCTTTAGGTGTATTACATTAGAAGCGTGCATGCGCACGCAAAACGTAATCGCTGAACCAGTAGTACCACCAGTTGAATCCATCCGATTAAGTCTAAATTTATTTATTAATGTTCATGTAATAGCTAAATCAAATCAGACACATTGAAGAAAACTAGATCCGATGCCTGACAACTTATGAAAATTAGTGTCCCAAAGTCACGTGATCTTCTGGCGAGCAAGGGGAAGCGATTCACTTAATATGTTGCTAATTTAACAACAGTAGTGATCCCCTTAACAAATGTGCCAAAGAAAGTCATACAATGGGGCAAAATGTCACTTAACAAATTTCTCACTTAGCAACATAAATTCTGGGCTGGATTGTGATTGTAAGTACAGGAAATGTTTGAGGAGGAATTCAAGCTAATTCTTCAGCCCATCTTCTGATCAGAGAATTAAAATGCCATATTGTAGGTTTGTCTCTGCTTTCTCAGTCGCAGTAACCTATTCGCCTTTGTAGACCAAGTTTCCAATCAATTTAGACGATTAAAAAAACAAAAACCTAATTTAGAAAAACACGAAATCTTTCCCCTTTATTAAGGTGACTTCTTGAAATGAAGAAAACGGGTGGAAATCGCTAGTGGCTAATGAAGGCTACAATGAAATAATATATTGCAAAAAAAGGGGGGGGGTACTTTAAGCATTAATGTGCCGATTCCGCAGCAATTATTATTTGTACTAACAGCATCAAATGTGAGCATGCTCAAAGCGGTTCGCGCATCTCCGTGGCACGAACACAAAATCTCCCCACCCCCGCACGACCCGCCTCATGCTAACATATCAAAGAAATGTGCGCAAGCGTAGTAACACTTTGGGTGATACCATTTTCCCCTCTTGTGAGTGGAAGAATATATATTTTATTTACACGTAATATCACCTGTCTTCCTCGATATATTTTTTAAAGTCAGGCTTAAGGGTGTAATAGGAAATAAACAAGATTTTAGAAAAAGTGAGGAAGACAGGGCGAAGACAGGATTTGGCTGCAAGCGAGTGGTGCAGTCCATTACGTCAGCTGGGTTGCCCCGCCTCCGCTTCCTTCCTTTCTTTCCAGTGCTGTCGGCCTTGCAGCCATGAGGTGAGGTGTTCGTTATGAGGGGGCTTAATGGTCTGGGGTGAGCCTTGAGTAATGAAACCTAAGCGTCACGATTGGCGAAATGGTCCGAAAGACGACTGGAAAGTCTTCTTTGGGGAAAATCGAGGGGCGAGGGGCGAGGCGAACGGGAGGGCGGCCTAGAGGCCTGTGAAGCGCGGAAAAGCCTGGCGACGGAAACGTGACTCGTGGCACGCGAGACTTGGGTGACCCTCGGGATTTCTTACCAAGTATCCCCTTTTCGCAAAGAGAGTCCCCCCTTCTCTATCGGAACAGCCGATGGGGAGAGAGCGCGAGGGGGCTTGGGGAGATTTGCGGGGGGAAAGAGCGGGGGGGACCTCGGTGGACGCTGGCGGCCTGGTGCGCTTTGGCGCCGCCTATTTCTAAAAAAATTACTTCCACATTATTCGGTTTGCTCTGCGGCCTTTGGCGCGTCTCTTTTCTTCTTTTCGTAACTTCCATTCCTCAGATTTTAAGAGTGAGACCGTAGAGGCATTGTGGGGTTTAACCGAACATGTGGTTCTCAAGGACTCGAACACTTCACGTTGCTACATTTTACCATCTCAAATCGTTACCTATTTTATACTCTGTTTTCAGCTGAATCTTGCTGTGCTTTTAAAGAGTAAAAACTAGGAATCCTAAAATATTTTTCCCGAGAGGATCTTTTTACTTATGCTTATGTAAAAAAAAGCCTCATACGAATACATTAAATTAACTAGATGCAATATTTAGAGAGTTGAAATAATTTTGACTCATTTTGGTCAGAATACTTTTTCATATCGACTGTTTTTTAATTTATTGAATTTGTGGCTGTCTCTCTTCAAAGCAACTCTGAGTGGCTTACAACATTAAAAGAATAAAACCATAAAGATAAATATTTCTAAAAGCAAAATTACAAAAAAAAAATTAGAATTAGAACTATAATCCTGTTCATTACTATTACTGTATGTCCCCTCCCAGTAATCTAATTTTACACAAATGCTTTTCTGTATCTTGAAGACTTTTGTGGACTACAAATCTATTTTTGCAATTTCAGAGAGATTTGAAAATGAGTTCCTGGTTTGAAGAAAAATCTATGCATAGAACAAAATGCACATTATACAGATTCTTATGACAGTTCTGGAAGACTTTCATCATTTATACAATAGGCACAGTTTTAATTGAACACTGACTATTGAAATAGATGTATTAAGTCGGTAAATTTAGAATAATATTGCTTCCTAAGCCTAGCTCCATTTCTTCCCAAATGTCTATATTCTTATTCCTACAAGTCATTCAAACAAAATTATCCAAATGTAAGGTATCTTTGGCTAATTTGATACCCTTCATTTCAGTTTGGATAATGGGAATTGTAGGCCAGTACATTAGAATGATTCCTGTAAAGGAAACAATGAAGCAACAATAGTTTTGTAGAAAAGATCAGTTAAATAACACGTGGTTTTTTAAAATGTTTTTTACCTTGAAATTCTCTTTATAACTCTCACCAGAATTACAAAGCAGATTTAGATGGTGGAACTTCGTGATCTCTTTAATAAAAGTTGCCCTGCAAGCAAAATCTATCAGACAAAATGTGTTAAATCCTTAGTGTTTACTTTTAAAAGACCTAAACTCTCAAGCATGTGTATGTAGTGATGTTCACAGGTCCTGATTATTTAACCAGCATGTGGGCTGTTACCTGGGGTTCGTATGTAAATACAGGTAGTCCTTGAGTTACAACAGTTCATTAAGTGGCCATTCAAAGTAACAATGGAACTGAAAAATGTGACCTGACTGTTTTTCACAATTATGACCTTAGCAGCATCCATCCCCATGATCAAGTGATCAAAATTCAGATGTTTCGCAACTGGCGAAACATCTGAATTTTGACTCTTGCTGTGATCACGTGACCACCTTTTGCAATCTGACAAAGTTATTGTCAGATTCACTTAACTGGATTACTAACTTTCAACTGAAGTGATTCACTTAATAACTTGTAAGAAAGGAACCAGGAACTCATTTTCAAAACTCATTTAACAAATGTCTCAACAGAAAATTTGGGGCTCAATTGTGATTATAAGTGGAGAACTACATGTATAATATTTTGTCTATTAAAATTAGTTATATTTCGATACTTAAAGTTATTTGCCATGCATCTTCAGAGATCAGGGTTTTTTTCCTGGAGACTTCCAACTTATATGTAGTGCTTCTTTTCCTTAGTATGTTAAGACTGCAGAAGAGGCTGGCTTCCAGCGTTTTGAGGTGTGGAAAGAAAAAAGTATGGTTGGATCCCAATGAGACCAATGAAATTGCTAATGCCAACTCTCGTAAGTATCATTAGCAATGAATAGGAGGCTAAGTGGTAGCATTTAGAGCAGGTCTGTCAAACTGGCAGCCCATGGGCCAGATGAGTCATGTACAGGCCAGGCTCACCCTGGCTCCGCAAAGGAAAAATCACATGATGCGATTGAGTAACACCTGTGATTTAGAAACTTAAAATATTTTCAGATATAACCATTCCTTTCCAGCTGCAGAATATCCAGTTCAGGCTCTTTTCTCAGTGGAATGGGATGGTCCAGCCTTGTTAGAAATAATCATAATGGATTGCTTATACTTCTATTTTTAAGTCAAAGTGTTCTGTTTTGAAGTTGGATACCTACCCAAACAGACCCAAACAGGTTTTCCAGTATTGAAACATGTTTGATGATGTTGCAGTGATTTATTCTGACCTCAAAATGGCCAGTATCAAAGACCAACTGATGTTTTAACTTGATTTGGAAACTGAAAATTTAGAGCAGGAAGTAAGCATACTTGCATATATTTATGCAAAGTTATAAAATACTCCATGTGATGTGTACCTTGGTACCATCTGCCAGTAATTGATTTTCTGCCATTTTAGGTCAGCAGATCAGAAAACTAATAAAAGATGGTCTAATAATCCGTAAACCTGTGACTGTTCACTCAAGGGCTCGATGCAGGAAAAACACTTTGGCTCGTCGTAAAGGCAGGCATATGGGCATTGGTAAGTATTAGTTGCCCCTGCTATATATCAAATTGTAATTTGTTTATAGATACTTATATGATAATATATTCAGCCAACAATTCTGAAATGATTTTTTAAAAAGCAGTTTTATATAAACTTCTATAATGATAGTAAGGCACAGAAAAGCTTTAAGGTTATGGAGAAATGCAAATACTAAATATCAAAAATTGATTTAACACCCACCTTTTGCTCTCCAGGAAAGAGAAAGGGTACAGCTAATGCTCGTATGCCAGAAAAAGTCACATGGATGAGGAGGATGAGAATTTTGAGGCGTCTTTTACGCAGATACAGGGAGTCCAAGAAGATTGACAGGCATATGTAAGTCTAGAAGAGAGTGCACTTATAGGTCCTGCCATTTAAAATATGTCACTTTATTTTTGTTTACTTATGGGCCCTTCCTTTCCCACAACAGAACATTCTAGATAAAGCTGCTTAGCAATGTTGACTGCCACATGAAGTCATTTTTTAAAATGAGAATTCACAACTTCTGCACAGCAAATTGGACAAAGCATATAGAGAGAACATAGGGGCCACATTTCCAATGCCAAGGCAGAACATCTAGACAAATAACCCTATTAAGGTAGCATTCTTCCTAAGCATTCTAGGATGCATATTCAATTCTTTTTCTCTGCTTTACAGGTACCATAGCTTGTACTTGAAAGTAAAAGGTAATGTGTTCAAGAACAAGCGGATTCTGATGGAGCACATCCATAAGCTGAAGGCAGATAAGGCTCGCAAGAAGCTTCTGGCGTAAGTATCTTACTAAGTCATTTGGCAGATTTATTTACTCAATAATGCTCCTTTTTCTTTTCATCTAAAGAACCACACATGACAGTATTAATAGCTTTGAATGTAACACCAGTGAGAAGGTGTTATGCATTAAGAACTGAAAAGTGGAAAATGGATAATGGAAAATAAGGTTTGGTGTATAGATTTTTCTGCATTGGGAAGTTGATTCAAAAGAATCTGGTTACAACATTTATAGAAAGAATTTTATTAGAAAGAATTCAGTAAGTAGGCGATATGCCATACCAGTTCATCAAAAACTATTGCAAATTCTGAATATTTTTAATTATGAAAGACACAAGTATAATGATTAGTAAGATGTTTTAATGTGATTAAATGGGTATGTACCTCCAATGTGGAATTGATCAAATTAAATAACTAGTGTGTTCACATTAATTTGCAGTAGAAAGTGAAAATTAGTAACCAGGAAATAATAGGAAAATATTTTCTGTTAGGAAGCAGTCTTTATGTAAACATTGGGAGGGAGCTAGTTTGCATTAGTTTGTATATAAGAGATAAAAAAAATATTTAGGGTATTCCTCATATATAGCAAGATGGCTAGATTTTAGTTGAAGAAAAAGAAAAGCCATTCCTACCTCTTGTAAAAGATAAGAATATTTCTGTGGGAAAAAAAAGTTAGAATTTAATCTGGGAAGAAAAGTATGATTGTTATAACAATATTGGGGAAATGCTTGGCGTGGCTGAAACATAATCACTGGATGCCTGAAAAGTAATATTTTGTTGCTAAACTATCTGAGCACTCCTTTATTCTTCAGTGACCAGGCTGAAGCCCGCAGGTCTAAGACCAAGGAGGCCCGCAAGCGCCGGGAAGAACGTCTCCAAGCAAAAAAGGAGGAAATTATCAAAACCTTATCTAAGGAAGAAGAAACTAAGAAATAATTTCTGCCTTTTTGTGTACATAGTGCTCAAAGGGTATCTAATAAACTTCTTCAACAACAGCAGTAGTGAACAGTACCTTTTTCTGTGTAGAGTGGGTGAACTAAGAACGAAGTAGGCTTTAGTTTCTGGAATAACAGATCTTAGCTAAATCTTAGTCTTTTAATGTTTTGATTCAAGCCTGTTTTATGCAATTGCTCACTTGATTTTAAATACTTGCTGTATTTAATTTCTTATTTAATATAAGTGTGTAGGTTTAAGCTTTAAATCAAAATACTTACATTGCATGGAAGCTAGCCAGAATTGATTTTTGTGGGGAAAGAATAATTTGAATAGAAAGATTTTATTATGTGATATGGAAAGTAAACCCCCATTCCATTTTACGGTCTGCAGATCATAAATATTTAAAATACACTTTTTTAACATGAAGAATTAGTACACATTGTTTAGATACCACTTAAAATACGTTTTATATATCTGTTTATGGCAGTGGGAGCTATACTAGAAGAGGACTGGGGGTCCACTGGGGTGGCCAGGAATAGCTAGTGTATTAAGACAGATGCTTACAGTCTCTTGAGAGTTGGTGGAGGGTCTGGGGTGAGTATCCTTCCCCAGCTGGCCAATGAGAGGGATTGGCTGAGACGGGAAGAGTGAAATGAGTGGCTTGAGGGAATGGAAGAATCCTTGACTAAGAACCCTTAGAAAGAAGGAGGGGAAATGCAGGGCAGAGCAGTGCATTAGTGTGGTGAAAGACATAGGGTGATCTGTGGGAGCCAAAGATAGGCTGTTACAGAGAAGATGACCCCAATGTGTAAAATCTGGCATTTTCCAGCCCCCTGGGCTCATTTCCAGTACAATATATCTTTGGAAGCCTTGAGATTCGGCTGCTGCTGGTTAATACCAGGCTCCCCTTCTCTAAAATTCCTATTGAGGAGCAAGCTAACTTGACATGCATTACCGAGATTTGGCTGATTGCAGAAGTGGAGATTCCCCTAATGGAGATGTGCCCAGTCCAGTTTAGGGTTTGGCACAGCCAAGGCCCCAAAGAAGTGAGGTGGCATGGCAATGATCATTCAAGCGTCATTCAGAGACTTTGCGCCCCCCGCAGTTCTTGGTTGTGGGGCCCTGTTTCTGAAGCTGGATTGAAGAGATCAGTTGGGTGTGTTAGTGCTGTATGAGCCTTCCTGTTGCATAACAACCTGCCTGAGCTGAAGGCCATTCTGGAACTATTGTTCCCAGACTTCTGCTTGGGGGATTTTAATCTGCCATTCCTTTGGCACTGGAAGCGGCCAAGGATTTTGTGGTCACCATGGCAGCCATAGGCCTATCCCAGATCACTTCAGGCCTGACTCAGAACAGTGCTCACAAGCCAGACATTTTCTTGTCAAAATAATGGGAATGTGATCTGGTGGAGACCCTAACATGATGTTAGGGTCTCCACCTTGTGGAGATAGTGCTTTTGTGTCCTTGAGGTTCTCTTATGCTGTCACCTCAGCAGGGAGGCTGGATCACTAGTGGTCCATCCTTGGTGACTAAGCCTCAAATGAGTTCCAGAGGGAGTTGGGTGTCATCCTAGACCTAGAGACTGTGCATGACCCTGCTGAATCCTTAGTAATGGCCTGGGGTCAAAGGGCAGCCAGGACTTTGGAGAGGATCAAGTATATGCAGCTCTTTTAACCCATTGTTCCCAACTCTCCCTGTGATTCACAGAAATGGCAGGTTCTGGAAAGAGATAAATGCCTAAAGCAATGCTGGAAGAATTAGGCTTGGGTAATTGTCTCCAGGGGCATACAGGGAAATTTGTTCAAAGTAGCTTGGGTTTGTTCTCAGTTTAACCCATTGCATGATGCAGTCCATGTGAGATTCATGAGGGGAGCTCTTTTCCAGTTACCTGGGAGCAGTTTGACCGTTTGATCCTGAGGAAGCAGGGTCCTCAATGCTGTCAGTGCAACCATCTGCCAATTAGATCCTTGTTCTGCCTGGTTGATGGTGACTAGCAAGTGAGTGCAAGCAGTGATAAACTTCACTGCAGGAGGGAACGTTCCCACCCTTCAGCCCTTAAAAAAATAGCATTTGACCCCACCTGCGTGAACAATTTTCATTCAATTTCTTTCCTTTTTTGGGAAAGTGGAAAAATGGATGTTTGGCAGCTTCAGAGGGTCTTGAATAAAAAATGGATTTTCTGGACCCTTTTCAGTTAGAATTCAGGCCTGGTTATGAGACAGATGGCATTGGTCACACTTGTCAATGATCACTGGCAAGAGCAGGATGGGGTATGCATCTACTCTAGACCTCAGCGGCCTTTGATATCATTGGCTATGATATTATTTTCGGTGGCTACAGGGATCGGAGCTGGGCAACACAGTCTTGCAATGGTTCGACTCCTTTCTGCAGGGCCAGTCCTAATAGATGTTGATAGGGAGTGGGAGATCTCTCAGCAACTCCTTTGTAGCTTGCCACAAGGCATGGTACTCTCCTCTGCTTTTCAACGCCTGTGGGAAACTGCTGGGTGAGATAGTCACCGCGTGCTGAAATATCAGTATGCTGATGATACTCAGCTTTATATCTTCACCGCTGGTGATCCAAATGATGCTATGGCTGCCCTCGTAGTGCCTGGAGGTGTAGAGGCCTGGATGGGGGCAATAAGGCTTTGGATGAACCCTGGCAAGAGCAAGTGGCTTTGGATGCATGGAGTTTCAGGATCTAGGATTTTCACACCCTCAGATCTGGATGAGACAGTACTATCCCAGACAGACTTGGTCCATAATTTGGCAGTTCCCCTGGGCTCACGAATTCTGTTCAAAGTACAGGTGGTAGGTTGTGTCCAGGAAAGCCTTGCACAATTTTGTCCTGTGTGCCAGTTACAGACTTTTTTTGATCATGAGACCCAGTGGGATTGACCTGACCCATCTGCATTGACAGAGGGGGCATACTGTAGTTCCCGTTTGTTAAGGAATTTCAGCTGTCGCGGGTGGTCCAAGAAAAGAGCCTTCTCTGCCATGGCTCCTGCCCTTTCAAACATCTTGCCCCCTTGAGGCGAGATCAGCTTTCATTCTTCTGACTTTCCGTATGAACCTCAAGACCTGGTTCTACAAGACGGCTTTAGGCCCCAATGGGAAACTTCATGTTGGAATTAGTTGATTAAGTACTAATCCCAGCTCCCCACACCATGTATCCAGCTCCTCCTCCATCTTGTATTAGTAGTTTTGTTTGGTTGTTGTATTGTCATTTTATTGGGTGAATATTTATACTTCATGATTTTAATGTTTTTTATACTGTAAGCTGCCCAAATTTGCTTTGAAACGAGATGGGGCAGCAAATAAATTTAATGAATAAATGAATAAATTTAATAAATACATACATACCCTCACTGTGGGGTCTCTTTGGGTCTTTTTTTTTTGTATAGTTTAACTCTTTTATAAGGAGTATCATCCACAGTCACTTAAATGTTCTAAGATAAAGATAGAAAATTTCAAACAATAATTATACAACTTACAAAGTGGTTATGGGGGAAAAACACCAGGCATAAAGCTCTCCAGCTGTGAGTATCACCATGGTGTCCTTAGCAGATTATAAGTGATAATTAAAGATAAAATGGTTTTTTAAAAAAAGAAATAATGCATCTTCATTTCCAGAAATTGAACAGCCATTTTTAGACATGCTAATTAAGAGGAAATGCATAGAAATCTTTAGATATGCAAGCACAATTGTAAATAAACCTAATGACAATCAATTTTAACCAGTTGGATTACATATTCTTAAGTAGGGGTTTCAAAGATATGTTCAAAGTTTATCAATGTTAGTTTTTGAGCTAATTTTACAGGTCTTGAAAATAATTTTGGGTTTCACAGGGGTCAAACTCCAGGATTGTTATTTATGTACACATCTTAATTGACATTCTGTCTGCTGACCTTCCTCCGCTCAATTACATGCATTACTTAAAGCCATATGAAGGCAAATAATGAACTGATGTGCTCCCATATGCCCGCTTTTTAATTACCTAATTAAGCCCAATGTAGGCAGAAACTCAAAACATTTGGCCTTTAATATGAACAGGAGAATAAAGATGTATTTTTGCTAACCTTTGTGAGGAAAGGAGATTTCATTACTGCTAAATTAGTAATTCATTATTATGCAGATTACATTTTCTGTTTAAATATATTCTAGATAAAAAAATCTACTGTATAAGAAATGACAGACTTGCAGTGATCCACATTACAATGTGAAAACCAAGTTTTTATAAAGCCAGCCAATAATATAGCAAATCATATACAACTTTAAGGAAGAAAATGAATGCTAATTTGACACCTTTCTCCAGAGGGGTTTAAACCACAGAATCTTGAAGCTTCTATACTGGATGCTTTCAGTAAAGATGTACAAATTACATTTTTTTTTTGGTAAATTTTATTTGAGTTTTCACAAAGAGAAAAAAAATACAAATAAAACATCTTTTTTGAAAATAGTGTAATCCTGGGTTACATTTCTTCATACAGACACAAATTCAAGTTCATGCTCATTTTTATATTCTATTCCATATCATTACTATTTTACATTTTCTGCATAGCTTCTCCTCTCTTAATTTTCTCAATTTTATTTTATCTCATCTCAATTCAAATATTGTATTTATATTTTTTGTCTGTCCTGTTTCAATTATCTATTATCTTTTCTCATTAAACAAAATTTCTCCCGTAGTTACTGATTGGAGTATGATGCCTTTATATCTTTTAAGTTTATCCATTTAACTCTTATTTAGGCTTCGATATATAACCTAAAGTTATAGCATTCAATATAATACATAACTTCCATTCAGATTCTGCTTGGTACATTCTTAAAATACACACTATATTCTTAAAAAAAGAAAAAAATATGTAATTAAATGACCAAGTATGTAATTAAAACAACACATTCCATTCCAAGTCAATTCTATCATTAATATTAATATTCATTAAAGTCTTAACTTCTTTAATATTACTTTTCAATTAAATATCATACTTCTATGGGAACAATTATAAGCTTTCCATAATTAACTCCCCTCCTTCACTTATATTTTATAAAACATTAACTAATTAAAATGTTCCCGTTCCTTCCTAATTCAATTTTCTCATTTATTTCACTTATTTTATTCACAAACATTTCACGAAATTAAACTATTTTAACCCTCATTTTAATCATACATTGTTTCCAATTTTCTAAAGTTATTTCTATTACTAATATAACAATACAATCTTATGTACCTTCACAGAATTCCTTTTTCAGTTAGATTTTCACCCATTATCTCTAAATAGGTCCTGTTTCTCTGTATCTTGCTCTGGTCCTTTGTAACTTCTTTTCCTTTCCTTCTTCTCTCTCTTCTTCTCTCTCTTCTTTTTACCCCCTTGTCTCTCTACCTCTATTTCTCTCTTCTGTATTCCCCTTTTCTGTTGCTTTCCAGTATTATACTTATTTTTCGAATTATTTTTCTTTTCTTTGGTTGTTTTTTTTAAATCTTAAATTCTCCATTCTCTTTCCCCCCTTTCATTTTTCTTCCCCACATAAAATTACTTGTTCATTAAAGATGCCTTCTTCTTTGTCCCAGTCTTCTTGTTTTGTAGACGTTTCTTGTTTCTCATAGTTCCAAATCTCCATTTCTAAGAATTGAAAAACGAAGCCAAAAGAACCCTTCCCTTCTTGTGCACCTTCTTTGTACTTTTTAAGTTCCATTTTCAATTCATCCAGAAGTGGCGCCCTTTGTCTAAATTTTTAAACAACCACCCGGTTAATTTTAGTCATTCAAATGTAATAACCAAGAATCCAAAGATCACCAAATAATCCAAATACACGCAAGCTGTTTCTTTTTCCTCTTTTTTTTCACTTTCTCAGGGTTACTGTTTAGTTACAAAGTTTCAGTTAAAATGTGTCTTTTAGAAGTCTTATTGAAGTTTTACTGTAGATTCTTTTTAATTCCAGGCAGTCTTCTCCCTCTTCCATATCCTGCCCTTATTCTTTTTCTCTCCCTTCCTGCTTCTGAAAAAAAAATTTTTTTAGTATCCAGAAATCTTTATTATCCCTTTGGCATTTTGCTTTATTTTCAGCTTAATTGCCTATTGATGTCAACGTGGATTTTTCCGATTTCTTATTTGAGTCTCTTAGTTATCAGTACAGGGAAGGAGAGAGAAGAAAAAAAGCCAAACCTTTCCCTTTTCACTTTCCTTCGCTGCTTCCGACTCTTCTTTGGGAGCGATGGTTTTTTTTTGTAAGTTTAAATTCCAAGGTACCTTAGTTGTTGCTTTTACAATTTAACCTGGTCAGCCAAAACTTTCACTTCTTATCTTCCTCCTGCACATTCTTTTCCGGTCTAGTTCTTCTTTGTGGTGGCCATTTCTGACCACCGCTGCAACTGCCTTCAGGAAAGGGAATAATGGCCAGCTGAGGAGGAGAGATGCGGCTCTCCTCAACCCTGCTGGCGGTTTCCTCCCTCTTCACCACCTCTACGGGGTGGCTTAGCACCGAAACCAGCCGGCTCGGGATGTTCCAGTGGTGAGCCCAGACCAAAACCATGCACGATCGCGGATTTCTGTTTATCGCCGAAGAGACTTCAAACCGGAAGCCACAAATTACATTTTCATGAGTATGCCCAAACCCTTGGAGAGCTCTTATGCTCTGGCCATGCAGAGCAGTAATGACATTTGACTTTTTACTTCTTATTTAAAAATAGATTTTATTTTGTCCTTATTAAAATTGCTACTAGTACATTGCTTCATTTTAATCCTTATAATAGATTCACAGTAGGACTTAACTTTGATCTTGAAAATGTTTGCAGTTGGACAGGAGAACATGAGAAACCTTAGAATTTGTTGGGAAAGTTAAAAAAATATCCCAGAAAAAAAAATGATAAAATTCTCATTAGCAAAAAAAGTAAATGGACATGTTTGTATAATAATTTTGAACTTGACTTAAGGGGCTACCTTAGAACTGAATTGAAAATAAATGAACTGAGCTTGTCATGACTAGATGTGTCTTCTCATTTGATTTGGCAAAATATATGACTTCAACTGTTCAGAATTAAGAATATATCATTTGATTAGATTTATGTTCCAAGTCGGCAACCATACAGATAGAACTTAAAGATGACAGTATTACTGTAATTTCCAGTTCCTATCATCTCATTTTTAAATCAATAAATCTGATTTAAAGCACATGAAATGTTTGTTACAGAAATTAACTTCCCGACCCAAAATTGTCTGTTTATCTTCTTCTGCAACCCTAATTTCAATTCTCATATTCTAATTAGCTCAAAATAATTTACTTTAAATTGCTGTAAAGTAATTGTATTTATTTCTGTTAAGAGGCTTACGATTTTGTCATAGATACTAAGTTCTGTCTGCTGGTGAGACTTGTGATTCAGAGCTGTCTGATAACATGATTGGGCAGCATCACTTCAAGGGGCAGGGGCAATTGTGATTGAATAGCACTCAGAACAGAATTATTTTCTGCATATGGAATACTGGGTATCTTGGCCATGTACTTAATATGGACCATTGTTCCTTCTTCCTGATGTTTAATTTTCTGTATGAAGAATTGCTTTGGTATAGACTTGCATTTTGGCAGGCAAACCTCCTCACTTGCAGTTATTAATCTCAGATGTGGCCTTTCCACTTCAGTAGAGTCTGGGTCTTCACATAGAAATTTAAACATAAAGGGAAAGGAACAGGGAGGGATTTGGAAAATAAAGGCCAAAATGGTCCAGTGATGGTAGGAGTACTCTGGACTATGATTCCTAAGCTGGGAGAGTGGCTCTAATAGATTCCCAGAACAACATTAGAGTTCTTAGAGAGCAGTGTTAGGAACAACTAGGATACTGCACAAAACTCTGAAATTGGCAGAGGATCCAAGATTGAAGAAGACACATATTGCCCATAGAGTATGAAAAAAGGAATTTTTTAAGGCTTTGCATAACTTTAATAGTTCCCCAGAATTAATGAATTAATTAGCTCCACAGAATAATTATATCTCATAATAAATGAATCTGTTCTCATTATATTTTACATTTACAGGTAGTCCTTGAATTACAACCATAATGGAGACTGCCCATTATGGTCTCATAAACATGGTAGTCTTTAGATGAAATGTCTCACCTAACAGCACCCCCGCAATCCCTGCCGTCTCCAATAAAGCATTAAATAAATGTGCAGGTCATTATGCAGAGTGGGGACTACATCCAGGGTAGGGAATATATATACAGCAGTCAAATTTGTAGTCCACATTAAATTAATCCGCACTGTTCTTATTGTAGTCCTTTGGGAATCTTTTTGTGAATTAAAATTTGTAATCCACCAAGGCCCCCAAACCCATCAAGTCACTAAGCTTTTTTCCAAAACAATTTCTGAATAGATGTACAGTTTCCAAGTTCACTAAAAGTATTTATCTTCTTTTTTCACTCTTCCACATTCAAGTTTGTTTTCGTCCACTCTGAATATCATAGAAGCCTTTATGGAATCTATAAATATTGCATCAGTCACTTCCCTTTTGTATACACTCTTCAGGTCAGTAGATGGCGCCCTTACTCTTTTTTTTTAAATGCAGAAAGGGCTCCTCCTTGAGCGTGCTAACTCCAACTTCAGTCCAAAAAAAGTAATAAAAAGTATATTCCTAGTAGCCTTCAATTTTTTAGTGTTCTTTCCAAATATTTACTCTAGACTTTCCCCTAACCCAGTCTCTGTTTCTTTATAGTCATTCTGTTATTCTTTCCAGATATGTCAGTAGCTCTGAAAACCTAGTCACCACTACTCTCGTGGAGCGAAAATCCTGCTCCAGCCCTTCTTTTGAATCCCACTTTCACTCTTTTCTACTACTATATCAGAATAAATTCATTTGCAGCAGATTAAAAAGTTCTTATCAGTACAGCCATATTGCTCTTCGATTTTTGTCTTCCTGTCTCTCACCAAGCTGTCACAGCTTTGGGTAAAGCCATGATGATGGTCTTCTCTCCTGTTGGCTTCAAAGGGTTTCTCCTTGTTCTGGCAGGAGATTGCCTTTTTCCACGCAGTCCTCAGAGCTTTCCCTCTACCTTTGCTAACCCCTCCAGGGTTAACCATATCTATCTAGGGTTGCCAGAGCGGCAAAATTGGGTGGGAATAACAGAGCCCTGTTTCCCCGCTCTGCTTCACTGTGATGTCACTACCGGCCATTGTGGGAAAGAAATTATAAATTAATGATATCAACAGCTTACAAAGAAAACCTGTACAAAATGTTTTATAGATGGCACTTGCCACCAGCAAGAATGGCAAAAATGTTTCCAAATATGTCACCAGAATGTTGGAAATGCAAACAGATGCGGGATTCTACTATCATATGTGGTGGATCTGTCCAACGGCAAAAAAATATTGGTCAAATATAAAGAGATGATTAGAAGAAATGGCAGCACAGCAAATAGATCTAAAATCAGAATTATTCTTATTCGGTATAATGCTGGGGGGTATAATAAAAGACTCACATACTTAATGTTACATGTAATAACACCAGCTAGAATCACATATGCACAAAATTGGAAAAATGAAAGTACACCCACAGATGATAAGGTAATTAAAAAGTATTAGAATGTGCCGAATTGGACAGATTAATGATGGAACTTAAAGACAAAGAGGAAACAGAATACTACAACATGGGATGTATTGTATAAATGGTTAAATAATAGGAGCAGCGATTAGTAACTTAACAATGAAAGAAGATTAACAAAATAGAAATAAATACAGATATATAGAAATATGTAAGAATACATAATGTAAGCAATATCACTGTCGGACTGTATGTGAATATAGTTTAAAATGTATAAAGTTTTAAAATAATAAATGTAATAAAGTGTTATGGTACAACTATGAAAACAATAGTTATAATTATGACGTACAATACTATGTATTTAAAGGAGACTACACTGTATGACTATGAGAATAATGGTTATAACCAGGCTGCATACATGTATATTTATAAAGGACTTGATATAGCCAGTACAGTGCCATTGCAAAACTGGAAATGTGATGTACAATAATGAAAAATGTACAATTAAAAACATTTTTTTAAAAGAAAATGGCAACTGCATTCAGGTCAGTGTGTGGTGTGGGAACAAATTGCTTAATTGTTCTGTCTTAACAAAGTCTGCACAGTGCTGCAGAAGCTTTCTGCAATGTTTAGAAGTTCTATGATACTATGCCTAGACCTTGCAAAGGCAGCAAAATGAAGCATGACATTTGGTGGCAGCCATTTTGTCCCTACCCACAAACGGGTTGGACAAAATGGCTGCATTTGGATTGCTACTGCAAGGGCTAGGGACACATGACCTGTTATCCTGCCATAGCATGAGGTCTGGAGAGCATCAAAATGTAAATGTGGTGCATAATAGGTATGTGTGGAGCAGGTCCAAGCGCTGCAGGGTTGAGATGGAGTAGGATAGTGGAAAATAGCTGGGGGAGTGCTGCAGTGAACCTGTGGTGGGTCGTAACTTTGAAATGAAGTCATATGTAGCTTTTGGGGGAGGGTGTCTGTTTCAACTGCTAACATTTGTTAAATCACCTATTATACCTCATACCTGTATATGTCTCTTTCTTAATTCTTCTCTGGTTATTTATTACTTTCTTCAATCTCAGCAGTGAACATTCTATGGCTATTTAGAAAACCTTTTGCTGCTAACATTTTTTTAATGAAAGAAATTTCTATCTCTTTTGGTGATTTCTTTCTCTAGTAATAGAAAGTTGCTTTTCTGGCTAAAGCAGTGCCCCCAATCTTTTGGGCAACAGGGACTGGTTCCATGAAGAAAGGTTGTTGTTCCACCGACTGGAGAGGCTGTGCTTTTGCATGATGCCTGCATCCCACGGATAGGGCTTCCCTTGTTTGCATGGTTCAGTTTCTGGCCTGCCACAGACCGGTGCCGGTCCATGGACCAGGGATTGGAGACTTCTGGGCCAGAGTACATAAATAGGCTATCATATTTGGACTTCTAAACTCTGAACAGCCACTAGATGACAGTAACCAAGCTCAGCTAGGTGGCCTTTAGATCAGTGGTCCCCAACCTTTTTTGTGCCGCGGCCCAGTACCGGCATCACAAAATCATCCGCGGCCTGGTACCAGCATCAGCATGCATGGCAAGGCGAGTCGAGCGACCGGCCAGCCAGCTGTCCCCCGCTTCTCCCTGCCACCTTCAACTCCTCCTTTGTACCTGTATCGATGGGCTTCGCGACGGCTTCAGGATGGTTGCTCGGCTCGCCTTGCCATGCATGCTGAAAGAATCCTTGCGCCTTAGTTTTGTTCGAAGCCGCCCCCCCCCCCTTGATGAAACTAAGGCGCAAGGATTCTTTCAGCACCCAAATGCCGCTTTCTACCCAGAAAAGCTCACCGGAAGCACTTTTTCATCAAAACAAGATGGCGGTGCCCAGCAAACCGGCGGCCCGGTAGAAATTGTTCCACGGACCGTACCGGTCCAGGGACCGGTGGTTGGGGACCCCTGCTTTAGATGGTCTGAACTAGCAGTCCCCAACCTTTCTGGCTTTGTGGACCAGTGGGGGTAGTAGTAGTAGTGGTGATGGGTGGGGGGAAGAGGAGATCGTTCCATGCAAGCAGAGGTAAGCATGCTTGCACTCATCTGCCACTCGCACAAGTGGAACTACATGCTGTCGCATGTTCTCTCACCACTTGTATGGCCTTGTTCCAAACGGGCCATGGCCCGGTACCAGGCTGCAGCCCAATCTGGGAACTCCTTGCCTGAATTATATCAACTATCATATTCAAGCAATCAAAATGAAATTAAGAAAATAAGCATAGAAAAGAGATTATTAATATTTAGTGTCATCCTGTATTGCTTATTTAAAAATATGACTCATTTAGTGCAAAGCAGTTTATGCCGGAAAGATATATATCTAAAGGCAGAAAATAAATAGAAAGGCAAAGGTTTCCCTCTCCAGTTGTGTCCAACTTCAGAGTGTGGTGCTTATCTCCATTTCTTGGTCCTAGGGAAAATAAATACTGTATAACAACCTCAGTGAGTTCTAGATCTAGAAGGTATTTTTGTCATTGTTGTTCTTCTTGAAAGCATCAGAGAGCAGTAGAAGCCCATAATTAAGTGTTGTTAAAGCTTGGACAGAAGTCTTTGAGTTAACACAATAATCTTCTTCAAATTCAGGTAGACCTAAGCAACTTAAACACTTCAGATTATTCAAAAATTGGCCTAATTGTTCTTCAGGGAGAAGAAATGAAAAGTATATTATATATTTGGCTATATTGGCTAATTTTATATCTGAATTCTCAATTGCTAACCTAACTACTGTTTTGTTTATAATGAACAGATGGACAGGTAAGTAAAATCCATTGCAGAAAGGATTTATGGGAGTCCTGAAGATGATACCTATCAGAATGGTTAATCTACAACTCCATCAACCTTCTAGGCAGAAAGATATTTGAATTTATATTTGAGAATTATTTCCCTACAAAACTGCAGAAGGTAAAAGATCTGGGTGAAAATAATTTGCACCTCTACAGATTTACCCAAATAGCTCTTCACTTGCTTTGCTTATTTTACGACTAATACATATGTTAGGCTATAATTTGATAAAGATTAAAGATTTAAAATATAAAGTTAAGATTTGATGTCTGTTCAGGTCCTTGAAATATATATTTCTGACCTGAACAGACATCAAATCTTAATTTGATTCTACATTATCATTTTTATTATATTTCCCTCCTTTTGAATAATTAGCAGAGTTGTCCAAGGTTTTCTGGCATAAGGCCCCACAGAAAATGATCTTAGCACAAATGGATTACTGACTAACTCTGTGACCTTCTATCTGTAGCAAAAAGAATTGGGTAACTTATCCTACTGAAGTATACAGGTAAGTTCCCACATATCCCATCCTTGTTTCCCATCCTATTTAAATAAGGCCAAGTGGAAGGAATAAAAGAAAAAAATATTCTTCTCTGCCAGCAGTAAAACTGCTTTTCTTCCCTTTCTTCCTCTTCACTCCTTAAATCTCATTCGTGTGGAATCAAAAACCAACTTGCCACTGACAATTTGATATGATTATTCGTTTTCCACAAGGTATCCTTTATTTCCCCGAGGAGGCAGTGAGGGGCTGACATGAATCAGAATAATTTGCATAACAAACAGCAAAGAGAATAATACTGTCACCTTGATTTGTTTCAGAGCATTTATGATTAGCCTTAAAATGTCTGATTAAATGTATGGCTTTACACAGAAGATTGCATACCATAAAAGAATGTGGTTTTTCAAAGACCAGAATAGTATATAATTTAGTATAAGATTTAGGCCTACTCAATGTTGCTCTTCAACAGTGAATGCCAGGGTCTGTGTGAAAGGATTATCAGAACTGTAGTGTAAAACTTTCAGGGGAGCTGGCTACTAGCTTGCACTTGGTAAAGTAGAACATGAATATAGTTAGTTGTCTCTACTAAATAATTTAAATTATTTAGTAGAGACAACTAATTATATGTCCTGAGTATCTTTGTAACTATGTAAAATAGATATAGGGAAAATTTTGATGACTGAGATTCATTCTTTGGCTTTGTTTACACAACTTGTTTGTATAAGTAGGTGGGAGTCAATCTGCCATGTAAATTCTGAAATTCAGCCATTTGAATGACCAAGTAAACTAAAAGTTTAATTTTAACTAAAATGCCCCTGGTGAACTTTCTATCTTTGAGCAAATTACTGGTGAACTGGCCATTCCTTCTCCCTCAATTAGACAACATTTTAGAGAAGCTCTGTGAAAATGAAGTATTGGTGCACGACAAACTAGTGTTGAAACTAAGATCTTATGGCATCTCCAGATCCCTGCACAAATGGATAACCACATTCCTGACAAGCAGGCAACAAATAGTCAATATAGGGAGGGCCCTATCAAATCTGCCACCAGTGTCCCTCAAGGCAGCATTTTAGGACCCACACTCTTTCTGCTTTACATCAATGATCTATCTAATCATATTAAAAGCAGCTGCGTCCTCTTCACTGATGACGTAATTTTTTGAACACCACTGACACCACTAACACCACTGCTGCTGCCCTACAAAGCAACCTTGACTATGTGTCAGAATGGTCCCATGATTGGCAACTCCAAATCTCAACTAATAAATGCTCTGTCCTACACATTGGCAATAAAAATCAGAATGCCAAATACAAGTTGGGAGAAACACTCTTGTAAATAACCGTCCCTCTGTCAAGGACCTAGGAGTACTCACCTCAAACGATCTAAGACCCAGAGCTCACTATAACAGCATTGCCAAAAAGGCATTAAGAGTTGTTAACCTAATCTTGCAAAGCTTCTTCTCTGGTAAAATTGTACTGCTAACTAGGGCATATAAAACCTTTGCCAGACCAATTCTTGAATATAGCTTGTCCGCCTGGAATCCACACTGTATATCGGACATTAACACGATTGAGCGGGTTCAGAGGTACTTCATGAGAAGAGTGCTCCACTCCACTACTCACAATAGAATTCCTTATGCTTCCAGGCTTGAAATTTTGGACTTGGACAATCTGGAATTGCGCCGCTTGCAGTCCGATCTAAGCATAGTATACAAAATTGTCTGCTACAATGTCTTACCTGGCAACGACTTCTTCAGCTTCAACCACAATAATACACAGGCAAACAATCAATACAAACTCAAACTCGATTGCAGAAAATATGACTTCAGCAACAGAGTGGTCAATGCCTGGATTGCTGTACCCAATTCCATTATTACAACCTCAAATCCTGACAGCTTCAACCTCATACTGTCTACCATGGACCTCACAACATTCCTAAGAGGTCCATAAAGGGGGGGGGGGTGCATAAGCACGCCGGCATGCCTATCCTCCCTGTCTTACTGTCCCTATTTATCTGTATTTACTTCCTTTGTTCGTGTTTATGTTCATACTTATACTTGCCATCTTGTACATGTTTAACAAACAAATAAAATAAATAAATATTCTTATATCTGAAGCCATTCTGGTTTTGTCTGTTTATGGAGAAAGGATCATCCATGTCATAAAAACAAGATCTTTATTATTTGGGTGGAAAACAGAGATTAGTAGATGTATAAAGTTATTAAGATTGAATATGCAGGGCTGAGCTAGAATTTTCATTTTTTTTACAATTTTCATTTTTGATGGTTTGAACTATACTTGAGTTTCAATGCCATTAGAAGTCTCTTGAAGAGTGTTACATGACAGAATTGTGCTGCTTTCCCATTTGTATGTGTTTCTTTGTTGATTATTAGTTGATAAACCTATGTGATTCTATTTAAAATGATTTTCATTGTGAGTGTAAAACCTTAGATATGTTTGCATGAATGCAGTTGCTCCCAATATTTATTTACATAACATAGCAGTACCTTCAAACGACCATTCATAGTTTATTTTCCAGTAAGGATAAAATAAAGAAGAAATCTAAAAACAAAGCTAAAAGCCAAAGATACAGTTGTTCTGGCTAAATCATGATTAGAGTGGCCATATCATATGAACATGCTCTAGATACTATAAAAAAAGAGTATACCTTGTAAAAAAAAAACTAGTTTGTTCTAGGTAGATAATAGAAAATGTGTTGGTTTATTAAGAGAAAAAAATCTAACCCCAGACAGGCAACTGTGACCAATCAGAATGCTACAAAATTATCTTTTTTAAATAGAAAATGAAACAACATAGAAAAGTCAGTAGATTCAACATATAATCTTTCAGATATTTTGGATGACAGTTTTTATAATCCCTTGTGGTTGATCTTACCACCTGAGGGTGATAGAAAGCATTCCAAAATATCTAGAGTATTTCTGATTGCAGTGGCTTGTCCTGGGAATAGCCAGCTATTCTTTCTGGTATGCTTTTCTAGTAAGTTATGGTGGTTTAATTGTAACATTAAAAACATATTCATATCCTTCTGTAAACACAGCAAGTAATTAAAATGGTGGGCTTTTGTGTGGGGTTAGATTGCGTATTCCAATATTCAGTAAGCTATCCCTAATGAAATGAGGCCTCCTGTTCATTCTGATCAATGACTCTCTTTCTATCTACAATAGCTTGAAGTCAGCTATAAATATTACACCCGATCGCCTTAGTAATATATATGTTGATAACTTCTTTGCTGGTCACTGTAATGTATTTTATAGAGTTGCACTTGAAAAGATTTGTAGTGTACAGCTGGTGGTACAAAACCTTATGATCCAGTACTAAGGAGGCTAGAAAGACAGACCCACATTATTGCTGCCCTGTAAGCATTGCCCAGAAGCGGTGACTCAGTGTCTAAGACGCTGAGCTTGTCGATCAGAAAGGTTGGCAGTTTGGTGGTTCGAATCCCTAGCACCGCATAATGGAGTGAGCTGAGCTCCGATTACTTGTCTCAGCTTCTGCCAACTTAGCAGTTCAAAAGCATGTAAAAATGCAAGTAGAAAAATAGGGACCAATTTGGTGCACAGTGTTCTGTGCACCTTCTCCATTTAGTCATGCTGGTCACATGACCACAGAGACATCTTTGGACAGCGTTGGCTCTTCAGCTTTGTAACAGAGATTGAGTACCACCCCTTAGAGCTGGAAATGACTAGCACGTATGTGCGAGGCGAACCTTTATCTTTACTTTTAAGCATTGCCCAAGCTGTTGATAGCATCTAAGACTTAGGTATTGCTACTTGCCTATGAAGTCTAAAATGATTATTGAGAGATTACCCTATCCAATGTCAGCTTCCCCACATTCTAAAACTTCCGATGAACTTGATCAAGGGTCTTCAAACTTGGCAAGTTTAAGTCTTGCGAACTTCAACTCCCAGAATTCCTGAGCTAACATGACTGGAGGAGGAATTCTGGGAGTTGTCCATAAGTCTTAAAGCTGTCAAATTTGAAGTCCCTTGGACTTGAGCAGATTCCTCATTCTACAGTTTTAGAAAACAGTCCCTGAAGGTCAGGTTTTAATTGTAACTTGAGTAGACTTTTTGAATTCAATTTCATTAACTTATTATTTATGAGTTTTTACACATAATAGTACTTTAATGGTTATTTTACTGCTTGAAAAGGGGTTATTTTAACTGTAACTTTCATTGTCAGAAGCTGCCCTGAACATTTTTGAGATGGAAGGGAGATAAAGAAAAGTAAATAAAATATTGTGGTAATATAAAAACATTTGTGATCTCCCTTACAGGATTATAAGGATAAAGACTGTACAACATTTCTCACATGGAAAGATCAGCAGGAGCCATAGAACAGAATAGTTCCATAAATGAGAAGCAATTCAAGGTCATCCAAAGAGATTGTCATGGAGCCAAACCTTTTAAAATTATTTTCTGGTTCATGTCAGAGCGAGCTCTATCTACATCATATATAGAGACTTTGAAGTCTTGAAAGGAAAGGTGTCCAGTTATGTCATTAGACAATGTGTCTTTACAATATATTATCTGTCACTAGAGTCTGGTTGGGACAAAGGTAGGTGCTAGAGAAAAGAATGAACACAGGCTAGGAGGTGATGGACCAAGATAGTTAGGTTGGAGGACGTTTGGGAACAATAAGCGTTGTTGCAGAAGAAAAACAGAATATAACAGGGTGGAATTACAAGCTAGAATGCTAAAAATCCTGGGTCCCATTTGGAATTTAGAATATACACAACAATGATAAGATCTAACACTGTACGATAAAGGAGAAGAAACTTTTAATGTCAAGTTTAGAAATTTATATTTGCATGCTTAAGGTATCACAGATCATTAACACCAGCAGGGTCTAGTGCGAGGGTGTCAAATCTGATTTAATCAAATACTCAAACTCAAATACTGTAGACGTAATATATTTAGATTTCAGCAAGGCATTCGACAAAGTAGACCACAATCTACTTCTTAGTAAGCTAGAAAAAAGTGGAATAGATAGCACCACCACTAGATGGACTCGCAACTGGCTGGCAAACCATACTCAATGAGTAGTCCTTAATGGGAGGGAAGTAAGCAGTGGGGTGCTACAAGTTTCCGTCTTAGGCCCAGTGCTCTTCAATATCTTCATTAACGACTTAGATGAGGGAATAGAAGGGGAATTTACCAGATTTGCAGATGATACTAAGCTGGCAGGAATAGCTAATACCCAAGAAGATAGGCTCAAGATCCAGATGAATATTGACAGACTAGAACACTGGGACATATCTAACAAAATGAAATTCAGTGTAGAGGAAAGTAAAGTCCTACACTTAGGCAGGAAAAACCAAAAGTACACATATAGACTGGGTGAAACAAGGCTCAATAGCAGTAACTGTGAGAGGGATCTTGGAGTCTTAGTGGACAACCAGCTAAATATGAGCCAGCAGTGTGCAGCAGCAGCCAAAAAAGCTAATGCAATCCTAAATTGTATTAACAGAGGGATACAATCAAGAACAAGGGAAGTACTAATACCACTCTGTAAAGCCTTAGTAAGACAACACCTAGAGTACTGCATTCAGTTTTGTTCACCACATTATAAAAAAGATGATGAGACTCTAGAAAAAGAACAGAGAAGAGCAACCAGGATGATTAGGGGACTGGAGGCTAAAACATACAATGAATGGTTGCAGGAACTGGGCTTGGCTAATCTAGGAAAGAGAAGGACCAGGGGAGACATGATAGCGGTCTTCCAATATTTGAGGGGCTGCCACAAGGAGGAAGGGGTCAAGCTATTTTCTAAAGCTCCTGTAGGCCAGACAAGGAATAATGGATAGAAACTGAACAAGGAGAGATTTAACCTGGAAATAAGGAGAAACTTTCTGACAGTGAGAACAATCAACCAATGGAACAGCTTGCCCTTGGAGGTTGTGGGAGTGCCATCACTTGAGACTTTCAAGAAGAGATTGGACTGCCATTTGTCAGAAATGGTATAGGGTCTCCCACTTGGGTGCGGGGTTGGAGTAGATGACCTACAAGTTCCAACTCTGATTATCTGTTATCTGTTATCTGTTAATGTCATTGAGGGCCACCTCAGGGCTGTCGTTGTCCTTGGGGGAGGGTTCTGGCTGACTGGGTGGATATGGCCAACTGAGTGGGCATGGCCACCTTGATGCCATTCCCCAAACTACTGGCATGTTTCCTCTTCACATTGGGTAGATCAGGACAAAGCCATGCTGGCCTGATCTTTCCTCTTTGTACTGAATAGACCAGGCCAAAGCCACTCTGGCCTGATTTTTCCTCTTAGCTGTCAAGGTTCCAAATAACACCCCCAACAGAACCAAAACTCCAAGGCAGGCATATTCCTCAAAGTATAGATTTATTGAGCTTATCATATTGGCTCATCTTGTTCTGATCAAGGCTTCCTGAGACAGTAAGAATCACACTTTTTAATTTCAATGGCTGTGAATTATATACATTCATAGCCCATAATGAGTCCCAAACAGTTTATGAATAATCCGATAGAAGTCTGTCACAGTCTTTCGGGATAAGGCGGATAAGTACCCATCTTTATCTCCCTCGAAATGCTGCCAACGGCTAAATTGCCAATTAGCTATACCAAGGCCAAACAGAGCACAAAGTCAACATGGAGCTTCAGATTTTAAACCAACCAGAATGAACAAAGTTGCTTCCTTCTGGAGAACAGGTAGCGAAAATCTTGAGTAGTTTGGAGAACTGGCAAACACCACCTCTGACTGGAGATTTTACAACATCATTCCCCTGCCATGCCCACCAAGCCACACCCACAGAACCGGTAGTAAAAAAAAATTAAATCCCACCACTGGATAGACCAGAAGGAAGACTTTCACAATCAGAATAAGTTCATAAACTCATTTAAGTATAGAATTTGCCTTTATATGGAAAGAATGAATCAGAGTCCAGTGACTGGAAAAGGGAAATGATGAAGGGGCTACTTTATCTCCCTCCCTCCCCAAAAAAGTGAAGTTATTGTAAGATTCCAAAAGATATGCTTCTGCGTGTGGAAGTGTGGAAAAGAAAGTTTGCAGGAAGAGTTTCCTCCGAGTCCAACTTCTGCCTTGACAGATCTCAGAGGAAGGAGAGAAGTGTCCCTGGTCCTGCACGAGGGAGGCTGTCTCTTCTTGAAAGGGAATCCTTGTAATCTGCAACTCTTACACTGCAAAAACATATGGACTACACAACTCAATCAGGGCAAAGCAATCTTCTACTCATTGTAGAATACCTTATGCCACCAGACTTGAAATTCTAGACCTAGAAAACCTTGAATTATGCCCTCTTCGGTCTGATCTAAGTATGGTATATAAAATCATACATTGCAACGACTTACCTGTCAATGAATACTTCAGCTTCAACCATAACAACACAAGAGCACACAATAGATACAAACTCAAGGTTAACCGCACCAAACTGGGCTGCAGGAAATATGCCTCCAGCAACAGAGTCGTCAATGTCTGGAATACTCTACCTGATTCTGTGGTTTCTTCCCCTAACCCCAAAAACTTTAACCTTAGACTGTCTACTATTGACCTCAGACCTTTCCTAAGAGGTCTGTAGGGGGCGTGCATAAGCGCACCAACATGCCTGCCATCCCTGTCCTATTGTTTCTTTTATTTTTCTTATATGTACCCATTTCATGTATTCATAACTATGTATGGACTTATACCTATTATCTTGTAAGCGATTGACAAATCAAAATAAATAAAATAAATAAAAAATAAAATTTTCAATTGTGTGGGGTAAAAATGCTGGCTTGCTGGGGCAGCCTTCCCTCACACAGCTCCACTGACACCGCCTCCTCCTCTCCAGAGATCTGTTAAAGCAGAAGTTGGACTTGGAGGAAACTGCTTCCTGCAAACTTCCTCCTTCGTGCTTCCACCCCTAGGAGTGGGGATGTGGAGGTCTCCAGTGAAGGAGGCAAGACCAGGGCGAGGGCCAAAGCCCCATCCACCAGAGGAGACTTGTCTTGCTCAGGCCACACAGAATCCCTTGACAACAACACAGCCTGCCCGGAGTCATAGGCCATGGAGGGCAAACTCCCAGCCCAGCCCTTGAGCTCCTGGGGCACCAAGACCCCATAGCCTAGCCCAGCCCCACTTCCCTGAAGGGACATCCATCTGCACTAACCTCCTCCTTGAGGCTGCTGCTGCTGTGCTTGTTCTCCTTGGCCAGGCTGCTCATGGTGGGTGCAGGAGGGCAGTGTGCATGAGTCAGAGGCCCATTCTCTCTCCATGCGAGGCTTTGTAAGCAAAGCATCCTCAGTGATAGGATGGGAAACCATTAGAAAAGGCCAGGAGGAGGGGGCAAAAGGGCAGCAGGGTTGCTGGTGGCCAGGTGTTAAGACAGGATTTCCCTCAGATCCTCCCTCTCATGCCAATTTCCTTCTTTCCTTCTTCATTCCCTCCTTCCCTCCTCATTCCCATTTCCACCCTTCCTTTCTCTGTCCCTCCTTCTCATTCCCAACTCCTTCCTCCCTTCCTCCTCATTCCTATCTCCTTCCTTCCTTCCTTTCCTCCCTCCCTCCTGCGTCTTCCCCTTCTTCCCTCCTTTTTTCCTCCTCATTCCATTTCCTTTCCTCCTGCCTCCCTCCTTCTCATTCCCACCTCCCTTCCTCCTTTCCTTCGTCTCTCCCTCCTTTCCTGCCTCCCTCCTTCTTATTCCCATCTCCTTCCTTCTTTCCTCCCTCCCTCCTTCCTTCTCCTTCCCAACTCCTTCCTTCCTTCCTCTCCCCCCCTCCTTCCTTCTCATTCCCATCTCCTTTCTTCCTCCCTCCCTCCCTTCACACCCAGGAAGATATGAGGGACAGAGAGAGGATGGCAGTGTCGCTGGTGCCATGGCTTTCTCAGGTGGAGGTAGGAGGCAGGGGCCATCTTGGTGAAAAGTTTTAGAAGCACAGTCCTGTCTTGCAGGCTGTCCATTTTCTGTCATGCACAAAGTTGTATGTAGCACATACCACAAAGCAGCATGTAGTAGAGCCCAGCATCAGTGGTACATACGCCAGCAGTGCCTTCATAAATCAGTTCACCAGCCTGGCCTCCTACTGCTCCCTGAGTCCACAGAGCACCTTTCATTAGGGCCTTAGCCCCCATGCTTCACCACCAGTGTGGCACCGGGCTAGCAGCCAACCCAGGCTGGGCTGGGGCATGGTCAAGGCGGTAGGGATCGCTCCTGGCTGTCTCCATGGCAGCCCTGCAGGCCAGATCTGTCCCGTGGGCCTTGAGTTTGATATGTCTGCAATGATGCAATGATTTATTCCATGTCCTTCCTAACCCTTGTACTCTTTATGATTCTACCTGATAAAATTGGCAATCATCCAGATTAATTATGCCATATGCAAGACTGATCTGTTAAAATTTTAGTTCTATGTCTGAAAAGAAAAGACATTCTATTCTTTTTAGCTGATTTGAGCATGAAATGTAAGCTATTACATTGTCTAGGTGTCTATAATTGAATAGATTTATAACTGAAAAAGCTTTTCGGATGAGAAATGAAATGTTTTCAAAGGAAAAAAAACAAGAAAGAGACGAAATTCCACAATGTGATGTTCTCTAGCTATGTTTTATTACAATTCCCTTTCTCCCTGTTGAAAGGTGTCAAAATTCCTTTCCTTCAAGGATTCGATTTTCCCGCTGGGAGAGCTCCAGCGCAAGGATATGGACAACTGCTTGAAAGCTGGATCTTTTTATTTTTCAGGAAGGCGAGGGACAGCGAGAAGTCTGCGTTCCTGGGCTAGCTAGCTTCTTATGGTAAGTCCCTGTTTTTTTATACCCTTTTCTCCCTTTGTGAGTTGATTTCGTGTGAATGTTTGTATTTGTGCTTAATGTGTCAAATCCTGTTTGAGTTTGTCTTTATTCCTGCCAGAGGGCAAACTCCGCGGGGTGCGGGAGGCAAACTCCACGGGGTGGTTAGATTGTATTATCGGGTTTTTTTTCCCTAATCTCTTTTAGCTTTATAATGGATTTCCATATTTGTCTTGTGGCAATCTCGTCTGTCTCTTTTGTAATTTATATTTTTTTGTGTCTTTTGTCTGTTTGTTTTGCTTATTTGGTATGTCCTGTGTTCGTAAGGGTTTCATTTTCTTATTTGTCTAGTTTTCTCAATTATTTAGGCTTTTGTCTATAGGGATTCTTTAATACCTTTTATTTGATTCCTTTTCCTATGTAAGTTTGTTTTATGGCTGGCCTGATGTTCCCCTTTGGCTTTTCCTGTTTGAGTGACACTACTGTCTTCGTGAAGTTCCCTTTCCACATCTCTAATGCCCTTCTTAGAAAAAGTGGGAATTTTTTTTTTAAATAATGGTGGGATCTAGGTTCTTTGTTGTGTGATTGATGGGCTGAAATTCTCTGACACAGAAGGTGTCAGCATAGGATTCTAACTAAGAATCAGTACTGTGGACAAGGTCTGATCCAGTCCATATAAGCTGAGGAGATTTTACAGATTTTCCTGCTCCCATGAAGCTTGAACAAAGTCCTTTTACATTCTGCTGTTTCTTTAATCTTTTTTTTTTGGTATTCCATTTTTTCCGCCTGTTTTTTCCCCTGTCCTGACTTTATTTTACTCTAGCTTTTTCTGGCTTTGTTTGTTGGTCCTAATTTCCTGCTCAAAATTCTTTCTGGATCATTTATTCTATAAATCTTTAAAATATTCATTTCTACTTGTCGGCTCATCTAATCGTGACAATATCTCAAGGCTATTTACATAATGAAATTATATTAGACTCCCCTCACTTAGCACTTTCAGGTGAGTTGGACTAAAACTCATGTCCTCCTGATCATGTCATTACATTTAACCATGTAACTAAGGTTTATTTGCATGACATATGTAGCCATGGTTCATTTAATCATGGTTTATCAGCCCAATTTTCTCGGTTTGCATGATGCACTGCTTTCTCCTTGGTGAGTTCAGCCTATCCAGGGAAATCTTACAGATCTTATATGCCAGCTATTTCCAGTCTGATAAAATCAGTATTTCCATTGCAGTCTCAAAATTTTGTGTAATCATAAATATATACCAAAGAGTTTATGTTTTATTTGTATCTGAGCTATGATAATAAAGAAATTAGATAACTATTCCTATATTTTATTTATAATTTTATTAAAGTTTAATTATAATATTTAGTCTTTATATTCATTTTTTCTATTATATTTTTGCTTCTTAGTTTACAATTTTAATTTAAGAATCCTTTCATAAAGATTATAGTGTTATGTTATACTGCCATGTTGATAATACTAGATTTTAAGTATGTTTATATTATATAGGTTTTATTGTTATTACTGAAGTACGTGCAATTCTTATTTATATTATTTTATACTGGCCTATAACTGAAATAATGATAGGTAATGTAGCATGCCACACTGCATTATAAACTGGCAAGATTCATAGAGCATGCTAAGTAAAATAAAGGTTGTTATATGAGATGCTAATTTGACTCTGCATAGAGAAACAATACTAGGAAATTATGATTACACAATTACCCTTTTCTTGGTATTTCAATTCACTGAACTGTACCTCTCTCCTTTTCTGTATGCAACTATTAACTTCACTTGATTGACTTAATTGATACTGCCATCCACAATATTTAGGGCAAAAATTACTTTAGTTTATATACACATTTCTCTTTTCCCAACTTCCAGCAATCAGACTTAGATTTTAGCCACGCACAACTTTGCTACATGTATGAAGTATAGAACACAGATTAAAGGTTAGAAGGGACTTGGAGGTCTTTTAGTCCAACCCACTAACAAACAGGAGATTGTATCTCATTCCAGACAAGTGGCTGTCCAGTTACTTCTTAAAAGCCTCCAGTGATTAAGCACCCACAACTTCGGAAGGCAAGTTGTTCCACTGATTAATTGTTTTCACTGTTAAGACATTTCTCCTTAGTTCTAGGTTGCTTCTCTCCTTGATTAGTTTCCATAATTTCTTGTCTTGCTTTCTGGTGCTTTGAAAACTAAGTTGACCTCACTTTTCTTTGTGGCAGCCCCTCAAATATTGGAAGACTGCTATCATGTGACCCTTAGTCTTTCTTTTCCCTTGACTAATCATACCCAATTCCTGCAACCGGTTCTTCATGTTTTAGCTTCTAGTCCCCTAATCATCTTTGTTGCTCTTCTCTGCAATATTTCCAAAATTTAAACACCTTTTTTATGTTACCAAAACTGAATGCAGTATTCCAGGTGTCATCTTACTAAGGTTTTATAAAGCAATACCAATATTTCATGTGATCTTACTCTATCCCTCTGTTTATTCAACCAAGGATTGCTTTAGCTTTTTGGGCTGCTGCTGCACACTGCTTGTCTCATATTTAAGTGATTGTCCACTAGGACTCCAAGAACCCTCTCACAGTTTACTTTTAAGCCAGGTTTCACCCTATCTGTGTTTGTACATTTGATTTTTCCTGCATTAAGTGTAAAACCTTACTTTTTTCTACATTAAATTTCATTTTGTTGGATAGAGCTCAGTGTTCAAATCTGTCAGCATCCATTTGGATCCTGAGCCTCTCATCTGGGCTATTGGCTATTCCTACCAGCTTGGTGTCATCTACAAATCTGATGAGTTCCCCCTGTATCCTCTTGTCTAAACCATTTATGAAGATATTGAAGAATACTGGACCTATGATGGAAGCTTGTGGTACCCCAATGCTTATTTCCCTCCATTTAGATGTAGTACCATTAAGGACTACTTGTTGAATAGGAACAACAGGGAACATATGCAAGGCTGTTATTTGTGGATTATAGTTCTGCCTTTAACACCATTCTACCCAACAGGGTGGTTGTTAAAATGTCCAGTTTGGGTATAAATCAAAAGATTTGTTTGTGGATAAAGGATTTTCTGGCAGATAGGCCACAGTCAATAAGGATGGGATCTCACCATTCTTCTGTTCTGATACTAAGCACAGGAGCCCCTCGGGATTGTGTGCTATGTCCCTTCCTTTATTCTTTATAAACACAACTACTCCCCATTGTATAACACCAATGCAATTATGAAATTTGCGGATGACATGACAGTGGTGGGCTCATTAATAAGACCAATGAGTCTGCTTATAGAAAGGAAGTACAAGGGCTGACACTGATGTAAATAAAATCTTACACTTTACATTTAAAAAAACCTAAAGAACTTATAATTGACTTCAGGAGGAAGAGAGATGTACATTTACCATTGTACATAAATGGCGAGGAGGTGGAGAGGGTTGGTAGTTTTAAATTCAGCACACTTGTATCTCGAAGGACCTTTAATGGACTATGAATGCTAACGTGCTTATGAAGAAGGTATAGAAGAGGCTGTACTTCCTGAGAATGTTCAGGAAGATAAATTTAATTCAGCATATACTTTTGTCCTACTACTGTACCACTATTGAGAGTCCTGACATATGGAGTTCTTGCATGGTATGGGAGCAGCTCTGTAGCAGACAAAAAAGCTCTACAGAGAATCATTAAAATTGCCCAGAATATTATCGGGCTGCAGCTACCATCCCTGGTCGACATCTTTGCATCTCGCTGTTTGAGGAAGTTGCGCAACATTCTCAGAGATTCTTCCCATCCTGCTTACAATCTTTGTGAACTGTTGCCTTCTGGCAGAAGATACAAAACAATAAAAACTCAGACCACATGTTTTCTGAACAGTTTTTATCCCAGAGCTACAATTGCACTTAAGAATGAACTTAAGGACCACCCTCAGTGAGCTTTTGGACAGTATTACTTGGTCTGCTGTGTGGATGCTTGTGTGTTTTAGGGGGCAGGGAATTCTGGTGGATGGAGTGTGTGTTTGGGGATTGCCATGTGTGTTTCTGAATTCATCGAGATCAGACAGGTGTCCTCTTACCATTTTCTTGCTTATTTTAATTTGTATTTCTAGTCTGTCTTTTATGATTATGTTTTTGGTAGGCTGGACTATATTTTTCTATTTGTATGAAAACTGATGCAAAGAATGAGTTAGGCAGCTCTGCTTTCTCTCTACCTCCTGTTACTTCCTTGCCATTTTCTCCCATTCATGGACTGATTGTTTGGTTGATTTTTTTTTCTTGTTTCTTATGTGTTGAAACTTTTTTTATTGTTTTTGAGGTTTGTTGCAAGTCTTATTTCATTCTGAGCTTTAGCTTTCTTGGCTTCATCTTTGCCAGTCAGGACTACTTGTTGGTACTCTACCTTATGTCTCCTTTTCCCTATTTTTATGTGTGTGTGTGTGCATGTGTGCGTGTGTGCGTGTGTGTGTGTGTGTGTGTGTGTGTGTGTGTGTGTATATATATATATATATATATATATATATATATATATATATATATATATATATATATATATTCTTAAGTTTTTCACGGTACTTACATGTATGGTATTCAGCTTTGTTTGGGTATTTTCCCACGTCATTGTAGTTGTGCTTTTAAAGTTGTAGCAACGTTTCAGCAGAATCTCATCTGCCATCATCTATACTATACAGAAGCCTGATGATGGCAGATGAGATTCTGCCCAAACGTTGCTACAACTTTAAAAGCATAACTATAATGACATGGGAAAATACCCGAACAAAGCTGAATACCACACACACACACACACACACACTGTATATATGTCTCAATATATCACACTGGGAAACTTAAAGGAACTGTCAATTTGTTTCCGGTTGAGGGCTACATCGAATGTTGGACATTACTGGTTTTATACCAAAAGTGGGAAAACACCTACTGTCATTTTTCACTCTTGATAATAATTTCATTGTCATGTACTTCTTTTCCTTTATTAATATAAACCCCATAAAAACAAGTGTAGCAAGTTGTAGAATGCATCTGAAAAATAGATCAGCTTAAAAAACATAACTGCAATTGAGTTTGTACCACAAATGTAATGGATATCAATATTTATTTTTATCAATATGATGTCATCCTTCCCTTCTGTAAAGGTAAAGTTTCCCCTGCACATGTGTGCTAGTTGTTTCTGGTTCTAGGCAGTCCTCATCTCCGTTTCTAAGCCGAAGAGCCAGCGCTGTCCCAAGACGTCTCCGTGGTCATTTGACTGGCATGACTAAACACCGAAGGCACATGGAGCGCTGTTACCTTCCCACCAAAGTGGTTCCTATTTTTCTACTTGCATTTTTTACGTGCTTTCGAACTGCTAGGTTGGCAGAAGATGGGACAAGTAAGGGGAACTCACTCTGTTATGCAGGGCTAGGGATTCGAAGTCCTGAACTGCCAACCATCTGATTGACAAACTCAGACTCTTAGCCACTGAGCCACTTATATTCTTCTCCTCTTTCAGTGTTATTTTTTTCTTATGTGGTACAAATGAACATAGTTGTATAGTATTTGTGGCAGCAAGAATATGTGCTCATTCAACTGATCAGCACCAATAGCAGTATTGAGCACATATGAAGATTTTACCAATATTGTAGGAAAAGGAGTCTAAAGATCTCTGGGCCACATCTTGTCACAAAATTATTTCGTAGCATCACCTTATTTCAGAACTGTTATATTATTCAATGAAACCTTAGTACTCTGTACTTTTTTTTTGCCCGTCAAAGACCCACCTAGGCCAAGATGGAAAGATCAACACATGACAATATAGAATTAAGCAAACAAAGAAAGTTAAATGAAATGGTACAGATGACAGTGAAATACCTTAATATAGGCCAAAGCAAAATCCAACTGCAGGAATTACAGCCCAAAACTCAGAAACACATGAGTTCACACATTCAGGGATATAAGAATGAATTTTTGGAGAAGCAGCTGTAAACTTGGTACCAAACATATACATACTGAATAACATTAAAAAAGACCGCTCCCTATATCTGTATCTTTCTCTCTTACACACATATAGTACATAGAGATTATTAGCAGAGCACTATCCCACCACACACATTCACATAACCTGTGTAAAGGCAGGTTTATTATTACTATCCCAATTAATTGCATAATGACATCCCAAGTCATCCAAGTTCTTCAGATCAGGATGTCTTGCTATACTGGAAAAATAAGCATATTTATGGGCTCTAGAATTTGCCAGCAGCTTGCCAATAATAAATTTCCAAGATATTAAGTAGCCTGGATAGTTAACATATCCTGCTAAGACATAGAGAAACATTTGATAAGAACAGCTTAGGCAAAGTGGTGACCTGTAAGTTTCTGGATTTACAAATTCTTCACCATGCCTTTAATTATCTTACCAAAAGGTAACAAAACTAATATTACTTTGACCAAATCAGGAGAAGAAAAACCTATCAATCACAGTGTTTGTTGCATTATAGTATTTAATTTAGAACATTTCCATTTCCTCTCCTTTGATCACAATGCATTTTCAACATATACAAAGGTGCCATTTATAAACATATGTCTACATGCAGCCACGAAGGAACTGAACATTATTGCTGAGTGGGATTCCAGCAAGGAATCAAGTGTGCTACACCTTCTGTACAATGGAGATTTCAAACGTATGTTGAATATTTTTGTGACCTGTCTCTCACACAGTCTGCCTAAAAAGAAAAACACACTGACATGGCATTGTGTTTGTTTTAGATGTATAGTCACTTATTGCCGTGACAATTAGCCAACAAAGAAAAAAAACAAACTACCCCACTCCAAGCCCCACCCCCAGCATTGGTAGATCAGGAGATCCACTGGGCAAATCTTTTGGTTTTAACTTGAAAAATCAGTATGGTGTTATCAAGAGAAACATCTTTTCTCATAATGTAATTCTGATTGTATTTCCTTCCCTTCACATCTTCTGTATCTCACCTTGCTTCCTGCTGCAGTTTATTCTGGAGAAGTCTTATCAGATCACCTCTGTATTGCCTCATTCATTAGGGTTACTAATCAAGTAGGGTCAGTAGTATCTGGCCATATGTTCTTCCTCCTCCCATTTTCCATTTTTCTAATCGATTTTATAGCCCCACCAGGGATATTTTCAAGAATGATGTTCTTTACTGAGAGGTAATTATATCATTTTTCACTAGAAAAGAAATAAACATCATGTGGTTCAATATGCTCCAGTTAATTCCAATATACTGAGTAAAACCTTTAAAGGAGAATAAAGGGTAACCAATGAGGACATTACATCTGCTACATGAGTTAGTGCAGTAGGGAACCTAAATCCTCCAGCTGGAAGATTTCATATTATGTTCTATATACTTCCTTCCTAGCACTCTTGACATGAGGATCATAAGATTATGGATCTATTTTAATCCTGACAACCAAGCAAAATCCTCAAGAATTCTGCTGTGCATGTTGAAAATTTGCATGTTTACTGAGACAATGGCTAAACACTCAGCAAGTGCTTGGTTATCTTGAGATAATCCCAAATTAGTGCATAAAAAGTGGAAAAGGTCCATTCAACACTAATTCAAAAATAGTGCAAACATAACTATGCAGAACAATACTAAGAATGGGAAATCCATCTTCCAAATAGTTTTTCCTATTGTTGGTCTCCATCTAAGCATTATTTATTTTGGAAAATTGGACTGTTGTTAATCTGTTGTTGCTTGTATCATCTGTTTTTATGGTCCTGACCCAGAAAAGGCAATATAAATGAGTCTGTGTGGGTGGAAGATTTA
This sequence comes from Pseudonaja textilis, assembly GCF_049901715.1. NCBI lineage: Eukaryota > Metazoa > Chordata > Lepidosauria > Squamata > Elapidae > Pseudonaja > Pseudonaja textilis. The sequence goes on from NC_142008.1 coordinate 90,451,727, forward strand.
TTGTGCCATACACATATTGTCCAACAAATATTCTTTTTTCTCTACAGCTTTCACTTGGTGACACTGACATTTAAATACATTCTAATCCTTGTCTTTATATCAGCTCTACAAGCAATAAATTTTCCCAAGCTGGAGTCTGACTCATACATGCATTTACATTATTTTATTTCATTATGCTTAATTTTTGGCAACTGATGCCTAACTCATTTGCTGAAAGCATTTCTAATGATATAAACTTCCTGGGTTATGGAATCTGGTCATCATATTTGCAAGTCATTGCTTAGTTTTGCAGAAATTCCATGATACAGATGTGAATCAGGCCAATATAGTGATGACTTTATGATATGGAAATGCTTGGAACAATACTCTGATCTCAAGTAAAACAGAAATACCAATTGATTTTTGAGACGGAACTGAGTAGCCTGCTAACCACTTCTTCCATGAGAAGATGGATTTGACTGCTAAGGAGCTAATTGATGAAAAGAAAACTGCAGTTGAGTTTCTATATAGTGCATGACTAAATGATCATCAGAATGTGAGAGATAGCTTAATACGGAGGAGTCTAAAAGTCTCTATATGCAACATCATATGCTACTCCTGAATCAGCTATTCTTCCTTGTGGCAATTTCTTCATTACATGATTTATTTATTTTTTTGGTCCCTGTTGCTGAGTAATGACATGGTTTCAGATACAGTTTGCACATTTGACCAAATCTTTCTGATACATCATTTGTTTCCTGTGTTGCATCGTGCATATGCCTATATTTTGCACTTGTGGTAGCAAACAGGATTTGTTCGTTGTTAACAGCACCCTTTCACCAGGGTTCATCAGAGCTGTCAAACTCCCGGCCCACGGGAGAATGTGCCATGTGCTGGCCACGCCCACTTTCAGTTTAGCAAAGGGAGGAAGTTCTGATATGTCATGTGATGCCGCCGTGACAACATGAGTTTGACTCCCCTGCCATGGATAGTGCGTGGATGGCTTTTATGATATAGATTTTAGCATTAGGTTAATAAAAGTACTCACTAATAGTCTTTATAGAAGGAAGCAAGAAAATGTATTTCTACTCCAAAAAACAAAATAGAAAACATTTACTCAATATCATGAGTGTACTGTGTATTGATCATTACCAAATCACCAAGTCTTGTTTTGAAAATACTTGATGAATTAAAAATTTAACTGTATATTTTGTATACTATTTGGGCAATTTAAAGTATAAAGAAAATATATTTCTGGAGTTTTGGGGGAAGCAAAGGAATACCCATTACTAAGATACTAATAGGTTAGAGTCACAGTATAAAACCTAGGAAAGAACTGTTTCCCGGTTTGTTTATGCAGTATAAGAAAATACCGGTAAGTGCTTAACCTAAGTAAATGAGCCATGCATGTACATCATGTTTGAATGTATTCAGTAGTGTACTGGATTTGTTATATATACTATTGGATAAATGGTGATCAATAGTCTAGCTCACTTACAGAAGTATTTCATGTGAGCTATCTTTCACAGGCCAATATCTCATACATGGCCCATTATATATTCCAACTGGCCCTAGAAATATACGATCTAACAAGGCATCTCTTCTTAACCAGCAGATCAAGTCAGAAAAATGCCATACTAGGGATGTCATACTAGGGATGTCATACTAGGGATGTCTATGCAAATATCATATTAAATAACTTTTCAAATCATAGACTTTCTTTCTCTCTCTATTTCCTTTTTCCTTTGTTTTTTATAAAAATATATCTGCAAATCACATAGCTGAAAGCATGCTGGGAAACAAGGAAATCTGGAGTAACCAGGATCTTTGAACTTCTATGAGCAAAGCAGTAATATTTTCTGTCTAGTTCAGAAAAGCGTCTGGCTAAGGAAGGTCCCTGAGAAATTATCAATGCTGCTATCAGTTATATGGTGGGTCAGCCACTACACACTGAGGAGCAAACATAGTTGTATGATTTCCCCAGGACCCAGGAAAGGGGACAACAGAACTGCAAACTACTTTGCCTCCTCAAAATTAAGCAGAAGGGGCTCCGAAGTAAGACTCATCCGTATGTGACCAATAAAAGGCTATATATAGGTGCCTGGCCACATCATCTTTTTGACAGAAGGTGATACCAATTGTGAGCAGTCACACAAGTACAGAGAAATAAAACTAACACAGAAACCAACAGACCACATTGTCTTCTTAGTCAGAGAAGGGCTTTGCATTTCCATGGATAGCTTGCATGCAAAACAGCATTGTTGGGGATTTTCTGAAAATGGGAGGGGGTCGAGAGCCTTACACTAAGATAGATCCCTCCCAATAAGTTAAGGCTGGTTAATTATTAATTGGCATCTATTGTCAGGGTCCAAAGACAAGAAGACAGGGTGTGAATTACAGCAGAGGGAATCTCCCTCACACTCACAACACAGAGAGCTCTTCACCAAAATACCTTTACAGAGACTGCAGTGAATGTGACGAGAAACTAAGTCAAACAGGAGTGAATTTCCAGCCCCACATGGATAAAGATACACAGCAAGTGGTGCTCCTATCAGTTCCCCCTCAAGCCTCCTTTCATCCTTTCCACAAAAGCTGCTTGCGAGATCCAGTGGGAAGATTCCGTGAAACAGTAATTATTACCCAGGTGCTCCAATATGGGGTAGCCTGCAGGAACCCAAGGCAGCTTCGCTCCCCTTGCCGACATCCTCTTTTTAGTGTATACTTCTCTCATCTTGCTCTTCATCTTTCATCTTCAAATTTCTGTCAGAGTATCAGCAGGCACCAGCCCACGTTTTTTGCCACTTGTCACCTTGATGAAACCTTCATTCTCTTTAGTCTTTCCCACACCAACACAGATCTAGAAAAATCAGAAGAAGGTGTAGGGAGAATCCTAAATGTTATTAAAAGACAGAAAAGAAGCTGCTAGATGTACATGTATTATGAACTCTACAATGTGACATTTAAAGTATGGAGTAGTAAATAAGTATTCCTTACTGCCTTGTTTATGTGTTTTGGAGGCATTTTTTAAAAAATCAAGTTTTAGCTCAGTGTTACTCAGTCACTTCCAAAACTCATGCTTCTCATGGGCATTTTAAAAATCATTTTTCATAAACAAAAGGTTCTGGCCAAGAAGTTGCACTTTTTAAACCATAAAGGCTACAAACTTTTAGTAAAACTATCTAGTAGCCTTTGGCAGCTTGTACAACTCATCCTACAAGCCATATCATGTCTCATTAATTATCCAAAATTTCAAGTGGCAGCTAAAGAGTGGTATATACAACAGACATAAACATAACCAAAACCTTTCTTTCCTGATCAGTGCCTATAATAACTGAGAGACTATTCAAGAAAAAGAAAGAGATGTAGTGCACATGACATATCTAAACCTCATACTATAGCAATGTATGTTTGGAAAAAAAATGAAGAGTAAGAGACTGGTTCCAAAACAAAGGAGGAAAATGTATTTGATATTCTTTTATATACAGCCCCACTGCTGTAATAAAGAGAAGAGACCGGATCCCCTAATTCTGGATTAAATTTTATGAGATACCACAGTGCCTCTTACATGAAGTTTAAACTTAACTTTCCTTTGGGTTTATGCTGTTAATGCTGTTAGTTAGTTACACGGTTTTTCAGCCCTCTGTATAGGCTTCCACGTATTAGAGAACAAAACTTTAATACCAAAACTTTAATGCCAATGGCTGAGAATCCGCCTCCCAACAAAATACATTTCTAGATATATTTCTGTATGACTCATCCAATAATAAAAAATAATAAATGAAGCATATTCAATGGAAACTCCAAATAAACTGCCCTAAGCAACTGTCTGAGTTTCTTAATATTAGAATTAGTCCTGTGTTCCAATATTTTTCACCTTGGCTTGCCTCTCCTACTCTACACTATCGTACTGGCTCTCCTTTGTTTGGCATCCAAACTGCCTTAAGCTCCTTTCTTCCATTATTTGTAGCATCCAGTCCTTCCTTACTGCCTCAGCATAACTTTGTTTGGTTAAGACCTATTAAAATGAACCAAAGAATTCAGATTGGCTGAAATCCTGCACACTGACCGTGGATGCAGGAGCATCAGGCTGGCAGAATAACATGGCTGCAAGGAGATGCTGAATTTATTTTGTATGTTCAAGAGGGAAGGACTTTGGAATGCCCAAATGGAAAATTCATTGGCTGCAAAGTTAATTCCATGGTTTTCTATTAAAATCACTAGAGGAGGAGACTAAGGACAAAAGGCTTTAAAGACCAAGGGCCTTTATATATAGCTCATCTCCAATATTATTAAATTCTGTATGGGAATATATTAGTCATCTCTCTCTATCAGCTGTTTTTCCTAACCTGTTATAAAGCTATAATGACCACTGGAAATCTGAGTCTTCTTGTCCTGACTCAACTGAAGGGCAAAAGCTAGAATGTGTCTTTGTACAATCTCTGGGTAATTTTATTTTGCTGAATTATAGTCCATCTGAAATATAGTCCATCTGAAAGTGTCAAAGAAGCATTGCTACTTGAATTACATAATGATTCAATGAAAAGTTCTCACTCAGCAAAATGTCTCCAGTGCCTTACTTAGCTCCAAGATTTTAGTTCTTCAGCAATACAGAAACTAGGTCCTCCTCAGCTGCAGTTCAGCTTGCGTGCAATAGTATTATACAAAATTGTATACAACCTTCATGTCAAATTCATCACCATAATATGAAGCACAGATATTTGCTCCTAAATATAGAACTTTGAGAACTGGTAGTACTGACACATTATGTAATTATGTGATAATCATTTTAAATGTTAAATTACACTGACAACAATGGTACATATTATCAGAACCATGGCTTTCCAGTTGTGACATACGGCTGTGAAAGCTGGATCATCAGAAAAGCTTAACCTGGACCACAAGAAGAAGTAAAATTAAGACTTTTCAGTTCAAGCACAAATAAGAATGCTAAAGTTTAAATATTTTGGATGCCTGCTATGAGGGGTGAGTCACTGTACAAGCCTCTAATTCTTGGAATAATAAAAGATAATTCCAAGAGTCTGACAGAAAACAAAATCACTACATGCTATCAACAGATAACACAAGCAAAAGCTTACAAGAATATAAAGAAGCAAAGGATAAAGATTATCCTAGCAAAACAATGTCCATCAGGTTACAAAAACTGAAGAAAAATACAGTTCTTTTTAGGTTCAACCTGGTATTTGAATTCAATAGGCAATACCAGGAAAACAGGTTAGATTTGAAAGCAAGCCAATCAAGCTATTTATTTATTTATTTATTTGGCTGCTTAAAACTTGTCTCTAAATTTCCTAGAATCATGTTTGATTCCTTTTATTTTAAATTACCTTTTACTTCAGGGAGAGGGAACCTTTTTCCCACAAAGCCTACAGAACATTTATGAGTGGACCAAAGCTGCATTTTAGTTCTTCTTGGATGACCCCATTTTATTTTCACTTCAAGCTCATGTAAGTGCTGGCCAAGAGGCAGGGCGTATCTTTCCAAACTTGAACTGACTGGACACAGGTGGGCTTTGTGAAAAAGAGGCTAGAGGCCTTACTTGACCACGTCTATATTTGGGGGGCATACATGCCTACCTGGTTTTCTTTAAGGCTCAGCTGTCCCTGTTCTTTATTGCCACAAAAAGTCCTGCAGCATCTCCAGACAGTTTCACCCGGGCGAACTCGCTGGACAAAATTGGCTGGGAAAAAGCCAATGCGGTCTCCCATCTTCCCCTAAATTGCAAAACAAAAATGTCATCGCTATAGCATAAAAGTTTATGATAGTATTTATGTTATACTTTTATATCTTGCTCATCAGCAGGCATAGAAACTTGGCCTTTTAAATTAAAAATTATAAACTGAGACCTGTAATTATCTGGATTTTAAATAGGAGCCATAGAAAGCAAAACTGGTCCTAGAGAATTGTTCTGCTTTATGGTAAATACATGCATAGTGATATATTTGCTAGTTTTCTTCAACAGGCAATAAAGGAAAGTACTGATTTCATCAGATTTCTACTGGATTTTTCACTATGTAATTATACTTTTACTTTTTGTAATGGGTTTATTGTTTTGAAATTTTTATTGCATGTTATGGTTAGAAAGCACCTGGGAGGAGGTTTTTATAAAGGCAAAGTAGAAGTTTCTCTAGTCAGAAATAAGTATCTGAATCAAGTAAAACATTTGCCATTATACTTGCTTTTACGCAATAAGGGGAACCATCCTTACTGTTTGGTTAAGGCTTTATTTTGGAGCTTTATCACCTTCTTTCTCAAAATCAGTTCTCCCCAACTTGTATTTTCCTAATTTGTTGGTACTGGTACTGCATCTCCCAGATGATCCAAACAGTGTCACCATTGTGAATTTTGGTCCCAATATATGGTATTTTTAGAATGATTGGTTAGAAAACTTGGCTGTATATCAAGGGCTTCCAAAATTTTTCAAGATCAACATTCTACATTCTTTGATTCTAAGCAGATGGTCATGGGCAGGATGATAGGAGTAACATCAAGGAATAAGTAATCTGACTAGAGCCCAGCGTGCTTTGTTAGTTTTCTCCTTTTAATTCAAAGGACTTCTCAAAGATTCATTTTGGAATGTTAAAAATATGATTTCAGTAACTTAAAACTTGAGAAGGATTTCATGGATGAGAATCCTGAGGGAGAAAACAATCCCAGAGGCTTGGGAAACTTTGAAAAGTGAGATTATAAAAGCCCAGTCTAGCACAATTCCAATGAAGAAGAAAAATAAGATTATCTTAAAAGGAACTAGCATGGCTGCACAAAGAATTTTCTGATAAACTGAAATACAAAAGGGATAAAATATTTAAATAAAATTAAAAAATGGGCACATAACTTAGGCACAATATCAGCAAATAGTCGAATCTGCAAAGATGAAGTCAGGAAAACTAAAACTAACATGAATTAAAGCTTAAAACAAAAGTCAAAAATAACAACAAAAAAGCTTTTTCATGTAAAAAACAAGAAAAAAGTAAAGGAAACATTTGGTCCATTAATGGGAGAAGATGGCAAGAATGTGGCAAGCAGCAGGGAGAAAGCAGAACTACTATTTCTCTCTCTCTCTTTACACAAAAGGAAAAAAACACTCTATTAAAAAAAAACACTGCAAAATGCAGATTGGAATGTAAATCAAAATAAGCAAGATCATGGTAAGATAATTTCTATCTATCTGAGATGATTTCAAATCACTAGGACCAGATAGATTACACCTCCAGGTTCTGAAGTAATTGGCAGATGTGATCAGAAACTGAACCATATCTTTCAAAGAATCTGGAGCACTGGCCTGCGTACCATACAGGGCTCGTTCCAGTATTTTAGATAAGCATAGGCTATCTTGGGTTGAGGAAATTAGATCCAAAGAAGCATATTATTGTTTATAATTAATTTATCCAATGATAGTGATAGAATCTCCACTTTAGAATGCCTAGGTATTGAAAACCTGGTCTTCTGTACCTGCAGACTTCCAGTTGGAATATTTTTAATGACTATCTATCTATCTATCTATCTATCTATCTATCTATCTATCTATCTATCTATCTATCTATCTATCTATCTATCATATTTCTGAATCACCCATCTCCTCAGAAATGAAGCCTTCAATCACAATGGGCTAACATTTCCTCCCCCCACCCCTCGCTCATATTTTAGGATCCTGTCCCTTCAGGAAACTTCCGAAGACAGAACTTTTCAGACAGAGCAGAGGATGTCACCATTGTAGTACAATGGTTAAGATGCTGGCCCAAGATAAAGGAGTCCCTGGTTCAACTACCTGGTAAGCTATGAAGCTCACTGGATGACTTTGGCCCAGTCCTTCTCTCCCAATTCAACCTACCTCATGGAGTTGTTGTTGTTGTGGGGGAAACCTAGGAGAGGAGTGCTGCATAAGCTGCCTTGGGCTTCTGAATGAACAGCAGGTTAAAAAAAAATCAATTGATCTATCAGTCAATCAATTGGTCAAACACATGTGGTGGCACTTGTTCCTATAAGAAGTTGAACTGTGTATTTTATTTGCATATGGGAAATACAGTATATGTTCAGATCTCTGTGTTCTGCCACAATATTCTGCTCACCTTCCACCAATCTTCATTAGAATCATCTATCAGCATGATTCGGTCTCCTGGCCTGCAGGGACAGACAAATTCTAGTTTATCTCCAGCTGACTTTTGGGTAGTGAGATGTAGGGAATGCCACAGTATAAAATCACTGGGCAAAATAAAGAATGCCCTACTAGAAGTACATGAGTCATTACTAGCAGGTGTCCCACCAGCAACTACAGCCTTAATCTTGAGTGGTACCTTCTTTACGCTCCATCAGCAAGGTCTCCACAGTACAAGAACTGATTACCTTTGGCATTGGATTTCCCACCCAGTGCCAACAAGAATGAAGTCCTGAGTTCTCTTTATAGCACAAGCAATGACTTGCAAACTATCCACCGGAAGCAGTTTGCATTTTGACAGGGGATTTCAATTATACTAACTTGAAAGCAGTCCTCCCTAATTTCCATCAATATGTGGACTTTGCCACTAGGGGTGGAAACATCCTGGACTTAGCTTACTCTAACATTGAGAAAGCATTTAAGGCTGCCTCTCGCCCTCGTTTTGGCTCTTCAGATCATCTCTCTGTAATGCTTATGCCAGCATGTAGGCCTTTGTTAATCAGAGAGAGACCAATTAGAAAATAAGTGAGAGTGTGGCCAGCAGAAGCTATGGAAGCTCTACAAGATTGCTTTGAGTGCACTAATTGGAACATATTTAAAGAGTCTGCAACAAATGGACAACATACTAATGTGAATGAATATGCTTCTACTGTGTCTGCTTATATGCAAAAGTGTATGGAGCATGTCAGTGTTCTTAAGACTTTTGTCATATGAGCAAATGAGGAACCTTGGATGTCACAGGAGGTCCATGCCATATTGAAGGTGAGAAACATCGCTTTCAAATCAGGTGATGTGGCAGCACTTAGAATATCAAGAGCTGATTTGAGACATGCTATAAAAACAGCAAAGCGGGCTATAGTCAGAAAGTACAAAACTTCTTCCTATGGATCTGAGACTCATGTGGCAAGGTATTTGGATCATTCCTAACTATAAGACAGCTTCCCTGACATATAAGGGTGACACCGATTCTCTAAACAAGCTAAATATGTTTTGAGGACAGTTTGAGCCACAATGTTCCAGCAAGGAAGGCTGTTTTCCCTCCCTGATGAGCAGGCACTTAGGTTTGATACAACTGCTGTTCGGAAGGTCCTTTGGAAAGTCAATACTCAAAAATCTGCTGGTCCTGATAACATCCCTGGGAGAGTACTTAAAGAGTGTGCTGACCAGCTGGCCACTGTTGTCTCAGACATCTTCAACCTCTTGTTGGGTCAGGCCATGGTTCTATTATGTTTTAAGACTGCCATCATTGTACCAGTGCCCCAAAACACTATCATCACATTCCTTAATGATTACCGTCATTGCACTCACTTCATTATGATGAAGTGTTTGTTTTGAGAGATTGGTAAAGGATTTTATGGTTTCATAGTTTCTCCCTACATTTGACACATCACAGCTTGCCTATCGGAATAACCACTCTATAGATGATGCACATTTTTATGTGCTCCATCTTAGCTTGGCACACCTGGAAGAGAAGAATAGTCATGTGCAATTACTGTTTATTGTAGTTTGGCGTTCAACACAATCATTCCTCAGCATTTGGTAAACAAACTGAGCCTATTAGATTTTAATACTCCTTTATGTAATTGGATACTGGATTTCCTTACTGACAGGACCCAGTTTGTGTGAGTTGGAAGAAAAGTCTCCAACTCCATCTCCTTGAGTATAGATTCCCCACCGGGCTGTGTCTGGAGTCTGATAGTGTTCAGCCTGATGATCCACAACTGCTGTGCCAAATCTGTTACATGTCATATTGTGAGGTATGTGGATGACACGGCAGTGGTGGGTCTTATCTGGAACGACAATGAAGATGCATATAGGAAAGAAGTGAAGGTTCTGGTGGACTGGTGCAATAAAAGTAACCTGGTTCTAAATGTTAATAAAACAAAGGAGATCTTTGTAGATTTTAGAAAGTCAGCACAATCATACTCCACTCAGTATCAAGGATACAACTATAGAGGTGGTTAACAGTATTACACATTTTGGGGTGCAGATAACTAACAATCTTAATTGGTCTCTCCACATGTCATCCTTAGTGAAGTGTGTAAACCAGCACCTGCATTTCCTGCGTCGGATGAGGAGAGCACATCTTTCTTCTTCTGTCCTGGCCACTTTTTACAGAGGCACGATTGAGAGCGCTTTAACAAACTGCATCACTGCTTGGTTTGGGGGCAACAATGCCTTAGATAGAAAGTCCATATAGAGAGTGGTAAGGGCAGCCAAGAAGATTATAGGAAACTCACTTCCTGTTATTCAGGATGCTGCTTATAAGCACTATGTGCTTAGAACTCAAAGCATTGTAAGAGACCCCACTTCATGATCTGTTTCCATCTGCTCTGGGAGGAGGGTTTGAAGTATTTCTAGCAGGACTACCAGATTCTGTAACAGCTTTGCCATCCTATGCCATCCGTCTGGTAAACTTGCAGGATTCTCTCTCCGTGTACATGTGCACATCAAAACCAGACCGTGTTTTTACTCAGTGTTATTTATTTTGTCATGTTTATGTAATGTATATTAGAAGTGGAGACCCTTTGAGAGTTGAATGCAATGAAATTTCACTTCAATGTATACTGATTAGTGTACATTCAAAGTGACAATAAAGTTATTCTAAGTCTACTTTATGCCTAGCACATGCTACGGATTTCTAGACTGGATATCTGAGAACAAGGGCGTACTTACTTCAGTGGCAGATCATTGTTCTCCTGAGGCAGAAACTTATACAAAGCAACGTAAGAATACATGGGTGAGACCTCTTTGCGTGTAGAGCCTTGAGATAGCTATTGGAAAAAAAAAAGAACCAAGAAGAAACACTGCAGTCTTTAGACACATGGTGTAATCTTTAGGGATCTAGCCTGAAGTAAACAGCAAAATACCATTTGATGCAAAGTGTTCCTACATTTTACAGCTTCTGCAAAATGCTATTATGGGACAGACAGACAAAGATCTTATGATTACCAGAACTTGCTACTTTCCATGCTATAGATGGTGAAAGTTCGTTGGAAAGAATTTGTGAAAGGGAAAGTTGAGTGAAGTGGGTCAGGAATAGGGCAGAAGCCAGCCCCAAAGTAAAGCTGTGTGAAAGTATCAGCACTAAGCTGACAAGGGCCTTTTTCCAGCCATTCTATCCATCCCGAAATCGATTGTTTTACTTGGCTGTATTTTTCACAACTTTCTCTGAGGAAAAACAATCAGACATATGCCACTTGGTTTCCTTAAAAAGCAGAGCTCTGAACTTTAAATTGTTCACAGAATCATGGGGGGTGGCATTTGAGCCACTGAATTCAGCTCCCACTCAATATGAAAACCCAGATTAAAGCATTGATGACAAATATCTGACTCACACTGTCCAAACATGCTTAGCAAATATCCTTAAGAAATTGAACCCAATGCTGTCAAGAAATGTTCTTAACTTTCAAACAAATCTGTCTTCCTGACAGAGAACAGGTTATGGCCTTCTTCTGGATAAAATCTCTCCAAATAATGCAGTCATAACCTTCTCAGTCTTCATTTTCCAAAACTAAACACATTTCCTGTAATTGTGTCTAGCAGGAGTTATTTTGCCAGTCATTCTCATTGTCCCTCATTACATTTTCTTTAAGAAATTCTACACACATATAAAATGTCTGTCTCCTCATGACTCACTAAGGAAGTTTATAATAGTGGACCACCACTAAATAATTACAATTTGACAAGACGAGAAAGAGTTAGAGAATTTCTGTGTTGGAGTGTTAAATAATTATCCCACAAAAGAAAGCAATTGAGTGGGTTTATTTAAAAAAGGAAAATTGTGGCATGTTGCTCCATGCAACTCTACTTTTAAAATTGAAGTACTGTACTAAACAGTATTTTTGGCTCTTGAATTTTAAAAAGGAATAAAAGCCAAATATAATTAAATAAAAATATATTATTGTTTGCAATTTCTCTCATTTCCTTCCTTCCTTCCTTCCTTCCTTCCTTCCTTCCTTCCTTCCTTCCTTCCTTCCTTCCTTCTTCCCTCTTTCTATAGAAAGAAAAATCTGAGGAAGGAGCTAGTTCATGAAGCCATTTTTTTCTCAAATTGTTAGATCCTACATTTTTTGGGTAATCTCTGCTTTTTCTCAATCTTGAAATAAAATGGGCAAATTTTCTACCTGTTGTCCAGAGTTCTTTTCCTCCAATACAGGGTTCTCACCTTCTGTGGCCACTGAGAAAACTGAAAGAAAAAAAGACAGAACATATTAAGGCTCATCATTCCATTATGCAACAAAACATATATATTCTTGTTTTCTTTTTTCCAGAGAAGGATGCAATCCAACATCGGAGATGACAACAGATTCTCAAAATTCACTAAGAAACAGAGATCGAGAGAAACAGTCACTGGCATAAAATCTGGGCAAAATGATGTTCCTCAGATTGCAAAGACTAGGGATTTTTGCAACCCCTTTTGAGAGATCTAGCCTTGAGAAGACATTTTAATTAAATGGTCTTTGCTGAAATTAGAGGAGTGTCTGTACATGGATTTTTGGGGGGTTAGGATTCCAAAATAGCCTCGGCCTCACCTTTAGCAAAACACTGGGGACTGAAGGCTTTCAAAGTGATAAGCCTTAACCTCCAAACCAGTCTTGCCTTCCACAGTATAATTTATGTGGAAGGCAAGAGGTGAATTTGCATTAGAACAATTTTTGAAAGAGAATGTTTTCTTTTTTGAGATTGACTATCAGCTTCCAAACAGTAAGCCAGGATTTAATCATTTAAAACAAAATATACAATATGTGAAAGAAGACAGAATTAAAAAGAGCAATATTTCTTGCCTTTAGTAAAGCCACTTGGATATCTCCAGTGACTTCTGGTGTGAATTTTATTTCCATCCCAGAATAGACCAAAAGAAAGGGATTCACATTTCCATGGAAATTCAGAATTACACAATAATTCTGTGTAGAAATTACACATAGGAAAGGAAAAGAAAACAAACAAGGGGGTAGATCAAGACCAAAGCTGAGCTTTTGTCCCATAGATCTTTTCCACCTAATTTTGTGCATTTTGCAGAACTGGAGATGGAGGAATGAGAGAAAGAGACAGAGCAAGAGAGACAAAGACAGAGAGAGAGAGAGAGAGAGAAAACGAGGGAGTAAGAGAGATGTGTGACTGCATTGATGCAGGCTGAACCATTCCTCCTTTCATGTGGATATGTGGATACATATGCATATATATGTGGCGGGATGAAGGTAAGTTTTGGGCATGGTTAACAAAATAGGTTATTTTACATATGTTACATTGTAAGTGGAAATGGGAATTTTACTTACCATTATCGGTCATATTTTCCTCTGCTGTTGGTCCACTTGCTGATGAGCCTTCTGTGTTCTGAACTGGTTCCTCCTTCTCATTCTGGAAGAAATAAATGCCTCTCTGAGATCAGCCAAGGTTGACTGAATGTTGCTATCTGCTCTGGTTATACATTCCCTCAAATTGATCTCGACTCTTTATAGAATGAGTACCAATGAAAGAAACGTGTACCACTTTCTTGATTTACTCATAGTTTCAATCTTTCTTCCTATCTTTTTTTTACATATATCCATTTCCAATAATATTTTTTGCACTATCTCCCTCTAGATTTCACAAATAGGTTTCCCTCAACCCCAGCGTGTTCATCAGGGACCTGTTAATGTTACCAAAATGAAATCTTTGAATTTAGGGACTATACCAGGCTCTTGGTGGGGGATTCTGAGGTGCTGCTGAAGCTGGAGCGATTCATGTAGGCCAGTGAAGTGCCGTAGCGCAAAGTCTCATAAACGGGATCTACCTTTCCACTGGGGCCTGCTGGTAAACCAGATACATTTTAGAATTGGATTGTCATGCACAAAGGAGAAGCAAAGGAAGCTGTCATAAGCAGGGTCACTTTATTCTATTATTCTATACTTTGATTAGCATATGCTATCCTGGATGATTTGTAAAATTCCTTGTGCAATGAGCGAATCTGTCCTCATCAGCCAGATTAACCCACCATGCTTTCTAGTTACAATCTGGAAGGACAGATTTGACCAGTCAAATTCTTCTACTTGGTTCCCTGATAAAGAATATTTGCTAAATTGGATTTGGGAGGCCTTTGAATTCCAAAATGAACTTCCCCGCCACCTCCATGCAATTGTCCTGCCTCAATCATGGCATTTTACTTGATGATCCCAGCACCATAATCATCTTCCATATATAACTCTCCTGCATTTTCTCACTGCTTCTTCTGTATTCTTTCTTACCCCTGAATATCCATTGAGGGCTGGGAGGCAGCAGAGGCAATTTAGAGGTTGGGTATCAGAAGGTGACAACTATGAAATCCCCCCCCCCTTTTTTTTTTACATGCACTGCACATGCATGTCCATCATCTTGAACCCATCCCTTGGAAAGTCTGAGCTGGCAGTTCTAGGAATCAGCAGTCTGGGCGCACCTCACCATCCATTTTCTGTGATTGAATTTCTGCCAGAAATTTTACTTTTCAGAGTTTAGAAATGGCCAAGTTCTTACCCGCAGGAGGAGATTCCTTGGCTGGGGCTGGTTGGGGCTGTGGTTCATGTAGCAGCAGAGGAGAACTAAGATTACGGCGGAAAGAGGTTGCCTGCTGAGGAACAAAGTACAGAAGAATATTTCACTGGCTATTATGTGCTTGACCCTCTGCCATGCTGCTAAGAAGAGGGTGAATTAATATAGGAAGCAACTTTGTTTCACCTTTGAAACATTACGAAGGACTAGTTTATACTCTAATTTCTCTTTATATGCTTAACCTTCAGAGAAATTTTAAGCTAATTAAAACAGGACAAGAAATAGTCTAGAAATCTGCACATCAGCTTCTAAAAATGGTGATCCTCAGATTCACTTTTTGTTTCTAGATATCTGGTATAGCAGATTAAGTTTGGTCTCAAACCAAGAAAATTCCTCCATTTAACATTGATTTCACAGAGCTGTTGGGAACCCACATCTACTGTTTTTAAATCCCTGAAGGAAACATTAAAATATAATCTAATAAGACAAAAGTTGTGAAATCTGAAATGTACAGAGAAGCAAACTAGCTAATAGAAACTGGCTTTAAATGGTACAACACTTTCTGCTTCAATATGTCAATTAGTAAGCCACAGAAAGCACATGTAATACATATTGAGAAAACCAGAGAATCAAATGTAATTAACTCTAACACAAGAGATGTGTATTATAATACTGCAGTTTATTCATTTTGTCTTTTGCACAACAAAACAAAGTTTAACATAATAATGTTCAGAAATGAAAACAAATTATATTGTAAAGCTGCTTTCCATTCTTTCTTTCTTAACCATATTCTCAGAATGCATATCAAACCTCTCCTTTTTGTAGTTTACTGTTCACGTGGAGGAAGGACTGCAATGCTAGCAACTGTTTGCATGCAGTGAAACGTAACTCATTTAAGCTTGATTTCATAAGCTACAATTTGTTAAGGGTAAATATAAAAGAACAGAAACAGAGAAGGTGGATCGATAAATGTTTAATGGCCAAGTGCTTTTTAGAATGTCCTTAAGTGAAAAAAAATTACAAGTGAGTAAAATATGTTAAAATCTACTATCATTCTGGAGAAGGTGTAAGACAAATCAAGTGATTTATCCAGTTTAAGCAGAAATACATATCCGGTAACAAAGAATTGAGATAATTAGTTTCAAGAGTATTTTGAAGAACATATTTTTTTAAAAAACATGAGTGGGTTGTTTTCCTTGCATGATCTATAAAATAGTACTTCTGAACAGCTGGAGCTAGCAGTACGTAAAGAGGGTTGCAAAAATATATTTTTGGCATGTTGCTTTATGTCTACTTTATGTTCATTGATTTATTTTTTTATACAATTTGTTGGGGCAATTTTTAAAACCAAACCTGGTCACATATGATAATTTTGATCTTACATAATAGGAATTTTCTTGAATTGGCCAAAATTTATCTTAGTTCAGCATTTTGAGAGGCCTTCCTTTGCCCTTTGTCAACTAATTTTTAACAAATTTTAATTTTTTAAATAAAATTAATTCAATTTTTTTTAATTCTAATATTTCATTTTTTTTACAGTTTATACTGTTTTTTTTATTATTTTGATGTTTTATTGTACATTGCTAAGAGTGACTCTCTGAGGAAGTTGGGAACCAGTAGTTCAGAAATGTGAAAAATAAATAAATATATATTTTTTGTTTTTCACACTGGCCATCTAGATGTCTCTGAGTACTTTTAAGTGGCAGAAGGAGACATATCCTCCCCTGCCCTTGTTCCCCTAACCTGTTTGGAGACATATTGTCCCCAAGCCAGAGGCAACAGCCAATCTGAACACAACCATTTTCACTAATGCTTTAAAGCCACTCATATTAGTAGCCATCACCATGCCATGAGGTAATAAATACCACATATTATGTGCTAAGTGAAAACATGCTTTCATTTGCCTATTTTAAATATCCGCTTAAGTTTGCTTCATTAGATGGCCTAATGTTTTGAGAAAGGGAAAAATATATTGTCTATTTTCTCCATGTAATGCTTAATTTTATATACCTTAGAAATATCCTTACCAGTCATTTTTTTCTAAGCTAAGTGTCTTACATTTTCCAGCCTTTCTATGTAAGGAAAATGTTAAAGACAACTGATTATCTTAGTCTGCCTTGCCCTGCACTTCTTCCAGGTCCAACCATCATTGTATAGAACATACCAGATATAGATATTCCAGTCATTATAATGCTGGCTGTTCTCACTCCTATCACAGAACATGCCTTTTGCAAAGCTGCTATGACCAGATATCTATTCAGAATAACCTGAAGACCTTTTGTCCAGTAAGTAATTCATATCAATATCTGAAATTTTGGGAGGGTTCTGTTTTGCCTTAAAGTGGATCACTTTACACTTACTTAAAATGAATATTTATCATTTGAATGACCATTCACCCAGTTCTGAGAGATCCTTTTGAACATTGTCACAACCACAGGACTTATTTGTTTTTTTAAAAATAACATGAAATCCATTTTTTACATGAAATCCATTCCTAGTGCTCTTGATGCAGGACTTCATCCAAAATGCACTAAAACTTTGTAGGTAAAATCCACTCTCCTATCCTCCCCCTCTCTGGATCTCCCCATCCTAACCCATGCATAGCTTTGCTTAGCTACTTACTGTCTTGCCCAGGCACTGCTGATGAGAAACTTCTTCTGAACACCACAGATGCACACTCACTTTGCATGTCTTGCATCGTAGGCCCTGCTTGGAGTTTCCTAAAAGTAAAGGCAAGACACAAGGGAGTGTATTGCCAAAACACAAGAAGGTGTTTTGCCAAGATAATAGATGTGTGTTGGTGAGAATAATATTGAGGGGTGGAAGAAGAGAGAATCAAAATCAGAAATACATGCCTGATAACAAGGAGTAGGCTATATACTCATCTCAAATGAGGCAAATAACGATTCCCATCCTCCCCACTCAACATATCTACAGGGTGGCCTATTATGATCCAACCATCTTATGATTCCCCCCCCCACCATCCTTATTTCCAAGGTTATTTTTCCTATGCACTTACAGACAGTCCTCAACTTACAACTGGCCACTTTAGCTCCCCTCTCCCACAAAAAGCTATTTATGACCTGGTCTTGTAGTTACAGTTACTGCCCTGCCCTGGTGATGGTTCATTCTTATATCAGACACAGGGATGCTGTACTGCCCTCCAACCTCCCTTCGCATTCCCCCCATCGAGCCCCATACCCTCCTCCTCCACATCCCGCGTCACTCGTCACACCTTTCAAAGAGCTCCAGAGCTTGGGTTAAGGATGTGTGTGATGGACAATGTGGGGTGAAGCTGGGGCAAGGAGGAGGATTTGGGGCCTGATGGGGTAGGAAGTAGACTCAAACTCCACAGGGACCCTGAGGGGCACGAGGAGAGCATGAGGTGCCCCAGAGGGTGGGGATGCCTTGAGAAATTGGAGAGCCTTGAGGCATTCTATGCTCCACTCAACAGTCCACATATTCATTTAATGACTCTGTTGGAAAGAAGAGGTATATAGGGTGTCATACATGAGACAAACACATGGCTGCTTCACTGAATAGCCATCACAATTTTCAACCTATACAAACAAGGAAAAGAAAACAAAGTATACGGCCTATAAGACTTCTGCCCACCTCCAATTGCTTGTTGCAAGCCTTCTTAAAAAAAACAAAAAAGAAAAATCAGGCCTGTGTGCATCTCCTTGCGGTCCAGCTGTTCTATTTTTTTTCTCTGTGGACTCCACTGAAGCAGATGAGGGACATCAACAACCAACTTCCATCAATGCATATTTTTCCAAGCTTCATCTAGAATCAATGCCTAATCTTTATTAAGTGTAAACCTATTTGAGGAAAGGGAGAAGGGCCATCCTGATTTGGCAAGTAGCTCAGGATTTACAGTTTAAGTAATCCAGATAGGAAAAAAAAACCGACCAAAATTCAGCTCCTGAGTGTACATGGCAAGAACTAGCAAACATTATTCAGAAGGTTGGGGGGGAAAGGCATTCAATTGCTTACCTACAATAAGCTGGTGGCAAATTTCACAAGGATTGTGTTTCTTGAAGATGTGTTCCTGGAAGCTGTGGGTCTTCATGGGCTTGAGGGTCCCCAGGGACTTGTGAAGGGCTCTGGGGGAGGATTCTACTTCGGAGGGAGCTGGGGGTGGAGACGGGGGTGGCATGGAATCAGGAGGGCTGAGCAGGACATCAGAGGGCAGCTTGAACTCATTACCAGAGCGCAGAAAAAAGTTCTCCACACTCTTGCTGCGCAGGATGGTCTTGAGTGACAGAGAGCGTTTGAACCTTTGTAACTAGCAGACAAGGGGAAAGAAAAGTGGAAGAAATAACAGCAGTCACTGGGGAGGACGACATCATATATTAGCACCGTGAACTTTGCTCAGTATCCAATGGAAGTGATGAAATATTCAATATACTTAATGAGTTTTGTGCTTTCAAATAGCAATAGTACTTAGACTTATACAGCGCTCCATAGTGCTTTATAGCACTCCCTGAGTAGTTTACAATATCAGCATATCAATAATTCGGGTTTTCATTTTACCCGCCTCAAAAGGATGGAGGGCGGAGTCAACCTTGAGTCAGTCAGGATTAAACTCCTGGCTGTGGCCAGAGTTAGCCTGTAATACTGCATTCTAACCACTGCACCACCATGGCTCTGGTGTTGACTCCTAGCAACTGCCTGGATTAGTCCGTAGTTTTCTCGGTAAGATTTTTGGAAATAGTTTGCCCTTGGCTTCTTCCTAGGGCTGAGAGAAAATGATGGATGAGATCACCCAGTCGGCTTTGTGATTAAAACCATAATCTTCTGGTTTCTAGCTGGTAACTTAACTACTACATCAAACTGAGCTGGTAAACTTCATTTTTGCTTTTCCCTTCAATCATCACATTTCCACTGCAGAATTTTCGAAAGGAACTGAAGGTAATGCTTTAGGGGAAGAGTCAAAACAGAAACTCAACCCATTTCTCCTTCTCCCCATTCCTGATGATGCTACCTAGCTTGGTAAGGAAACATCTGCAAGGAAACAACCAAGCTCAGAGAGCATCAAGGACCTCACAGAAGAGAAAAGCTTCAGCCTCATTCCACACTTATCGGAGAAGCCTTAAATAAATAATCTAGAGGAGGGCACATGGGAGTCAAGAAAATGTTTCTATTTTAAAAAGTAAGCAAAAACTACTTTAATCTGATTTGGAAGACAGGCTGCTTTGGTGGCGGGGAGGGAGAGAGGAGAAAAGGGCAAAGAAGAGATTGTTTAAGGCTGCAGGCCATTTATGTGCTAGAAGAACCATCCTCTCTTTACTGTTTTTCTTTCCTGCTGGGGAAAAGAGGCCTGTCAACAGTGGAACAAGTTAGTTAACATATTGTTAGGAAAATTTTCCACTGACCTGCTTCTTGTGAGAATAGGACCTTGAACATACAGAGCAGAGGCCATGACTAACTGCACTCAAGGTACCGACCGCATCTAGGCCTGGAGGAAAAACTCTGTTCAATGTAACAGCAACCCATTGGCTAACATGTGGGCCTAGGGGACTATGGCAGATGCTTCAATCTCTAGGCGTGCCTGGAGATGAATGAGCTTTATGGCTGGCTAGCCTGGAACCTCATTTCACTTTTCACTATCTGTTTCTGGCGAATGAGAGCTGAATCCATTTTGCTGGTAAAGCAGTTATACTTACACCAAGTATGGCCAACATCAGAGAAGGAGGATGCTTCAGGGATAAATAATATTGTATCTCAGTATATCTTAGCAATTTTAGTAGTTAAATACACCGGCTACTTTATTTTATAGTAACTCAGCAATTTGGCCTCTTACTTTGCGGTTCCACCTTATACGTATTGTAATCTGGCTCACATTAACCTTTTTCTGTGGAATGCCTTTACTAATACATTTTCCAATCTCCTTATAGAATGCCAGTTTTGCTATACCACATAATTCCAGCCAGTTACTGCAGTAAAAGGACTGCTGTTAGTGGAGCCCATGACAAGCACCAGCAATGTGGCATAATCCTTCCATCATCCCCAACCAATATGGCCATAGGAAGTTATGGGGTCTATATTTAGGGAAAAACCATGACGAAAGTTATAATCTGGGAACAACTAAATCTTGAAACAATTTTTAAAATGAATAAATGCCAAATTCTTAGCAGTTTAAATAAGTGCTGAAGGATACCATCTGAAACCCAAGATAAATATAGCCAACAGCATACATTATTGGGACTCAGGAGGTTGTGATAAAGTGAAACAAATGAATGAAGACAGAGCAAAATGCTGGAAGTAATTACTTTGTAATTGGATGGGTGGGTGCAGAACAGAGGAATGCAAAAGGTGCAAAGATGAAGAAAGGGAAAATAAGATCACTGGATGAGATTCGGAACATTTTAGAAGACAGAGTGGAAGGACATATGAAATGTGACTTTCTGATGGGAGGGAAAGGTCACTTCAGAGACTGGAAAGCAATGTTTGGAAAAAAGGAATATAAAGATGTGGAAGTGAGGGGCACAAGTGATACAGCTGGGGGATTCTTCTAGATGCAAACAAGGCTTCAGCCAGCAACAGAGCAAGGCTGGAAGAAGTGGCTAGGGAGCCAAAAACAAAGAACAAGAGGAACTGGTTAGATCATTGAAACAGCCTGAAAAAGGAATTAGTTTTACAGTGATGAGATAAAACAGTTTTCCTCAGATAAGAATCCAATTGTTTCTGCTGGAGTCTGGCTGTGTTTTAGGTCCTCTCTAGTAAACAATATCATGTTGCAAGACGAAGGAAGCTGGCTTTTGGCAGAAACCATCCTTCCACCTGAAAAATACCTTCTCCAGGAAGCTTTTAAAACTTGGCTTTGGTTTAGTCCCAGGGCTGGGGTTAACGCACTATTGTATAGATAGGGAGGGAGTGCTATGTTTTCATCTGTGTTGCCTTTAAGATTATTTTAGTATTTACTATTGTATGATTTTGTTTTATAGAACTTTCTGATCCTTTTTGCCATCTAGTTTCTATTGGAGTTGGTGGCGATAGATAGATAGATAGATAGATAGATAGATAGATAGATAGATAGATAGATAGATAATCACTTGCTTGTACCTTCAGTTCTAGGGAAGAAGAGTGGGGGAACAAGGCCCTAACCTATCCTTTAATACAAATCAAGTCATATGCCTGTGGGAGAAAGGACTGAAACCAAGAGCTGAAGAAGTGCCCAAGGTAATAGAACAGTTGAGAAAGCAAATCGTGGTGGGAAGAGCAATGGACAATCCACCTGAATTTGAATTGAGGCCACTAATGTGGTTTGGTGCAAGAAGAATTAAGAAGGTGGGAGAGGAATTTACTGTTTGTAAAACCATGGCAAGATAACTAGGATTGTTGAGTAAGTTTGGGGTTTAACTTGTCCTAGATTTTAAAGATTAACTATCTTTTCTAAGCAAGTTTCTCAGAACTATAGGAGGAGGAGTGGGGAAAGAAGAACTATTTACACCGATTTAAATATTTGCTGATGTATCATATTATTCTTATGTCCGTATAAACTTGATAGTTGTGTGTATGGTCATTCAATGCAAGGATTATAATATAATAGAATTCCTCTCAATCTTTGGTTCTGAAAGCAAGGAAGAAAAGGTGTTATGTTGACTGATAACTAGAAGAGTTTTGTTTTTTACTGGAAAAGGGGACAAGGGACATTTTGCAGCTCTCCCTGCGAACAGAAAAAGTGACAGTAAGATTAACAAGAATAAAATTGCTTAAGAAATATATAGGAGATTTCAGGTCTTGAAATAAGGACCAGCTTCTGCCCTGCAGCAAAAGCTGTAGAGTTACATTATTAACAAATGCTTTAAAAATAATCATTTTTTATTAGAAATGACTTCAAGGAGAAAAGAGCAGTTATGACACTATGAAAAATCTACAGAGCTGAGACTCAAATCAAATCTATTACAAGGATTCCGCAAATGACTGGTTATTTATTTAATTACATTTCTTGTCAATGGGGGAGAGTCCTTGTCAGATTTTCTGCATCGATTTCCAAATGACTGCCCACCTTCTGATATTTGCACTTTAAACTGGGGGACATGGTAGGTTGCCCTCAGCTGCTCCCTGATATAGTACATTGTGCAGAACCAGCTCCACCATTCTTTTCTTAAAATATCCAAAATACATTGATATGTTTGTACATTTTTATTGTTGCATACAGGGTATTCTTAGGTGCTTTGGTTGTACCTGGGTCTCACAAAGACAAGGCTGACAGGTGTAGTATTGAACACCAAATTTGATTTGATCTCCATTGACTTTAGGGAGAAATCCATCCATGTAGCTTTCTTAGCAATAGAATAGAAGAAGTTTCTCACTCTCTTTAGGGATTTATGTTAAACTTCTCAATCCAACCTACCTCCCAGTATTTTTGAGCCATAACTAGATCCAAACATGATTATCTTTTAGAAACCTGCCAAATACAGCGAGTCTATTTGGGCACAACGAATACAGCTGGCTGGGTTAAATTTTTCACTCAACCATGAAGCTTGCTGTGTGAACGTTGGCTAGTCCCTATCACCCACTCCAGCTTAGAAAAGCTAGTGTATCTGACAGAGCAGAAAAAGCTTGGAGCAAAGTTAAATGGAGAGAAAGTAAAAGATGTTGGAGGATGTAGGATCCACAGTTGCTCTATTTTAGCCTTAGTTGCTTCCATCATATCTGCTTGTTATTATATTACACAGAGTAGGTTAGATTCTGCAACCCGTACCAGATTCTGCTTTGTTGTTCTATTTCCTGCAAGGTTTTCCCGTTGTGCTCACATTATTATTTATTTTTAAACTGCCAGTATTTAGGTTCACACCTGAGACTAAGCCCTATAGTTTAGAAATCATCAGGGGAAGGCTTCATCAATGCAGTAATGTTTGCTGGTTGGAGGTTTCTGAGTGTTATAAATCCACACCTCTTAAAGTTGCTAAGGTTGAGAAATAGTGGTCTGGGGTAATGCATTACTCTGGTTTGGATATTCTGTTTCCTTATTCCGGGACACCCATGAAGACACAATATTCTAGAAGAGCTTATAGAACTGCCATTTACCATGAGTTTGCATGAATCAGGTCTGCCTTTTAAAATGGGCTAAGGGGTGGAATTAATTCAGCCTTGTTAGAGAAAACGGGGGCGGGGGAGGAATAGCAAAGGAACATGAAATATAGAGGAGAGAGCTGGGGGTAGGGAAAGTGCAAGGTGAGAGAGTGGAAATGTGCATGTGGTTTGCCTGTACACCTCACTGGCTGTGGCTTTTTGCTATATGAGCCAGTGAGGGGGGAGGGGAGGAGGAATCCAGCTGTCTCTGCAGACTGAGCTTAAAAGGTTTCAGCTCCACTAACTACTGATGAGCCGGGACCTTTGGAGCGAAAGAAATACCACTGGGCTTCCAAATCTAGTGTGCTAATAGAGGCTGCTTCATTTCACACAATTCAGGAGCACAAGATCTATTTTAGCTCAAGACGTTTTTATTTGTAAAAAGATGTTTGAGACCCACTTGGATCCTGAATTGGGCTCAAGAGTATGTCCATCTACAGATGGGACTACACATTCCAAGTCATCCATTTATTTTCCTTGAGGCATATTAGAAATAAAATAAAATATATCACTAATATCACAATTTTGTGGGTCAAATTCTATATATAACATTGAAAAATAAATTCATTTCTGCTATAAGCAGCTGATAAAACCATAGTAAAACTGAAAAGTACAGAGTTTTTTTAAATTAACTAGGACACTGCAGTATAGCTTAAAATTATTCATGCATGTTTATGAACATATGTGAACCTACCCCACAGATGATATGGTGATGAAGTATCCTTGTGGTCATGTGATAAAAATTTGGGTGCTTGGCGACAAGTATGTATTTAGGATAGTTGTAGGGCCCAAGTCACATGTTAGCCATTCATGACTATTTCAGTGGGTTTTCAACAAGAAAAGTCAATGCTCGATTCACATAACCACCATGTCATTCACTTAATGATCATTGCTTTGTAATGGAAGTTCTGATTCCAATTGTGCTGGTAAGTCAAGGACTACCTGTAGTCAATTTTGCTTCATTTCCTTTCCTCCTCTGATAAACATCACTGCTCTTATATTTGCAATATTATTCTAGTATATGTAAATGGAGTAAAGAAAGCCTTTTCAAGGATGGAATGCAGAAACTTTCATTTATTAAATGTGTTTCAGCTGCTGTAATGTCATAAAATAATACAAAAGAAACTGGATCAGTTAAAAAGAAAAAGAAAGCAAGGAGAATGGAACAAGCAGAAAGCTGATCGTAGCTAACCTTGAGTATACCAATCTTTTGAAGCATGCTAGGTAAGGAAACGAACAGTGCAAGGATTCCAGAAATGCTATTACTGTTGTAGGATATAACAACAGAATCTCGAAAGCTTCCCTCTGCCACCCTCTCATATCAAGCCAACTCAAGGCAGAATTTCATTCTCACATCTTCTCCATCCCCAGGACTGAGTTGTCTCTTTATTTTGCCTTAATTGTTCCTGGGTACTTTTTTCAAGATACTGGGGGAGAAATTCTTGTAGTGGGGTGGGTGGGTGTAAGGAGTTAAAAGTTCTTCAGGCAGAAGAACTTGCTGCTCCCATTGGTATCTGCAAAAAAAGCCACGCAGGACAAATGGCACGTAGACCACAAAGTAAAATACATGACTTTACAAATGACGTAACTCTATCATTTGCAGAATGACATCATGACACCTTGTAATTTATAGAACCCAAGAAGGTGCTTTTATGTTCTTTGGTTATTTAATATCTGAAAGGGTTATTAGAGTGGAAAAATGAAAGCCACTAAAATGAAGCATGCTCTGGGGTAGCCTCTGGATCTTCCAGAAGTTGTGCAAGAACGGGCATGCTTTCACCCTGTTTTTGGAGGTTGCAAGGACTATGGAAGAGCATTCTCTGAAGCCACTTCAAGAATGAAGGCTCTAGAGCTGCCTTTGATAGGCCACAGGAGTCTGTCAACAGAAAAATAACAGGACCTGAAGATAAGAGGCACATGGCAGATCCTGGGGATCACACACAATCAAACTTTATTTTTTTTAAAAACAGATGAATATGCAAAGAATTGTTTTTTTTTTTGTTTGGGTGGGGTGGTATGCCAGCAGAGAGAGGTTCATCATTACTGTCATGTCTTCCCTCCTTGTTCCCCTCCAATTATAGCAGAAATCTCCAAACTTGGCAACTTTTAAGACTTTTGTGGACTTCAAATTGGAAGTTGACAAGTCTTAAAAGTTGCCAAGTTTAGGGACCCCTGAACTATAGCATATTGGGATCACAACTTCCAGCATATACAGCCAGTATGCAAAGTCGGTGTTATAGGAATTGTGGCCCCCACACGTTTGTGGAGCACCCAGTGGGAGGGATTATGCCAAGAGAGGGTGAGGCGTTCCCCTTCACCCAGCCTCTCTGTTGTTTTAAACAGATGTTCAAAAGAGCAGATTCAAGGTTCCTGCTCAAACTGCCATTTCTCAGTTTTTTGCCCTCTGCAACATTCAAAGAACCTGCCAAGACACTATAAAAAAGGCTAATATTTCTTGACAGGCAGCTCAAGCTATTTTTAACGCAGCTGCTGTGAAAACAGCTTAGCAAATATAAGTCTCATTGGCGACTCAGCTCCTAACCTTTTCAGAAACCGTCCTTCCCCCATATTTATGAAATGATGTACAATGTTTAACTTTCAACTGTTCTTATTGCTTCCAACGCTACATATCCTCCAGATGCTTCAAGAACCAATTCACAAGTTCGCAACTCTGGGGATGTCTTTAACTATCTCTCTCCTTCTCCACTGATATTCATGGTTGCCACCACCTATCGTATTGGTGGGATTATATCTCACACTAAGACACAGACCACTGGTTGCAAATCATAGTGACAAAGTTGACATACATTTAGATAATAGTAAGCAAATCATAGTGTTTAGTGAAATGTGCCAACCTAGTAATGGATTCAGAATGCACATCACACTAGAATCTGCACCTGCTTTCTGTTAAGGAATGGGCTGGATTTTATACAGATAATGCTCAATTGTTATTCTCATTTTGATCTAACCAAATCATGGAAATATTGGAAGTCTAGACCTGCTATCTTTTGAATGATGAAGGTAAACGAACAGCAGTTTTATTCAGAGAAGAAACCTCATTAGATAAGGGGAGGAGGGGGGAGTCACAGTTTGGAAAGTGGTGCTTGCAGTTTACAATTATTTCTGTTAGAATTTGCTCCAGTAGAGCAGCAATAGGAAAAAACTGAAATGGTTTGACCAATCATGTTGTTGTCTTCAAGTTGAATTATTATATAGCATTCTCAATGGCTAGGCTTGAAGCTAGCCTGGAGAAATTTAAATTGGTACCAACTGCAGTTCCCGTTGGGCTGAATAGAACAAATTCAGCCAGACTGATATTTAACTGATTGTATCATTGTGCTGGATGCCAACTTCCATTCAAACTCAATCCAAGGGGAGCATTTTGGAAAAAGCATAAATGGGGATTTTGAAGGGGTATGTACAAAGGGAGGAATAGACTCAGGATCAAAAGCAAATAGTTGTGATTATTTGGACTGGAGACTTTCCATCTTTAGCCCAGAATGGATTGCACTTCCCTGTTCAAAACTGGTGTGCAAATTGGATTATTTCTGGTGAAATCCACGACTAAAAGCTTCATCAAGATTTTGATTAATGTGCCAGGGGCTGCACATAAACAAACAGGAGAAGCCAGAACAAATATGTTTTAGAGCTAGGTAAATTCTACATTTAATTTGAAGTTCAACTTTATTTTCCTTGCACATAATAAATATTCTCTTCTGTGATATTCTAAAGTACAATTCATTGCCAACCTATGGAGGGTCTATATTTGGGGGGAGGATACATAGCTTGAATTCTTAGATTGTGCCTCTCTAGTTTAAATGCCCTGGGATCAAAATAAGGTAAGAGTCATCTTTTGTATGTGAGCCAGAATAGGAACCTCATCTATTTCTCATACCTTGCTTTGGGTCTATTGGGTTAGAAATATCGCAAGCAAGCACAGTATTTGAGATAAGAATCTTTCCAGCCAAGATGCCCAAAATTGGGGATTCTCTCAAAATTGTTTTGCCCGGCAGAATCTTTGCCCAGTTTTAAGTAAGCAATGGCAAAAAAAAAGTCTAATCATATTATTTGCTGTCAAGTATTCCCCCTTGTCATTATTCTACATGCTATGTCACTGTACATTGCTCTTGATGTATAAATAAAATCACAAAACAATAAAATAGCTACAGTCATGCAACAAAAACAAAATGCTTTAAAAGTTACCTGTACACCTACATAGCAACCAGTTAGGATCCTTATCACTGAAGTATCAATCACAATGCAAACACGTTGCAGAACAGAATAATTTAAGTTGTTCTCTGAATGCTAGCAAGTTGGGCCCATTCAATTCTCTGGAGGAGACTATACCCATACTTTAAAAGTTTTATCTCCAACCTTTCCCAGACAACTTTTAGATGGGAGGGTAGGTAGCGCTCCCTTAGCTACTTTGAGCCAAGCAACATAGAACTTTTTAGGTCAAAATTTTGAATTTTATCTGGAAACCTGTTGGTAACCAGTGCAGTGTGCAGTAACCCATGGTTATAGGAATTCCCAATGGCTAACAATCAGGCTGCTGCATTCTGTCCCACCTGCAGTCTCTGACAAGTCTTCTAAGGCAGCCTTGGGTAAAGTACAATGCAACAGTCCAAGCAGGAGAAGATAAGTCACTTGGTTAAGGCCCTAACTTACTATTATGTTTTACTTCTTCCCGAATTACCTGAAGTATTTCATAAAAAAAAGACACTTTGGCACCTTTTCTTTACAGAGAATCAGGTGGGAATAAGCTGGAATAAGGGAAACAACTAAAATAGTCTTCTCCAATACTGGAGTCGTGATCAAATTTGCTTCCCCACTTGACTGATCTTACAAGAAATGAAGAGAGAAGGACGATATAATGAAGCATCTCCAACATCCAATTTAATTTGATCTTACAAGACATCAAACTAGTTTAGAGTGGGTGCTGGGTCTATTTTTGGTAGCTAAGAACACTGAAAATAAAGCCATGCTTCCTTCCATTATCCCCACTGAGACCTACAACAAGATAAGATGCTTGAAATAGGCATGTGTTATATGTTATACATGCTCACAGAAGACACACAGCCTGGCACATTAGCCAAGGTCTATAAATGAGGCAGTAAGGAAGATTCAATGAAGACAAGTAGCTCGGCTTTTGTCCCTGTCTTTGTCACACCCACCCCTCTTTTTCTTCACGACCCCTAAAGATGCCCAAATACTCCTTTACAGACAACTATCCTCTCTTGGAAGACATTTTTATTTAAAGGGATTTCTGATTCAAGCTTGGATTAAATTCAGTAAGATGCTGGTTTTCTCTCCCTCCACCTTACAGACAGCATCACACACCCAAATATAGGAAGCAGCAACCTTTCTTTGGGCTACCCTCATTCAACTTCTCCCTTTTCCTCTTCCTGGATAGTAAATTCTCTTCTTAAGCATTGAACTTCATTAGATGCTATAGTTCTTCGTAGAATTGAAAGGCACACTGAAAGGGATGTGGTTCTACTTGCCTTGAAGGAAATAATGGTATGTCCTCTTTTCAAGACGCTATTGCCTGAGCCAACACTCTAGACCAGGGATGGGCAAACTATGGCCCGCGGGCCACATCCGGCCCATTGGTCTTTTTAATCTGGCCCGCCAAAGATTGGTCCGTATGTAACCGCAGCCACTTTTTGGCTGCTTTCAGACGCGTCGAGAGGAGGTGGCTGAGGGCGGGTGGCGGAGAGCGAGCAGGGTGCCTGGCGGGCTTGTCAGGCGGAGCAAGAAACGGGGGCAGGAGCCCGGCGGAGCGAAGAGAGCTGAAACCTGTTGAGGTCTCGCTGCAGTCCCTTCGCGGGGAGAGAAGCCGCCGAGCTGGGAGGAGCACGGGATGCTGCTGGCTCGCCTCCCCACCCCTCCATCATGACTGCAGGAGAAGGAGCCCCAAGCGCTGCCCTCGCGGCCGCAACCAACGGAGCCCAGCTTGATTTCGCCTGAGCCGCATTTGATTTGGAAGGGGGCGCAGGAGGTGGTACCAAAGGAGTGCTCTGGGGTTCGGCCAACCACCTGCTGAGTGCCTCCGGGCTCCCCACTGCGGCCGGCAGACCTTGGGGCTGCGCTCCGGAACCCAGCGCCACGGGATGGCGAAGCCAAGCAGTGGGAGGAGGCGTGTCAGAGCTGCAGCGGCCGGCTCAGATCTCTTGGTCTCGGGGAATCCCCCCCCCGCCGAGGTGCCTGAGCTCCGAGCACCGCCGGCGGCGAGGAGCACGAGAAGTGCAATGGGGCCCCGGGAAGAGTTGCGCCCCAAGGAGCAACTGGCGGCTGGAGCAGCCAGGACTGGCAGTGGCACACGGGGGGGCTGGGGCGGTTTTCTCCCTTCGGAGCAGCCCACTGTGCGCTCTTGGGCATCTGGCTTGCTGCGCCCTGAGCGCGCCTTTGCCTCACCTCTCGGCCAGCAGCAGCAACAGCAGCAGCTCCGCTGCCGCCTCCTTCCTCCCCTAATGCCTGCTGTTGTGATGCGTATTCCCCTTAGACCTGAGCACCAGCAGGCGCTTCACACCTCCCTCCATGGCCTTCCCCTGCAGTAAGATGGGAGAGAACAGCGGCGCCCTCAGCGTGCCGGTCCCGGGACCCCGCAGCCAGACTGAGGTGCGCTCGGTGGTGGACGTCCTGGCCGATCATCCGGAAGAACTGGTGAGGACCGACAGCCCCAACTTCTTGTGCTCAGTGCTGCCTTCCCACTGGAGATGCAACAAGACCCTCCCCGTGGCCTTCAAGGTAAGCCGGGAGGGGAGGCTGGGTGGAGTGGGCAGGTCCTGGGAGAGGCGCGCAGATGTTTCCTGCTGAGTGGGCTTCCCAAGCGCCCGGGAGGGCTCGTGGTTTAACAGCAAAAGCGGCGGCGGGATGGGCACTGGGCGGGCGGGGGGGAAGGCAGGCGAAAGTCCACACACACACACACACCTTGGCAAGCGGTTTGCAGGGTTAGCCAGCAGTTTCTCGCAAGAGACTGAAGGCCGGTCTGCTCCCCCCAATTCGACGTTGGTTCAAGAGGGAGGGTCAGCCATGCTACTAATTGGTGGTTCAGAGTTTATCCGTGGGCACTGGAGGAGTTATGTTTTGGGGGGTGGGCGTTTATTTATTTTTTATCTTATAAATGGCCAACTTGTATAAGCTGAAGGGGTACATTCATACACACACACACACAAACACAGTCGTTTATTCGTAGCGGAAGAATCTATCTATCTATCTATCTATCTATCTATCTATCTATCTATCCATGTTGTGTGAATTTAACTATGCCAAACTTGAGTTTTGGAGGGTGTCTCGGAGAAAAAAATAGTTATTTTTCCTACCACGAGTACGGCAGGCTTCTCTCCCGCTTAAAAAACAAAACTCTTTCCTCCTCTCGCTTTGAAAAGGGGAACTGTTAACAAATGCAGTTTTTTTATATGTATCGTATCTTGTGCTGACCCAGCCTGTCTGTCAAATTTTAAAAGTCAATGAGGCCCCTAAGCCAAGAAGTTTGCCCACCCCTGCTCTAGACACCTTGGTTCAGCCAGCCACCTTATATATTCAGAGGGCCTTATATTATCTAGACAACTTTTAGACAGTTTCAGACACAGTATTGAGAAAAACAGTGGTCACACAGTTGTTGACAGCTTTTGGTAGAGACAGAATAAAGTAGTGAAACCATGTAGTTCTTCTCAATCTCTCAGAAGCTTTTAATACCGTCAAACACAGTATTCTTCTGGGTGGCCTCTAGGGATTAGAAATGTTATGGTGGTTCTTTCCCAGTAATTGGTTCCAGTAGGTGACGGAATTGGGGTGGGTGGGAGTAGAGACTGAGTGCAAAGCCTCTGATGTGCAGGATTCAACAGGCTCAGCACTCTTCCCCTCCTTTTCAATATCTATATGAGACCATTGGATGAGAACATCCACCTGTTTGGGGTCGTCATCAATACACAGATCATACCTGATTGTGTAGCTTAACCCCAGTCTAACGAAATCACTGCTGTCAAGGTCTTGACAGTGACTAGGGTCTGGATGGGGGAAGAACAGACACAGGCTCAACCGGAGCAACATCAAGTGCCTGAGAGTATTTGCATTATGCAGAACCAGAAACTTTCATAACCTGAGCTGAATCCAAGAAACAGGCCTTCTTTGTTGCACCATGTGGTCTTTGCAACAGCACTTCTCCACACCTCTGAAATCAATATAATCCCTACTCGTTTAAACCTAGCTTTTCCCCAGGCCTTGGTCTGGTCTGGGTAATAGAGATGGTTTTATGTTAAAGGGGTGTGCTTGTTTTTGCTTTTCCTGGATGTTCATTGCTCTTTTCTGTTTTTTTATTCTTGCAACCTGTCTTAATAAGAGATACAGCCCTGAGACATTATGCAGTTGGGCAGCCATGCAAATTCGATAAACAAACAAATAAATAAGTGATGGGCTTTAAACAACAGAATCCCTCGGCTTTCATAAACAAGCTGCAGATGTTGTCTAAATCAGAAAAACAATGAAAAGAAAAAGTCCTTCTCACACTTACACAAGTTCTTATACATATAACAATTACAATATGTAGGTAACAGAGACACCAGAACCTCTATGTACATCTTTTAATTTTCTTCTTTCTCATAATAAAAGTTAAATGCTTGTTCTTTCCCTAAGCTGGCATGACAGAAACCGTTGAGATTTTATGCCACTGTAGCAAATTTGTGAGTAAATCCCACCAAAGTGAAAATTCCAAATGATGATTGGAGGCAAGGAGAGTTTGAACCTTGACTCAGTTCTTGCATCATATAAAATTTAAAATGCCCATGGTATGCTCCAATCAATAATGTCCAGAAGGCTTAGCTTGACTCTGCCCCAATTCCATGTTCCTGTATCTATTCACAATTCTTCCTCTACAACAGCGGTGTCAAACTTGATTTCATTTAGGGTCACATCAGGATTGAGTCTGACCTTGGGGGGGGGCAGGGGCGTGGCCGGGGGGGCGTGGCCAGTTCTACATCACTTATTGAAGCTCCATTTTCGGCTACTATGGCCTGTTAGCAAAAACGGAGCCCAGGTTCCATTTTCAGCCGTGATGGCCTCCTGCAACCCTCTGTCAAGAAAAATAGAACTCGGGGATTCTGCGCATGGCAGTCCTTTGTTGTTTTCATGGCAGGCCCCCGTGCTAGGTCTAAGCACCCCACCGGCTACATCTGGCCCATGGGCCTTGAGTTTGACACCCCTGCTCTACAATAAGGAAGGTGATATACTGAGAAAGGATGGCTCTGAAAACAAAGCTAGCTTTTCCTGGTCTTCTTTATGGGAATGCCATGGCCTGCTCTTCTTCTCCTGTCAGCCTGGATAAAATGTCACTTGTACTTTTTGAAAAAACCATGGCACCTCACAAGGGAAGACCAGCCTGCTCTAGCTGCTTGGAATAGACAGACAGTTTTCACCTGGACATCCAGCATGACACCTTGCAGGAAAAAAAGTGCAAGTGCAGTCATTTTGGGAAGGGAAAGGAAGAGAACTAAATCCAAGGCTGCTTTGCCTTGGCCAGCATGCAAGAGTAAGTTCATCCCTACTGCAAGCAAAAGATTCTGGAAGATAGCTCTGGAACCTGGATCTTGGCCATGGTCCTGTTTGGTGCCAACCACTCAGTGAAGGCTGCCAATGTTCAGGCTGCCATTTTCCCTGTGACTGTGCCCCAAGCTCTTTCAGAACTGACAAGTGATTTTAATTTCTTTTAGCAGTAGCCTGGGCTTTTAAGCACAGTGCACCAACAGTCCAGTTTACTGGCTTTAAGTCTCTTGTACAATAAATGTTCCTGAGATGCAAGATTCTACAGGAGCTTCCTTGGCACTGACAGCTGCTGTTAAGATTTGTCATCTTCTCCAAGCTCCCTTCTCCTTCCTTTTTTTCTGGCAAAACTGTAAGAAAAGATGCCGTTGATTCAGGCCGCTAGGTCAGTGTTGTGCCATGTAATATCCAACCAGGTGCATTCAAAAAACTAACATAATCTAGTGATCAATACCCTTCTTCTGCTGTTGTGTGTGGTCATCTTGTATTAAGATATGATCCTGGATTTGTAAATGAATATTATTGACAAACTGCCGGATCCTACACACCTTCGTCCAATCCTTTTTAAAGCAATTTAAATTAATAGATATATCTGATTGCAGCAACTCCTATAGTTCAGCTATCCGCTCTTAACAAAATCAAAATCTCCAACTTTAGTTCTTCTTTCTCTTTTAATTTCTAGTTCCACTTTTTGAAATGATCCATTCATAGAAGATAACAAGGGAAAGCTGGAGAGGGAAAGAGAATTAACTGCAAGGGGAACAGACTAAGGTAGATAACTCCTATTGTGTTCATTCAAGTTCTTTTAAATATCATTTTACAACCAGTGGTGGGATTAATTTTTGTTTACTACCTGTTTGGTGGGCATGGCAGCAGCAGGATACTGTAAAATCTCCAGTCAGAGGTGGGATTTGCCGGTTCTCTGAACTACTCAAAATTTCTACTACTGGTTCTCCAGAAGTGGTCAGAACCTGCTGAATGCCACCTCTGCTTACAACCGTAATTTTTGTTAACATCACCCCCAATACTTCTTCACCAGAAGAGGACCAAACACAAGTCTTCTCAAGTCCAAGCATATTTAACCTACAATTGCTCTGAAACAAACTGGACAATTCATAATTTGCAATTACACACAAAGTTCCCCAGAGAATTTGGGACATTACTCATAAAAAAATGCAGCCAACACACTAGGTGAAGCTTGTAAGGAATATACATCACAAATGATTCAGCTCCATTACTTTTATGCCCAGGCCACAATTACATCCTGGTTTTGGTTCCAATCTGAATGCAGCCCTTGCTTGGAAACAGATGATTAAAGGTAGTTCTTGACCAGTAAAACTCTTCTCACATCTTGTTGTTAAGGAATCTAAATCTTTCATGAATGCATTCCTGGTCTAACGTTCAAATTAAATCAGATCTCATCAGAGATGATGATTAGAATCTCTTCTGAATAAATAATCAGAGATGCATTAGGTAAATATTTTCTAGGATTTGGCGATATGAGTTTTAGGCTGAAGGTAACGATACTTGTTCTCTCCAAATTAATAAAAGCAGGATTAACCAGGCTCTTCATTTATTATCTGAAAAGGTATCAAGGACAGTCCTAGACTTAGGGACAAATGGCTTTCTGACACTGCACAAAGCACATATGGAAACCCTAAATTAGTGCTTGGGCAGGATTGGAAACAAATGGGGGAAAAAGAATAAATTCTGCCAAAACTGAGATGTTTGGTGCCAACAATCATCATGGCATTTTTTTTAACCTGGTAGATACTCTTGACAGGGTACTATTCCTTTTCAAGGACTTGGTGCATGAACTGGGGTTTTTAAAGGTAGTCCTTGCTTAGTGACTGTATTGGGATGTGCAATTCCACTTCTGAGTGAGGTGGTCACTAGGCAGAAATCACATGACCATAACTGTTGTTTCTGACTGAAAACATACAAAACTACTCAGTCAATTTTTGGCTTCCATTTGTTTCCTAACCATTCGGCCACTCTATACAATGCTCAAGTGGCCACATGCTGACTTGTACATATCTAAAGCAGCGTGACCACGCTGCAGCCCAGGGCTGGACGTCACAAGCACGCTACATGAACAGCTTACGTTTTTGAAATCCCTTTCTCTCCAATCTCTCTGGGGGATAAGAAGGAGGGAGAAAAATTTCTGAAATCAGTTATCTTCTTTGTGTGATCCTTTCCCGTTACTGGTGTGATTGTATTGCTTTCAAATGTAGCAGAACAAGCAGCTTATTCTCTTGAATTCCCTCTCCAGTCTCTCTTTGGGGGCAGGGAGAGGGAGGCTGAATGGGGACAAGAGGGCAGACAAAGGAGAGAGTGCCTATAGAAATCACTTTTGTCTTTGACTCTCCCACCCCAGGCTGCCTCAGAGCAGAGAGATTGAAGAAGGGATTTCAAGAGCATGCTATAAGCTATT
Organism: Pseudonaja textilis; assembly: GCF_049901715.1. Classification (NCBI taxonomy): domain Eukaryota; kingdom Metazoa; phylum Chordata; class Lepidosauria; order Squamata; family Elapidae; genus Pseudonaja; species Pseudonaja textilis. Next base: position 90,487,444 of record NC_142008.1, read on the forward strand.
TACATAGTGTCCCATGGCTACCGGGCCATTAGTACCATCATATTGCTTTTGGTGTGTAGAAGTTAACAACTTTCTTTTTTGCAATTCCCTTTTCTTCAATTTCTCTGCTCTGCAAGAAAAAACATAGATCAGGCACAGGACTTTGTGCGCTGATTGTAATGGCAATCACATGATAGAAAGATGCCTCAAAGGGTTTAAAGCGGCAATAAAACGATTTTTTTTCAACACCCTTGTAATTTCCAATAGTCATTGAACAAATAGTTGATAAGCAAGGACTAACTGTATGGATTCATGGCTTCTGCTGAAATAGGAGCCCGAAACCATAGCCAGGAGCCTTTGCTCCTCCGACAGCTGCACTTGTTACAATCCTACCTTAACCAAATGGCTTGGCAATGATGACGCATTGTTAGACCCATTGCGATATACTCTATGTGGTGCTGCTTTTGGAGAGATCTCAATAGCTACAGCTAATTCACAGTGAAGTGGCTAGGCTCCTGACAAGACAAACCCATCAGAACAGGGCAGAATATCCACCCTGCATGGGCTACTGGTCGGTTTCCAGATCCAATTCGAAGTGCTGATTATCCTTTTTAAAATCTTTCATGGTGCTGCAACAAGATAACAGGCAACACCTTGCCAAGATCAAATCTACACCATCAGAATAAACACTGAGAAGGAGCCTGTGGAGGGATTCCATCCCCCAAGGTTTTTACTGTTGAAATTTCACCACTTCTATGATGGGGGAGGCAATAAGGAGAGAGGAAAGCTTGAGGAATAAGACCCTTGGACATGTAACCATAATGGCAGTTTATGCCCTGGATTCAGGGTCCTCCTGCCAAATAGAAAGCAGATTGTCTATGAGATTTGCAGAATAATAACAGTTCAAAGGGAAGTGCCAGTTTTCAGTGGTTTCCAATAAACTGGAATAAATCAGGAATAAAGTCAGGAATAAATCAATTTCACTCCAGGAAAGAGACTATAATTCAAATTAATTTAGATCTAAAGCAAAACGGTGTGGAAATGTCCTGGAACTTTATTATATGTTGAGAACAGGCAATTATTACACAACTCCTTTAACCTCTACAACCCCACCCCCTTCTCAAAAGTAAATTACTGTAATTGTGCTGGAATTTGACAGACATTTGTTTATAAGTCTTCCTATAATCAGAATTGGTGGGGGGTGTACAGATCAGCAGAAATCTCTGCTCAACTGAGTCTTTCATCCTAGTCAATATGCTGTTGTAAAAAACATCAGATTTCCTAAACATATCATAAATGTGCAGGACCTTTATGTACTATGCCTGTTCTGATGAGATATCTTGTCCTTAAATAAAATTTTAAAAAGATGGGAAAATTCGTTTTTTAGGGAGGAAGCAAACAAAGCACCATATTTTCAAAGTTTCCTAAAGAATCCTAAAGAAAATTCCATCAAGTTTATATAATGCCAAACTGCCTCCCCTGGAGATGGGAAAAGCTAATTTTTGTAACATCAGGAATATTTGGGTGCTTAATCACTTTAGTTCCAGTAGAGAGATTTTTTGGGCTGCTGAACTGTCTCCTCCCAATAAAATAAAACCCAGAGCTCCTTCCTTGGATTTACAACCAAATCCATAGATAGGCTGTTGGCTAAGCAACTGGCTTGACCAAAGAAAAGTCTTAAAAATGGGAGGGAAATTAGGGAGAAAAGAAGAAAGGAGGTATATCGTTCAAAACAGTTCTGCAAAGCCAGCCTAATATTTTGGCCTGAGGCTAGCACATCTTTAAGAAGTATCACTAAGAAAAACTATCAAATGAACAGTTATATTTTTTCTTGTTTTGCCTTGGGGTGGTATTTAAGGGATCTTTTTGAACATGATAGTTATGTACATCGATGTTCTCCAACAGGGAGCCCTCGAAAATGGAAAGTATCAAGTTTGAAAAAGCTGCTCTAAAAGCACAACTTAGTGCACAAATACTCACAGACTTAGTAGATATACCTGTGTCTTTAAACAAACCACCTGAATTAACTCTCCTCTCTCCCATCCTATAACACGACTTTTCCCACTTCAAAATTATCACGTTCCCCTGCTGTGATTTCTTTCATAATGGAAAATCAGGTGGCACATTCTACATTGCTTTTTATGGAAATGAAATAGCAGATTCACGAAACGGGGATTAATCAGAAAAAATGTAGGGGGAAAGTCTTCCCTAATTTATTGTAATGTTTGTCCCTTATTCAATTATAATTCTTTACATTCCTACTGACTCTTGCCCTTGTTTCTACTCAATTTCATCCAAACAATGGAATTAAGGAGCACCATGTCTGCCTGTGGATGAGTAGGGTGCATTCTTGATTATTTCTTCTGGCTTTCCCTGTGTTTTTCAAATACACACTCCCATCAGCTTCTTTGTGCTATGAAATATAGCCTATCAAGGAGAAAGCTAGGTTGTGCCATTCCACTGATAAGTTTCATCCTTCATATAGACAATGATTCTCCCACCATCACAAAAGCATTAAAAATGTGACTCTTTTTCTTATTAGTCCTTGAAATTGTGGGTGGCTGTACCATTAGGCAGAATGATTGTAAGTGCCATGAAAGGGCAGCACATAGTTAATTACTCAACAATGGTAATTACATTTCTGCTAAAGGAGGAGAGGGGCATCAGTGGGATTTTCTGACACCGGTGCAGGTCAGACTCAGATGATTCCAACTTAGGCAAACCAAAATTCTTGGGTTGTGTGATACAAGCAATGTGGTCCAGAAAAACGCAGGACATAAGGTCTTCCTTCATTTCTGTCAGCCTCTAAAGCAACAGTGGACTCACCCCACAGATTTGGTGGTGGACACCCAGCAGGTTGACTAAAGAATGATAAGCAATTGATAATATGAGAGGAAAAGTGCCAGACCTTACATAGAATTCAGAGACTCTATGTGGGGATTCTTCACCTAGACAGGGAACCTGCATTGCACTGAATCTGCCTCCTGCCTTACAGAGGTAACTTCCTAGTGAGGGAATTGCAGAGTAAAGTAGGAACATATTCTGCTGTGCATGCCAGAGACAATTGCACACACACACACACACACACACACACAGAGGCATCTTTTGTTGGTTGTACAAATTTGGCAGGGGTGGAACCTGCAGCATCACTGTTGGAACTGCACATGTTGCCTAGAATTTTAAACCCACTCGAAATGTTACGTGCATTAGCAACCAACGTCACAGTTTTGACATCAGCAGGGCTCTAAACTGGCAGCAGAAAGAGCCTGCAACATTCCAGCTCATAGCATACATTAGTAACAACTGGTGTGGGCTGAAAACACCCCTTATTTTTGATAACTGACATTCTTATTGCTTTTATCACGACCCAAATTTTGACACATGATTCTGGACTGCACCTGAAGATTCATATAACTGATCATAATGGGTCAGGCTTTGGAAATTCCTCGGCCTTCCAGGTATGTTAGGTTAAACATTGTACTCAGCCATACAGAGCCGAGGGTTATGGAAATTGTAGTCTGAATACGTGGAGAGTGCTTGGTTGGAAAAAGTTAATCTTTTAAATCTCATTTCTAATATATGTACCAAGCTTCTTTTCAGTCCACACTCTCCTAGGTATAGCAGTCCCTAACGTCTATTTTTGGTTTCGGGTCTCAGGAGTGTAAAAACAGGAAAAAGAAGAGTTGACGTTGAGTGCATTTTCACTCTAGCAGAGAGGGAGTAACCATTGGGCTGCCAAAACTAAATTCTAGAGAAGTCAACACTTCTTTTCAGTATTGCACTAGCCACATGTTCTTTCTTCAAACTGGAAATGTTATCACCTATGTAAAAAACAACAACAACAGGAACAATATGCATACTTTTATGAAGGGAGAATAGGCTAATTAGCCAACTGAATTAGTGGAGCCTCCTTGTGCAGAAGTAATGTTATTCTGCATGCTAGAAGCATCTAGGAAATAAGCAGCAAAAAAAGAACATTTTGCTACCCACTGGGTGCTTTGCTAGTGGCCTCCTTAGCTGCTCTTGCGATAAATTGCTGATATAGTTCAAGCATTTTTTTCTCCATAGCAAAATAATTTTGTTCCCCATCTTCTTCCCCTTCTCCCCTCCAAAGCATGTTCCTAAGACACAAAAGAACACAACTATTATAACACAAAGCCTATGATGAAAGCATATTGTAATAAATCACCCTGCTGCATTGAAACATGCATGTGAACAGACACACACACACACACACACACACACACAGAGCTAATTTTTGCTACTTTCCAATACCCCTGTTCTCCCCAAGACTGCCCTCCTTCAGAATTAGATATTATGATTTCCAGATAGTAACCTTTTCAAATTCAATCTCCTCCAATTTCTCTTTCTCTCTCTGTCCCTGTGAGTGTGTGTGTGTGTGTGTGTACTGAGTGGCAGTGCCCTTATCCTCAGTTTCCTACACTTATTTCACAGATAACACTGAAGTGATATTTTAGATTCTCACAAATAGGTATGTATCGTACGATTTTTTTGGTAATCCTATTAACCATTTAAATTGGACATTAAGGCTATCAGGCGGGGAGAATGACAATGGGGATATACAACAATTTTTTATGTTTTTAAAAATCCAACTTCAAAGAGATCACACTATTGCATTACTGTGTCTCTTACTGTCAGCTATATAATTATCTGCCCTACAACTTGGCCTTCAGATTATAAATGGGACATGGAAAATACTTAACTCAGATATTTAAAGTAAAGTGCTTCTTTACTTAAATGTCAATAAATATGTATATCCGCTCCTATATCCAGGATTCAGGATTAATCAAGGGAAAAATCAGGCTGGGAAGATTCGGAAGTGTCTTTTGATGGTAAACATCTCTTTCTTCTCTTTCCCCCATCTGCCCACCCCATACAATTGTAACCCACCATGCCACATGCACACCTCCTAAGAGGAATCCCAGAAATATCTAGCAATGATATACATCACTCTCCAGGTGGGTTGCAGACTATCAGTCCGGTCATCCAACGCAATCTAGAGGGCGCCAGATTAGCGAAGGGGCAACAAGAGCGTGCTACCGCTTACTTCAAACAGATTATACAGTACTGCGGTGGTGAAGAAACCAGTCAGAAGGATGACACGCGGCTTGGCTACTGCAGGGAGGAAAGGCGGGCGAAAAAGGAGGAAGCGCGGAGCTGAAAAGATGGGACTGGAGGAAGCGGGCAAGGGGGAACCACGCGGTCGCTCGGGGCTCGTGGAGAACTAGTTATGGAGCGGGGCGGGGCGGGGCAGGGCTGAAGAATGGGCGAGAGGCTCTGTGGAGACAACCAGGGAGAAAACATCTCCACGGTATCACAAGCGCTCGCTGCCTCCTCGATCCGGAGAGTCGCCCTGGGAAAGGAGAGCTGCGCTGGAGGAGGAGACGGCGGCTGAAAAAGTGCGCCAATCAATAACTCGCTTAGTTTAGAGAGAGGGAGGAGGGAGGGAGATGGCTACCTTTGTTTCCTGCAGGCTGGAGCCGGTGCTCGGGGTCTGCTGCGCATCCGTGCTGTGTTGGGGGTCGTTCTCCTTTTCGGTAATTTCGGTCATGGTGCGCCTAGGACGGGTCCGGCTGAGCTGAGGGTCCGGAGCTGAAGCAGATGAACACAGTTCTCCGGAAGGGTTGCGGACTGGAGCTCTTCCGCCCCTCCTCTCCCACCTTAAATCCAAAGCCGCCTCTTCTCCCTCCTCGATGGACCGAGAAGCTTTATTCTCCCGCCCCCGGGATAATTTTTGCGGGTTCTCCTCCTCCTCCTTCCACTTTAAGTTTCCTTTTAGGAAAGCAAAAAACCGACTTATTCTTTTAAGCGACCACAGACGGTCCTCACTCTAAATCACTCTGAAGCCGATGCTGATGAGTCTCCTTACCACTCGGACCTCCCCTTTTATGCAAATCTAAACAGAATTTACAACCCCACGTAGTTACTCTCCTCTCCCCTCCCCTCTGACTAGCGCAAGCGAAGCTTCCTAGTCTTTTACGCTCTGGGGGCTCTTCAAGTTTGATTTTCAGGAGCAGCTTGTCTTTGTCATAACTGGTTTACAAAGAGAGAGTGAAATTCTAAATCTAAAAGAACAAAATGGACACTCACCCACTTTTCAGAGTTGTCTCTTTCATCCTTTTGAAGTAGTGAGCTATCAGTCTCAGCTGTAACATCCTTTGATTTTCTCCACTCAAAGTAGCAATTTCTTTCATGGCCATGCAAGGAGTCTAGCATATAACTTTGTTTCCAGCTTGGAGCAAAGGTAAAAGAGTACCTTATTCTTAAGAAATGCTAGTGAAGGCAAGCTCTTAGTTCTCTCCCTTTTCAAGGTATGGCATTGATTTGTTCAGCTCCTGGAATGCTTGTGTCTGCATAAGTTAGCTTCATGCTCTTAGAAAAGTTTGCAGGAATCTCCCAAGCGATACTCCTCCGTTAAACCAGCCTTTCCTGGGCTGAGATTCCTCTTTAAGAAAGAGGAGCATTACTCCCTTTTGGGGAGGATTCCTTATGCCTTGCTGTTGAAGATGGGGTATGGAAAGCCAACATAAGGATGTTACAAAACACTAATTAGGGTGTGGCTATTCCTCACAGCTGAGTAAAATACTATCCACAGTTCCTTCAGTGGGCAGAACCAAAATAAAATTTGTAATTCTTATTCTTAATTCCCCAGTATGTCTTTTGCCCATCTATTCCAAACCATCATGATGTTCTGATGTGAGTTGTAAGTAAGATGATCAATTTTCTCCCCCAAATTTGTTGCCATTCCCCTTCAGCACAGGATAAGTCTGTAGGGAAAACATCTATCAGAGTGTGTCTATCTTCGGGATTCTGCTTGGATTTCTCTAAGCTGGTTGTCCTATCCCATGAGCATTCACAGCCATATAAGGAGGATCAATGGATGAAATATGTATCATAAAACAAATTTTGGCCCTATAAACTTATGTAGCTCCTGACACATGAGTTTCTGCCATAACACACCAGCATGTTGATCTTGGTTAGATTCAAACATCTATTTCACATTGGGTCATCACTAGGTTTTTAAAATATGACATAATAAAAAGTATGTGGAAAGCCATAGAAACAGCTCAAAGTCTGCAGTGCTTGTCCAAGTACTTAGGTCCTATGAGAAAATTGAAACTGACGAGAAATAGAATAGAATACTTTTATTGGCCAAGTGTGATTGGACACACAAGGAATTTGTCTTGGTGCAAATACTCTCAGTATACATAAAAGAAAAGATGCATTCATTAAGAATCAAGAGTCATAACGTACAACACTTAATGATAGTCGTAGGGTATAATCAGCAATCAAATCATACTAGGAAAGAGTCAGTATAAATAGTAAGGATACAAGTGACAAAGTTACAGTCCTACAATCACAAGTGGGAGGGGATTGGTGATAAGGAGTGATGAGAAGATTAATAGTAATACAGACTTTGTAAATAGTTGGCCCGTGTTGAGGGAATTATTTGTTTAGCAGAGTTATGGCATTCAGGAAAAAACTGTTCTTGTGTCTAATTGTTCTTGTGTGCAGTGCTCTATAGCGTCATTTTGAGGGAAGGAGTTGAAACAGTTTATGTCCGGGATGTGAGGGTCTGCAAATGTTTTCACAGCCCTCTTTTTGACTCGTGCAGTATACAGGTCCTCGATTGAAGGCAGGTGGGTAGTAATTGTTTTTTCTGCAGTCCTAATTGTCCTCTGAAGTCTGTGTCTGTCCTGTTGGGTTGCAGAACCAAACCAGACAGTTATAGAGGTGCAGTAACAACCTATATCTCTTATTTAAGAAAAGTGTGTGCTATGAATAACTCAACTGGATGATTATGGGGAGATTGAGAATAAGTGAATAATAAACTAGTTCAATGCCCTCTTAATTTTCTGGATGCTGCTACAAGAAAAGTGGATTTGCAATACTCCACAGTATAGATGTCTTGATGGCATTTCAAAATATTGTTCACAGGAGATTGCACAAATTTGTCTCTTCTTCCCCATGCATGTTCTCTTCAATCTAAGAGAACATGCACAGGATTCAAAATGAACAAATGGGAAAAGTTATGGTGACAAAAGGAACTCAGGAAATGTTCTGTAACAGGTAGGATAAGGGTTGGGACAAAAATGGCTGCAGGGAGGCTGCCTAGTGATTAGAAGGGAAGGTTGTGCCCGCACTCTCCAATACATCTTTGCAAACTCCAATACATAGCTACAATGGATTGCCTGACCTCATGTATTGATATGTGGAACTATGATATTGGGAGACAAGAGGCAGAATGGCAAACTAGACAGTGGTCAAATAAGAGGTAGTTGAAAATGCAGAAGCATATATCTCAGAAGGGACCATCTCTAATTTCTGGGATTGTATGTGGAAAGGAAGATGTATTTTCAGTCATGTCAGATTCTGGCAAGTCTGAAAATACAGTTGCATTCTTACAGTAAAGTTAAAAGTACTACTTCTAGGCATGCTTCTTGCCTGGAGTCTCTCACCAGGCTGAAGATTCACCTCCAAAATAATATATTTTACAAACTGAGTTATTGTGAGAGAATTGTCTTAAGGGGGAAAACGCTATTTTTACATTAGTTCATTTAGTGGCAGCTTAAGGCTTTCTGAATTGGGGATGAGGACAATTATGAACAAGGGTGAAGCTTGCAGTTGTCAGGGCAGGATAGTGCTGCCATAAAATGTACGTTAGGCCTAAGAATAAGAAGAATTATGGGAAACTTACTTTGCTTTCATTCATTTTTGCTGTTCTGCATTTCTGGTTTCAGCCAGGCTTTCTGAGTGAGAGCAAAGACCTCTTTGGATATTGTGGCTAAGACTGTGAGATGTGGAGATGAAGGTCAGAGGAAGGAGGAGAATGGGTGTTCATGATCCCTGCATAATATACATCTGGCACAATCAGTGCACAGGGTTGGTGGTAGCTGTAGGAGTAAAAAGTGGTGGGAAGCATATGAATAGGTCGGGTGAAGTCATCGGGCAGAGGGAATAAACAGTCAAAAGTATTGCCCCCCACCCCAAATTCTGGAGGAAGAAAACCATAAATTATCTTACTCTGTTTAAATGTGAGTGTGCTTTTTTTTTAAAGATGTGTGTGTAGGAAGGAAATGAGCCATTGTCTACACCAATGACCTTGCAATGAACACAAGAGCACCCCGTTCCTCATCTCTTCTACCCCCTACTTTCCTGGCAAATTACAGCAGCTGTTCAAAGGGAAGATTATCCCCCCCACCCCACCCCAAGACAGAAGGCAAGAAATCCCTGGAACTGGCATCATTGTTGTTAGAAGGGGGAAGGAGAGAATTTCTTCAGAAAGAACAAATAAACCAGATTAACAGAAAAAAAGATAAAAATATACCGGTCTGGGAAAGCAGATCAGGAGGCAGCGATAATGAAAGCAGCAGAAAATGAAAAGTGCTTTTAGTATTTAAAGTGATTTGTGGTGAGGAAAAGGTTGAATTTGCCCTTTGAGTTGAATGGAGGAAGAGGGATAAGAGCCAAAGTGCCACTTTTGATACTAGGCATCCAAAATAATATTGCAGTCTTTTCTTCCTTGATTGCTTGGTGACAAACAGGAACACAGGAACAGTAAAAAAAAATCTAGCTCTTCCTAAGCTTGGTCTTTGAGGCAAGGGATGGGTTATTTATCACTAAACTGCTTTTCTCTGCAAGCTGTTAGAATGTATAGTTGGTCGTTGGGATTGCTTTGAATAGAAAACATAGATAAAAATTAAAAGGGAGAAGGAAATGTTAGAATCAAGGCTGAATGTATTATGTCACAGAGTGAAGTAGTCTCCCCACGCAGAAAATTTGGACTTCAGGGATATGAACTGCCACTTAACTTGTTATTTGTTCTTATTCTATTTTTATTGCCTTGGATGGAAGGAAATTCTGATGAGAAACTTTGGCATGCCAAAATGGTTTCACTGGTTTAAGATGCAATACATTCTGATGACTATAGGATGGCATTACAGATAACAGACAACAGATAATTAGAATTGGAAGGGACCTTTTAGGTCATCTAGTCCAACCCCCCGCCCAAGCGAGAGACCCTACACCATTTCGGACAAATGGCAGTCCAATCTCTTCTTGAAAGTCTCAACTGATGGTGCTCCCACAACTTCTGAGGGCAAGCTGTTCCATTGGTTGATTGTTCTCACTGGCAGAAAGTTTCTCCTTATTTCCAGGTTAAATCTCTCCTTGCTCAGTTTCCATCCATTATTCCTTGTCTGGCCTTTGGGTGTTTTAGAAAGTAGCTTGACCCCTTCCTCTCTGTGGCAGCCCCTCAAATATTAGAAGACCATTATCAAGTCTCCCCTGGTCCTTCTCTTCACTAGACTAGCCAAGCCCAGTTCCTGCAACCGTTCGTTGTATGTTTTAGCCTCCAGTCCCCTAATCATCCTGGTTGCTCTTCTCTGTTCTTTTTCTAGAGTCTCAACATCTTTTTTATAATGTGGTGACCAAAACTGGATGCAGTACTCTAGGTGTGGCCTTACTAAGGCTTTATAGAGTGGTATTAGTACCTCACTTGATCTCAATTGTATTCCTCTGTTAATGCAACTTAGGATTGCATTAGCTTTTTTGGCTGTTGCTGCACACCGTTGGCTCATATTTAGCTGGTTGTCCACTGAGACTCCAAGATCCCTCTCACTGCCCATTTCCTACTTTACCTGACCCACCTGACCTTTGGCAAGGGTGTCCTTTCGTGTTCTCCATGAAAAAAGGTCTCTGAACAACATGTGACAATGCCAGAAAACCCATGGATATTGCTCCACAGGACTGATGTACCACCAATGAAAGTAAAGAAATATATTAACCTCTACAATATGTGACAATAACACCAATGTGCAATCCTTATGTTTCTTGGCCTTTAGACTAGAATAAACACATCAGCATTAAGTTCCTTGCTCGTAAAATCTCTGGAGGAGAGTGGAAAAAGTATAGAATTTGAGAAAAGTAGGTATGGAGTTCAGTTTTTTTGAATGATAAACAAGTTTCTAGTTATTGCACACTCTGAATAAATAATAAATAATCCAAACCACACATATATGCAGTAGTATATAATTATTATTAACCCAAAAAATGCATGATTCAGTTTTTGCACTGCCCAGAATTTGGATTGCCCAGGAACATATATTTCTGTCCTTTGGATTGCTGCATTTTAAAGACCTACTGCATGGGACCTTTTTCTTCACAATCATGGTTGATCCAAAGCATTTTGTGGAAAAGTATAAGATGGTGCTTGTGCTACCCAGACAGTTTATAGTTAGTTAGGAATTGGGAGCTGTCTCCTTAAAGGAATGCATCCTGGGAAATGTAGTCCATGTCATGTGGTCACATCTGTAATCCTGATTGGTCACTGAATTGACCTTTGGTGGGTTGGGGGTGGTTTCTTCACTCTTGCCTGGACCCCAGCAGCATGCTGGTGCCTCACCCGCTTGATCCTTCATTATGGGGATTAAAAGATCACTATCCTTTTACACTATGAATTCAGCTATGCAAAGATTTGGACATTGAGATGAATCTCGACATAACCGCGAGTTATATATGAGGATACCTGATGAACCGATAAAGAAACTTTGTATGGATGCTTTGTAGAGTTATCTGTCTGCCTTAAATTCAGCTAGTAATTAAGGGGCAGACAGAGGGGCAGAAGAGTGCTGTTTCCCTGATTAATGTATAAAATACTGGTTAAACCGGCAATTGTTTGTGCAACCTTAGACAAGGAACCAGTCCTCTCAGAAGATATGCCCTCATGGCTTCTAATCGTCTTTGTTGCTCTTCTCTGCACTCTTTTCAAAATCTCAACATCTTTTTTATAATGTGATCAAAGTTGGTCTCAGTCAGGTGCGGTCTAACTAAGACTTTATAAAGTGGTACTGGTACTTCTCATGATCTTGATTTCATCCCTCTGTTAATGCAACCTAGGATTGCATTGGCTTGGGGGTGGGTGGGGGGCTGACACACATTGCTGGCTCATATTTAAGTGATTAACTAGATCAGGGGTCCCTGAGCTCCCAGTCCATGGACTGGCACCAGGTTATGGCATGCCAAAAACTGGGCCACACAAACAAATGAAGCCCCATCTGCGGGAATGCAGGCATCATGCGAAACCACACCCCCTCCAGCCCATGGAAAAACCTCTCTCCGTGGAACTACTCTCTGGTGCCCAAAAGATTGGGGGCCGCTGAAATAGCTGAAAAGCTAAGCAATGTAGGTACGTAAAAGCAAAAGAGCTTTTATGAAATTACTGCTGCTTTGGCTCTCCTTTCCTCTCCCCCTCAAGTTTTGGTCTCTTTGCTCACTCTCTCTGTCCATTCTGGAAGTGAATTTCACAGAGAAATATAGGATTAAAGCCCACAAAAATCTGTTGGCCTATGGTACCTAAGGATGGATAAAGGGAGGCAATAAACTGTTGACTTAGAAACAGAAAGATTCTGGATCATACAACCACAGACCTTTCAATAATTTGTGGCTACTCACCAATTGCTATGCTTAGTATCTTTTCCCTACCTGTTCAACTAAGTGGGTCAATGCAGCAGCACATATTGCAACAATGGAGCTATGTATAGGCATGTATATTTTGCTTCCTGGATTCTATAGCCTGGATCGGATACATCTCAGGTATTGACTCAGAGGGTTTTTCCAAAGGCATTACCTATAACAGCTTAGAAGAAGATGGCTAAACATCTCTTCAGGAAAATAGCAAGTAGATAATTGGGGTGTCCATTCAAGAAGATACAACTACCAAGAACAGGTTGGTACTGTTATATATTTGCATACTTACCTATGATGGGTTGGTACGTGGCGGCGGGAGATTTGAAGAGCCGTCATTGGCCACGAGCCGTGAGCAGCTGGCTATAAAAAAGGCTGCCGCGGTTTCTCCATGTTCAGTTACTAAAAGAAAAAAAAAAGAAAAAAAAAGTCAACTGGGTCTCGAGTCTCTTTTCCCACAACGCAACACTGGTGACAAAGGTGGGATTCTGAGACAAAGGAGCCCATTTGAGCATGTGGCAACGAGGACCGAGCGAGACGAAATGGCCGGGAACAACCTCCCCACCCGCACCATTCAACCCAACAACCGAGGATGGGAATCCTACATCGACTGATTCCTCATGTTCCTAGAAGGGAGCGACCTCCAAGGAAAGAGAGCCGTTTTCCTCACCCATTGCGGTCCCGCAGCATTCAGAATGATAAAGGCATTAGCAGCACCCACTGATGTAAAGACAATGACGTGGATGGATCTAGATAAATTACTGCGAGCCCACTACGCACCAACCATTTTATGCCTCACCAAAAGACACAAATTTTATCGGCGCGATCAAAAGGAAGACGAGAGCATCAGAGATCAGACATGATAGTCTTCCAATTAAAATCGGAATTCCGATTTTTGGGGGAATCCCCACCCTTTCCCCCCACCCCTTCTTCTTCTCCTTCTCCTCCCCTCGAAGGCCCCGAGTCAGGAGTTGTTACCTCTGGCGCGGCTCCGCGTGGCTCCAGTCCCGCGTTGCCTCGGGAAGGGAAAGGCAAAAAGGAAGAGCCGCGGCGGCGCTTTGCAACGGCAGCAACAGCTCCCGGTTTTGCCTTTCCCTTCCCGAGGCAACGTGGGACTGGTGCTGCACGGAGCCACACCAGCGGTAGCAACTCCTGACAGCCCCAGCCGGATACCTGAGTGGAGCCTGGGTGGTGCAAGCGGAGGCCGCTGAGTGGCAGGAAAAGGGAGCTGGGCAGCCACAGACCAGCCTCCGTGGAACACACCACTGCCCGGCCCTGGCGAGGGAAAGCAGCGGGCTCTCCCTGGGCAGTGGCCTTGGCCCCACCACCAGGGAAATGGCTGCCCAGCTCCGGAGCTGATCCAAACCTGACCAGCTGGAAAGGAAGGGTGTGTAGCATTGGTGTTGTGTGTGTGATTTCTTGGCGCACGGCAGGGGGTCTCTTTTGGCCGGCCCCGATTTTTTTTTCAGAGGGGAATATCATGCCTGGAGATTTTGTTGCAGCACTAAGAAACATTGGTGGAGCATGTGAATTTCTAAACATGGATGAAGCCATGAGGGATCACGTGGTCCTTGGATTAAAGGACCATACACTACAGGGCCAACCACTAACAAGACCTAAGTCACTGCAGCGGAAGCCACACAGAAATCAGCAGCCACCATGCGACAAATGAATAAATTACCAAAGGAAACCCAAAAAGACACTAGTCAAACACACAATAAGACACCAGAGGAAACAAAAAACCCACCATCACAACACACCACAAGGACCTCGAATCCCTATCAGAAGACGAAGAGGAAGAAGAAGAGGTAAATCAACTCCAGTTGGAAAAAGGTAGACGAGAGCAAAATGAAAGAAGGTCAGAATTCCATTGTGCGGGTGTGGAGGAAACCATCCACATTCTGAATGCTGTTTCTTCTATGCTATTTGCAGATATTGTGAACAGCAGGGACACATAGCTAGGGCATGCTGAACAAGAAATAACTATGGCCCTAGACAAAGATGGAAACCCCCCCACCCCACCCAGGGAGAGGGAAAAGCAAATAGGGAGCCATTGGAGTCAAGAGAACAGAAACAAGCAATGGAAAGTAGCAAACAGAAAAGGGGAAACACATCAAACAATAACCATTTGGCACTCCAACTCAACCAATGCAAAAAAGGTACATGTACAAGTCACCATAGAAGGCCAGCCATGCAAGATGGAGGTGGACTCAGGCTCGTATTTATCAATGATATCGTGGAATACCCTAAAAAGACTAATATCTGATATAAACAAGGGAGAGCTCGAAATACAAAAGCTCACACTAAAGGACTACCAGGGAAACAGAATTCCGGTAGTAGGTACTGGACACTTCAAAGTTAAATTCAAAAAACACACTAAAGTCCTCCCATTAACAATAGTCAACTGGGATTGACCCAGCCTATTGGGACTCGAATGGTTTGCACCATTAGGAATCTAAGTAACTGGAATAAATAGCATTACTGAGACAGACTGGGAAGAGGACCTGATGAAAGAATTCCAGAGCGTCTTCAACAGAGAACTGGGCAAGTACCGGGGGTCCCCTATCTTTTTTAATTTAAATCCAGATATAGCCTGTTAGTGATTGGGGACAAAACCCCCAAAAAGAATGTGCAGCAGCAGTCAAGCCAGGCAGCCAAATGAGAGAGGAAGGGCCCTAGAGTTTACACACACTGATGACAAACACTGTTTTTGTAGTTTAAATAGTTGTTTAATCCAATTAGAGTTTAAACATTGTCAATCAGTCCATATGTCATTCACAAATATATCCATTCAGTAACTTAGTCCATTTACTAGTCAGTTCTATATCCTTATCTGCTTGTAAAGATATCTTCTCCTCTGATACCTTTCCTTTTGAAGACAACGCTGAGTATTCACAGGATATCAGCACATCAATGAAATAGTCCTTTGGTTCAGGTATTGAAACAGTTGTAGCAAACAGTAGCAAACAAACAGTAGCAAGCAGAAAACGAGCAGAGCGAGGTTACGTTTCTCTTACTGCCTTTTATTGCCGTTTGTAACCGCACCCTTAATTAGTTAATTACAAGCAGTTTGGTGCTTAAAGCTACAAGTTACAAACACCCAAACCTTGGTTTATATATTTATTCACCCAAACTTAGTTGGTGTATCAATGTTATACCCAACATTCTCCCCTTTTGGGTGATATAAATATATAATACCCTTACAATCTAAAACCATACTTTACACAACTCTCTTGGTGCTTAATGGCACCTTGGGCTTTAGTAAAGTTATCAGCTATATTGTCCTCCAACATGCAGTACTCCAGATGTATCATTTTACTCTTTACAGATTGTCTAACGTTTAAGTACCTTAAATCTGTACGCTTGCTCCTAGTTTTTACTGCAATATTTGTGGCCATTTGAATTGCTGCCTGATTATCTTCATGTACAATTATAGGATAATTTACAGTTAATCCCATGTCATTCATCATCTGCTTATACATGATTAATTCAGTACATAATAACGACAAACAGGAGAATTCTGCTTCCATAGTTGACAAACTGATATGCTGTTGTCTTATTGACTTCCAACCTATTAATGTCTTACCCAGCATTATGGCTGTTCCCGAAGTCGACTTCCTTGTGTCTCTTTCTGATGCAAAACTAGCATCTGCATAAGCACTCAGTATTAGATCACCTTTTGGTTCTAGATACAGTGCATGGTGTAATGTTCCTTTAAGATATCTTAAAATTCTCTTTAATGCTTTCCAATGACATTGAAGTGGATCATTATTATGTCATGCCAGTTGATTAACACCATAAGCTATATCTGGCCTTGACCAATTGCTAATGTATGATAAGCTACCAATCAAAGATTGATATATTACCTTATCAAACTTGGGACTTTGAGCATCCATTTTGCAAATATCCTGACTCATTGGAGTCTTTGCAGTCTTACAAAGTTCCATCTTATAATCTATTAGCAATTTAGATATCTTATCCTCCTGAGATATCTTAAAACCTTTCTGTGTTTTCAGTATATTCAAACCTAGATATTTCTTTATCTCCCTAATTGCTTGATTTTTATTTTCTTAGCTAATGATGCTATTATTTTATTGGCTTCATCATTAGTTTCTGTAATCAAAGCAATATCATCTGTGAATAATAGTAATAATGATATTTTCCCATTTGTCTCCCTTTTAAATAGACATGGATCGGCTAAACCAGCTTTAAACCCTATATTGTTTAGTTCCTTTACAATATACTGGTTCCATTCATAGCCTGATTGTTTAAGACCATAGAGGCTCTTTTTTAACAACCAATAATCATTATTATTTTCACCTTTAAATCCAATAGGTTTTTCATGTATACAGTATGTCTTAGTGGAGCGTGCAAGTAAGCAGTTTCTACATCTAGATGGTTGACTATATATTTCTTACTTGCTGCCCACACTAAAGCTGCCCTTAATGTTACTGCTTTAAGGCTAGGTGCAAATACCTCATCATAGTCATTGGCATTTTGTCTAAAACCTTGGGCTACTAATCGTGCCTTATGGATTATATTACCATCTTTTTCAGTTTTTATCTTAAAAATCCATTTACAGCCAATGGGTTTTATATCAACAGGTAATCTCACATTTTCATATACTTTCATATCCTTTAAGGATTTCAATTCCTTATTCATTGCTGTATACCAACTTTCCTTATCTTTAGTAGGATACATGTTTATTTCATCTACAGTATATGGAACTTTATTAATCTGGCACACTGTGTTAGCCTGGTATCTATCAGGCGGTCTAGATATTCGTGTAGTTCTTCTGGGAATTGCAGGGCTTGTATGAGGACTTTTTTGAATTACTACCTGTTCATGTTCCTCAGCTTGCTCAGCTATTGGTACTATTTCTTCCCTTATGGGCTCTATCTCTGCCTGTATTTCTCTCTTTACTTTATTCTTAAAGTTACAGGGATAATTAATGGGATTTCTATAGGATTCAATAATTACTTCTTTATTGTTATCCTGTTCTAACTTATCCCATCCTACGTGCTCTAGAAATTGGGCATTGGCACTACATAACACCTTAGATGTGCCTTTCTCCCAAAATCTATATGCCCTATGGTTTGCTTGGTAACCAACGAAGAATAATTGTTTAGCTCTGTGTTGCCCTTTACGCCTGAGTTGTGTAGGGATATGCACCCATGCTGGTGCACCAAATGTGTGCAGGTAACTCAAATCAGGCTTCCTGCCATGCCACATGGTGAATGGTATTTCACTAGTAGTTGTGTTAACAACGTTGTTCAATATGTTATTAGCACACATTGTGGCCTCCCCCCACAAAGAATCAGGTAATCCAGAATCAGTTAACATTGTTCTAACCATTGCCTGTAGTGTTTGGCCTCTTCTCTCAATAAATGCGTTGTGTTGTGGTCTGTATGGTGCAGATTTCTTGTGCTCTATTCCAGCTACCTTTAATCTATTCTGGAATTTGCTGTTAACAAATTCCGTACCATTATCTGTCACCAGGGTTATCAGTTGCCGTTTAGACTTTCTTTCTGCAAATTTTAACCAGTTGAAGAAATGTTGATATGTTTCAGTTTTGCTTTTCATTAGGTAGCAAAACCCATATCTAGAATAATGGTCCATAATGCTCAGTATATATTGAGCACCCCCCATACTGGGTTTCTTTGGACCTATAATGTCTGCAAATACTACTTCTAAAGGTTCTTTAGTTTTGAAACCATTTAGCCTATTTGCAGGCAATATTTTACTCTTATCTTCACAGCAGACATTACAACGCAAATATTTATCACAAGGTTTTAACCTTATTCCATCAGATAACTCTACTGTCGTTTTAGTATTTTAAAATTTACATGCCCCAAACGCCTATGCAATAAATGGATACATTCATTATGAGGCTTTATATTGTTAAATACAGTCTGTGCCTCCCCTTTCTTACTATCATGTAATACATACAATGTTCCATTTAAAGCTGCAGTTACCCTTTTGTTATCTTTTTCAATTATGCAATTATTATCCTTAAATGTAATTACATAACCTAGTTTGTCTAATACCCTTACAGAAAGCAAGTTCACCTTTAACTGTGGTACATACAACATTTTTATATTCTGGTTTAAGCATGGACAGTATGCAATACCTTCTCCCTTGGCCTTGAGGTTCCAGCCATTGCAAGTGATATATGTTGAGAGCTTGTAGACAGTTTTATAAATTTTGTCTTATCTCTCGTGATGCAGTGGGATGCACCACTGTCCACCACCCATAAATCATTCTTCACATCACAGTTGCTAAACGTGGCTAGTTCAAAAGATTTCTTTGGCTTTTTTACATTCTGGCTTTTTCTTTTCTGCAGAATCTTGCCAAATGTCCTCTGCCTCCCACAATTAAAACACTTTTTAATTGTGTATGCCGTCGAAGATAAATTCTCTTCTTCCGGGTGCTTTAATTTACTTAGTTGGTTTCTTTCAAGCTTTGAAGATAATTTCTCTTCTTTATTAGGTTTATCTTCTCTCAGCTGGTCACATTCACACCTTCTTCTGGCTTCTTCTAATAGCCTGCCGGTAATCTCGGTTAATGATAAACTATCTTTTGGCAATACTTCTAAAGCAGTCACATAATCATCATAGCTTTGATCTAATGAAGACAGTATGATGTATACTTGTTGCAACTCATTAAATATAAGCTCTTTTTCTTGTAATTCCTGAAAAATGCTCTTCATACAATTTAAATGAGTTAACATGTCTCCATTCTTCTGAAGATGTGTTCGAAATAGTTTGCGTGTAAGATATATATGAGCTCCTACACTGTCCCGAACATATATCTTCCTGAGGTTCTCCCAGCAGTTTGCAGCATTTTCCTCTCCACGGATATGGATAAGTTGCTGGTCAGAGAGTCAGTCCTATGATGCATAAAGCCTGCTCATTCTTTCGTTTATAGTCTTGTATCTTTTTGTCATCCTCTTCAACATTAGGATCTAAGTTAGTCACATCTGGTGGGTTTGTTATTATGTCCCACAAACCTTCTCTTCGTAAGAAGTAAACTACATTTCATTGACCATGAAACATAGTTTGTTCCATCTAGTCTGGATATCATGGACAGATTTGGCAAATTTACTTGTGCCATTGCTCTTTAGATATGTAACTATTTAAAAACTACTGAAAAAAAAACAGTTTGTTTTTACAGTAATGTGCAACTCACACCAACTCTCACTGCTATATCCTCGTTAGTTAGACTGTGCGCACTGGGCCCATAACCAATGTTAGTGATTGGGGACAAAACCCCCAAAAAGAATGTGCAGCAGCAGTCAAGCCAGGCAGCCAAATGAGAGAGGAAGGGCCCTAGAGTTTACACACACTGATGACAAACACTGTTTTTGTAGTTTAAATAGTTGTTTAATCCAATTAGAGTTTAAACATTGTCAATCAGTCCATATGTCATTCACAAATATATCCATTCAGTAACTTAGTCCATTTACTAGTCAGTTCTATATCCTTATCTGCTTGTAAAGATATCTTCTCCTCTGATACCTTTCCTTTTGAAGACAACGCTGAGTATTCACAGGATATCAGCACATCAATGAAATAGTCCTTTGGTTCAGGTATTGAAACAGTTGTAGCAAACAGTAGCAAACAAACAGTAGCAAGCAGAAAACGAGCAGAGCGAGGTTACGTTTCTCTTACTGCCTTTTATTGCCGTTTGTAACCGCACCCTTAATTAGTTAATTACAAGCAGTTTGGTGCTTAAAGCTACAAGTTACAAACACCCAAACCTTGGTTTATATATTTATTCACCCAAACTTAGTTGGTGTATCAATGTTATACCCAACATAGCCCCTATCAGACTAAAGGCGAGGTGAGTCCCTTTTGCGTTAAAACCAAAAATTGATGAACAATTAGATAAACTTATTGCACAGGAGGTATTAGAACCAATACACCACGTAAGGTGGGAAACCCCAATTGTTACCCCTATTAAACCAGATGGGTCAATAAATATCTGCGGGGACTACAAAGCAACCCTTAACCACGTGCTACAGCAAAGCGTATACCCAGTTCCAGTGGTACAGCACCTATTACATTCTTTAGGAGGAGGTAAAATCTTCGCAAAATTGGACCTTGCACAAGCCTACCAACAATTACCAGTTGACCCAGAAACAGTGGAAGCACAAACAATTGTGACACACAGGGGGCATTCAAATGCAACAGACTGCAATTCAGAGTTAGCGTGGCCCCAGGGGTATTCCAGAGTTTAATGGAACGCCTATTGCAAGGAATAAAGGGGGTGGTACCATACTTAGTATCAGCCAAGGACAAAGAACAACTGAAAGACCGCCTAAGGGAGGTCTTTAAAAAGTTTAAAGAGGCGGGACTTAAAGTAAAAAAAGAGAAGTGCCAATTAGCCACTGACAAAGTCGAATTACTGGGATACCTTATAGACAAAGAAGGGATCCACCCCACTGAAAACAAAATCAGAGCAATAAAGGAAGCTCCCAGACCCAAAAATAAAACAGACTTGCAAGCCTTCTTGGGACTTATTAATTTTTACAATGTATTCTTGCCACAGAAAGCAATGATACCGGAACCACTGCACAGGTTGCTTGATAAGAAAGCTACCTGAACCAGGAAATAATCAGACTGTGTGCTAATACAATACAGGGAGACCCTTCCAATAACACTAACATGCAATGCATCACCATTCGGCACCGCAGCCATACTCAGCCACGTATTACCCGATGGAAGAGAAGCATCTATCTCATTCTATTCAAAAACTCTATCTAAACCAGAGCGGAATTACAGCCAACTAGACAGAGAGGCATTGGCCGCAATAACAGGAATAAAATGTTTCCATGAGTATATTTATGGCAGACCTTTTTCACTTGTCACAGACCATAAACCTCCTCTAGGAATCCTCGCAGGAAACAAAGCTATACCTAACATACCGTCACCGCGGATGACGAGGTGGTCCGAATTCCTAGCTGCCTATAACTACAGCTTGATCTACCGACCAGGAAAGAACATAACACACGCTGATGCCCTGAGCCATTCCCCCCTCCCTGACTTAGATGATGATCCTGCACTAACCACATCAACCCTTCAAATCGAGACATTGACAAACCTACCCATAACAGCGACAGACATTGCTATGGAAACCGCGAGGGACAAAAACCTGGTGTGGATTTTAAACTGGGTAGGTAAAGGGTGGCCAAAGACTGCAAGCGATGAGACTGTTAAACCATTTTGGAATAGACAAATGGAACAATCAGTCTTAAAGGGATGTATATTGTGGGGGGATAGGGTGGTCATACCAAACATATTAAGGAAACGAATACTTAAATTATTGCATGAGGGTCACCCGGGTATTGTCAGAATGAAGTCCCTGGCTAGGAGTTAAGTATGGTGGATAAAGACATAGGAGAATGGGTAGCAACTTGCAAACGATGCCAAGAATCTAGACCTACACCCCCTTCTGCACCTATATATGAATGGGAAACACCTAGGGGACCATGGTCCAGAATATACATTGATTTTGCAAGACCAACTAAAGGACACACATTCTTAATAGTCATAGATGCTTACTCAAATTGACTGGAGGTAAGCATCATGCACTCAACCACAATGGAAGCTGTTGTTAGATAACTAAGGAAACTTTTTACGACACATGGATTGCCCGATTTAATTGTATCTGACAATGGACCACAATTCATGGCAATAACATTCGAGGGATTCCTGGCAGAACAAGGAATAAGGCATGTACTAACAGCGCCAGGACATCTGGCTACAAACAGACGGGTGGAACGCATGGTCTGTTACACAAAGGAAACACTACACAAATTGGGACCTGGAGATATACAAGAAAAAATAGACAAACTACTAAGTACACAACACATTACACCCAACACCACAACAAATAAAAGCCCAGCAGAATTATTAATGGGAAGGAAACTAAGATCAAACCTAGACAGACTACACCCCATATATAGCCCAGAAAAGCCAGCAGACTCCTCCAGTAAGTGCTGCACATTCAAAACAGGGGACCAAGTCTATGCAAAGAACCTCACAGGGGAACCATTGTGGATACCGGCAAAAATAACCCAAATAACAGGGCCCCGGTCATACAAGGTAGACACAGAGGACGGGAGGAGCTGGAGGAGACACATAGACCAAATCAGATCAAGGACCACACTAAGAAACACAAACAATCAGGAAGAAGGGGGAGACCCTTCACCAACAAAAACAACCCAACCAGAGAGCGGGGAGAACCCCCGCAAATAAAAGAATTGCTGCAAACATTACACAAAAATAACCAAACCAGAGAGGGGGGAGACCCCTCAAACATAAACAGAAGGGGAGGGGGAGACCCTCCACAAGTAAACGAATTAACAAAACAAACCCTAACAATGACAAACAACCAATACTAACATTAGCCCTGATTGGAAAGTGCAAACACGTACCTGAAACCATAGAAGAAGAAAACAACTTGGGGACATTGGAGCAGGCTTTGAAGAACCATCAGGAAGCCACTCCTGGCGGGAGCAGCCGAGGTGACTCAACGAGCCAGGAAAGGCCTGGCGGACGCGACATGGCTGACTCTACCTTCCAGGAGGCCCCACGGAAAAGGACGGGAGAAACAGCAACCCCGTTCGAACAGGTCAGAGGCGAACTCACAACTGAGTTGAGCAGGTCCAGTTGGAACCATAAGAGCCCCGCCTACCTAAGGGACTATGTAATATAGGTGGGGCCTGGATTGATTAGACTGGACCACATGGGGAGGGATGTTATATATTTGCATACTTACCGATGATGGGTTGGTCCATGGTGGTGGGAGATTTGAAGAGCTGTCATTGGCCACAAGTCGCGAGCAGCTGGCTATAAAAAAGGCTGCCGCGGTTTCTTCATGTTCAGTTCCTAGAAGAAAATAAAAAGAAAAAAAAAGTCAACTGGGTCTCGAGTCCCTTTTCCCAAATGCAACAGGTACTTTCTTGGCACTTTTCATCTTCCCCCTCTGAAGCAGCCAGTCTCCCCATAGTAGGCAGTGGCTTATGCATTTGATAAGCTTCACACAGATACACTTGATCCCCATGGAAATTATATTTTTTTTCAGGTAACTAGAAACTGCCTCCCCTTCATGAATCACTGACTTATCATGGTGAAGGGGCTTGCATAGCTCAATGAAGCTATGAGCTATGCCATGCAGGGTCACCCAAGATGGACAGGTCATAGCACAGAGCTTTGACAAAACATGATCCACCGGAGAAGGAAATGGCAACCCAGTATCTTTGCCATGAAAACCCCATGGACAGTACCAAAAGGCCAAAAGATATGTTTCTGGAAGATGAGCCCCTCAGGTCGGAAGGTGTCCAATATGCTACTGGAGAAGAGCAGAGGGCTAGTACTAGTAGTCCCAGAAAGAATGAAGCAACTGGGTCAAGGCCGAAAGGACACTCAGCTGTGGATGTATCTGGTGCTGAAAGGAAAGCCCGATACTGTAAAGATCTATATTCCATAGGAAACTGGAATATAAGATCCATGAATCAAGGCAAGCTGGACACGGTCAAACAAGAGATGACAAGACTGAACATCGACATCTTAGGAATCAGCAAACTCAAAAGGACAGGAATGGGTGAATTTAATTCAGATGACCATCAGGTATACTACTGTGGGCAAGAATCCCTCAGAAGAAAAGGATTAGCTTTCATAGTCAATAAAAGAGTAGGAAAAGCAGTACTGGGATACAATCCCCCAAATGACAGAATGGTCTCAGTTTGAACCCAAGGAAAGCCATTCAACATCACAGTAGTCCAAGTCTATACCCCCAACCACTGGTGCTGAAGAGGCTGAAGTTGAACAGTTCTATGAAGCCCTACAACACCTTCTAGAATTAACACCAACAAATGATGTCCTTATCATCATCGATTGGAATGTTAAAATAGGAAGCCAAAAGATAACTGGAATAAGAAGAAGTTTGACTTTGGAATACAAAATGAAGCAGGGCACAGTCTGGTAGAATTTTGTTAAGAGAATACGATGGTCATAGTAAACACTCTTTTCCAACAACCCAAGAGACAGCTCTACATATGGACATCACCAGACGGTCAACACAGAAATCAGATTGACTCTGCAGCCACAGATGGAAAAGCTCTATACAATCATACCAGGAGCTGACTGTGGCTCAGATCATGAGCTTCTCACTGCAAAATTGAAAGTAGGGAAATGCACTAGGCCACTCAAGTATGAACTAAATCATATCCCTGATGAATATACAGTAGAGGTGACAAATAGATTGAAGGAATTAGATCTGATAGACAGAATTCCTGAATAACTATGGATGGAGGTTGGCAACACTGTACAAGAGGTGGCAACTAAAACCATCCCAAAGAAAAAGAAATGCAAGAAAACAAAATGGCTGTCTGAGGAAGCTTTACAAAAAGTGGAGGAAAGAAGGGAAGTGAAAGACAAGGGAGAAAGAGAAAGATACATCCAACTGAATGCAGAATTCCAGAGAATAGCTAGAAGAGATAAGAATGCCTTCTCAAATCAACAGTGCAAAGAAATAGAAGAAAAAAAATAGAATAGGAAGGATCAGAGATCTCTTCAAGGAAATTGGAGCTATGAAGAGAGCATTTAATGCAAAGATGGGCATGATAAAGGACCGAAATGGCAGGGACCTAACAGGGGCAGAAGAGGGTAAGAAGAGGTGGCAAAATTACATGGTAGAATTATGCAAGAATGAGCTTAATGTCCCTGTTAACCACGATGGGGTGATCACTGACCTCAAGCCAGACATTCTGGAATGTGAAGTCAAATGGGCCTTAGGAAGTCTGGGCAACAACAAAACTAGTAGAGGTGACAGTATTCCAGCTGAGCTATTCAAAATCTTAAAAGATGATGCAGTAAAAGTGCTACACTCAATTTGCCAGCAAATTTGGAAAACTCAACAGTGGCCACAGGATTGAAAAAGGTCAGCTTACATTCCATTTCCAAAGAAGGGCAATGCCAAATAATGTTCAAACTACCACACCATTGCACTCATTTCACATGCAAAGTTATGCTCAAAATCCTACAAGCTAGGCTCCAGCGGTATGTGGATCGAGAACTACCAGAAGAACAGGGAGGATTTTGAAGAGGCAGAGGAACTTGAGATCAAATTGCCAACATACGCTGGATCATGGAGAAAGCTAGGGAGTTCCAGAAAAACATCTACTTCTGCTTCATTGACTATGCTAAAGCCTTTGATTGTGTGGATCACAACAAATTGTGGCAAGTTCTTTAAGAGAGGGGAATACCAGACCATATTATTTATCTCTTGAGAAATCTATATGTGGTTCAAGAAGCAACTGAGAACTGGACACGGAACCACTGATTGGTTCAAAATAGAGAAAGGAGTTTGGCAAGGATGTATACTGTCGCCCTGCCTATTTAAGTTATATGCAGAGCACATCATGAGAAAGGCGGGGCAAGATGAATTGCAAGATGAATTGGAATTAAGATTGCCTGGAGAAATATCAACAACCTCAGATATGCAGATGATACCACTCTAATGGCAGAAAGTGAAGAGGAACTAAAGAGCCTCTTGATGCAGGTGAAGGAGGAGAGTGCAAAAGTTGGCTTCAAACTCAACATTAAGAAAACTAAGATCATGGCATCCGGCCCTCTCAATTCCTGGCAAATAGATGGGGAAGAAATGGAGGTAGTGACAGATTTTATTTTCCTGGGCTCCAAGATCACCGCAGATGGGGACTGCAGCCAAGAAATTAAAAGTCACTTGCTCCTGGGGAGGAAAGCTATGGCAAATCTAGACAGCATAGTAAAAAGCAGAGACATCACCCTGCCAACAAAAGTGTGTATAGTCCAGGCTATGGTTTTCCCAGTTGCAATATATGGCTGTGAAAGTTGGACCATAAGGAAGGCTGAGCACCAAAGAATTGAGGCCTTTGAATTATGGTGCTGGAGAAGACTCCTGCGAGTCCCTTGGACTGCAAAGTGCTCAAACCGGTCAGTCCTAGAGGAAGTCAACCCTGACTGCTCTTTAGAAGGCCAGATCCTGAAGATGAAATTCAAATACTTTGGCCACCTAATGAGAAGGAAGGACTCAATGGAGAAGAGCCTAATGCTGGGAAAGATTGAGGGCAAGAAAAGAAGGGGACAGCAGAGAATGAGGTGGCTGGATGGAGTCACTGAAGCAGTAGGCATGAGCTTAAATGGACTCCGGAGGATGGTAGAGGACAGGAAGGCCTGGAGGAATGTTGTCCATGGGGCTGTGATGGGTCAGACATGACTTCGCAACTAACAACAATAACAGAAGCCACCTAAATGAGAACATGTGTGAGGATATTAATAAGAGCTCCAGATGCATTTTATCAATGCCATAAGATGGAGAATGGACTGAAAGGGAATAAGTCCTGGTAGAAGGTATAGAGAATGATAATAGCGGAAGAAACCTTGATTTTCCATTCTTTTTTTTCCCTCTTGCTTTTCTAATTCTTGACTATCTTTTTCCCTCACCCCTTTTCTGTGAGATGTTTTTTTGATATTCCTTTTGAAACATATCACCTAAATTCTATGTTTTGCTTGTCACACAGTTCCCACGTCAGCTTCACTCTTTTATGGATTCTATCCACCAGCTGGTTGATTATGATAATTTCCCAAGATTTTTTTTAAAAAACTATTACTTTTAGTGCCAGATTGGTTACTCAGGCAAAAAGGCTATTTGGAGCTTCAGCAAAGGTTTCGACAGTTTAGTCCCAATAAGTGGGTCACCCATCTGTGATTGGGAAAAAACCCATCACATTAAATTAAACGCTTCCAACCATACTAGAGAATGCTGAATGCCAGGTTGAGTTTATCCACAGGGGAGAGAGTGGATCTTCAGCAGCTGTAAATATGATATAAACATTGACATGGGAACAAATGGACGGAGTAGCATAATATATCACTGATGACACAGCATCTAAACTGCAGTGTAAATTTATTCACCAGCCATGTTTGAATCCAATCAATCTGACTGAGCACAATTTTCTATTAACAAAGTTGCTCTAAAAGCATCATGGGTGCTTTTTTGGCACCATAATGATTATGTTACATTTTTCAAAGCCGTGAAAAGAATCCAAGTAGTTTTTATATTGATAGTTTTTCTTTTGATCTGTGTTGCACCCATGCTACCCGATGAGGGGAAGCTTCAAGACATGGTCCTTAAAGATTCCTTAAATTGAGCTTTTCATACAAAAGGAAAACAGTCAGCATCCAATGACCCCATGATGATTTGTAGTTCAAGCCCCATTATCTCGTTAACATGGCTAGGGTTAATGTAAGTAAAAGTAATCCTCAACTTACAATAGTTCATTTAGTGACCATTCAAAGTTATAACAGCACTGAAGAAAGGGCCTTATTACCATTTTTCACACTTGTGTTACGGCTCCCCACCACCACCACCGGACCATGATGACATGATCAAAATTCAGCTGTTTGGCAACTGACTCACATTTATGAGAGTTGTAATGTCCTGGGTCATGTGGTCTTCTTTTGAGACCTTCTGACAAGCAAAGTCAATGGGGAAACTGGACAGACTTAACAATTCTGTTACTAATGTAAGAACTGTGGCGATTCACTTAACAAATGTGGCGAGAAAAGTTGTAAATGGGGCAAAACTCACTTAACAAATTTCTCACTAGCAACATAAATTTTGGGCTCAATTGTGGTTGTAAGTTGAGGGTTATCTGTACCCAGCCAAGAAAACCTAAGGGAATAATCTTATGGAGGGTGTCATTCCTTCAAGGTAAACAAACTAGTCATAGTCATGCAGACCAACATTACTTTTATTGCAAGGTTATAGAAATAAAATATTCCAAGTTTGAATATGCATCCAACAACAACCTTACCTTTAGCTTTGGGATAACTAGGGAGATTCATGTCAGGTGACAGTTTCTGTCTCAGACATAGTTTCCTTTTCCCTGACCATTGTCTTGGTTGCAGCTCTTTTTCTTGTTCTTCAAGGTTGTTTTTTTTTGCCCATTATGGAAGGCTAGTAATCATATTTTGGCATATGATACATGAAATAACCAAGAAAAGTAAGATAAGGTTTCCTTCACATCAATCTTCATGGACTCATCAACAGTTTCTTAACAAAAGAAAGAAGAAAAACCACACTAGAAGAAAGCAATAGAAGAGGCCAGATAGTTACCAAGAGTTTAATTCAACTTGAGGGGAGATTTGCATTTGGGAGCTGCTGTGGCCTGGTGATTAAAATGTTGGGCTAAAATAATGGACATAGTTCCAAGTTCATCTTCAGCCATGAAAGCTCAGTGGGTATCTTTGGGCCAAACCTGACACATAGTGTTATTTTGTGGAGTTGTGTGTGGAATGTATGGGAGAATTCCATGTGAACCACATATGGCTCCAGAAATTCTTGGGAAAAAGTCAGGGTATTAATCCTGCATAGAAACAGAGAAATATGTTGCTTTATTTTCACTTTAAATATACACAGGGTGTATATTTAAAGGGGCGGGGAATAATGGCCTTTTTATGACTTGTGGACTTCAACTCCCAGAGTTCCTGAACCAGCCCTGCAGATACCAGAAAAAAAAAAACACAACACTTGGAAAAAGCCAACCTACCAAAAGTGTTGGAAACAGTGAAAAATATGTAGAATGAAAGAATAACAATGGCAGAATTAGTAGAGGCAATTAAAAGACAAAAGAATAACAAAACACCAGGTCCAGATGATTTATAAAGAGCAGAGATTTATAAAGATCTACAAGATACATTGAGTTTGTCAGTTAGAGGTATATAATTTGTACTATATTAATTTATTTGATTCTTTTTGTTAATTTTTATTGTTTTAAATGTGATTTTATATTCTGTAAGCTACCTTGAGTCGCCATGGGCAAATGGGCGGCAATATAAGTTCAATAAATAAAATAAATAATGAAGTTTTATTGGAAACCAAGATACCACACACATAGACAGAAGCCAGAATCATTTTAATACCAAAAGAAGATTCAGACCTAACACAAATGAAGAATTATAGGCCAATATCCTTATTAAATGCAGATTATAAAATATTTGCTTCAGTAATAACATAAAGACTAAAAAGATTTCTGAACAAGTTTATACATTCTGACCAAAGTGGGTTTATCTAAAAGGCAAATTAGAAACAATGTGGGAATAATTTTAGATACAGTGGAGTACTATAAAGTCCATTGTGAAAAACAACTAGCAAAAACTAGCAATGCAGAAAGCATTTGACAATGTAAATTGGCAATTTATGGTGCAACAACTAAAATGTATGAAATTTGGCAAAAAATGTATAAATATTGTATGATTAAGGCGATCTACAAAAACCAGACAGCAAAAGTGATGGTGAATGGAGATGTGGCAGAAAAATTTTATATAAAAAAGGCACAAGACAACGATGTTCACTATCTCCACTATTATTTATATTATCATTGGAAGTGTTAACTAGAAATATTAGACAGGATCCATGTGAGAAGTGAACCAATGTAACTCCATTTTAGATAAGCTCTCCATTTTGTATTTTGTACTTTTCCACTGTGTGTATGTGTGTGTGTGTTTCAAAAAGCAACCTCAGCGGTTTTTCAGAGAAACAAAGAACAAGGAGGTGGTTATTGCTTAGCTAGTATACGTGCAAAGTTCCAGATAGATAAGCAACAGAATGTTCCTATTGCTGATACATTGTATCTCGCTTCTTCGCTTTTGTGTATTGGGAGTATAAGAATGTATGCTTGGCTTGGCTCTGTGTTCCATCTTGCTGCCTTGGATGTGAACCCGTTTCTGCAGAATCGTAACAATAAACTGCTTTGCCTTGAAGAAGTTCCGTGTCATGTCAGCATCTTGTGCAAACGCAATATCACAAGTGGCGAGCCAATGCAGGAGATTCCACGGCGATCCTTGGGTCTCGGGGACAGGTGAGTAGTGACCACTCCATCTCCTTTTGTGAGACAAATCTCTCCCCGAATCCTGAGAGGTCCCAGGAGTCCCGAATCTTGCAAAACCCAGAGAGATAGACCGACCGGACTTCAGAAGCAGTCGAGACCGGTGTGAGAAAAAAATTGAGAAGGTGGTCTGGGACCACGGAGAAAAAAAAAGAAAAATTGAGCAGGTGGTCTGGGACCACGGAGAAAACCTGAGTTGGGGACGCCCACACATCCGCAGACCTGAAGGAAGGTTCCCGGAGTGATCAGGTAATATTGTTTCTTTCCATTTGGGGCAGACAGAAAGCACGTCCTTAAATTTTCTTTGGAAAAGAAAATCCAGCGTCTGCTGGAGGATTGGGGCTAGGAAGAGAGGTCCTTAAACTCTCTGGGAGAATCCAGCGCTTGCTGGAGGACTGGGACTGGTGAGTCAAGGCTCTGGGAGCCTGAAAGAATAGAGATGGGGAAAGGACAAAGTAAAAAGTTAAGAGAAAACTTAGAGATAAGAGATGAAGAAAAAAAAGGCAGCAAACCTATTCCGGTGGATTCGCCTTTGGGACAACTGTTGCAACAATGGTTCTCCCTGAATCTCAAACATTTTACCCGGAATCTTGAGAAGAAGCACATGATTTATTTGTGCAAATATAGATGGCTAAAATATCCTCTGATTGATCCTAAATTTCCATATCACTGGAGTCCTGAGGGGGAAACCAGTACCTATTGGATGACCCAATTGCTAGATTATATTCTCCAACACAAAATGACCACCCAAATTGCATACATAGAGGTATGGTTTCATGTGAAATTTGCAACAGGAGGGCAATGAAAGCGAAACGGATGATTGGCTTTAGAGTCCACCGCCCTCAAATCCTAACTTGAATAATGTACCAGCCAATGTTCCAGCGGCCCCGCCATTGCCGGTGCCACAACCCCCTCCTCAGCCGCCTTATCCGAGGCTGAGAAAAGAAGTGGAACAGTTGAGAAGAGATGTTCAAAATTTTCCCTTCAGCCAAAAACCTGAAGTGGATGCATTTCCTCTTAGGGAAGTCCCTAATGGGATCAATGCTGCAGGCAATCCGGTGACAGTCTTTGTGGCTGTCCCCATAAAACCAGCCGAGTTGCGAGAATTGAAGAAGACTCTTCCAAAGCTTCATGAAAATGCTCATGAGGTGGCCGAACAGTTAGAGCTATGGTTGGGTCCAAATGATTACACTTATCAGGAGCTGATGTACATTTTGGGACATCTATTTACTCCTGAGGAGCGGAATCTCATCCAGACCTCAGCCTGGAGAGTGTGGAATGAAAGAGTGAATGGGCAACAAGGGGCAGTGGCAGGAGATCAAAAATTCCCCATAGAAAATTCAGAAAATGGATAATTGGGGAGCTGTGGGAATGGTTGATCTCCTGAAAGCAGCCCAACAAGTTTTTGTGAACAGAGACACTGTAAAAACCAGACAGAAATCACAAATGATGGTTGCAGCTGTACAGGCTGCGACAAAGAGCGAAGTAAAGAAAAGTGGGAATTTTGGGAAGGGTCCAATTGGAGAAAGAAGAGAGAATTTTTTGGGATACAATCAGGGAGGTTTTCGAGGTAGAAGAAGAGGTTCCAGAGGAAGAGGCATGGGAATGAGACAGCCTGGAATGGATAGGAGTTGCTTCAGGTGTGGGAAGGAAGGTCACTTTGCGCGCGAGTGACCTACCAACCAAGAAGAGCGGAGTTATGCATTGTATGATGATTAGGGCTGTTCCGGCTCCTTTAAAGGACCTGCGGGGAGCCATTGGTAAACATTTTAGTGGGTCCTAACCATCAGGAGCGGCTGTTCCTGATAGACACTGGCGCAAGCCAGACTTCTGTGTGTGACCCGGTAGAGGGTGCACATAAATCAAGGAAAGTGATAAAAGTAGTTGGGGTGAGTGGAAAATCACAGGATGTGAGTGTGTTTGAACAAATTAGACTGGAAATGAATGAAGTGGTGACTGAAGCTGAAGTGTTGTATATTACTGATTCTGGAGTGAATTTGCTGGGGAGAGATTTGTTGCCTGTGTTTGGTATCCAGCTGTGGGATACCGGGAAGGGAATAAGGATGATTAGTTAATGATTTGAGGAGGATCTCCTGATCCCTATACTATCTTGGGACGAATTCCTCCCAAAGACTGTGATAGATCTGAAGGATGCCTTCTGGGCATGCCCCCCCTTGAGGAGGGAAGTAGAGACCTGTTTGCATTTGAATGGAATGATCCTGAGACTGGGAGAAAACAGCAATTAAGGTGGACAGTACTTCCCCAGGGCTATACTGAGAGCCCTTTTGTTGTTTGGACAGGCTTTGGAAGAAAAGTTAGTGTCTTTTGAGAAAGGGAAAGGGATCGCGTTGATTCAGTATGTTGATGATTTGTTGTTGTCAGGAGAGAAGGAAATCAAGGTGAGGGAAAGTTCAATTGCACTATTGAACTGGTTGAAGGAACAAGGGCTGAAGGTGTCAAGAGAAAAGATTCAGTTCGTAATCCAGCTGAATTTCTCGAAGGAGCAAGAAAAGAATGGGATGTGGAAGATCATGATTGTTTGTTGCAGGTTGATGCAATGACTAAGGTGAGGCAGGACTTAGAGGAAGTTCCCCTGGATGAGGGAGAATGATGGTTTGTAGATGGTTCTAGTAGAGTGGAAGAAGGTGTAAAGAAGGCTGGGTATGCCATTGTTACTCAGTCTGGGGAGGTGATTGAAAAAGGACCTTTGCAAGCAGGATGGTCAGCTCAGAAATGTGAACTTTTTGCATTAAAAAGGGCTTTGGAATTGGCAGAAGGTGTGGATGTGACGATATGGACAGATTCCAAGTACGCTTGGGGTGTGGTCCATATGTTTGGGAAAATTTGGCAAGAGAGAGGATTCATAAAATCCGATGGGAAGCAGATAGAGCAATTACAGCTGGTGGAAGAGGTATTGAATGCATTACAATATCCAAATCGGGTAGCTGTGGTGCATATCAATGCACATCAGAAAGGGATGGAGAAAGAGGTTGTTGGAAACAGATGGGCAGACAAATGGGCAAAAGAAGCAGCTGGGGAGGTAATCCTACAGATGGTATCAGTACCCATGTTGCAAGAAGAGCCCGAAGAAGTTTGGGAGCCAGATGAGAAGACTAGGGAAAAGTTGGAAAAAAGAGGGATGTCACAAAGCTGAGAAAGGATAGTTAATAGCAGATGGGGTTAGAGTGTTGTCTGAAACCCAAATGAGGAATGTTATGCAGTACTTACATGAGGGAAGTCATTGGGGACCGAAGCTTTAGTACAGGCAGTCAAGCCCACGTATTGGAGTTTGAATATGTGGACTACTGCACATGCTATTTGTTGGAAATGTTTAATATGTCTTAAAGTGAATAAGTCATCGGCACGGAAGACTGACAAGGGGGGTAGACCCTTGGCAGTCTGGCCGTTCCAGAAGATACAGATTGATTACACCGAAGTGCCACCTAGTGGGAGTTGGAAATATTTGCTGGTTATTAAGGATCATTTGACTGGGTGGATGGAAGCCTACCCTGTCAGGCAGGCAACAGCTGCCACAGTGACTAAGATTCTGCTGGAACAAATCATACCTAGATATGGCATGCCAGAGGTAGTAGATTCAGACAGAGGCACACATTTTACACAAAGATATTACAAGAAGTCATGAGGGCTGTGGGGTGAAATGGGATTTACACGCCCATGGCATCCCCAATCCTCTGGGATGCTGAACTCAAGAAACAGTTGATCTCCTTTTGAAATGTTAATGGGACGACCCTATCTCACAAACTACGGGGGTCCCATTCCTGAGTTTCGTGATATGTTTGTAAGAAAATATTTGCAGACACTGTCCAGGTCTTTGCTTTCTCTTCACAAACAGGGATTGTTGGTGCAACGACCACCTCTTGCTGGCAGCCAACATCCCCATAAAGTTGGAGACTGGATCCTGATAAAAACTTGGAGGACTGAGAAATTGCAACCTAGCTGGGAAGGACCGTATCAAGTGCTTCTTACCACGGAGTCTGCTGTCCGGACGAAAGAAAGTGGATGGACTCACTACAGTCGTGTGAAAGCAGCTCCAGAACCTGAGAAGCCTTGGAGAAGCCACCCAGTGGAAGGACAACCTTTGAAACTGACTCTGAAAAAGAATCAGGACTGAGAAATATGTTTCTGTGTATTTCAACTGTACTTGTGAGTGCTTTTGTCTTGCAACAGGTTGGAAGAGCAGGAACCGAACAGACTGAACATGTACAAAAAGCTGGAGACCTGGGAAATGATCTGTGGACAGAAAATTCGTACATTAAGGACATTAGGGGGACCGCACAAACTTTGAATCTGACAAATTGTTGGTTGTGTATGCATATGCCTGGAACAGGGAGAGGAGGGGTTATATTGCATGGAATACCACTGACACAACAGATGATGGTGCCGGACGGGAAAACCAAAACCAAGACTGGACCTGTAGGAGGGGCTGTAACGAAAAAGGTATTCATTCATTTGAGGGAGACAGCTTATGTTTGCTTTAAAAGAAGTGTTAAAGGAGGACCATTCCTTGGAGATTGGGAAAAGTGTAATAAGACTTGGGAAATGCCTGAAACATGTTTCAATCATAGTGTGGTTACCCCTTATGAATGTAAGAATGAATATCTGCCATTCTGGAAATATTATTGTCAAATGTGCATTGACTTCGAAGAAATGATTAACTGGACTAGAGTGTCAAACTTGACTTGGGTTATGGGAAGGAATAGATGGCTGCTGTGTGGGAAATACGCTTACAGAGAAATACCAAAATTATGGTCAGGCACTTGCACTATAGGGTTTGTGTTACCTGCAGTTTACAAGTTGAACGAACTACCCAACACTCGAATCCGGAACAAAAGAGAGGTTGATACTGGAATACATCACAGGTCCTGGTATGAGGGACTAGCAAGAGCCTTAATATTCCCTCTTGGGGTAGGTATGAATTATAGGGATATGACTCGAATGAACAACTTTACTATTGCCGTGTTTAATAACACTGTTAAAAGTATTAAAATGATTAATCAAGAATTATCTGAAGTCAGGCAAGTGACCCTGCAGAATAGATATGCTTTGGACATAATCCTTGCAGCAAAAGGAGGAGTATGTGCTCTGGTACATTCCCACTGTTGCACATATATCCATGACTATGAGCCCAATATTACCAGAACCATAAGAGATATGGAAGACCGAATTTATGAATATCAGAAGGAATGGGATGAGTCAGGTATAGCAGGATCTTTGTGGGACGCCCTATGGTCCTGGTTGCCTGATGGTTCCTGGTGGAAATCCATATTAACTACTGTTATAACCATAATAGTTGCCTTGATTTGCTTGTGCTGTTGCATACAATGTATTCCTAACTTGTTTAACATGAGTACTCAAGCTTGTAGGAAAATTAAATTTCATAATGGAGAAGGAGAGAAGCTTCTGTATAGTAACCCAGAAGTGGCTTTGCAACAAGTAACAGCTGATATATTTGCTTTTGAAACAAAGATGAACCAGAAAAAGGGGGGATTGTGAGAAGTGAACCAATGTAACTCCATTTTAGATAAGCTCTCCATTTTGTATTTTGTACTTTTCCACTGTGTGTATGTGTGTGTGTGTGTGTTTCAAAAAGCAACCTCAGCGGTTTTTCGGAGAAACAAAGAACAAGGAGGTGGTTATTGCTTAGCTAGTATATGTGCAAAGTTCCAGATAGATGCAGCAACAGAATGTTCCTATTGCTGATACATTGTATCTCGCTTCTTCGCTTCTTTGTACTGGGAGTATAAGAATGTATGCTTGGCTTGGCTCTGTGTTCCATCTTGCTGCCTTGGATGTGAACCCGTTTCTGCAGAATCGTAACAATAAACTGCTTTGCCTTGAAGAAGTTCCGTGTCGTGTCAGCGTCTTGTGCAAATGCAATATCACAATCCAGAAATAAAAGGAATGAAAAGAAAAAAGAAAATACAAACTACAAGCATTTGCAGATGACCTAGTTTTTATTACTAGAACACGGGTGTCAAAACTGATTTTATTGAGGGCCTCATCAGGGTTATGTTTGATTTGCGGGGGGGAATCAGGAGGGGCATGGCCAGGGGGCATGGCCAGCTCAATGTCACTCATTGATGCTCCATTTTCAACTGCATCAGCCTCCTGTAGTGAAAATGGAGCATGTGGCCCCACAGGCAGAGGGGTGCAGGAGGCCATTGCAGCCAAAAACGGAGCCAGCCAGGCCTTGCATAGCCTCCTGAGCTCTGTTTTCGCTGGCAGAGGCACCGCGGACCGGTCCTTTGTTATTTCACACCCCTGTACTAGAAGAACCATTAGAAATTGGCCCCAGATTGATAGGGAAAATAGAGGAATATGGAGAAGTTGCCGGATTGAAAATAAACAAAGAAAAAACTAAAATAATAGTAAAAAACAGAGAAACAAATTGACAAAGAAAATAGACTTTCAGATAGTAAAGAAAGTGAAATATTTAGGAATCTACTTAACAGCAACATGTGCAATAATTAAAGATGATAACTACACAAAGTTAATTCAACAAATAAGTTGGACTTGGAGAAATGGAAGTATTTACAACTGTCAATGATAGGGAAAATAGCTACCCTAAAAATGAATATATTACTGAAGTTACTTTTCTTATTTCAAACAATGCTCTGCTCAATTCTGGAAGTGACTTTCACAGAGAAATGTAAAACCCCACAAAAGTTTTCGCCCCATGAGACTGATCAGCTGTTCAGATCTACTCAGCCTTCTGGATTTTTTTGCTACAAGTGGCTGAAAGAATTAGTCACTCAGAATGCAGAGCTAAGTGAAGCTGGTAGAGCATGAAAAATGGCTGTTTTGGCTTTGAGTATACCTTTTGTTATTTTCATAAGTACCTAACATTAAATCTCTTAATTGGGCAACTACCCAAGATCAGGGGCAGCCTTGGCAGCGCTTTTTCCTCAACTCAGGTGGTATGGCCTTTACACTGAGGACTTCTACACAAATGATTTATAGTGTCAATGAGCCACAGCAGTGGTAATAAATCATAAATGCAAACACTGCTTACATCGCCACAGCCATGGCAGGGTGAGGTTCTGAACTGCTAGTGCAGAAATTCTCACAGCCCAGCAGTGGCTCTCCCAGGATCTAAACAAAAGACTTTCCCGTTTTATCTAAAGATGAGCCTTGGGGGAACTGAACCCTGGACAGATCCCACACTGCCTCCCAGTATCCCAGAAGACCTTATTCAGGACCTAGAATGGCAGAAACATATCCAGAGCATTCCATAGATTAATTTGTAAGGGCTGCCACTCTTAGAGGCAAAGATATTCAGGGGGGTTACTAAAATCAAGAGGGCACCCATGACATACAACCAAAACCCCAGTCCTTTTTTATGGGTTGCATGTAAAAAGAGATTAGGCCTCAACCACCTCTAAGTTTGAAGAGAAGCTACTCCGCTTCTAATTTATTTTGTTCCAGCCAATTGCTCTCTTAGTTTGAATCTAATCCTAGTTATTACATCTAGTACATTTATATCCTCCCAGATGTTCAGATAACGTGTATCTCCCTACTCCCATCTTAAAATGCTCTAATACACCAGCTAGTCTAAAAAGCTAATGAACTTATTTTGCAACAATGGGGAAAAATACAATTAGAACCTGCCTGACTTTAGATTAAGCAAAAAGCATAATACCTTTTGAAATGAATGCATGAATGAATAAAAATAAATACATGTTTGTTATTTTTAAAAAGTTTAAATTATTGCAATCTTATCCACCACAGAAAGGAATGTATCCAGGGGTGAGATTCAAATTTTTTAACAACCGGTTCTGTGGGCGTGGCTTAGTTGGTGGGCGCAGCTTGGGGTCATGTGACTGGGTGGATGTGGCTTGGTGGTCATGTTATTGGCTGGGCATGGCCAACTCAATATTATTGAGGCACGCATCTCCTCGCCTGGCCTCTTCTGACTGTGGGGATGCTGCAACAGTTGTAAGTGTGAAAAATGGTCATAAGTCACTTTATTCAGTGCCATTGTAACTTTGAATGGTCACTCCACATAAGCAAAGTACCAGCAAAGGAGGGGGGGGGGGAAACTCCAGAGAAGTTCCTGAGACAGGAAGTCTAGTCCTGCCAAGAATGTAATAAAGGTTAACGGAGAGGCAGTTTCTGTAAGCAACACCAGAATGTTTCCTTCCTGGCTTCCTTACAGGATTAGGCCAGTAATTTCTTCTAACAACCGGTTCTCCGAACTGCTTAGAGTGTTAACAACCGGTTCTAGAGAATAGGTGTGAACTGGTAGAATCCCACCCCAGAATGTATCCCTCTCTTTTCTATGTGACATTGGAATGAAAGTTTTAACAGTTTTAAAATTTGGGGGACTGAGTTCAAATTTGAACACATTTAGAGAAGATTTTAAAAATAATAGGACTGAAGTTATTCAAGATAAGTAGTGTTAATTGTTTCAGTGGGCGTAAGTTGTTACAAATTTTGAATTCATCCTAATATACTGTATTTAGGAACTAGTCTAAAAATAAAAAAGCATTTCAGTATATGCACATCTTTCCATGTTATCATTAGCAGAGAAGCTTAATAAACAATGCTTGACATATTTTGTTGTTTTAATAATAGTAACATGATAGACGCAGCAAATAAAAATATGAATGATGTGCTTGCTCTAAAAATAAATAGGGGAAGACTTGGTCATGGAACCATTTTGCATTGAGGATATCAGATCAGTATTTGTTAGGGCCAAACTTTTTAAAGAATTTCTCTCCAAATTGGCACTCTACAGATTGGATTTCAAGTAATATTTTGGCCATGCAACATAACAGTGACATTTGCTTTTGTTGATAAAGAAAAATGGAATGTAAAGTCTAATGCTTCTTGAAAGTACCAGGTGGGGAAAAAATGGCTTGAAAAAGATTTGTTGGTCCATGTCAACTGTGCCACACCCATTATCTGAAACAACTTGCTCTCTCTTGCTTCATGATATGGTTGACTTCGGCTGGAATATGTTACTTTCTATAATTCACTGCGCCAACCCTCAACAACATTTCTATCATAGCAGATCTAGTCATCTGATATGAACTTTAGCATGTTCACCCTCGTCTGTTCTATTTTTGACCTGAGCAAAGAAAGGGAATATGCAGAGTACAGTAAATAGAGAGCAAACCTTATCTATCTGCATTACTACTGACTGGAAGAAACTGATGTTTATCTTATTTTAGCCCTGGCAGCCAAACAGGTAATCATTTATCTTTTGGAAAATAGAATGCAAGGTAGCCCTTGACTTATAGTTATTGGTTCAGTGACCATGCAAAGTTACAAAAAAGGTGATTTGCAACCATTGCAGCATCCTCATTTTCACATGATCAAAATTTGGACATTTGGTAATTGGCGTGTATCCCAGGGTCAAGTGGCCATCATTTGTTACTTTCCCACTCAGTTTCTCATAAGCAAAGTCGGTGGAGGAAATGAGACTTACTTAATGACTGGGTGATTCAGTTAACAATTATAGTGATTTGCTTAACAACTGTGGCAAAAATGTGGTAAAATCGGGCACAACT
Source organism: Pseudonaja textilis (assembly GCF_049901715.1). NCBI lineage: Eukaryota > Metazoa > Chordata > Lepidosauria > Squamata > Elapidae > Pseudonaja > Pseudonaja textilis. The sequence continues at coordinate 90,527,377 of NC_142008.1, forward strand.
GACTTAGCAATCACCTTGCTTAGCAACAAAAATTCTGATGCCAGCTATGATTGTAAGCTGAGGACTACCTTTAATATCACTTGCTTATCTCAAAGAATTGTTGTAAAACTGACTGAATAACTTATCAAAGTCAAATCATGTAAGTATAGGTTGCTATTGTTCCACAGTGCCACTCAGAAAATCATTCTTTTCTCCATGACTGTCAGAGTAAATTAACATTTAGGTTAAATAATCTCTCTCTGTGTGTGTTTTCAATTAGGGAGCTGAACAGAAGGGACTGTCATCAAATTTTGTTCCTCAGGCTGGTTTAAAAAGATCTCTGACCTCTTTCCCAGAAGGAAATCCTACTGGATTAGTCTTGTTTTGCTTTCTAAAGAATGCTATTTCATTTAATATGAATGAGGTTGTTCTCTAACTGTGTGTGGTGGTTTAACTGACAGATAGGCAAGGCTGAGGCTCGAGAAGGATGGAGAGATAAAGGCATGGAGGAGACAAGGGGAATGAAGTGTGACAGAAAAAGATAACACAACCACACAGGAAATAGATGCATCTGGATTGACACAAAAGGAAAGGAACAGACGGGCAACAAGAGAAGAAATGAGATAATCAGAGAAAAACTGAGGGGAGCAAGGAATCTGAAGGACATAGGCTGAGACAGCCTACTCCCTATTTAGCCAAAGGGCCACTTCTTGACAACAGGGCTAAGTCTTAGAATGAGGGCAACCTTTGCTGACTCTTCACCATTCAACTGTCTTAGATAACGATAGTGTTAAAGCTGGGAGAACGGTTCAAGAACGGAGGCAAGACTCACATAGCAACAACAGCTCTTTATTTGTGACTTCAGATCTGAGCAACTAACCCCAGCCGCAGCAGCCCCTTATATAGGGCTGGCTGTGGCTATGCAGCCAATGAAGGCAATTTAAGTTTGCCACTCTTGGCAGGGCCAATCGCAGCAGCCCGTTTACTGGCCAATCGCATCAGTCTATGGCGACCAATCACGATCGGCTTTCAGCGGGCCAATCAGATTTGCAGGCTATGAGCCTGTTAGTCCGGAACACCCCTCCTGTCTCGGTTCCGTTTAAGGGGTGGAGTAATATAGTCTCGCAGGTAGGCAGGTCTTCGCACCTGTCTGCCTGACTTACGCAGTTCCGCTTGACCCTGTTTAAACCCGGGTTCAGATGGACTGCTTGCCGGATCAAACAGGAACGGTGAACCAGTGTCATGGTTAGGGCTCTCCTCTGGTGCCCCCGGGGTGATGGAGTCCTCAGCCTCGCTGTTACTGCCACGGCTCCCGAGGCTCGCTGAACCTGCCTGGTTGCTGCTTCTTGGCGAAGCGTTCGACTGTCCAGTCTCAGCTGCAGCTGGTGAGTGTTGCCAACCATGGTGCAGTGATCTCGGTGTTAGCTCGGAATAAACAGGTGTTGGTTCTAATTCTGAGTTCACTGCTTCCCCTCCCTCCCTAGTGTCAAAGTTAGGGTCAGGGTTGGAAGATGTGGTTAGTCTGGAGCGCAGTTGGTCAGTATGGCGTTTCCATGGTCTGCCATCAGTGGTGAGTAGATGGTAGGAGCGGGGCCCGTAACTTGAGTTACCTGGGCAGGAATCCAAAGGGGATCCCCAGAAATTTTTTTGCGAAAACAAGGTCTCCTACCTTGAAAACACGGTGCTTGCTGCTGGAACCCAGAGGCTTTTCCGGGTGTAGGCAGGGTGCAAAACGATCTAGAGGCGATCTGAGTTTCCTGGCCATCAGGAGTTCAGCTGGGCTCTTGTTGGTCGTGCTGTTTGGTGTGATGTGTTGTAGAGCAGCATTCTAGTGACTTTGTCGTGGATGTTGCCTTGATCCATTTTCTGCAGGGTTTTCTTTGTAAACTGAACCATTCGTTCAGCCCGGCCATTCGGCGCAGGATGAGCCGGTGATGTGAGTGCGTGTCGGATGCCCCGTTCCACTAAATACTGTTCAAAGGCTAAGGCAGTAAATTGGGGCCCATTGTCAGAGACCAGGACATTTGGTAACCCGTGTGTGGCGAAGAGTCTGTTCAGTTTTTTAATGACCGCCTCAGTAGTGGTTGCTTTCATTTTATTGACCTCAAGCCAGTTTGAGTAGGCATCTACAGTTATTAAGAAGGTGTGGCCTCTCGTAGGTCCTGCAAAGTCAATATGAATGCGAGACCAAGGACCCCTGGGTGTTTCCCATTGTGCTGGTGGGGCTTTAGGTGGAGCTGAGTGGTTTTCCTGGCATTTGTTACAAGAGGTGACCCAGGTTTCGATTTGTTTGTCCATACCTGGCCACCAGGCGTAACTTCTTGCCAGCTTTCATATGCACGATGCCCGGGTGTCCATCGTGTAGCATTTGCAAGACCCTTTTTGTAACTTAGTTGGTACAACAACTCGGTCTCCCACAAAACACCCCTTTTGTGAAAAAGTTCCGTTTGTCTGTTTTTAAACGGCTTAAACATTTCCTTAGTGTCGTAATCTGGCCATCCCCTCTCCACCCAGCCAAGAACTCGTGCAAACAAGAGTCTCTTTTGGTTTCAAAGGTGATGTCTTGAGCCGTTAGTGGAGGCGATGGCATTGTCTCTATTTGCAGTACCGGGAGTGTGGGAGCTGGGTCTTCCTGTGGCTCGGGTAGCGGTGAGCGGCTCAAGGCATCTGTGTGGGGAATAGATTTCCCTGGGCGATACTTTAATTGATAGTCATAGGCAGCGAGAAATTCTGACCATCGCGTCATTCTGGGGGAGAGAATGTGTGGAGTAGGTTTGTCGCCCGCCAGGATCCCAAGTAGTGGCTTATGATCCGTTATAATAGAAAATGGTCTCCCATAAACATATTCATGAAATCGTTTTATTGCAGAGACAATAGCAAGGGCTTCCTTATCTAATTGGCTATAGTTTCATTCTGTTTTTGATAGAGTTCGTGAAAAAATGCAATTGGTGCCTCTGAGCCGTTTGGTAGGACGTGGCTCAGGATGGCCCCTACCCCAAATGGTGAGGCATCACACGTGACAGTCAAAGGTAGTGTCTCGTTATACTGAATTAGTACTGCCTTTGAGGTAAGGAGGTCTTTTACTTGCTGGAAGGCGTGTTCCTCCCGATGTCCCCAAATCCAGGATGCCTTTTTATCGAGTAGTCTATGAAGGGGCTCAGCAACAGTCGCCTTCTGGGGTAGGAAGATGTTATAAAAGTTAATAAGTCCCAGGAAGGCTTGGAGGTTGGTTTTGTTTTTGGGTCTTGGGGCGTTTTTGATAGCTGCCAATTTTTTTCCTGTGGGGTGGATTCCTTGTTGTCGAGGAGGTAGCCAAGAAACTCCACCCTTTCTGTGCAAAGCTGGCACTTTTCCTTCTTAACCTTGAGGCCAGCATTTTTGAACCTCTGTAGGACTGTTCTGAGGCATTTTTCTAATTGGTTTTTTGTGGGTGCTGCTATTAATACGTCATCAAAATAGGTCACGACCCCTTTTATCCCTTGTAATAGTCTCTCCATCAGGCTTTGAGAGATGCCTGGGGCTACGCTTACACCAAATTGGAGCCTGTTGCATTTGAATGCACCACGATGTGTGACTATAGTTTGGGCTTCTGCAGTCTCGGGATCAACTGGCAGCTGTTGATATGCTTGGGCCAGATCTAATTTTGCGAATATTTTGCCACCCCCAAGTGAATGCAGGAGATGTTGAACAACTATTACTGGGTAGGCGCTCTGCTGTAGCGCGTGATTGAGGGTGGCCTTGTAGTCACCGCAGATTCTTATGGACCCATCAAGCTTTATGGAGGTGACAATTGGTGTCTCCCATCGGGCGTGGTCAATAGGTTCTAACACGCCTTGCGCAATTAATTTGTCCAGTTGCTCGTCAATTTTGGATTTAAGAGCAAAGGGAACTCGGCATGGCTTTAGGCGAATGGGTGCTATGTCGGGGCGAAGATTAAATGAAATAGGGGACCCCTTGTACTTGCCTAGGCTTTCGTTGAACACTTCTCGGAAGTCGTGGACGAGAGCCGCCTCCCAGTCATTGTCTTCAGTATGATGGATGCCAGCCATTCCGATTCCTAATGGTGCGAACCACTGAAGACCCAATAGACTTGGCCGGTCTCGGTCTACAACGGTGAGTGGTAGAATTGCCTTATGTCCCTTGAACAAGACCTGCACATGGCGGGTACCTGCGACTGGAATCCGGTTGCCTTGATAGTCTTTCAGTATGAGTCTCTGACTGCTGAGGTCTTGGCGTCGGATGTTGGGGATTAGCTGCCTGAGTGTTCTCCAGGATACCATGGATAGTGATGACCCAGAGTCGACTTCCATGTTGCATGGTTTGTTTTCAATCGTGACCTCTACTTGGATCTTTTTAGCGTCAAGTGATGAAGCGTGGCCGATGGTGATGGTTTGATGAGCTTCCTCTCATCTGGGGGCGTCGTTAAACCTTCGGGGTCTGCTGTACCGGTTCCACTGGTTGCTAGGGCGGTCCCTCTGTGTGGTGGCATTGCCATCATTTCTCTTTGGGCTGCTCCCTCTCCGTCTGGGGCTGGAATTTCTCTTGTTTCTGCATACCTTCACAATGTGTCCCCGTTTCTCGCAAAAACGGCATATGGCGTCTAAGAATCTGCATTTGGATCAGGGATGGTTTCCCCCACATCCGGCGCATTGGTAGTTGGATTTGCGACCCCGCTGGTCCCGTTGCTCACATTCTGACTGGAGCCTGTGGACTTCTTCTTCCTCGCTGTCTGAGGATGACTCGACGTCTTCGTGATGGGTGGTTGATGTGTACTTGTCTGAAGGTTTCCCAGCATCGTTGGTGGGTTGGCGGTTGGTCCCGCTGGTTCGATGCATTCGTGCTGCCGATTTACGAGTGGCTTCGGCTGCTGTGGCGTCTGCTATGGCATCTGCAAGCGAGATGTCTCCCTTGGCCATATTCTTGCTCTGGATGGTTGGGTCTCTGAGGCCAAGGACGATGCGATCTCTCATGGCTTCTTCGAGGTTGGCGAAGCCACACAAACCACCCAGGTTCCTCAGGTCTGCCACAAAATCCCCAACGCTCTCACCTTCACGTTGGTCCCTCTGGTAGAACTCATGCCTGCGAATGAGAGTTGGCACGGATGGGGCATAATGGTTGCGCAGGATGGGAGCAAGGGTGTCCCAATCCATGGTTTTAACTTCAGCTGGCTTGGCTAAGGCTTTAGCCATCTTAAAAATGGCTGGTCCACAATGGGTTAGAAAAACAGCTCGTTTCTGGCGGGGCGTGGCATCTTTGAGGTTGTTGGACTCCAGGAACATTTGAAATCTGTCCATGTATGAGTCCCAATCTTCACTAGCTGGATCGAATGGTGCGGGTGGTATAGCGCTGCTGGCCATGTCGCCATCGTTGCGCTCTGTCAGCCACGTGCTCCTTTAGCTAGCTCAATTCAATAGCTTCTGTTGCCTCCGCATCCCATCCTCGTCGCCAGTGTTAAATCTGGGAGGACGGTTCAAGAACGGAGGCAAGACTCAGATAGCAACAACAGCTCTTTATTTGTGACTTCAGATCTGAGCAACTAACCCCAGCCACAGCAGCCCCTTATATAGGGCTGGCTGCGGCTAGGCAGCCAATGAAGGCGATTTGAGTTTGCCGCTCTTGGCAGGGCCAATCGCGGCAGCCCATTTACTGGCCAATCGCATCAGTCTATGGCGACCAATCACGATCGGCTTTCAGCGGGCCAATCAGATTTGCAGGCTACGAGCCTGCTAGTCCGGAACAGATAGAATGATAAGAGATGATGGGACATCATACTCCTGGGTACCAGTTCAAGGAAGGATAAACTATGTCAAATGACAATATCAGAAGACAATAGCTACATAGGAACTACATCTACACTTCCCAAGTGAATGGTTATTCCTAACCCTGAAGCATCTGGAGGTAAGGAGGATGTTTCTGGGTCTCAAAATCAGTGGATAACTTGGCTTCTGTTATGATCTACATCTTTTTATACATTCAGTAGTACAAATAGCTGGAGAATGTAGAAAATCAAAAAGATGCTTAGATAGAAAATATACATGTCCTATAGAAGAAAAATCATTGGGAATTCATATTTGTATCAGATGCAGAGGTGGTATTCATCAGGTTCTGACCAGTTCTGGAGAACCAGTAGTGGAAATTTTGAGTAGTTCAGAGAACCTGCAAATACCACCTCTGACCACCACCGCCACCATCTATTCTCTGCCTCCTGAGTCCCAGCTGATCGGCTGGGTCTTCTTTTGTTGCCCTGCACAGGAGGACAGAGCTGGAAAGCAGGTTAGTGGGATTGGCGAGGGAATGGGATTTTGTAGTAACCTTCCCCCAGGAGTGGGGTGGGAATGGAGATTTTACAGTATCCTTCCCCTACCATGCCTGCCATGCCACGCCCATCATGTCACACCACGCAATGCCCACAAAGCCACGCCCACAGAACTGGTAGTAAAAAAATTTGAATTCCACCACTCATCAGATGTTTCCCATTTCCCTAGCAATTAGCCCCCTTGAAGTCAGTAAGGGTTATTTTCATATAAGTATGAGAATAACTGACTGCCAGACCATGTGGTGACACAGAACTAAATTGAGGCTTTGAATGAAAACCAAATATAATCATTAACTCCAATTCATCCATCAGTTTGTTTTTGAGCACATATTAGCCTGACATATGTATATCAGGCTAATATGTGCTCAAAAGCAAACTGATGGATAAATATAAATATTTGAGGAACACACAAAGAAATAATAGTAGTAGAAATAATAACAATAACAATAACTATTGGGTCATGAAGTCCAAGTGTTTGCTGAAGAAGCATTCCAAACATCCTTTCAAATCTCCTAGCCCCTCCTCTTTTCTCAGCTAAGTCAGGTGTGCTTGCGTATAAAAAAAGCTTCCAGCATTGGCTATATTTAGCAGTTGATTACCATGCATGGGTTTATTACCCAGTGCTAAGAAGCTGCAATGCAGCTAGTTTCAGGATGAAGGGTTAGGAAAATGTGTGTGCAAAAATGCTGCTGAGATGGAAATGATGGTGGTAAAAGTTTAAGAGAGTCAAGGAATGATGAAGCCCACCTGCCACCCTGCTGAGCCATCTGGTACAGAAGGATTACATATTACTTAAGACAAGTGTAACCACATTGCTAAATCTCCTCTCCTCAGTGAAGAACCATTTGAATAAGGGGCATATCTACACAGCTGTGACATGATGTGGCCCACAAGTACTTTCCATTTGGAAGATCACATGTGATTTCCAGGAATGGCAAAAATCTGGAGATAAAACAAAATGTGCAAAAGCTTCTCGGCTGATGGCTGATGAAATTACAACTATTATATTATCTTTTACCAGCAAGGCAAGTCCCTGACTGGGAAAAGGCTGGAGCAAAAACTGAAAATATGTCAGATTATACTATAGATTTGGTGACACTTTCAAAGCCAAAATAATGGTGGATAATAGTAAAAACTAATTTAAAGGTATAGAAAGTTAGCACCCAGCCCTCTCCTAGAAGAATGAAATATTCTAGGAAATATTAAAAAGGCAGAATATTATATTTCCCAGGATGAGAAAAGGAGAAACTTTTGTCTTTAAGGACATATCTTTAAGGACAAACCAGCTTCCTGCAGGTCCTTGTCCCCAGCAGATATTTGGTGCACATTAAGACTGGGCCAGGCTATCTGCAAGACAATTAGACCTTCTGCTCCAGGGTGATGGGATTAAGACAAGACCCTCAGGACATAATAGGATTAGCCCTCTACCCTTCTAGCAGAAGGGCTTGCTGCATTGTGAAATCACCTGGGGACATTACATCACCCAGCAAGGTTCAACCAAACTTAATTCAGACAATCTAAAAAGTTAGCTATGACCCCTGCATAGCCCCATGGGAGTCTGACCGCAGCCAATACAAAACATTTCTTGCACAGGAACAGAAAGCTCAAGGGCAAGGCCCAAGGGAGGGTATAGATCCCCCCTCCTCTCTCAACTCCATGTGTTCAGCTGCACCAGGACTTCAAATCCATCTGGTCCTGTCCATCAATAAACCATCTTCTCAGTCAGCCTCCATGTTTCCAGTGTCTTTTTCCCCACTTGGAACTGAATCCAGATGGATATTTCTTCCAACAAAGTTTTGCTTAGATTAATCTCTTTGGCCAGGGCTGGATGGTTCAAATCCTTTCAGATACATAGTGCATTGTGGCAACCATTATTTCTCATCAATTGTGCTGACTATAGCTGTTTAGCATTAGAAATAAAAACAAACGGAAGGGGAGGGTTCTGTGTAGCCTATCCATGACTGTGAAGAATGACACATTTCTCTGAAACCCAAAATACCTAACCTAGTTACTGAGTTAACCCATTTTCTGAATTTGCCTAATACACTGTAACACAGGCTTAATGGGTCTAATTCTACATGGAGGGAAGTAAGCAGTGGAGGGCCACAAGGTTCCATCTTAGGGCCGGTACACTTCAATATCTTCATTAACGACTTAGATGAGGGGCTGCCACAACCTGAGGGGCTGCCACAGAGAGGAAGAGGTCAAGCTATTTTTTAAGCGTCTGTAGGCCAGACAAGGAATAATGGATGGAAACTGAACAAGGAGAGATTTAACCTGGAAATAAGGAAAAACTTTCTGAAAGTGAGAACAATCAACCAATGGAACAGCTTTCCCTTGGAAGTTGTGGGAGCGCCATCACTTGAGATCTTCAAGAAGAGATTGGACTGCCATTTGTCAGAAATGGTGTAGGGTCTCTCGCTTGGGTGGGGGCTTGGACTAGATGACCTATAAGGTCCCTTCCAACTCTGATTATCTGTTGTTTGTTATCTGTTATCTGAAATGCTATCCTACAAGATGTTGTATAAATTGATTTTTTAAATGATCTGATCAAAATATGACTAGACTAAACATATAGTCACTAGTGCTATAAATTTAATTTAAGTTACATATTTAATTCCATCTTTTTCCATAGTGATTTGAGACCAGTGTTTTGAAGGTGCTAGATAAAAGCCACAGATCTATTCTTGGATTTGCTATGCATAGAGAGCATTAGTTCACACTGATATCATGCCAAATTAATTCAGAGAATGTCATTTTACCCAAGAATATTTTCAAGCTACAACACTAAGAATGTAATCTACTGTTGCATATGATACAGAAGAGTTATAAATTATAATCCTTGGATCTTCTTTTGAATTCTCAGTCTAGCCTTCAACCCTGGAACTTCCTAGTTGCTTTTCTGCTAAGAACTAACAAAGGCCGGCTTTGTTTAGCTTTTCAGAAGTAGCCAAATTTGGCAAAGAACAGCCACCTGCTATGACTACATAAATCATACATGGGATTATACTATTGCTACATTTTCTCCCTCATTACTCAGTGGCCACCTGCAGTGACCTTGTTTACAGACCAGATCAGGAGCAGTAAAGTATTAGAATTAGGGTGCCTATAGAGGAGGAAAAAAACAGAAGTCAACGTAGGTTTTGGTCACCCAATCGAAGCTGCCATTTAACATCCTCAAATATACCTTTAACTGGCGGAGTATAATGTTTTCCAAACTCAGCAACTTTAAGATGGGTGGATTTTAACTCCCATAACTTCTCATCCAGCATTGTCCCACAATCCAGCAATAGCTCTCACTCTGGCATAGATGTATAATATTATAGTAACATATACGTTCAGTCTGAAATCATTCAATGTCAGTCACATAGAATTCCTTATGCCTCCAGGCTTGAAATTTTGGGCTTGGACATTTTTTTAAATCTTTTATTTATGTTATTTTGACAAGAGATTATAAGATAACAGGTATAAGTATAAACACAGTTATGAATACATGAAATGGATACATATAAGAAAAATAAAAAGAAACAATAGGACAGGGATAGTAGGCATGTTGGTGCGCTTATGCACCTCCTAGACCTCTTAGGAAAGGGGTGAGGTCAATAGTAGACAGTCTAAGGTTAAAGATTTGGGGGTTTGGGGAAGAAACCACAAAGTCAGATAGAGTATTCCAGACATTGACCACTCTGTTGCTGAAGTCGTATTTCCTGCAATCAAGTTTGGAGTGGTTTACCATAAGTTTGTATCTATTGTGTTCTCTTGTATTGTTATGGTTGAGGCTGAAGTATTCATTGACAGGTAGGACATTGCAGTATATAATTTTATGTACTATACTTAAATCGGACTGAAGGCGGCGTAGTTCTAGATTTTCTAGGTCTAGAATTTCAAGTCTGGTGGCATAAGATATTCTGCAATGAGTAGAGGAGTGGAGAACTCTTCTTGTGAAATATATCTGGACTTTCTCAACTGTATTAATATCAGATATGTAATGCGGGTTCCAGACTGATGAGCTGTATTCAAGTATTTGTCTAGTAAATGTTTTGTATGCTCTAGTTAGTAGTATGATATTACCAGAGAAAAAGCTACATAGGATAAGGTTTACAACTCTTAATGCCTTTTTGGCTATGTAGTTACAGTGGACTCTAGCACGTACACCATTAGAGATGAGTACTCCAAGATCCTTGACAGAGTTTGGATCATCAACAAGGTCTTGACTATTCAGCTTGTATTTTATTTTCTGATTTTTTTTTGCCAATATGTAAGACAGAGCATTTATTTGTTGAGATTTGAAGTTGCCATTTGTTTGACCATTCTGATACATAGTCAAGGTCTTTTTGAAGGGTACCAGTATTGTCTGTAGTGTTGAATAGCGTTACATCATCTACAAAGAGAAGGCAATTGCTCTTAATATGATCACAGAGGTCATTTATGTAGAGTATGAAGAGAGTTGGTCCTAGAACACTGCCTTGGGGGACACCACTGTTGACAGGTACAGAATTTGATAGGACGCTCCCAATTTTGACCATTTGTTATCTGTTGGACAGGAATGCTTCTATCCAGTTATGCAGAGATAGCATAAGATTTTTGTTAAGTTCCGAAGAAAGGGGAGGCCACACCAGAGCATTCTGTAACACGCTTTATTCGAGGGAATAAAGGGGGCTGTCGCGTCTGCAGCTAACAGCAGACTAGCTAGCGAACAGCAACTGGCTCAACCTAGCAGCCGGCTTTTATAGCCGGCTGTCGGCGGAGCCAGCCAATGGGGGTTGCAAACGCCCACCGGATGGACGGACCTGATAGAGAACTTGTGTTAGTCCCGGGGACATAACACTCCTTCCCCCAGATACGAACACGAGTAGTCCTTTAAATAAGCGGGCGGCTTGTGCGAGCGTCCAGACCGGCGCAGTTCTGGTGAGACACAAGGTGGCATGGAGTTCTGGGAGTCCGGAACTGGCTCTGCTGGACCCTCGGATTGAACTGGGGCCCGGTCTGGTGTATGGGAATGGTCACAGCCCCCGGGTTGGATTGTTAAATTGTCATTGTCACGCAACCCGGTGGTGTCGCTGGTTGGAATGGCTGACGCCTCTGTAGGACGGTCCCGGTCTACCGTCCGTTCTCTTGGCTCGGCTGGTGATGACTGGTCACTCTGGAGGTCGCAGCTGGGATTCGGATGCGGCGATTGGACAGTCACCGGAGTCCCTGGATCAGCGTTGGCATGTTCGATCTGGCGACTTCTTATCTGGTCCAGATGCCTCCGCCATATACGACCATCCTCTAGCTGGACGCGGTATGATCTTGGGCCGGTGATGGCCACGATCTTTCCGGGCACCCACAGTGGATTGCCTGCGTAGTTTCTGGCGAACACTTGATCCTGTAACATAAAACTCCTGACCCTACTTTTAGAACCAATTGGTGTGTCAGGGCAGTAGTGGGGATGCAGTCTATCTAATACTGTCCTTAAGCGCCTGCCCATCAGTAACTCGGCGGGGATTTGTTTGTGACAGTACAAGGGGTCGAGTGTTGGCTTAAAAGAAAACGAGAGAGTCTGGAGTGCCAGTCATCTTGAGTGAATCTTGCCAATGCTTCTTTCGCTGTCCTAACGGCTCTCTCTGCCAACCCATTGCTGGCAGGGTGAAAGGGAGCCGTTAGGATATGCCGGATGCCCAGGTTGGTGACATACGGCTGAATTCTGTGGAGGCAAATTGGGGGCCATTATCTGAGACTATGGTGTCAGGTAGACCATGTGTAACAAATAAGCGGGTCAGAGCCTGGGCAACTGCTCGGGTGGTAGTTGTGAGTAGGAGGGCCACATCTATCCATTTGGAGAATGAATCCACGACCACTAAGAAAGTCTTGCCGTGGAAGGGACCTGCCAGGTCAATGTGCAATCGTGACCACGGTGCGTTGGCACTCTCCCATTTGGTTGGGGTAGCAATCGGTGGTGCTGGCCTGGATTCTTGGCAGGGGCGGCAGGAGCTTACCCATTTCGCGATTTCGTCGTCCATGCCGGGCCACCATACATAACTCCGAGCCAATGCTTTCATCTGGACGATGCCGGGGTGCCCCTCGTGTAACGCTTTCAGGACGGGCGTACGCAGCGGTTTTGGAATGACCACTCTGGTCCCCCATAGTAGGCAGCCCTGTAAACTGGAAAGTTCCTGCTGGCGGGTTTTAAACGGTGAGAAATCAGTTGACAGATTACTGCCCGGCCACCCCCTCCGTACCCAGTCCAGGACCTGGGCGATAAGTTTGTCTTTCTTGGAGTGGAGAGCTATGTCACCAGCGGTGACTGGGATGTTAAACTCACTGGCATCGAAAATTGCATGGACCGGGTCCGGGTCCTCCACGGGTGCTGGCAACGGGCAGCGGCTGAGAGCATCGGCGTGGCTAAGGTTTTTTCCTGGGCGGTGAACCAGTTTGTACGAGTAAGCCGCCAGGAATAAGGTCCACCTAGTCATCCTGGGAGACAAGACTTGCGGTGTTTGTTTTTCTCCTGAGAGGAGTCCCAACAGAGGTTTGTGATCTGTGACAAGTTCAAAATTGTGCCCAAAAAGAAATTCATGGAATTTTTTGACCGCAGCAACGGCGGCTAGGGCCTCTTTGTCGATTTGGCTATAGTTACGCTCGGTTGTTGACAGGGTTCGAGAAAAGAATGCGATTGGAGCTTCGGTGCCATTGGGGAGTCTGTGGCTTAAAACAGCCCCAATTCCAAAAGGTGAGGCATCTGCAGCTAAGACTAGAGGGAGGCGCTGGTCGAATTGAATTAGGACAGCATCTGAAGTGATTAGCGTTTTGACTGCCTTAAAGGCGTGTTCCTCTTTGGGTCCCCAATGCCATGGAGTGTTTTTGTCTAGAAGTCTATGCAACGGTTCGGCTACTGACGCCTTGTGGGGTAGGAACGACGCATAGAAATTTAGCAGACCCAGGAAGGCTTGTAATTCTGACTTGGAAGAAGGAGTGGGTGCCTCATGAATGGCTTTGACCTTGGACTCCACCGGGTGGATGCTTGAGGTGTCTATTTTATACCCAAGAAAGTCCACCTGCTTAGTGGCGATGGCACATTTTTCCCTTTTTAGTTTGAGGCCATGCTGCCTAAACCTATCCAATACCGCTCTGACTCTGAGGAAAAGTTGGGGTCTGTCCCTGGCTGAAACCAAGATGTCATCAAAGTACAGAACTACGCCAGGGAGGCCTTGCAGTATCCGTTCCATTAATGACTGGAAAATACCTGGGGCGACGCTAACGCCAAATTGGAGGCGCTTGTATCGAAATGCCCCTCTGTGGGTGACAATTGTTTGCAATTCGGCCGTTTGGTTATCCACAGGAAATTGCTGGTACGCCTGTGACATATCCAATTTGGCGAATATGGTTCCCGGTTCAAATGTGTGTAGTAAGTGTTGGATTACTGGGACTGGATATGCGCTAGTCTGTAGATAGCGGTTGATTGTGGTCTTGTAGTCAGAACACATTCTTATACTGCCATCTTTTTTAAGGGGTGTGACAATTGGAGTCTCCCATTTAGCAAAATCTGTGGGCTCGATCACCCTTGCTTAAGCAATTTATCGAGTTCTGCATCCAGCTTAGAACGCAGAGCAAATGGTACTCTCCGTGGTTTCAAGCGGATGGGGACAGCTTATGGTCCACTGAAAAAGAAATGGGTGTACCGTTGTAACAGCCCAATTCATTGCTGAATACATCAGCATAATCTGAAAATAGGGTGTCAATATCGGAAGGTGAGACAGCATGTACTCCCGTTAAGCTAAGGCCGAGATAGGGGAACCAATCCAACCCCAAAAGGCTAGGGAGGGCACCATCCACCACCACTAAAGGCAGATGGCCTTTAAAGGATTTGAATCTAACAAGGAACTTGCCTGTTCCGAGTACTGGAATATTCTTCCCTTGATAATCCCTCAAGGTGAGGCGACTTCTCTGGAGCTGCTTCCTGGACAGGGTAGGTCGTATTTTCTTGAGCGTGCTCCAGGAGATGATCGAGAGCGCTGACCCGGTGTCGACTTCCATAAGGCAGGGTTTACCTTCTAGATGGATAGAAAGTGTGATTTTATTAGGGGTCAAAAAGGTATGGTTAGCCTGGTAACACGTATAACAATTTTCTACTTGCCTGGGTGGCTCGGAAGGAGAGTAAAAGGATGATGACCTTTGTGGAGCTGTGTGCGTTGCCTGGCAGGCCCTGGCGATGTGGCCCTTCTTGTTGCAATTGTTGCAGGTGGCTTCCTAAACCTGCAAGTTGTTCTTGCATGGGACCCCCGCAGGAGAGGCACAACAGGTTGTGTCTAGGTGTGCTGCTGTTTTTTAGTCTAGCTCCTACCTGAGGCTGTTTGAAGGGTTTGAGGCGATGGACCTCTGAGTGCTCGATGGAGTCTTCTTCGCTACCACTTCCTCGGAGTGGACAGTGACCGGGTTGGCTTTGGTTGCGCTACCTTGAATTTCAGCGGCCGACTGAGTTGCTAGTTCTGCTGCCAAAGCTTCTTCGATTGCCTGAGTGAGGTTGAGGTCTTTCCTGGCCAGCAAACGCCTCTGTAATTTTATATCTCTGACTCCACAGACGAGTTGATCCAGGAGCATATTGTCTAGGTAATTTCTGAATTCGCAGTGGAGTGCTGCGGTTCTCAAAGCGGCCATATACTGATTGACAGATTCCCCATCTGCTTGCTTCCTCATACGAAAGGCGAAGCGTCTCGCTAACAGCTCGGACCAAGGAACGTTCTTCAATTCTCTGGGGGCGATTAGCGCTGTGGCGGTATCGAATACTGCGGCCCCGCAGTAACTCAGGAAGTACGACTTCTTCCTGTTCTCTGTAGCATCGGCCAGACCGATGGCATCAATGTAGTGATTGAAGCGGTTCCTGTAAGAGTCCCACTTGTCTTCATCTGGCTTGAATGGTGGAAATGCTGGATTTGAATTCATGTTGAAGTTCAGTCTGTTGTAGACTGACCAATCTCACTGGGAATGCAATGGCCCTGATAAGTGTGGCAGCTGCAGTACGCAGTGCTGCTTCAGCTCTATAGGATCTCTCTGGGTTACACGCTCTATGTGGCTATGGCTGTATAGCCGTAACTGACTTCAGTTTGAAAATCGCGCCCTTACAAGGGCGTAGGCGGCTATGGCTGTAGCCCCGTGCTGACAGCTATTCAAAATGTGCGCCTAATTGTATCCTGGCGGCTGTGAGTGCAGCGCCGGAACTCGCTAACAGCAGAATCCGAACTGTGACGGTTGGATTCTGTGCTCAAATGCTGGGCGGCTGAGGTTTTCAGTGCCCTACTTTCACGTAGCTTTTTTAATGAGCGGCTACACGCTCTGCTTTCACTTCCGCAATTCACAACTGACCGAGCTCTCAGCGACGCGGCTACGGTTCAGCGTTTTGGTGTGTGATTCAGCTCTTGTTAGTTGCTGCTGGTTGGCCACATCCCATCCTCGTCGCCAATGTTAAGTTCCGAAGAAAGGGGAGGCCACACCAGAGCATTCTGTAACACGCTTTATTCGAGGGAATAAAGGGGGCTGTCGCGTCTGCAGCTAACAGCAGACTAGCTAGCGAACAGCAACTGGCTCGACCTAGCAGCCGGCTTTTATAGCCGGCTGTCGAAGGGAGCCAGCCAATGGGGGTTGCAAACGCCCCCACCGGATGGACGGACCTGATAGAGAACTTGTGTTAGTCCCGGGGACATAACAATTTTAGTTTTAGGAGTAGTTTGTCGTGTACCACTGAATCAAAGGCTTTACAGAAGTCTACGTAGATTGCATCTATTGCTTTGCCCTGATCGAATTGTGTAGCCCATGTTTTTGTAGTGTAAGAGTTGCAGATTACAGGATTACAAGAGTTGCAGATTTTCTGAAACCAAATAGTTTATTAGAGACTAGGTTGTTTGTCTCTAAGTGGAGGATAATGGATTGGTTAATAATTGATTCCATGACTTTACAGGTGACTCAGCATAAAGAGATTGGTCTGTAATTTTCAACTACAGAAAATACAAAAAATGGGGTCTCCCTTTTTGAAGATGGGGATGACCGTGGCTTGTGACCATAGTTTTGGCAAGGAGCTGGTCCTGAAAGATTTTTCAAAGATTATGCTTAGAGGTTCGGCTGTAGCAGTGGATAGCTTTTTAAAGAAGTAGGCACATATTCTGTCCAGTCCAATAAATAGAGATAGTTTTAGATTGTGTAGTGCTTTTTCAACATTATCTTCTGTAAAATTGATATGTATTATATCACTGCTGTTGTCTGTGGTTCGACTAGGAAATACTGGGCATGATCCATTGCTATTTACAAATACTGAGCCAAAGAATGTGTTAAAGATGTTGGCTTTAATGGTGTCATCGTTGCAGTCTTTACCATTAGGTCCTCTCAGCGGTGGGATGGACCTTGAGTTTTTTAGTTTGTTGTTTACAAAATTGAAGAAAGCGCGGGAATTGGTACATAGAAGGTTTTCCTCTTGTTTAATGTGATAATTGGTGCATTCAGTCTGCTTCCACAATCCACAATCTGATTCTACAATCTGGAATTGCGCCGCCTGTGTTCTGATCTAAGCATAGTATACAAAATTGTCTGCTACAACATCTTGCCTATCAACAACTTCTTCAGCTTCAACCACAATAATACACGGGCAAACAATTTATAGAAACTCAAGGTAAACTGCTTCAAACTCAATTGCAGAAAATATGACTTCAGGAACAGAGTGGTCAATGCCTGGAATGCTTGACCTGACCCCATTGTTACAGCCTCAAACCCTCACAGCTTCAACCTCAAACCTGTCTACCATGGACCTCACCCCATTCCTAAGGTCCATAAAGGGGGCGTGCATAAGCGTACCAGCATGCTTACCATCCCTGTCTCACTGTTTCCATTTATCTGTATTTACTTCCTTTGTTCATGTTTATGTTCATACCTATACATGTTATCTTGTACATGTTTGACAAACAAATAAAATAAAATAAAAATAAAATAAAACATTAAAAGTAAGCCTATTTGTCACATATTTTATCATCTAATTTGCAGAATTTGGCTGCAGTGCAATGACTCTCTCATTGGCTTCTTTTCAGAATTCGGAGGATCACAAGTCCAACTTTCTTGTCAAGAAAAACTAATGTTGAGTATACTGGGACCTCACCCTAACAGGCTTTTAAGAGTTACTAGCAAAGCAAGGAAGCATTGAGAAGCATTAACACTTCAAAATACCAAAACACACAAGCCAATTCCTCTATAAAACTTGCCTCATTATAGAAGACATAGGTAGCCCAGCTGGGCCCAGCCATTTCTTATTATCTACTTGTAGATATTCTTAGGCTTCAATGCAAGGTGCTAATAGTGTGAAATAACCCTGTTTGTGAGTCTCTCTTGGCTGATTCTCTTCATTTCCTGATTGGAAGGATGACAGAAAGAGCTTTCCAAAGCTTGTAATTGGGTGAGTTGGCAAAAAAGATAAAGCATAACTTATGACTTGAAATCTTTGCTATTAAGAACAAAATGGAAGTCATTAAGGAATGCAGAGATATTAATTTAGTTCATGGTTGAAATAAGTTTCATTTAATGTCATGTTTTTATTCCAAAATGCATGAATTAAAGCTCAGATACCTTTCAAAATTCATACTTTCATGGATATGTAGAACAATTCAACAATTTAAAAAAACTGAACAAAATCAATGAATAAAATTATATAAAGATGTTCATGCTTGCATATCACATAAATTCATGAAAATGAAGTGAATATTCTTTATATTAGGCAACATTGCATGAGAAACTGTACAATTGTAAACAAAAAGATGCTTGAGAAAACTAGACAAAACACAGATGGTTTGTGAATGTGTGTGTATATGTGTACAAGCATGTACGTATGTTTAAAAACATCTCAAGCTGCTATGTAAATGAGATGAGACACATGTGCACATGGAAAAAGTAAGAGAAACTCAAGCTGTCAGAGTTGCCCACCACTGCCCAAAATCAGGCCAAGGTATGTTATTACCTGACAAGAACAATGACAGGCCACCCTGCTTCCCATTTCACATAGCAGGATTGACAGCAAGACTCTTTAATGCTTTCGTAGCCAGCTTTCATGGCCATCCGCCCTGCCAGCAAATGTTTGTGCATGTGTGTGTGTGTGTGTGTGTATGGTCTTTCTTCCCCATGTTCTCTCTTTCTAATGTATAGGTGAAACTCGAAACATTAGAATATTGTGCAAAAGTTCATTTATTTCAGTAATGCAACTTAAAAGGTGAAACTAATACATGAGATAGACTCATTACATGCAAAGAAGATAGTTCAAGTCGTGATGTGTAATAATTGAGATGATTATGGCTTACAGCTCATGAAAACCCCAAATCCAAAATCTTAGAAAATTAGAATATTGTGAAAAGGTTCAATATTCTAGGTTCAAAGTGTCCCACTCTAATCAGCTAATTAAGCCATAACACCTGCAAAGGGTTCCTGAGCCTTTAAATGGTCTCTCAGTCTGGTTCAGTAGGAATCACAATCATGGGAAAGACTGCTGACCTGATAGTTGTGCAGAAAACCATCATTGACACCCTCCATAAGGAGGGAAAGCCTCAAAAAGTAATTGCAAACGAAGTTGGATGTTCCCAAAGTGCTGTATCAAAGCACATTAATGAAAAGTTATGTGGAAGGGAAAAGTGTGGAAGAAAAAGGTGCACAAGCAACAGGGATGACTGCAGCCTGGAGAGGACTGTCAGGAAAAGGCCATTCAAAAGTTTTGGGGACTTTCACAAGGAGTGGACTGAGGCTGGAGTCAGTGCATCAAGAGCCACCACACACAGACAGATCCTGGACATGGGCTTCAAATGTCATATTCCTCTTGTCAAGCTGTTCCCAAACAACAAACATCAGAAGCGTCTTACCTGGGCTAAAGAAAAACAGAACTGGTCTGTTGCTCAGTGGTCCAAAGTCCCCTTTTCTGATGAGAGCAACTTTTGCATCTCATTGGGAAATCAAGGACGCAGAGTCTGGGGGAAGAATGGAGAGGCACACACTGCCAGATGCTTGAAGTCCAGTGTGAAGTTTCCACAGTCTGTGTTGATTTGAGGAGCCATGTCATCTGCTGGTGTTGGTCCACTGTACTTCATTAAGTCCAGGGTCAACACAGCTGTCTACCAGTAGATTTTGGAGCACTTCAGGCTTCCTTCTGCAGACGAGTTTTATGGGGATGCTGACTTCATTTTCCAGCAGGACTTGGCACCTGCCCACACTGCCAAAAGCATCAAAACCTGGTTCATTGACCGTGGGATTACTGTGCTTGATTGGCCAGCAAACTCCCTGACCTGAACCCCATAGAGAATTTATGGGGCATTGCCAAGAGAAAGATGAGAGACATGAGACCGAACAATGGAGAAGAGCTGAAGGCCGCTATTGAAGCATCCTGGTCTTCCATGCACCTCAGCAGTGCCACAGGCTGATAGCTTCCATGCCATGCTGTACTGAGGCAGTAATTGCTGCAAAAGGGGCCCGAACCAAGTACTGAGTATGTAGGCATACTTATACTTTTCAGAGGTCCAATATTGTTCTATGTACAATCCTTGTTTTATTGATTGCATGTAATATTCTAGTTTTCTGAGATTGTGGATTTGAGGTTTTCATGAGCTATAAACCATAATCATCTCAATTATGACAAATCACATCTCGAACTATCTTGCTTTGCATGTAATGAGTCTATCTCATATATTAGGTTCTCCTTTTAAGTTGCATTACTGAAATAAATGAAATTTTGCACTATGTTCTAATTTTTTGAGTTTCACCTGTATAAAGCTGCCGATTCATAGAAGTTTGTTATTTTTAGATATTTGCTCATTCTTTTTATTTAAAAATGTTCAAATTATGCTTCATTTGGTGTGTATATCTTTATTACAGTGTTTCTGTAGATGAAGATGGGTGGACTTTAACTCCCAGAATTCCCCACCTAGCATGTTGGCTAGGGAATTCTATAAGTCCAGTCAACTTCAACCTTGCCAAGATTGAGATAAACTGCTTTATTAGGTTTTCACTTATTGTCATTTTAATTATTTATTAGCTACAATTTCCCAAAGTCAAATCTCTCTGGATGCCCACTACAATCCTAAATATTACAATCCTAAATATCTGGGCAATGGTTGTTTAAAGAAACTAGGGTTACTATATGATAATTTATCAATAGGTGTTGTATACTTCAGTTTCCATAATCCCTAATCACCATGGCCAAGGCAAGAACTGTGCTTGGTTATAGATTTTGGGGGACAATTTTCAAGTAGATACCCTTTGCTTTTTGTGAAATTGTTGCCCATAGTGACAGGTATAGAATGCTATAGGAGCCAGAGGGCAGGTTGTTACAAGGAAGATGGCCCTGATGTGTAATGTTAATGATATGTTCCAGCTCCCTGAGGTAATTTCCAGTTTGTAGACAGGTAGGCCCTGGTTCACTCCATCCTAAAAAGTAAAAAAAAATCCACTAGATCCCACCTGTCTGGACAATTTCCATCCAGTTTCCCGTCTTCCTGTTTTAGGGAAGGTGACAGAAAAGGTGGTTGCTTGGCAGTTTCAGTGGGTCCTGCATAAAAATGATTATCTTGGCCCCTTCCAGTCAGGATTCAGCCTCTGATATGGGACAGAGATAGCATGATCTCTAACGCTATTTCTGGCAAGAGTGGGATGGGGGAAGTGCAATCATCCTTGATCTTTCAGCCATCTTCTTTTGGGCTGGCTACAGGATTTAGGGCTGGGCAGCACAGTCTTACACTGGTTCAGTTCCTTTCTTCAAGGCTGGCCCCAATTACTGTTAATAGGGAGTAAGAAATCCAGGCTGCTCTTTTGTGCTGGGCCGCAGGGTTTAATATTCTCTCCAGTCCTTTTAACATCTATTTGAAGTCACTGGGTGAGATCATCTGTCATCATTGGTTGAAATACTGATGTATGCTGATGACAATCAGTTTTATATCTCCACCCCTGGTGATCCAAGTGTACTGTTGCTGCCCTCTCATGGTGCTTGG
The DNA here is from genome assembly GCF_049901715.1 of Pseudonaja textilis. Classification (NCBI taxonomy): domain Eukaryota; kingdom Metazoa; phylum Chordata; class Lepidosauria; order Squamata; family Elapidae; genus Pseudonaja; species Pseudonaja textilis. The sequence continues at coordinate 90,548,650 of NC_142008.1, forward strand.
AGAATGTGGGGGCCTGGATGGAGGATCACACCATAAACTTCAGCTGAATCCTGGCTAGATCGAGTGGTTTTGGATGCATGGAGCTTCAAGATCTGGGACATCAGCATCCTTAGATCTGGATGGGGTTGCATTACCCTAGGCAGATCTGGTTTGCAACTTGGGAATTATCCTGGGCTACAACTTTTGCTTGAAGAGTAGGTGGCAGTCATGGCTGGGAGAGTCTTTGCACAATTTCGCATTGAGCATCAACTGTGCCCTTTCCTGGATCAAGAATCTTGCTCTTAGACATTCAGGCCCTGGCCATCTCATGCCTAGACTAGTTCTATGTGCTCTACATGAAGCTACCCTTGAATGGCAATTAGAAGTTACAACTAATGCAGAGTATGCTGGCACAGGCAGTGTTTGGGGAATCTAGAGTAGCCGTGTTACACTACTCTTCCTTGAGCAGCACTGATTGCAGGGTTGCCTCCAAGTTCAATACAAGATGTTGATGATCACCTTTAAAGCCCTACACAACATGGGTCCAGGTTACCTAAGGAACTGTTTCATTCCACCCCACTTGTGCTGGCAAAGGAGATATACTGCAGACCCATTGGTCAACAAATTCCAGCTTGCTGGAGACCAGCAGTAGAGCCTACCCTGTGGTGCTCCTTCCCTTTGGAACATCTTGGTCTCCAAAGTAAGATTTGCTCCCACCCTCCTGGCCTTCCTCAAGAGCCTGAAGAATTGGCTCTGCCAATTAAATTGGAGCCCCTAAACTGCAGGTGTTTGATGAACTAGTAGAAGATCTTACCACCCCCACTCGCACGCACACATGCATCCTGCTCCCTCCCCCATCTTTTAATTATAATATGTATTTTTATTGTCATTATTAGAATTGTCTATTTTTATAGTTTTATTGCTTTTAAAGTTGTCAGCTGCCCAGAGTTGCCTGTGGTAAGATGGGCTGCAAATAATTTTAATGAATAAAGAAATGAAGTTTAAGAGATGTGATGTGTATTTGAGATAGTTCCGTTTAATTTGTTTAATTTGTTCTTGTTAATTTGTTTAATTTGTTTGTTTTGTTCTTGGGCTGCAGGGGGCACTATAATTCTTTGAAGGTTCTTGCAACCTGGAACTTATCTGGGAAGCCTCTACCTTCCCAGTGACACTTGGGCAAATAATGAATTTAAAATGCAGATGTCAAAATGAGAAGTCGCACTCAATAGTTGATATAAGAACCCTTATAGGACTTGGTAGCAGATGATACCAGCCATAGCCCAAGAAATCGCATTACATTCCAGATTGTGACCCCCTGGTAGGCTTTACTTGTTTCTACCTATGGTTAAAAAAATATATGGGTTCCTTATATTATTTTTAATATGTAATGTTTTTATTTACATTTTCCCCTAGGCTCCATATGTTCATTTTTCAACAAAATGGCCTTATTTCTAATCAAATGTACTTGGCACGAAGCAGACAGAAAAAAGAATGTATGCTATTTCTTTATTTCTGCAGAAGCTGCCATTTACATGAGTTGCACATTCAGAATTAACTACTTCTACATCAGTTGGCCAGCACCCAGGATTTGTGCTTGGGAGACTCAGCTCTAATTTAGATTATGACTAATTCTTCCCCCTACTTACAAGTTGCTATTTTATAGAGGGTTTTTTTTTTAAAAAAAGAAAGAAAGATGGAGCACTATGCATTCTGCTTTGAACTCTTAGAAGAAAGGGAAGATTTAAATTCCTCAGATAGATCACAAATGTCACCAGTGCAGAACTTATTGTAAAGCTGGAGTAGCCGTGGTGGTAGTAGGAAAAGAAAGGAAACAACCTGCCTCACAATTGAAATAGTAACAGGGCAGGCAGCAACAGGCCATCATCTGCAGAAAAGAGGTGTGAAAAACCTTCTTTGGCCTTGCATGAGAAAATGCCTAAGCATTCTACAAAGAAGGAAGCATTTCAGCCTCAGACCAAAATAAATGGCTGTGAAGAGTTACCCGTTAAAGAAAAAAGCAGCCTTTCTTTTGTTCCATAAAATTCTCCTCCTCCCTAACAGACAGGCAGGACTTTGCAGTTTTACTAGCATTGTACGTGAAACACTATTTACTGAAAACAGATAGGAAAACTTGGCATGTGTATATAGAAAACATCCAAAGTACAGAATTACCCACCCCACACCCAAGGCCTGTAATGGTTACCTCACCTTTCTTCTACTAACAGTTGATAGTTTTTGAACATTGGGGGATCTGGAGAGAGGCAGGAGGTAGACTGGGTGAAGTCCGTACCTGGAGAATGAATGTTTGGCCCAATAGAAGTCCACACAATTCACAAAGCTAAAGTGAGATCTGTGTTATGTTGGCTTGTTTATCATTCAGCGTGAGTCCAGCTGGTGTAGCTCCTTTACAGTTTGTACTTGTGAACCGAGGCAATGAATTAGATGAAAATCACTTAACCGTGGAGTTAGTATGTAGTGCAAATATAACCACATTTCAGTCTGCAAGAAAAGCACAGATGGAGACTCGATAGCCTGCTGGAAGCCACTGAGTTACAACTCATTACTAGCTGCACTTTAGCTTGTGGGAACTAATATGTGGATTTCCACAGGGTTCGATTGAATATTTTTATCAATGACTTGGATGGGAAAGGTTGAAATTTTCAAACTGTAAATTTCACTGCAAGTTCAGGGAAGGGCTACCAAGGTTATGGAAGATTTAGAATCAAGACCTATGAGGAGCAAGAAAGGGTCTGCTTATAATTAGCCAAAAGAAGAGATGATCAAATTGAAATATGATAACAATATTCAGGTAATTGGAAGGGTTATTACATAGAAGAGGCTGAGATGGCAAGGAAGGAGATCCAGAGTGGGTGTCAGGAGGAACTTCCCCATCTGTATGAACTGTCTGCTGGTGGAACAGACTGCCACATGAAAAAACGTTTTCCATCATTGGGGGTCCTGAAACAGTTGTAAAGTCATTTGCCTAAGATCTAGGGTAGTGTTTCCCAATCCAAGTGTCTTCAAGGTGAATAGACTTTAATTACCAGAATTCCCCAGCCAGCATAACCAGGGGTGGGATTCTACCGGTTCTATCCACCTCTGTAGAACCGATTGCTCTGAAGAGCAGCAGACAGAGAGCATACATAGAACTGGTTCTATGTCTGCTGCTCCTTTGGCCCACCCACCCACCTGAGCTCTTGCCTGATCTTTATTTCCTGCTTTTTCAACCGCAGCTGCTTTGCGTGACACAGCTGCAGTTGAAAAAGCAGGAAAAAAGCGCCTTTTCAACCGCTGTGCACCCATGCGCAGCTCTGCTCAGCTGTCCAGGCAGCTAGCTGACAATGACATACACGCGCACGCAGCATGTGTCAGGTGCACATGCGTGTGAAGCGCATATGCGCACACAAAATGTAAAATCACTGAACTGGTAGTTACGCTGGTTGGATCCCACCCCTGAGCATAACCATTTATTTATTCTAGGAATGCAAGCCCACACATAGTTGACCAGCTTGGGAAATATTCTTGTAATGGATCCTACATGGAAAAAGGGAATGGACTAGATTTTGTAAGATTCTATGAATTCTCAGCATTCCTTGCCATAGCTTCTGAAGGTTTTGCAGGTTATAGTTTAGCAATATTAGGATGAGCACAGATTCTTCAACTTAAGCTCAAAAGAAACAATATTTTACATGCAGCAGTCTGCAAAGTGATGTTTGCACTTGCTTACACAACTGAATGCATGTAGCAGGATACTGCTCAGTAGAAATAATGGGAATAAAAATGAAATTTTATTTTATTTTTTTTAATGGAGGGAATTGTCTACTACACTAGATTGCTATGTGCAGTTTATAGAAAGGTTAGGAGTAACAGCGACAGGGATTGTGTGTGACAGAGAGAGAGAGAGGGAGGGAAGGAGAGAGAGAAAGGGAGGGAGGGAGAGAGAAAGAAAGGAAGAAGGAGAGGGAGAGAGAGAAGGTTGACAAAACATAAAGTTCTCTTAAAAGAACTAGTACATATCACAAAAGGATTACCAAGAAAGCATATCGAAATGGGCAACTTAGAATGGCAAATTCTTCAATTTCATTTATTTGGATGGGAAAAAGGGAACTCTTAGGTAGCAAGCAACTCATTGTGGGGAGTCCAAAATAAATCTATCTCTGGGTAATACTTTTGCTCTGCATCTGCAGCAATACACATTGGGAGAACCTGTCTGCTTCTCCTGGAGAGCATCCATACAAGCTTCTTTATGGACAACCACTCACTTTGTGAAAGCAACTCCACCACAAGTCTTGTTTAAAGATTGAAAAAAAAACTTCAAAGGAGAGAGCAGTAGCAGCAGCCAAGAAGTTGACCCTAATCTGTGAACACTTAGAATGCAGGCATATTTATTTATTTTAATTTATTTTAAAAAATTTAAATGGCGACCCATCCTAAAACACCTTTCTGTTTAGACTGAAACATACGACTACAGTGAGATTTTTTTTACTAAAATTAGATAATGATTCTTACCATTCCCTCCTCCACATGATAAAAACTGTTACTCCACCCTGTACCTGTTTATTTCTTTTTTTGCTATGATATATACTCCTCCTCTCTTTGCAACACACAAGCAACAATATTACTAGGGAGTTACAGCTGGAATCCAGTCATCTCGGCTTAGGATGTGAATTCTTCTCTCGACTACTCTTCTTCAGGCCTTTGATCTTCATATGTTTTGACATCAAACACATACCCAGTTTCTAGGACAGTATGAGAGCCTCTGGGGTGTATACTGTATAAACAAGGGAAATAGGGACTGGGGGTTTAAAGGTTAGGGGGAGAGATACAATTGATGTCAGACATCCTTTGCTTATTGGTTTACAAATAAACTTCAACAGAGGCAAATGGGAAAGTGCCAAAAATTCCCTGGGGAGAAAGAGGCAGAGATCTATATCACAACAATAGGGTGGGCTCTTTCATTCAAAGGCTAATCCCTAAAGCAGTAAAGGGTGGGGCGATCAGCTCTGTGTAAAATAGTTACAAGGTCCAAAAAGACTCTTTAAAAATACATTTTGTTCACATATTCAAGCTGAACACTTCCGTTATGTTATTTATTTAAATAAGATAATTTATGACACACCTTCCCGTGTAAAATTTCCAAAGCAGATTTTTATCATATAAATCAGCAACTTTTCAGAACACAAGGTGCTGGACAAGCTAGAAGAAAATTGCTATTGCAAAAGACAGATTTAGATTTTAAACAAGTCAGAGATGTGTTGAATACAGGTAGTCCTTGATTTACAACAGTTCATTTAGTGACCATATGAAGTTACAACGGTACTGAAAAAAGGACTTATGACCATTTTTCACACTTATGACCCTTGTAGTATCCCCATGTTCGTGTGATTTACATACGGATGCGTCCTGATCCCCTTTTGTGATACTCTAACAAGCAAAGTAAATAGGAAAGGTAGATTTACTTAACAACCATGTTACTAATTTAACAACTACAGAGATACGCTTAACAAATGGGGCAAGAAAAATCGTAAAACGGGGCAAAACTCACAACAAATATAAATTCTGAGCTCAATTGTGGTCGTAAATCAAGGACTACTTGTATATTTTCACAGGAACTGGTAATCTAGTTCTGGTCCCTGCATTCCAGCTGGGCCAAAGCTAAAGCAGCCATCTTGCTTTCTCATGAATCCTAATTTTCATGGAGTTATTGAATCAGAATAATAAGGCTGGAAAGTTCCTTGGAGGTCTTGGTCCAAAGGCAAGAGTTCTTATGACTAAAGATAAGAATGGTTGAAACTTTATATACACATGTGCCCCTTGTGTCATTTGTCAAGGTGTATATGCAATAGGACTACATATGTTGCAAGGATTGATATCATGGTCAAGTGGTTGTGCAATTCACTGGGCCATATTGTCTCTCCTTATGAATTAATATTCAGCTCATGTGTGTATCTAGAATCTCATTTTTTTCCTTATGGCATTGCACATTGTGGGTGGGAAGGAAGATGTTTGTAGTGCTGACAAAGTTTTCTTTCTAGAATGGTCATTTGTCATCATTAAATTGATAAAAGATGCTTGATTTAAGGCCCAAGGCTACTTCCATTCTCTGAAAGTCTCAGGTGCAGCTTTAAAACTCTTCCAAAAGTTAATACTGAACAATTGTTTCTAATTTGACAGGAAAAAAGACATTATTAAATACAGAGGGAAGAATCATGATTTAAATTACCAGCTTTAATTACATCTCAGTTAGATTTTTGGCTGGTTCTTCCCATTTTTTTGTCCTAACATTATCTCCCTACTTATTGATATGTGGTCCTCATAGATACCTATACAGAATCTACTTTATTGTAAAGCAGTTATTGGAAGGAGAGAACCTATAAAGTAGTCCTTGCCTTGCAGCCATTCATTTAGTGACCTTTAGTTACAATATCCCTTTAAAAAGTCACTTACAACTAGTCCTTGCACTGAATGACCATCCTAGCATCCCCGTGATTAATTAAGTCAATGGGGAAGCCAGATTCACTTAATGTCTATATGATTCTCTTAACAACTGCAGTGATTCATTTAACAAACAGGGCAAAAATATTGTAAAAATGGGCATGAGCCCCTTAACAACTGCCTTACTTAGTTTAATAAATTCTGCTTCTGATTGTATCCTTACATTGAAGATTACCCGTAATCTTCATTCTCCATGGAATAAAAGAATCTAGATAGGCTTTGACTATGGTTTGGGGAGACACTGGTCACCTTCAGTATCATGGAGATTATCTCCACGCTTGACAAAAGAAGAGAGAATGAATAGACTTGCCTTTATCTCAAAGGGCCCCCTGGCCCCTCTTAAATTGCTATAGCTAGCTGGGTATAGTAAGATGGCATCTATGTGGAAATTAGCCATATCATCCTGTTTTGAATCATTTAAGCTATGGTATTCTGTGTAACATTCTATGGAAGCAAAGGTTGGACTTTTTTAATAGCACAGGAAGAATATTGATGCCTTTGAACTTTGGTAATGGAGAAGACCCCTGAGAATATCATGGACAGTCGAGAAAACAAACAAATGGTTCATGAAATAAAATAAGAGGTTTGCATTTAAGGCTCAAATAATCAGGTTCAAATTATCCTATACTGAACACACTATGTGAAGATACCACCCTTTGGAAAAGGTTCTAGTTCTGGGAAAAGAGGAAAAAAAGAGAAACAGACTGGTCCTGTTTGCTCTACTAAGTGAGAGCATGGTTTTCTGCCCTATAATCCTTCCCTGATGGCACCACAAGCATCACACATTTTTCTTGCAAGCTACTACTACAGAAAGTTCTGTCATGTGGACTCTTGGTCTAATCCAGCAAGATTGTGAAGATCAGGATCACACATAAGCCATAGAAATCAACACATGGTTAATTTCTTTTCCCAACAACAAGTAGAACTATTCTTCTGGAAACGTCTAAAATAAAATGAGGTCCTGCTGCCAAAGATGACAGTGGTTGCCATTTGTTCACTAGACTTCTGAATTCTGATTGGCACTTGCACCAATAAATGTGGAATCGGGTTTTTGTTGCCCCACATTGTGTATCTTTGGAGTGGACTGAGAAATCATGTTGGGTATTTAAAAGAACAGCTAGCTGTATAGGATAATGCCAAATTACTAGTACACCTGGGTGTTTAAACATGGTTAAGTCTTTCTGGGGCAGTGATTCTCAACCTGGAAAATGTTAGGATAGGTGGATATCAATTCCCAGAATTTTTCAGCCACAATGGATGTTGTTCAAAGCCTTCCTTAAATTTTGATATTGTTGTGTTTTCCCCCCCTTTCTAGATACTTCTCATACCTATCCCAGCCCTAGTTCTTAACTCTAGCAAAAATCAGATTTTAGTAGTGTGGCTATAGGAGAGGAATGAAAAGAAATGATATAGGCCAGGGATGTCAAACTCAAGGCCTGAGGCCTGGATCAGGCCCGCAGGGTGCTTACATCTGACCCATGGGGCCACCCTGGAAACAGCAAAGGACCGGCCTGCGGTGCCTCTGCCAGTGAAAATGGAGCTCAGGGAGGCCGTGTGTGGCCCTCCTGAGCTTCATTTTCACTGGCAGAGGGCTGCAGGAGGCCATCATGGGCTGAAAACGGGCGGGTTGTCATGGCCAAAAACGGAGCCTCGATAAATATTGAACTGGCCACTCCCACCCTGGCCATGCTCCCACCCTGCCCTCCCCCAAGTTCAGACACAACCCTGATGTGTCCTTCAATGAAATTGAGTTTGACACCCCTGATATAGGTTATACAATGTACTTCTCTACTCTAAAATTGGTTGTGCAGAAGAAAAGATGTCCAGCAATAGGAGCACTGTCCTGGGTTGCCCCCTGTCTTCTTGTAATACCTGCAAGTACATTTAATACAAATAGGCCAATTTCTTGAGATTTACATCTCATTAAACTTAAAGGCAATCTCTTGGCTTAGTTCAGCAGGCTTATTTATACACCATTATACTTGTTCTGATTTCTTAAATTAAGATTATCACAATAATAAAAAAATATTCATATTTACTAGCACATCTGAGATTGTTTAATAAAGACTGTTAATGTACTACCACCTATGATTTGGGAGCGTACTGCAGTCAAACATATAGTTTATTATTGCTTCATTTGGTATTAAAAATTGTTAAGGAAAATTATTGCTGTACATTTGTGCATCAGGTCTCTTTAAAATGTTCCCTAAGGTAGAGAATCTATGTCATATTAAGGACAGTCAACCTCTAGGTGGGAGAACCAGCTAAACAAATTATTACACGGGATCTCAACAGAAAGTTGATCTCTGTCAGTAAATAGTTGATATGTAATCTCTCTTGATATTGGAATTGGCTATAGACGATGGTGAAGCAGAATGGAAGGCTTTCAAGTACAATCTATAATTTTTGTGTACTGTAAGAAGAACAAATAGCAGGAGATAATTTGTTTTAAACATTCCCCATTGCTTTGTTATATGCTCAATTTGAGGGTGTTTTCTTTTATGTCATTTTTCGTTTACCATTTGTAACTAACTGAAGGTTTGCATCTGTATGCACATTTTCTTTCCTTTTACAAGGGCAGTAGAGAAAAATACGAGATGGATTCATGTTCTCTATGCTCAGCTCTACAAGGGAGATAAATGGGTCAGGAGGGCTGGAAACTGCAGCTTCCCTCCTCTTTGTTTGCAAGAGAGGAAAACCGAAAGCTAAGGTTCCTTGAAGAGAAAGAATCAGGTCAGGATCCTGTTCATGGGAGAGATAGGCATGGGTGCTGGAGAACCAGCAAGGTGGAGGGACTGTATTGCCATGAGGGGAAAATTAAAACTGAATTTGAGAACACAGCGATTGCATAAGAGCAGCAGTTTTAGCTGCAAAGCTATGACTGGCCACCACAACAGTATTTCTCAACCTCAGCAACATTAAGCATAAGAGCAGTGGTTAGAGTGCAATACTGCAGGCTACTTCTGCTGCCTGCCAGCTGCCTGCAATTTGCCTGCATTTTGGCAGACCGAATCCCACCAGGCTCGAGGTTGACTCAGCCTTCTATCCTTCTGAGGTGGGTAAAATTGTTGGGGGCAATAGGCTGACTCTATAAACTGCTTTGAGAGAGCTGTAAAGCACTATAAAGCTGTATATAAGTCTAAGTGCTATTGCTATTAAGTTGTGTTGTTAATGAAGATTCCCAATCACCCTGGTTGGAGTTGTCTCAAAACTGAATCATGACAATTGGGCTTCTTTTCTTTCTGGTTTAAAACATTTTGTTTTTATCCATATAGTGAAATGGTGAAAGTTTCAGGAAAAGAGTCCAGTTTGCTATTAAGATGTGTTGAACTTCAACTTCCAGAACTCTATGCTGGTTGATGGGGGTGGGGGGGATTCTTGGAGTTGAGGTGGATGCCTCTCAAGGTTGCTGCCATTGAGAAAGACTTGCACCGCAAGGAAACAGAAAGATACAACTCCTCTTTTGTTGTAATATGGTGGTTATCCAGATATTTGCAGCTATATTCCGGTATTCCTGAGTTGGCCCAAATTTGATTCAGGGACAATAATCTAGAAAATGCTCTCATTCATTTTTTATGCCTAGAAAGCACAATCAGCATCACCTTATCTCCATTTCCCCTCTTTTTTTGGCTTGGTTTCCTTAGCCATGATGCAATGAATATAGCCACACTCAGTTGGGTCTGTTCATGGTAATAATTTACATGCCATAGTGACTGCCAAGCCAGCACGCTAAATGAAGTAAACAACATTAAAACAGCATATTGTGTGAACCCCATCTTCGTTCTCCCTCACACACCCCAAGCTCAGCATGGAATGCAAAGACAGATTGTAAGATTTCCTTCCTTCCACCCTTTCTTTCGCCTTTTATTTTTGAAATTCAGCACTGCCTTTTTGCAACTTTACTGTTCGCAATTAAGAATACAATGTCCCTGTTGCATATAGACACACACACACACACACACAACTCCCGCCTCTTCATTTTTCCTCCCCACTCCCTCTCTCTCAAAAAAAGGAAAAACAATTCAAGGCAGGTTTCTTGCAAATTGAATCCCTGAACTACACAGTGAAATAACTAAAAGGGCTTTAGCCTCTTCAGCAGGGAGCGCTATGTCCTGCAATGAAGTATTTTGAGCAGAAGGAAACTGCTCCTTCCACAGAAACCAAAACCAAAAGAAAAGCAGAATTCTCCAGTAGTCAGCTTAGCCAAAGCCATTCTGACAACCCTGGCTGGAGGGCCCATTATCCAGAGAAGGTTTCATCAGCTCCTTTTCTGCAACCCTGATAACTGAGGGCCAGTAGATTCAACCATTGCTTCTTTCAATGCAGCCTTCTGTTCTCTGTTGTTATTTCTCTTGTTCTGTGTCTGCTTTGTGAGCCAAAAGTACAGTTGTCCTTCTAGTTACCTTCAATGGAAGGGAATAAAAGAAACAGTTTTTGTCGCTGCAACTCTGTAAGGAAGGATTTGCCTCCTGAACTCCACACAGGGAAAATCGAGAGGTTGACTAAGGAAAGTCTGACCACTTTGCCACACATAGATAGGTTGTGAAGAAGACCAACAGGTGAGACATAGCTCATTTGTTCTCAGGATAAACTTTCCTGAAAGAGGCCAGGAAGTCTTGGAAACAAAACAGAAATGCTGTCTTTTCACCACCAAATCCTTTTGTGTGGCTGTAGATGATCGAAGGCCTAGAAACTTGAAGCTTTATTTTAAACCCTGCTGTATTTAGCTGTCACCAGAGTAATATATGTCATATGCACAGAGTAATAGGAAGTGAAATCATCCATCCTGTTCATCTAGAGTCCAAGATCATCTTTTTGTCCAAATAAAATAATAGGACAGTTGTAGGCTGCCAAAGCTACGTACGGCAGCATTTATGACTCACACATCTTAGAGCTCTCCTATCTTTGTGGCCTTTGCTAAACCTTCTTAGTCAGAAAGGCTGCGTAGGAAGAAATGCTACAAAATGACTTCTTAGCACTCTGTCGCCCTTGGCAAATTAGAAGCATCCCTGGTGTCCTGAATCCCTGCCCCAACACTTCTTACTCTTCTCAAGGACCTTCACCTCCAACCAAAGTGTCACTCCTTGGCTTACTTATTTCCTTCATTTTCTCCTGACTGCAGACAACCTATTTCAGAAGAGGATAAATCTGCTGCGAGATACTGCCAGCAAAGAAAATAAATACTTCCCATAGCAGTTGCCAGCTAATAATCACTGCAGTCCATTGTGATTAAATAAAAAGCAAACTGGAATCTTTTACCTGTGGGAACTGGATAGTTTTAGGTCAATTAATATTTAGGGAAAGGGAAATGAAGAACATTTAAACAAATTTGTCTTAATCCAACTGAGACAAAAAGCAATCAGATTTATTTTAATTTTACATTCCAATTACTAATATAATTTAGCCATTGCTGAAGACTATGATATCAAATTATTAAAACATTTATACTAAATATCAAGGTTTACATCAAGGTTCTAATTATATTTTAAAAGAAAGATTAAAAGCAAACTAAGAATTCAAAATTGTTATAACAAATATATTTTGAATTTGTCCCAAATTTATTCTCGATTAAAATAGGTTACTAAAGTTACTCAGTAACTTAAAAGGTTACTTAGGTTACTAAGCAAACGAACTTTTTGTCTTTAAATCCTCCTAGCTTAGGAGTCTGTATAGGCAGCTGAGTTAATTCAATGATACCCTGGAGTGAAAGTTTGTTTTGGACATAATCATAATAGGTGATGCTGAACAAGTCACATTTTCCCCAAATCTTTGCAGAAACATATTATAATACCTGTTATAAGTATTATATAATACAGGTATTGCCTTACCTACATTCAGGTAGGATCCTCCCCAACACCTACTTGTAGGGAGTCTGAAAAGTTTGTATTGGGAGTGAATATTTCTGTAATTAAAACAGCTAAGCAATTTCCTCACTGTATTCATACTATACATACATGAACGTTAAAACAAATTGTTTATATGTATTTGTTGTCTAAATACACATTAAAACATGCACCCAAAATTTGAGACTTATCTAAAAGTGTTCCACCAAACTGGGGGTTAATAAACCAGCAAAATTAAGAATACCCATTAGTCATGGCTCATGGCTTACTGACTTTTAACAGTTGATCATATGTCATTATGTAGAAATTACAAAGTTCTTTTATAAGTGAGAGACACCCACTTGCCTGTCTAAGTCTAGAAAAGATACAAGGCGAAGTGTACATAAGATATAGAAGTGGATTTCTTTGTCTTCTTTCTCAAGGGAAAAACAGTCCAGTTGTCTTTTGAAAAAGCAATTTTGAGATAACTATGACCTGGATGAGTGGAAATATCCACAAAGTGGAATATACTAATCATCTGCTGGCTGATCAGCAAAGATTTCTGATTCCTCATAGTTTAACAATAGCAGGAACCCAATCCCCTCTCTTCTACAATATAGAAGTTTAGGGATTTTTAACACAATAACAAAATAATACAGTTGAAAGGGAGCCTGGAGGTCTTCTAGTCCAACCCTCTGCTCAAGCAGGGAACCCAATAACCATTTCAGACGAACAGTTTTCCAATCTCTTCTTAAAAACCTCCTCCCACAATTGCTGCAAGCAAGTCGTTCCACTGATTAATTGTTCTAACAGTCAGGAAATTTCTCCTTAGTTCTAAGTTGCTTCTCTCCTTGATTAGTTTCCACCCATTGCTTCTTGTCCTGCCCTCTGGTGCTTTGGACAATAGACTGACCCCCCTCTTTTTTGTGGCAGCCCTTAGATATTATTGCTACTGGTATGATGTCACTTTTAGTCCTTCTTTACATTAAAGAAGACACACTCAATTCCTGCATCCATTCTTCATCAAGTTTTGTCATCCAGTCCCCTAATCATCTTTGTTGCTCTTCTCTGCACTTTTTCCAGAGCAGTGGTGGGATTGAAAGTTTTTACTACCGGTTCTGTGGGTGTGGCTTGATGGGCGTGGCAGGGGAAGGATACTGTAAAACCTCCAGTCAGAGGTGGTATTTGCTGGTTCTCCGAACGACTCAAAATTTCTGCTACCGGTTCTCCAGAACTGGTCAGAAACTGCTGAATAACCAGTTCCAGAACCTCAACATCTTTTTTATATCGTGGCAACCAGAACTGGATGAATATTTCAAAGGTAGTCTTACCAAGGCATTATAAAGTGGCATTGACACTTCATGTAATCTTAATTATTGTTTTGTTTCTTGTTTCAAATTTCTAAGAACTCTTCCAGATGGAGATGCAGATTGAGGCATGACTTTTACTGAACACACAGCTCTATGACTAGGTGATTACCAGCCTGAAATGTCCTGGCGTATCTTTATAGCTCTCATGATCTATTTTCCAATGAAATCATGTGAGGGAGTGGTGTTCCTGTAGAAATGGTAACATTTCACCATCTAGTTTTTAAAGAAATGGGATATTCTGTCTTTGGAAGGGATGGTCAGCGCACTCTGCCCCCCACCCACAGTTAATTCTTGGCAGATCAATATGCCTACACAATGAGTAGCCATCAGTGCAGGATAAGGAGCTGTGGAGCAACATGTTTCACTTTTTTAAGGAGAAAAGAAACACGGTTTGTGGTAAGCTGAGTGGGCAGGAAAAGGCAACAACAACCACCTATAACTTATTGGCAGTCACTTCTTTGTGAGCTCCACAAGTTTACAAATAATTAGAATTTCAAGTGGTATCAGATGAGATCAATGACAAAAAAGTCACTGAAGTCTAGAAGTATCCTAACTATGATAAATATTCTTTGTCTGATTACTGAGAACTCGAGGTTCTATGAAGAACAAATGTGTTGCTTCAGATTTAATATCTTCCCACTGTTAATCAGACGGGCAAAGATTCTCCAAGAGTTCATGGAAGGACTTTTCTAGCCCTACCACCCAAGTTCCTTTGAACTAGAAACGTTGGAGAGAATTGAAACTGGGATTTTATGCGTGCAAAGAATGCGGTCTACCATCAAGTTATTTCTCCTCCTAATATTTCCCCTACCTCCTGCAGATCTCGGGTAGAAAATACAGATGCAATTAGGCTTCCCTAAATATGACACCTGGACTACCATGCGCTGAAACTTAATTTTTATGATGCTGAAAGTGACGCTACTAAACCGTAGCACAATTGGAAATGATCTGGCAACAGGTAAGAAAGCAACAATTTCCCCTCCTCCCGGGCCTGATTTCATTCCAGCAGTGATTGTCCAACTATGTGGCTTTATATAATGAAACATTTATAACACTTCTCTGTAAAATGGAAAAGTTTCCAGCAAGGTTGTGCAAGAGTAGAAAGAATGCATCCTCTCTTATTGCGTCAGATCTCTTTCTTTTCTTCCTTGACCTCCTAGATACTGAAGGCAACTGTATGTTTTACTGTATGCAACAATAATTAATATCAGTGTTGCCTCTTAAGTTAACCTATTATTAGTTCAATTCTCCTTAGAGCAGGGAGGTAGAATTTAAGCATGAAAACAAAAGCTATGGAATTGTAGTTCATTGACATCCGGAAAGCTATAGATTTCCATTCCCCACCCACCCCACATATATGAACCATAATCCCTATTATCCCAAATCACCAGCCCTCCTCTGCCATGGGAGGATAGATTTAGTCGTGACAGAAGCACTTTTGGCAGCCATGATCAATCAGCTCTAGCTAGCTTTCTGATTCTCCATAATCTTGCAAGATGTTGTCTCAGAATATGAGCAGGAAATAAACGTATGATCCAGCTGTACAGTAATGCTTGACATGCTGGGATTTTAAAATAAATTGTAATATAAGACCTTATCCTATTAACCTCAGATATGAAAACTGACAGAGTATAATGGCTAAAGCCATAGGCTGGGAGCCAAAAGACCAGGATCTAGATCACGCACAGCCATGAAAGTTACTGGGTGGTTCTAGAACGATCTCTATTGGCCCAAAGTATCTTTATGCAACTGTTGTTGTGGGGAGAAACAAAAGGAGAAAGCCAGTGCATTGTGTACTAAAAAGAAAGCCAGGAGATAAATCTAATAAATAAATACATAATGTGCCATTTTAATGTACTATTGTTCTAAAACTATGTGTATGAAGTGCTCAGTGTTTCTTTTATGTTGCATGTTATTCCTTACTGCTTACTAGAAACACATTTGTCATTGTGGTATTTGTATGCGTGGATGCATGTTTATTTATCTGTGAGGAAGGGATCTTTTTACAAGTCTATTGCCAGATTTGCAGACAGTTGTTTCCAAAAGTTACACTTTCAATTTTGGAAAAGAGAAGGCACATTTGCCTTTACTTTTGGAGGCAAATTATGCGTAGGCTATGGTTTTTATTGATTGGCCAAGTCAAAGGTCACATCCAGGGTACTGATCGGACCTGTGTTGGTGGTACTAGTTTAATTTGCTGGCAAAGGAAGAAATTGAGAACTTTGGAGAGTCTGACTTTCTCAGGTCTATTATTGCATCTTAGTTTATAGCCCTAAGCTCGTCCCTTCTCAATCTGGTTTTCTTCAGATACGTTGGGATCTCAACTGCCAAAGCATCTGGTTGGCCATGGGGATTTGGAAATATTAGGGAAGGCTGAGCTATCAAATGTGTGCTACCATTCCTGGGAGAAATATATATTTTTAATTTGGAGAACAGATGTTTTAGTTGCCATGAATTACACAACTGAGAAATCTTTTCCGAAGCTGTACCCTCTGAATCGCAAAGACTATCATTAAGCCTTAACTGGTTGAAATTGTCATCTCTTTTCTGGCAAAATTATTGAGTGGATGGTTATCATGGAAACGCTGTGGACAGCAGCTAATTATCTAGGCTCACTTCAGTTGAGTTTTAGGCTTGGCCTTGCTATAAAATGGCTATGAATCATTCAGATTGATGACCAATGAGAGAAAACAGGAGAAATCTGATTCTGGAAATCTCCCATTGGCTTTGAGTATCATAAACCACACTATTTTGATGAACATGTTCTCTAATTTGAAAATGGTATGTGCAATATTTTGATATGTTGATTGACATATTAACATATATTTTTCTAAGTATTATGACCATCTGAAATTACTTAGGTCTTATCTATTCTTGTGTCCATTCTCTGCGTCTCTCACTACACTTGATCCTAGTCAAAGAGTGTAGTAAACAATTGATGAGATCTTAGACATTATGACCCCTTGATTCAATCTTTGATTCTACTTACTATAAAGATGAGAGAGATATTTTATAGACTCTTGACTTCCAGAAAAATCAGCCTCCCATCATTATAATAGTGGTTCGCCCAGCAGGCTTTTTATCCCATTTAATTATCTAATTGAAATTGTGTGAAATGAATTCGATCCGCAAATTTTAAAGACTGAGTAGAACAAGGAATTCCCATTCTGTATGAATAATGTGCAACAGTCATAATGCCTGTTATCAAAAATTTCAACAGCTTTTAGGCTATGACTTATTCAGCAAAAAAAAATCTGTTGAAATTTTTGATAACAGGCATTAAGACTTACTGGAGCCAATTGCATTTGTATAGAAAAGGAATAAGAAATGGATAATTCATCATGTTCTGAAGGTGCAATACTTTTGTATTGTCTTGAAATTGTTACACACTGATAATGTGTTGTCCCAGCCAGTCTATGGGAATTGGATAGTTACTTAGGAATTATGAGCTGTCCCCTTAAGGAGAGGCATCATGGTAAATGTAGCTAAAGATATCCTGGGAAATGTAGTTCATGTCACGTGGCCACATCTGTAATCCCGATTGGTCACTAATTTGACCCTCGATGGGTTGGGGGAGTTTCCCTTACATTTGTCTGAGCTCCCTAACTCATGAGAGCTGCTTTCTATCACTATGAGGTGGGTTAGGAGATAACCATCTTTTACTACAAGGCAGATATACAAAGGATTGGTCATTAAAGAAGAACTTCATCACAAACATGAGTTATGAGGATACCTGATGAACCAATAAATGTAATTTTTTATGGATGTCTTGTTGAGATATCTATCTGCATCTGTACAGTTTCAAATCCACCTCTGTGCAGAAGGCAGAAAAGTAAAAGATGGTTATCTCCTAACCCATCTCGTAGCGATAGAAAGCAGCTTCTATGAGTTAGGGAGTTCAGGCAAAAGTGAGGGAAACTCCCCCAACCCATCGAGGGTCAAATTAGTGACCAATCAGGATTACAGATGTGGCCACGTGACATGAACTACATTTCCCAGGATACCTTTAACTCCATTTACCATGATGCCTACCCTTAAGGGGACAGCTCATTAATTCCTAAGTAACTATCCAATTCCCATAGACTGGCTGGGACAGCACACTCCCTGCCTGGAATTGTAAATTCCACTATTAAAAGAAGAGAAAAAAAAATTAACTATAAACTAAGATAATCAGTAAACAGTAATACTATGAATAGCAGATAACTATATAACTAAGAGAAACAGTCAACATTAATAAAGCATCAAACAAAACAAAGCATGCAAAGCTTGAGGTTCAATCTTCAAGTTTGGCCTCTTGGTGAAAGTCTGCTGGTCACCTCTGGTGGCATTTTAGGGTGTACAGGTACTCTTGTTGGCAAAGGTGAAAGTCTGGTGGTTGCTTCCAGTGGCCTTTTAGGATTGGAATGGTACTCTTGCTTCCACAGTGTCAAAGGGTGTCGGGAAGCTGGGCAGAAGGCAGAAAAGATAAATTGTCACTATATATATATTAATTCAACAAACTAAAAATTTATTGATGGCTAGGCAATGGAAATAGATTTTATATGCCCTTTCTACTGCTAAAAATGTGTTCAACACTGGAAAGAGAACTGTATGGCCCCAATAAACATCTACTATTATTTGCAATTTATGAATATTTATTAATGAATTGCTTAAAGATTATGTGGATGATTTAACAATGAAATATGCTCATCTACTGTAACTTCTGTACAAAACTTTCCGTGCATGTATACACATGTAAAAAGCCTTTATATACTCATACTCACACAACACTTTTTGTTATTGCTGTTGCTTCTCCCCACCCTTTATTTTCCCTACTGTTTTCCTTCTTTTTAAATAAGTAAAGGGCAAAAGGACTTGGCTCACTGACTCCACATTGGAGATCTTTCTCTTTAGCAATTGCTGAAGCACAGCAGAATCCACAGCAAAGCAAGATGACTCTGTAGTTTCTTCCCCAAACCCCCAAAACTTTAACCTTAGACTGTCTACTATTGACCTCACCCCTTTCCTAAGAGGTCTGTAGGGGGCGTGCATAAGCACACCAACGTGCCTACCGTCCCTGTCCTATTGTTTCTTTTATTTTTCTTATATGTACCCATATCATGTATTCATAATTATGTATACACTTATACTTATTATCTTGTAAACAATTGACAAATAAAATAAATAAATAAATAAATAAATAAGTCAAAGCGATGACGTGTGTCTGGTGACATCAACAGACATTTGACACAAGTGCACTGAGTCATAGCGGTAGTATGGTGATGCATGTTTATCCTCTATTTTATCAAAGGAATGTACAATCAGTTCCCAGCTCAACTTTCCCCGTTTTCCAAGTCATTTGCATCATAATTGTGTGCCCATTTTGTCTGGTCTTGTGCATTAATCTAATAATACCTTTGCTATCTAACTGTCCTAGTAAATCATACTGGAAAAACGTACTTCCCGAATCATGTCTTAAAATAGGAAGGAGTGGCTAAGTTCTTGATTTACAACCATACTTAAGCCCAAAATTTCTATTGCTAAGCAAGGCAGTTAAGTGAGTTTTGCCGCATTTTATGATCTTTTTGCCATAGTTACTAGGTGAATCATATGGTCATTAAATGTATCTGGCTTCCCCCATTGACTTTGCTTGTCAGAGGCCAGCTGGGAAGGCTTGCAAATGGAGATCACATGACCCCAGGACAAGCTAGCTATCATAAATTGCACTTTATGCAGTTTATAAATGCCAGTTGCCAAGTGCCCAAATTTTGATCATGTAACCATGAGGATACAGAACAGAATAACAGAGTTGGAAGAAACCTTGTAGGTCATCTAGTCCAACCACCCCCCAGCTGGAGACCTACACCATTTCTGACAAATGGCAGTCCAATCTCTTCTTGAAAGTCTCAAGTGATGAAGCTCCCATAACTTCCGAGGGCAAGCTGTTCCATTGGTTGATTGTTCTTACTTTCAGAAAGTTTTTCCTTATTTCCAGATTAAATCTCTCCTTGCTCAGTTTCCATCCATTATTCCTTGTTTGGCCTACAGGCGCTTTAGAAAATAGCTTGATCCCTTACTCTCTGTGGCAGATCCTCAAAATATTGGAAGACTGCTATCATGTCTCCCCTGGTCCTTCTCTTCACTAGACTAGCCATGTCCAGTTCCTATAACCATTCTTCATATGCCTTAGTCTCCAGTCCCCTAATCGTTCTGCTTACTTTTCTCTGCACTTTTTCTAGAGTCTCAACATCTTTTTTATTGTGTGGTGACCAAAACTGGAGGCCGTATTTTAGGTGTGGTCTTACTAAGGCTTTATATAGACCAGAGTGACATTAGTACCTCATGTGATCCTGTAACTTAGCATAATGTTAATGGAATTTAGAATTGCATTGGTTTTTTTTGACTGCCACTGCACACTGTTGGCTCATATTTAGCTGGTTGTCCACAAAGACTCCTAGATCCCTCTTATAGTTAGTGCTGGTTTCTCCCAATCTATATGTGTACTTTTCATTTTTCTTACCTCAGTGTGAGATTACTTTTCTCTACATTGAATTTCATTTTGTTAACTAGGGCCCAGTATTCAAGTGTGTAAAGATCCATCTGGAACTTGAGCCTATCATCTAGAGTGTTGGCTATTTCTGCCAGCTTAGTATCATCTGCAAATTTGATGAATTCCCCTTCTATTCCCTCATCTAAGTCATTTATGAAGAATCTGGGCCTAAGATGGAACCTTGTGGTATCCCACTGCTTACTCTCTCCATGCAATATTGCAATGGTGTGCATGAAAGTTGTGAAAACCAGTCGCTTTGATACAGCTTTACACTGAGATGCAATAGAAATTAATAAATAATGTGTGTCTTTGTACTTCACAGAATGGCATAATTAATTTACTGTACTGTTTGGATAACTTTAGTGTTTTTTCATCTTTTTCCATTGTTTTCTTTTTACTTGTATGTAATACATAACAAACAAGTGGCCTATGACTATAAATACAATTTTCTTACTTATTAGTGGGTTTCTCTTCCAAGGAAGGCTCACCTGGTTTCTAATATAGTATATTTGCCAATGCGTATTCGTTTTAAAATTGGCAATGATTTCAATATACAGTATGTATTCTTCCTGCCAGAATCCTCTCTCCTGTTTTACAATGTTGTCATTTTGTTTTGTATTTTCACTGTGTTGTGTTTTGTCAACTGATCAGGTAATTGTTTATTGGAGGCAGATTTTTTTTTAAATGACCTTATAAATAAATGCTCAAAAAGGGTTGCACCATTTACATACAGAGAAGAAATATTGGGTCTACTTAGGGATATCTTTGAAGTGAGACTTGTTTCCTGTCCCAGAGTCAGCAGCCTTTGTAAATAACCCTGCTTTACTGCCTAGCCTCGTTGTTGGTACCATTAAAGTTGACACAACATTGGAAAAGGCATGATTTGGTTGCCTTTTTGAAGTTTCTATTGAACAACCCCTCCTGCCCAGAGCAAGAAGTTCAAGAGTCCATGTTAGCCAGAAAGACCAGTTATTTGCCTGGACATTCTCTGAGGTGCAGATAAGCTGATTGATAATTCAATACTCAAGGAAAAGCATTCTACACATATTCAAAATGATTCACCCATATTCTGGCAAGCAACTTTGCTTTTTTTAAATGAGAGAAAGATAAAAGATCATGGTGCCTCTTCATATTTTATCCCCAAACCTGGTATTTCTGCCATAAGGCTGTAGAGAGGAAGAGAAATGAGATTATATCTTCAGTGTGGTTGATAGATAGTTACCCTGGATTTTTTCCACTGCTCTGCTAGCAACTAGCAACACTATCCTTTCCTTTGCAGCTCCTTGCAAACTGGGCAGGCTTGGGCCTGTCTTAATAGTGATACATTGGAAGTTCCCCTGAAAGCCTTTCCTGCTAAACTGCAAAGTAAAAACATTTGAAACGAACAAAGTTTTGGAATGTGTGTGTGTGTGGACTGGAAGATGCAAGGATTCCAGAATCATCCTATCGAGACAACCCATCTGAACAATGGCTTGTTTTTTATGTTCTGCTGTCGCCTTGGCTTTTTTAACTGAACTGCACCTGAAAAAATAAAACACTTAATAGGTAAACACATTCCAATTCCTGTTTTTTCTGTCATTCAGTTTGCTGTAGCACTATGATAATGATGATGTAGTACAATGCTTCTCAACTTCAAGATATGTAGACTTCAATTCTAGAATACTCCAGCCAGATGGCTGTTGAAGTCCCTATATTTTAAAATTGCAAGGTGAAGAAATATTGATCTAGTGTTTTAAAAAAAACCTATTTTGCATTCTTTCTTTATTTACAAGAAGGTTTTAAAAATCCCACACCTTTTTATTTCATTTAATAGGGATTTTTTTCAGAATGTGTACTAAAAGTTAAGGATTCACATTTGGTGAATCTTTACCTACTGTTGGAAGCACTGACTGGCCTTACCTTCCTGACATTTCTTTGCTTTTCTTCCCTCCTCCCCACAAATCTCATACCTTCCTTATGACTCTGCAGAGGCAAGAAAATATATTTTGGTTCTTGGCAATGACTAGAAGTCATTTAATGGTCAAAATTATGCAGCTTTGGTCTACCAGAGGGGAAATAGTGTAAAAAAAAAAAAAAAGAAGACTTGTTCTCCATAGCACCTCAGCCAATCAGACAACACCTTTCTTTGACCACACCTACTTGGCCGGCAGGTGCATAAAAAGAAAAAAGAAATGACACTCCAGAGCACTAAGTAACTGCTGAAGAGCTGGGACTTGACTTCTCCCCTTCCCTGAATTCCTGCCACTTCTCTAGTCTACCTTTGGAAATCCACCAGTCATGCTTTTTTGGCATAGCCAACCTGATCATTACTGGCCAAGTCCGGGAGAAATGTATTCTTGTCCTGGGAACAATCTCATAAGGTGAGCAACTTCTTTTTTCACTCCTCTCTTTCCAGCTATGCCAGCAGCCGAGATCTGTAAGAAGAAGTGGGGGTAGCATGCAAGTAAATTAACTTGTTCATGATTGGGTATATGTGAAATAGTTGTATTGATTCAGTTTCCAGGATTTTGTTTATTTCAAGAGAATGCCTGGAAAGCTCACCGCCTATCAGACAGACTATCACAGAAGGTGAAGACTTTGCAATGTTTCTCTCCCTTCCTCTTCCCAGTACCTCATAGGCAGAGCTGTCGTTCTACTCACATAGGATTTGCATGGTGCTATCCTGGATAAAAGGATTTCCCATCCACAAGTTGGTCTCTTCTAAATTTAAAGCCACTTAGACCTGACCATCACTGTTTTTCCCGTTATGTGGTTAAGTGAAGGGAATGCAGTGTTGGTATCAGAGCCAGATCAAGAAAAAAGAAAAACAACACATCTTGTCCGTTTCTCTGGTATAAACTCACATGACGTGACAGATCTTGTTTCGACCATGTTCGCTTTTAACTTTGGGGGACAGGTAGGTAGCTTAAGAATGGCATAGCAGGGAATGTGGGGGCCCATCTATGCTCTGCTCTTGCTTGAGAAGCAGGAGCTGGATGTTGCTCGGAGGCTAATAGGAAGGCCTTTCTTAATTCCGTTCGAATTCCCTGACTGCCATCATTCCTATTATGCAGAGAGCCCCTGTTCTCTGGAATTGCTATTTCACCCCCTCTTTTTCTTCCCTTATCTGTTTTGGATTGCATTGAAGGGCTGTTTTGTTGTGAAAAATAGGGCCTAAGTATTAAAGTATCCTCTTCTACACAAATATTAATCATGCACAAGCCCTTGCAGCCTTTTTAATTTTGACACTCTCGCGCATTACAACTACTCTTCTCCCTTATAAGACCTCCAGCTTCTGTAGCCGAACCTTATTTCACTAGCTCACTTTAATGGCATCTCAAGAGGAAGAGGTGCCATTTGAAGTCCAGAATTGTGGCCATGCACCAAAACATTTGTATATATTAATAAACCATTTCACTTTGAAAGCTGAAGGTCAGAAATCAATTCCAGAAAGCATGAAATGTTTCTGTGAAATACATTAAGTAGATAGTCATCCATTGGCCCAAGGCCACCCTATTATTAGTAATTTGGCTAGCAACATTTACAATAGCCTTTTTATGATGCAGCCTTTTTATATGAAATGGAAAACTGGACTTCTATAGAACACCTGTGGGAACAGGGAAAGAGAATTTTCTCTTTTTACTCCTCCCCTTCAAAATTGTTGCTTGCTACTAATAACTAGTACTGGTATATTTTGTGATAAAGACTAATTATATATTTTACATCAAACAGCATGCGCTTGTAAAATTGATTGTAACAATATCAGTGCAGAACAGAATGTGAAAGAGAACTAATTTTAAAGTAAACAAACCAATGGAGACTCAGCATTCAAATAATGGTTAGTAAGTGCATTATCATTGCATAGTATTACAGGTGTACTTGAAAAATTTTCCCTGGCTTTTACTAAAACTGTAAGATCTGCTGATCCAAAGTAGATGCTAAATAAAGACCCTGACATTTGTGATGTGCTAAAAATTAAGTGTTTCTGAGCGTGTGCCCTGCTGAGGAATTTACAATCAGTGCAGGATTCAGAAGGGAAGATTGTTAACATGAAGCAACCAAGAATTAGAAAGCTGCAGTGAACTACTACCTCCTGCTTATTTGCAAAAGGAAAAAGAAAAAAAAGATGCAAAAATAACAAATAATCTTAGAGAAAGTGCATTTTGTAACTCTTCCTTTCATCGTCCTGCCTTTTAGCTACTACATAGCTATTTACAGCAAGATCTTACAAAAATTACTTGCCTTTTAAAAGGTTCTGAAGACATGGTGTTGTGTCATCATAGTTGGGAAGACAGTGGTGATGTGAAGTCTGTAAGATGGTTGTGTTGATTTACATATGACGTGTAACTTCCTGCTGGTTATCTTTTTTACTTTTAATGGTGGTACTTATTGTGTTTTCTAATGTTTATTGTTTTATAGTCGTTTAATTATATGAACTATCCAGAATCACAAGTAAGATGGGTAGCTACAAAAATTGAACAGTATATTTTGGCAGTAATTTTGTGGCTTCTGAACATATTATGATTCAGAACTTTACTTCAAAAAATCTATCCCTCCCTCCCCCCTCTCACAAATACACAAACACACACAAATAGCCTCTTGGTAAATTCTACTTCCTGAAGTTTTTGTTGGTAAAATTTTGGAATTCTTTGCCATTGCTTGCTTTCCTAGAGCTGAGATGGAGTGACTGACCTCCAGTTGGCTTTGTGCCTAAGACAAGATTACAATTCAACTGTTTCATAGTTGTAGTCTGATGGATTAACCACTACACCAAAGTGACATTCTTTTATCTCTTATCCATATCCTTTTCGCTATTGCAGAGAGCCACTGGCACTGCCATTCTTAAAGCAGGAAGAACCAAACATTTCAACATCAGCTGAGCAGCATTGCCCATCTTTCCAGTATATTCTGTGTGCTGTTACCTCTCCAGCTGTCAAACAACATGAGGAAACTCTCACCTATCTCAACCAAGGTAAGATTTTATAAATCAAAGGAAGTGGTGCAGGAGAGAGAAGAAAAGTGACCAAATTCTACTTAAAACTTCCCCCTAGTGGTAAACATAACACAGTACAGACAAGATTCCACGGCCTATATAACATTGTGACACAAAAATGACTGCACACACACACACACACACACACACACACACACACACACACACACAAACACACACACCACCCAAAGTCTCTACTGTTGGAAGAGAAAGGTAAATTACAGACCTTCCATGAGCTGACAGCTGAACCAGGTAACAATAAGGCTTTCAACTATTTAAATCCTAACACATTGCAAGATTGATTGCCTTTCTAATTAAAAGCTAAAGGTTGCATTTTATCCAGCAGAAGATCTTTTGTTAGAACTGTATACTGTGTTTACACAATATGCTTAATCTGATTACTGAATTAACTCATTGTCAAGGCTTGCACAATATATTTTACCAAAAACTAGCCGCATGGGTTGGGTCTCCACAATGGGTTACTTCTTTTTGGCTGCCTTTAACACTAACACAGCATAGCATTGGTACAAGAATGCAAGTTGTGTTTTAGCAACTGAATTTAGACATATAGAAATAAATTCTACTGAAATAGAGATTATTTTCACAAATGGATGTTTTTAAAATTTTATTGCTTGCTGTGAATATATTTATTCATATAATTCAGTATTTCTCAACCTGAGCAATTTTAAGCTGTGTGAATTTCAATATCCAGAATTCCCTACTGACTTTGAAATCCAGACAGTTGCTTACATTGAGAAACACTTATACAAACAAGGTGGAGCAGATCATTTTAAAAGCAAAATTATAGATGGTCTGTGGAAGTGCGGTTATGGATTGTTATTGGTTGGATTAAGATTAAGATCAATTTAAATGTAAGATTAACAGTAAAATAACTGGAATATTTTTGCTTATATGTGATATGAACTATGCTATCATGCTTGGTGAATTTATGTCTTAGCACAGTCATGGGTTTTTCAAGTATGATTAAGCAAATCATAGATTAGCACCATTTTACAGACCTGTCAAATTGGCGGCCTGCGGCCTGGATTGGTCATATGTGGGCCATGCCCACCCTGGCTCTGCAAAGGCAAAAAATTTCACAATACGTCACATCAAGTGACATGATTGAATTTGACACCCGTGATGTAAGAGCTCAACCCTTAAGACTGCCTCTACTTCAAAACACACCCAGCATTTTAAAATATATATAAACATCAGTCCTAATAAAAGGAAGAAAAAATTATAAACTAATATTCAGCTGTAATGTTTTTAATAGCTTTTGTATTTTTAAATAACAAGCATTTGAAAATGTATTAGAGAACAAACATGGAACATTAAAAGATGATATTTTGGATTTTGGGGCAATGTTTGGCATATTTGGCCAATCTCACATTCCACATGCTGTATTATTATTTTCCAGGGCAATCATATGAAATCCGGATGCTGTGTAATCCCAAAATAGGTGAATTTGCTGAGGGACGGAAGCTGCTGAAGGTAAAGCATAGGATAGGAGAATTGATTGGCATTTTTGAAAATTGAGTCCTCATGAAGCTTCATCCTATAACAAACTATGGAACTCATTCACGCAACATATTACTATTTTTCTAAAAGTTCCAATTCAGTGCCTATGGGTAGAACCCATAATTAATCATGATTTCCCAGAGAAACAATTGTTTTCTTCAGGAACTCTCAGATCTTGAGTACTCCTATCATGATTTGCTTGCAGAGTTTGTCTGAAGAAAATCTTGTTCAATAGATAGTGGACTGAAAATTAATCAGAAGAGAACTTTGTATAGTTCAACCAATTCAGTGTCTTTGAGGCAAAAATCGCAGAGTCCAAAAATTCATTCCCACCACCCCAAAAATCTCTTTGGTGTGATGAGTAGTGCAACCATTAAATCTAATTAAAGCAATCTCACAATAACTTCTCCTATGTGCAGCCTAAAGAAGGACCAGTTGTCTATGACTCAATGCAACACTCTGGTGGTACAAATGGATTTAAAAAATGTTGGCTCTCTCCCTCCCCCTCCCTCCCCCTCCCCCCCTTTCTTGATCAGAGTGTAATCAGGGTAGTCTTCCATGACCGAAGACTGCAATACACGGAACACCAGCAATTAGAGGGATGGAGATGGAACAGGCCAGGTGACCGCATCCTGGATATCGGTAAGGTGTACTTTCAAAGGGGGAGAAGTGGTATTATCTACCTAAATCTCTAACTTGGAATGTGCTTTCATAGAAATCTTCCAAAGATATTGTAATTGTGAGAATGCCTGCTCTGAACAGAGAAAAACGGATTGATCACTTCAGCTCTGCTGTACAGATAACACTTGATTTATGATGACAATTGCTACCAGAATTTTCATTGCTAAGTGAGGTGGATGTTAAGTAAATCATGCCCAGTTTTACATCCCTTTTTACCAATGTTGTTAAGTGAATCTCTACCACACTCCCATTACAAGCTTTTGGGACACAATTCTTGGCTTATCTGCTGTTTCACCACCATCTAATATTTTGTCTTTCCCCATTTTTATGCCTAGTCTGTGCTTGGCTGGCAGAACCTTTCTACTTTAATTTATACTTGCCATCCCCTGCATCCATTACACCGCACAATAGGAGCATTCTAATTAAAAACACACACTTGCTGCCCTTATAAGCACTTAGGTACCCTTTAGTGAGTCAAAAAAGTCAAGATATAGAAATCTGTCCTTTAGTTTTATTTATTGTCTTGGTTTTGCACTTGAAGCTTTATTTGTAAAACAAAAATTTTAAACATAACATGTTTATGGTCCTCTTTCAGATTTGCTCTTTCTTCAGGCTTGTCCTTTATTTTTTTCAAGAAAATATGATCATTAATGCATTTTTTGTTTACAAGAGGCAAAGTCTTCAGGGCAGAGTGGTGACCATCCTGTTGATTTTTATTGACCCTGCAAGACCCTCTCCCCCACTTCCTTCCTTGGAAAGGGAACTGCAGGATTGTCAAGCCAACCATCCCCATGAAAAAGTTGAGAAGCAATTTGGTGTGGGGCAGAAAAGTATCGGAAACACTCTTGATCGAAGTGGGATTTCCATGGTTAACGCCATGCAGCTTCCTCTCCTTACCCTGCCCCGCAGATCCTTCGCTCCCTTTTTATGGTTCTGATAGGTTTTTCCTTTTTCTGGCCTGTTGTAGATATCCCCATGTCTGTGGGCATTCTGGAGCCCCACATGCCCTCCACTTTGCTCAATACTGTGGAATTCCTGTGGGACCCAACTAAGCGCACTTCGGTCTTTGTGCAGGTGGGTAGCAACCTGCTGGTCAGTTGGTTTGTCTTCATCCCTTTGCCCTTTCATTTACTTTTATGAAAACAGGAGTGCAGATTTTACAACAGGCTTAAAAGCAATGAAAGGCCCCTCCCCCCTCCCCCCCACACCAATAATCAGGAAAAAAAAAAGATCCAGTTTGATGTAGTGGTTAAAGTGCTGGTCCAGAAACTAGGGGAATAAGTTCTAGTCCCACCATAGGCATGAAAGCTGGCTGGGTGAGGATTGGGACAGCTGAATTCACCTCGCAGGATTGTTGATGTGGAGAAACTAGGAGGAAGAAGAAATGCTATTTTGTTCACTGCCTTGAGTTACTTATAAAATAAAGGTAATATAAAAATCTTATTAAAAAATAAGAAAAAAGCAGGTTTCCCACAAGACCACACCAATATTGTGATTCAGCTCTTCCTAGTTTTGTTTCCCGCATAATTCTGAAATTGTCACTGCTTTACACAACAAATAAGCCCAAATCATTTTATTATAATATCTGGTATGATGATAGAAATTTGTAGAATACGTATGAAAAAGATGGAGGAGGGGGAATCTGCAACAAAATGGCTCAGCATGGATTGTTCCTCATTTGGGATTTCAGCCATCAGTTCTTCTTTGTTCTAACTCACTAAGTTAGTGAACATTTCATGGTCAATGAGCAGTAGATTATATTAGGGGGTCCTCCACCAATTATCCCCTCACAATTTTTATTATATTCGGACAACCCTGTGACTACCCTACCTGCTAATTTCACTTCCTTGTGTTCAAATGATGTTTTTGCTTCTTAAACAATGACCTTCAAATTGCAAGAATTGATTTGTATAACCCCAGCTTTTATGCACAGGGGATGCAAAATTGGCTTTGAAAAGAAAGGCTGTAGATCAATATCAAAATATCTGCTTTCCACACAAAAGGAACCAGGGTGATACATTAAAAAAATGTTCTACCCCAAAACTGTGCAGATTGCCAATATCAAGATCAACAATATCAGCTACAACAAGCCATCGGTGTTCTCATTCCAGCTGATCACAGGAAATTTCACAAGTTGTTATGAATTTCAAGGCTGCAGAAAATTGATTAGTTGGTGATTGTGTATTACCTCCAGAAAGTTAATTGCCCCTCCACACTAATTATGGGGAACCAATGGTGTGTGAAGGAAAGCATGGTGCCCAGGTCCTTCACTGGCCACTTGGGGACCATCTGCTGGCTAGATATGCTTATGGTCTGATCCAGCAGCATTTTTCCCAATTGAGAGTGGGTTGTCTGTTTCCTCTTTCCTTCTTTGAAACAGGTCCACTGCATTAGTACTGAGTTCACACTTCGCAAGAATGGTGGGGAAAAAGGGGTCCCCTTTCGCATCCAAGTTGACACCTTCAAGCCCAATGAGAAGGGCGAGCACATGGAACACTTGCACTCTGCCAGCTGTCTCATCAAAGTCTTCAAGGTAATGTTGCCTGACTCAGTAGGAGCAAACACGGTGGTTGAAAGTAAAGATTCCTACTACAAGAATACTACAATTCCTGTTCCCTGCCCTGGATACAGTATAATGAAAGCAGGACAGAGTTAAAGAATCATTGCCAAGTTAAAGTGGAGGGTGTCAAACCTTAGGGGATGCCAATGTTATCCCTCCTTCCAAATCATTCTAAAAATGGAAATCTTCACATTGGCCTAAGGGCACCACGTATTCTTCAGCCAGCACTGCTGCCAAGCAGGCTTCTCTGTTTGGAAATGGAATGAGAGCTGAGTTAAAGGCTGATCCATATGCATTTTTGTTGGGTGGTAACAGTCTTGGGCAATACTGTTCATATGTGAACATTGAGGATCTAAGGAGCAGGAAGAATGTTAGATTGTCCAGAAGATAAAACCATCAACAGAGGTTGGTCATATGTTCTATTACTAGTTATCCAACATACATTATTATATGCAGAGAAGTATCATGAGATGCATGATTAGTTGACATGAGTCACGTGTTGCTGAGTATCTGCTATATTTTAAGTGAGGCTGTTTTTTCCCCAGCCCAAAGGAGCAGACCGGAAACAGAAAACAGATAGGGAGAAGATTGAAAAACAGTCCCTCCAGGAGCGGGAGAAGTACCAGCCCTCATATGACAGCACAGTATTGACAGAGGTACTCGTGCTTCTTCTCGCATCCTTTTCTGCTGTCTTGCTAAAGAGTTCTGTGTGATTTAAAAATTTACTTTCATTAGCAGCATAAGGAAGTCAGTCCAAGGATAAGAAGAATCCTAGAATCTAGAATTTATGGGGTTGAAATAAAAGGCAAAAATAACATTTCACAACATTATCTATGTTTATTTCCTAAAACAAGATGGTTCGACGACATCAGCAAGTATTGCTGGCCCTATTGGCAAAAGAAAGCTCAGGACTTTATAGGTTGGAAACATGCGGAAGAGGGCTTCATCCTGCAATGGATACACAATGGCTAAAATGATGATCACACACACACACACACACACACACAGACACACACACACAGACACACAGACACACACACAGAGAGACACACACATACACACACACCTTGGTTTATTTTTAACAATGATTTGTTGAATAAGCTACAATGGCTGAATTCACATATTTCACTAAACCATTAGTTTACACACTATGCAGACTATAATAGCTGGGATTATACAAAAAAATCTGATGCATTCATACCTTTGCTAATGAAGCATGCAGTAAAATGTCACTTGGGATGGTCAATACCAACACGCCAAGCAGCCATGACTTCTCCCACAATATCCTGCTTAATTTCAAAATGATAAACTTGCTTTAAATTCGGCAGTTGCAGAGTGCAAATTCCAGGATCTAACATTTCTTTTCTCCCATCTATTTCTTCCTATGCTTTCCCTTAGTGTGCCCCTTGGCCTGAAGTTTCCAGCAATATCAATAGTCCTCCACCAACTCCTGGTCTTGTCTCTCCACATCCCTTCAAACTTCAGACCCCTGAAAGGTACGCTATGCCGAGCCATCTGTAACGGCATTCCTTCTCTAGTTTGGTCTTGGGATATCTGTAAGCTAAACTGTCTTTGTTGCTCTTTTTGGCAGGGTCTGCTCCTCACCCAGTTATGCCTTGGACAGCTCATCAGAGAGCATGGCAGAGGTAACGAATAGTACATGTAGGCAGGTGGAACTGTTTATGCATAAACTATTCATTTATTAAAATATAATAAATGAAGTTTAAATAAAATCCAGGTGGATCTTTTGGTATTTTGAATTTGTCCAGATCCTGTTCTTCAGTAAACTAAAGCAAATGCTTTCAGAGAAGTTGCATTTTGTGAACCATTCTACTAGTTAACTATGAGATGACTTGATCATTGATGACCTTGCTAATTATCCTGCCTTCCCTGCTTTAGGGCAGAATATTGCAAATTACCAGCAGTAGACTAAAATGATCAGCAGAAATGACTGTCTTTACAAAGACACTAGACTGATGAAGCCACACAATCTACTAATAGGTGATGTCAGCTGGGATTGTCAAAAGTTTGAATAAACTGTCTGTGTTTACTTTGCACTCAAATAAACACAATGTAAGGGTGCCCCCTGGTGGTAACATTTTGTTTCCAGTTAATTTTTAAAAATGGATGAAATTTAGTTTATGAAAGAACATCCAAAATACCCCAAATTGGCAGCTAATTGATGTTTGGCTAATCAACATTTTAATTAAAATGTTAAGCTAAATGGTGTTGCTATTCCCAACATTCATTTATTGGGAAGAGGAACAAACTCATAGGATACCTCATCCACTACCTACAATATATTGTCTTAAATTGTGAATGGGTAACACTTGGTGCTCCCGATGGCTTATTGCTCCAGGGTTATTGCTCCAGATGTGCTGAATCACAATTCCCAACATCATTAAGCCTAGCTTAATTGTAAGTTATACCCAGAACTTCACGTCAGCACCAGGGGTGTTATTCAAATCTTTTAACAACCAGTTCTGTGGGCATGATTTATTTGGTAGATGTAGCTTGGTGGCCATGTTAATGGCTGGGCAGGGCCAACTCAATATCACTCACATCGAGGCACGCATCTTCTCGCCTGGTCTCTCATGACTGTGGGGATGCTGCAATAGTTGTAAGTGTGAAAAAGGGTCATAAGTCACTTTTTTCAATGTCATTGTAACTTTGAATGGTCACTCTACACAAGCAAAGTATCATCAAAGGAGGGGAAAAAAACTCCAGAGAAGTTCCAGAGATAGGAAGTCTAGTCCTGCCAAGAATGTAATAAGGGTTAACGGAAAGACAGTTTCTGTAAGCAACACCAGAATGTTTCCTTCCTGCCTTTCTTACAGGATTAGGCCAGTAATTTCTTCTAACAACCGGTTCTCCGAACTGCTTAGAATGTTAACAACCTTCTAACGAATAGGTGTGAACCTGTAAATCCCACCCCTGGTCAGCACACCAGGCAGACCCCAGGTTCACTATTTCTGCTTTACATTATACACTTCTGCCATAGCCAGTTTTTCCTACTACAATAGACTCCACATATGTAAATGTCAGAAGCTGTAGTTCAATGCATCTGCAGGTTGGTGGTGGCTCCCCAATATTTTGCCTAGAGCACTGAATTTATTGTACATGAAGCTGCTTAAAGCACAGATTTTGAGAATTCCTTTTCATTACTTCTAACTTTTCCAACTGTTACAATAAATGTAAGAAAATTCTGATAGTTTTCATGTGGTTTACAAAATGAAAATCTAAATATTTACCCATGTAATCAGGAGCCATAGCAATGGAGCAAGATATTAGCAGTGGGCAAAATACTTCAAATATCAACTATTCTGAATTTGAAAATGCCTATTTTGAGTTTGAAACAGCTGCTGACCACAAATGAAAGTATTTGTATTGCTTTTGGAAGTATTTTAAGCTAGAAAAAATAGCATGGGTTCTTTTGCACTCAAAGTAACTGTTTCACATTTGAAAGGGGTCTTTATCCCTCAGAATGTGAATTACTTAGCTACCTAATTGATATTGAAGTAAAATACTTTCTACAATTCATGTGACAGCAACACTTACTCTTAATACATGAACCATAATAAAAAAACATATTTCCAGCATGCATTGAAGAATTTCCTAATCCCCATGAATCAGTAATCAACTATAATCATCTGGATTAAGGAGGAGAGGTTTTTAATCAGAGAATATGACTTCTTAGCTAATTTGAGGGCCAACGACTAAAAAAGATGCATTGGAGTTCTGACACTTATTTTTGTGTAGAAAGCATTTATTTAAAATTATTGCATTTGTCAGAGGTTTTTGGAACGAGATGGCTTCTTAATGTATTATATGAACATCATGAAATATGGCTACAGGATTCATAAGGGCTAATTCAGTTCCAGAATAAATTTTCTGCGATCCAATTTGGCCCTGAAAAAAACCCAATAGTCTAGACAAGAGCTTCTACCCTTCCAAAGAATCTGTTATCAGAGAGTTTCTTCTAACCTGTTTTGGTGGACTTGGTTAAAGATGCCTGTTAAATTGTCTGCCTGTTTTCAGACCCTGAGTCCAAGTGCCTCCATTTTGGAAACTCAACAGTGGTTACTCAAAAACAGGTTCTCCAATTATTCCAGGGTTTTTGCCAGCTACACAGGTGAGACTTCTTTTCTTCTCCAGGGTGAAGATGCCAATAAACTCATCCAAGACTGTGTAACCTTGCAATTTTGCATTTTTTCCCCCCAGGCCTGTGCCTTTTATGGCCTCCCAAATCAGACCATGAAATAAACCCCACACACATTTCTTAAGTGAGGGAGAACCTCCCAGTTTTCTCCAGCATTCCGTAAATTAGGAAATATATATCTACTATTCTGTAGAGGATAAAGGAAATACCAAAGCTGAATTTAAATTACAACTTTCTTCTTAGATGTTTCTTCTTCTTTTTTTCTTAAGTTACTCTGCAAGACACCCTATATATTAATCATGCAATAAAATATAATAATGAAGAATGGGCTCTGCCAGTCTCTGATATTGTGAATATGAAAAAAAAGAATTGTAACTACATTGTGCATTGTGATGGATCTGAATATAGCAAAATAAACATTTATCCAATTCTGCCTTGCTCCCTGAAAATGATCAATTATCAGCAAATTTCAAATTCTTTTCTCCCCGCAGGTACTGATTTGCTCAAACTGTCCCGCAATGATCTTGTACAGATCTGTGGAATGGCAGATGGGATTAGACTTTCAAATGCTCTAAAAGCAAGGTATGGAGTTATGAATAAAGGTAGCAAGATTAAAGGAGAAATAAACATTGGGAAAGAATGAAACTATTGTCCTAGGAGACCAAAGAAAGTTCACAAAACAGCCCATGAAGTCACCAAAGGTCAAGCTTGAACTTTTAATATAAACACATGATGAAATGTAAAATCAAATCTAATCCACTCTCAAAATAAGTATATTGTTGTGATTCAATGATTACATGAGAAGAAAACCAGAGCCAAGGCTTAACTATTAGGAAGGACTTCAGATTAGACAAACAAGGAGCTTCCTGACTATTTGAGCTGCCAGCTAGTGAGACAGGCTATATATTTTGGTGAGTCTTCATGCATTAAAGGCCTGGATGGCCTTTAGGAGATAGGTGCCTTTGGTGAGTCTTCATGCATTCAGAGGCTGGATGGCCTTTAGGAGACATGTGCTAGTTTGGGAATCCTGCACTGAGCAATTGTTCTAGATAACCTCCAAGGTATCTTCCTATTCTATATTAATTATTGTTATTTTAAACCTAAATATACCTTCCCATACTGTTTTACAACCTGCTAGCTATATTGAGTTGTCAGTATAACAACTGAATTTTAATTTAATTTATTCAATTCCCTCTTCTCCCCAAATTAATACTTTTTTTAAAAAAAATGGGGAAATTTATAAAAATAGCTTAGGGAGAATAAAGGTAAAAGTTCCCCTCACATATACATGCCAGTCATTCCCGACCCTAGGGGGCGGTGCTCATCTCCGTTACAAAGCCAAAGAGCCAGCGCTGCCCAAAGACATCTCGATGGTCATGTGGCTGGCATGACTAAACGCCAAAGGCACACAGAGCACTGTTACCTTCCCACCAAAGTGGTCCCTATTTTTATACTTACATTTTTACGTGCTTTCGAACTACTAGGCTGGCAGAAGTTGGGACAAGTAGTGGGAGCTCACTCCATTACTTGGTGCTAGGGATTCGAACCGCTGAACTGCCTGCCTTTCTGATCGACAAGCTCAGAGAATAGCCAAATATAAAAGAGGATGGGCTCCTTAATCTGAGAACTGAGAAGAGGGTCAAATTCCATTTTCTTTCAGGCTATTAAACTTTCTTTTTTTTTTGTCCCTGGCCATCCCAAGCTTGCGGTAAAAATATATGTGATACTTGTGAACTTAGAAGTCTAGCTTACTCATACCATTCAGCAACCATATAATTGAGATGTTGGGGGTGTGTGTGTCTGTGGGAGGAGTGGACTAAAAAGTCAAGAAAACAGCCACAACTACGCAACTGAAACCCCAAGCCTTTCATAATTTAGGTAAAAGGGGCAGGACCTCAGTCACATAGATCATTTACTATGTTCTACGTGACTGAGGTCCTTCTTGTTTCACCTGAATTATAAAAGGAAGCGGGGCTTCAGTTGCACAGTTGTGGCTGTTTTCTTGACTTTATTTAGGCTGCTCCTCCCACAAATCCCCTCTCAACACTGCCACCATCAAATGAGTTTCCAGCTGGTGAGAATTTTGTAGCTAATCCTTGAAATCATTTTATCCTGCCAGGTCTTGGTACATCACAGAAAGTGGCCTGACTTCCTTCTGTTTTTCCAGGACTGTGCGCCCTCGTCTCATTCTTTATGTGTCCAAGGAACTAGAAACAAGTGGGAACAATGCTCCCCCAAACCCGGCATCTGGTAAGTCAGAATTATTTCACACATGATTTTGGGTACCTATATGCACCTCCCAGAAAGCAATCCGAACACATCTCCATTGATTGAGGAGGCCTTTTAGCCACACATTCAGTGCTTTGCATTTTTAAAAATATGCAATATTGCGTACTATGTTTATGTTCTGCTTAATATCAGCAGCTTTGAAAAGTGGCATCTATGTAAATTTAAGCAAAACAACAAACCGATCTGGCAAAGCATTGAAACAAGAGGCTCTGGAATTTTCCAGCAACTTACAGCTGTCTTGGAAGACATTTTCCCTATTCACAAAATGGTTCCCAGGCAGGTGTAGCTGGTTGCAAAAACACTAATTTACCCAGAACAAAACTGATCAAAGTCAGTACTCATTGTCCCTTCTCAGCTTTTCTTGCCAGAAGGGCATTGCTCTAAACAAAGCACCAAACCATTTTCTAAGAATGCCTAAGGGAATCATTTAGGGCTTTGAGGCATTCTTGGAAGCAATGAGGATGATGGAAGCTGGTGTTTTACATTGCAGCATGCCAGGTGGTTGCGTTTCTTTTTTCTGGTTTTGATGAAAGAGTCTACAAAACAAATTAAGATGAGGTGGAGTGTGGCAAGCAGCAGGGGAGGAATTTGCAGGCACAATGATGCTCAAGGGAGCTATGCTGCTCTTTTGGGAGATTACAGTCTCTCCTTCACAACTTTTAAGCACCGATCACATAATTGTTGTATAAATCATTTTTTAAAATTGTATTTCTTAAAACTGCACAATATTTCACGCATTGATGTTTCTTTCCCAAAAGTTATATACCAGGAATTATATCTGGAGGAACTGACTGCCACGGAGCTGACTAATAAATTAGCAGAATTGCTTAGCGTCCCAGCCAATCAGGTCCAGCAAGTTTCCAAACAGGGGCCTACAGGAATTCACATCCTTGTTAATGATCAGGTATGGTTCAGACTTATTTTAAGAATGAGCCTTATTCAGCCATACCTCTCCGAAACACAGAAGACTGAATCCTTGTCTCCAAAGATTAAAAGATAGAGATAGGAAGATCACAGTTATTATTCTTGTAATATTCTGACCATGGA
This sequence comes from Pseudonaja textilis, assembly GCF_049901715.1. Lineage (NCBI taxonomy): Eukaryota > Metazoa > Chordata > Lepidosauria > Squamata > Elapidae > Pseudonaja > Pseudonaja textilis. The sequence continues at coordinate 90,586,074 of NC_142008.1, forward strand.
CTTTCAAGGAGATTAATCTTTGCTTAATGCAACAAGATTCTGGCTGCAAAGATCACTTCAAAGGGCCTAAAGCCCTCATTCACGTCTGCTGATCTTTGTACTTGGAAAGTCCTGGCAGTCCCATAGCATCCCTGTCTCTTTCTTTATCAATAGCATTATGGGAGGATCTTGTGACCAGTCACTATTTATCTATTTCCTTGTTTGCTTATTACATAGTTACCCACCTCATTAAACAAGGTACTCTATTAGGTATTCTTTCATGCTGTTTAGTAGTAAGTTTAGAAGTGGATAAGCTTTTTTTCACATATCTGTATCTCCAGCTTTTTTTCTTGAAAAACTAAGTAGGATTTAATTAGATGTGTTTTGCTATTTATATAAACATGGTAAAGTGGAGATAATAGTTTAATCCCAAATATGATATGGATAAAACCAGCCATTTCTTGCCCTCTGCTGACTTTATTTGTTCAGTCCACAGCATCTTTTGTGAGTTCTGCCAGCATTTAACTTTGGCTGAAACCAATGAATTGGACTCTTCTTCTTCCATAAAGTAATTTCAGCAGTTGAGAATGGATTATGGCCAAATATGCTTGAAAGGACATATTATAAACAGGCATTGCTTGATTGGGGAATCCAGATCAGATCACAGTTTCAGCTACTGCATTTTCCTAGATTTCAGATTGTGAAAATTTAGAACAATATCCACATGACACATCTTCCTCATGCTCTCATGCGTCCTTCCAAAACCTATAGTCAACATATCTAGAAAACACTAGGTTCAATGACATTTCCATAGAATTAACACACACAATCCAACCTAAAATTTGCTCCAAATGAAGTGAATTAGCTGTGGACAGAAGCGGGAAGAGAAGTTAATTGTAATCTTTCTCAGCCAAACAGCCTTTTCAAATTGTCTTCTCAATAGATACTGAATTTCTGAAAGGGGTTATTGGTCTAATCTTGCCTTCTCCAATTTGGCTTCATGATGGCATGAAATTCTGGGAACTGCAAACACAACACATATACCTTCTTGCATTAATTCCATTTGCTTTGCATTTTAAAACAGTTAACAACTGTAGACTCAAGCTTTATCACCATGCATACAGATGTAGATGGAAGAATTCTGGGTAGCTCAAAATCCATGTGCATGTGTAATGAGTTATTAGTCATTAAAAAAAAATTCAATTTTATTTTGGGGAAAAAATTCTTATGGACCAAAACAGCTATCAGTGATTTTTATAGATTATTTTCAGTTAAAATAATGCCAACCATCCAGAAAGACAAACCAGTAAAAATATCCCTGCTTTGCTGCAGATTTCTGAAAAAAAAAAAAAGTATTTCCTTGCCTAAAGCCACTTCATCACTTCTTGACAGAAATGAGATCTGAGTTGGAGACTTCCTAATTGGCACGCACCATGGATTATTATTATTTACCTTACCACAATTGGCAGAGGTCACGCAACGTGCTAAGTCACAAGAACCAATTTCATGTAATATGGAAGCCATATTATGAACTAGTGAAACAATCACTTTGCTACTCCCCTTTTTCCTGAACCCTGGAAATCCCAATTTTGGAGGGTTGATGAACACACTTGAGAACATGCGGAATCTCTCTAAACTGACAGCCATGGAGGTGGCTGGCTGGGAGCAGACAGAGCGTTCCTTCATTATAATTGGGGACTCTGCCATTGACTAAGAAGATTATCTCTTTCTCCTTTCTCTTTCTTTCTTTCTTTCTTTCTTTCTTTCTTTCTTTCTTTCTTTCTTTCTTTCTTTCTTTCTTTCTTTCTTTCTTTCTTTCTTTCTTTCTTTCTTTCTTTCTTTCTTTCTCTCTCTCTTTCTTTCTTTCTTTCTTTCCCTCCCTCCCTCCCTCCCTTCCTTCCTTCCCTTCCTTTCCTATGGAAAGAATGCATTCCCAAAGGAAGCATTTAGATTGCAACTAACCATTATTTTTATATGTAAAGAAAATTTATGGGACAAATTACTTACTTTGGAAAATAGGCTCAAGATTCAGAAGGGTCTTGACAGGCTTAAGCATTGGACTCTAACAAGATGCAGTTCAGTGGCAAGAAAAGTAAGGCCCTGTGCTTAGACAGGAAAAACAAGGTGCTGAGGTACAGGATTTGCAGTACTTGCTCAATAGTAGTAACTATGAAAGGGATTTAAGTATTCTGGTGGGCCAACACTTAAGTATAAGTCAGGAGTGTGCCATAGCTGTCAAAAAGCCAATGCCTCAAGAGAGGGATAGCATCAAGAACACAGGAAATGGTAGCACCATGAGTGAGGCCATATTTGGAATACTGCATTCAGTTCTAGTCACCATGTTACAACAAAGATACTGAGGCCCTAGAAAGCGTGCAGTGAAGAACAACAAAGATGATAAGGAGTCTGGAACAATGGTGGAATTAAATTTTTTTTTACTACCTGTTCTGTGGGCATGGCTTGGTGGGCATGGCAGCAGAAGGATACTGTAAAATCTCCAGTCAAAGGTGGTATTTGCCGGTTCTCCAAACTACTCAACATTTCCACTACTGGTTCTCCAGAACTGGTCAGAACCTGCTGAATACCACCTCTGGTCTGGAAGCTAAATCATATAATGAATGCCTGAGGAAACTTTGTCTAACGAAAGGCTTATGGGAGACCGGACAGAAGTTTTCCAATACTTGAAGAGCTGTCACAAGAAAGAGAGGATCAATTTATTCTCAACAACAGCTGAGGCAGGACAAGAAAAAATAGGTGGAACCTTGTCAGAGGAAGATCCAACCTGGAAATAAGGAGGAATTTCCTGACAATGAGAACGATTAATCAGAGTTGTGGGTGCTCCACCACTGGAGATTTCAAGAAAAGATTGAGCAACCATTTTTCTGGGATGATATAAGGATTCCTGCCTTGAGCAGAGGGTTAGACTAGGAGAACTCTAATGTTCTAGCCCCGTGATTTTAACTTTGGGTACCCAAACTATTTTTGGACAAAATAACGAGACTGTAGGTGTTTTGCTCTGCAACAAACCAGTTTCCTGTCTTCTTTTGTAATTAAAAGATTAAAACCACAAAAAGGCAAGATGGGTCTAAACCTGTCTTAGACTCTGAGAGGTAATTATAGCATATGCACAGTATTGTAGTAGACAGATGCCATGCCGGAGACCTTCACAAACCAAATTTGGTATCTTTGCTCTAAATAAAAAATGCAAGTTTTGGTCACTCAGCAGTTCAAAACCACTTTGCTTAAGCTAAGAAGCACTTTACTTTGCACAATCCATTTGGAGGATTCTTATATAACAGCATTTCAGACAAACTAAAATACGTTTCTATTAAGTTCCCCACCCCACCTTCAAGAGCCTTTTACAGCCCATCTATTTCTTTGTACACATATACACACACCTCCCCTATTGATACTGCCACTGGCTTTTATATGTCTTAACAATCTCCCTTTACCCCATCACCATCTGTAGCTGAGCTCCCCATCTTCCCATCTCCGGTAAATCAGACTGGAGTTTTTTTTTAAGCAGACATTTAGGAGTCTAGCCAAGAACTAACCTTTCACTGTTCTCTCCTGGTTATCACAGATGGTCAGAAATCTTCCAGATGAATCCTGTTTCATAGCAGCTGTAACAAAAGGTAGGTAGATCTGCCTGTGAATAGAAGCAGAGTTCTGGCTTCTTCAGGACTGATAAGATTTATTGAAGCCTGAGTGTGTGTAGACAAAAAAAACCCCATCATTCAATTTTGGATATATATTCTCAGTTGCCAAAATGTCCAAGACACCGTGGACCCAAATTTCTACTCCAGAAATGTGCTTTTTGTTTACAAGACTGAAACAGTGTAGAAGAGGTCCCTTCTTCATTTCACGGACCTCACCCTCTTCAACTCTGTTCTAGGAGGTTCATGAGGATATAAAGAGGAGGAATTAGTGAAAATTATTACAGGTAGTCGACTTACAACAGTTCATTTAGTGATCATTCGAAATACAACAGCACTGAAAAACGGCTTGTGATCGTTTTTCACATTTGCAACTGTTGCATATCCCTGTGGTTATGTGATCAAAATTTAGACACTTGACAGCTGGCTCATATTTATGACAGTTGCAGTGTTCCAGGGTCATGTGATCTTCTGACAAAGTCAAGGTTCACTTAAAAATCATGTTATTAACCTAACTGCGGCGATTCATTTAGTGTGTGTCAATAAAGATCATAAAATGGGTCAAACCTCACTTAGTCTAAGTCTCACTTAGCAACAGAAATTTTGGGATCAATTGTGATCATAAATTGAGGATTATCTGTATTCCCTCTAATACACACTGTAATACATCCCACCAGAGGAACAGAAACCAGGAGGTAGTACCATGTTTCTCCAACAATACGACCTCCCCCAACAGGAAGACCCAGCATGTTTTCTAGGCATAAAATGAAATTAAGCCCCTCCCCCCAAATTTAGGCCTATTTTAAAACATGCAAAATGGGGGGAAAGGGGGGGACTTGCCATTAGGAGCACCCCGTGGGCAGCAATTCCTCACCACCAGCTGCTCCTAATGGGCGATCATGGCAGAGTGCGGAGAGCTCCCTACTCCTGCCAAGCACCTTTGTGGCAGACCCAAGACCTTCAGCGCCCGCCGCTGTTGATTTCCCTTCTGCCCATGCCGCCACCGCGTTTGGAGCTGCCACTTCCATGTTTGGAGCACCACTGCTGTTTGGAGCACTGCTGCCGTTTGGAGCTGCCGCTTCCGTGTTTAGAACCCCACCGCTGTTTGGAGCACTGCCACTGTTTGGAGCTGCCATGTCCGCATTTGGAGCTGCCGCTTCCGCATTTGGAGCACTGCTGCTGTTTGGAGCACCACCGCCATTCAGAACACCGCCACTCCAAACACGGCGGCAGCTCCAAACGCGGAAGTGGCAGCTCCAAACATGGTGGCGGTGCTCCGAATGGCGGCGGCATTCCAAATGGCAGTGGCACTCCAAACATGGAAGTGGCAGCTCCAAACGTGGTGGGATGGTCAGAAGGGAAAGCAACAGCGGCAGGTGCCAAAGGACTTGGATTTGCAGCAAAGGTGTTTGGTGGGAGTAGGGAGCTCTCTGCGCTTCGCCATGATCACCCGTTAGGAGCGGTTGGTGGCGAGGCTGCCCGTGGGGCGCTCTAGATGAGGATGCAAGGGGGGGGGAATTAAGTCACCCCCCAAAAGACGGCCTGTTTTTTCGGGGCTCAAAAAAATATAAGACCCGGCCTTATTTTATGAGAAACACGGTAATATCACCTGGCACTTCACCTTCTTGGGGGCTGTATAATTTTCCCCACTTCCCTCTCCCACCCTACCCCAGTATTACAGAACAGGATTCAAGCAGTGACCAGACTAAACCTGCTTAGGATTCCTGGGATTTACTGAATTTTCTGTCCTTACTGCTTTGCAATGTGTCACTACATAAAACAAGGCGTTTCTTTAAGTCAGCAGGAGAATATTGCACATAGAGTGGTAGGCAGCCAAGTCCTGAAAAAAGTATTATACCTATCCAATTAAGTATGTAAGGCACAGCAAATTCATTTAATATTGCAGCATAAATATTCCCTTAGAGGTTTTTGAAGACTACTCAAAATGTCCCTTTGAAGCAATCTATTTGATTTCCCTCCCACTAATAAGCTATAAAAGCAGACCCCATGCTTACCCAATACTGGCCCATCCTAAGAAAGGATGAAAACTCCGTTTTTAGGAACTACTTAAAAATTGACTTGGTTTTGTCTTGTCTTATGTGTCACTACAGTACAGAATGCAGAAGGCTACCATTTAGTTCTAAAATAGACTAGGACCTCCTTGACGGTGTGCTGCTGGCCTGCAAGAAGATGGGGAGCTGAAAGGCGCAAAAGCAGGCGCAATAAGAATATTAATAGCAATACTCCACAAGTTGACTCTACACCAAATAACTCAAGGCTGACATCATCTGTTATGTATTTTAGCAACAGGAAGTACTGAAATAAACTACAAGGATTTTTCCGGTATTTGTTTGCAAAAAGAAAGTGGCAACCATGTCACCTCACTTACATAGACTCCAAAGAATGATGTATATTATCAACTGATTATCTAATATGTTGCAAGCAAAATGACTATTTGCATAATTATCTGTTTCTAATATTATTTGCGCAAGTCCACATTTTCTGTTAGGAGGAAGATGTTATCAGACTTACATTTGCTGTAGTGATGAAACCTGATAAAATGCTTTTAAGAGAATGAACAAATGGGTAGCTGATCCTTTACAAGGGCAATAATTCTCCATTGCAAGAGGGATGGGAACTATCACAGACTAATTTTGCTGTATGGGAAAGCAAGCTACAGTCAAAAATATTTCTGTATGGGAAATGCTTATCCTCCAGTCAAATTTGCAAATACTTTTAAAAAACCCATGTTTTTTGGTTGGGTCCTTTCCACAACTAATGGTTGCAGCATCTGTGATGAAGGTGAACAGCCATGCTCACTGCACAGATGGCGCATCAGTCAATTACCTGGAATTGTAGAGAATGCTGCAGGGCCATCTACTTTTGCCAATTTCTTTCTCTATAAAAATAATCAAGCAATGCAGAGCTTTGCTTTTCAAGTGTTCATTAATGATTAGTTCAGTGTGATAATGCCAGAAAATGTTAGGTTGTAAAAGAAACCACTTTAGCTTTTGCTGCTCATCCTTCCCTCAACCCAAAAGCAGATTTGTCTGTGCACTCCTTTGTGTTGCAATGTTGTCAGTGTAGCTTTCTTTCATTTTGACATTGGATAGTTTCAGTGGGAGAAGTGCCAACTGTTTTTGTCGGCTTCTACTGGAAAAATAGAGTTAGATATTGATGTTTCTTGGTGGAGAAATCCAAAGAGTTAAGATAAGATACATCAGACTATGTAACAATCTTCCATAAATATGAAATTATTATATATTCTAACCACCAGGGTAGGTAAAGACACTTCTTCAAACATTTGATGAGTTGTTTTTACATTTATAAAATATAGATTATGGGATATTGGTTGCCAACTTTTGTCAGCATTTTAATTTAAAAAGCCAAATATTGAAATGATTGGATTATCCTCAAATAGTTTAGATAGCACTCATTCATTTGCTTATCTATGAATAACCACTAGTGACCTAAACCAGCAGTCGCCAACTCGTGGGCCACTGCCCACTGGTGGGCCGCAAGAAAATTTTAGTGGGAGACAGAGAAATCTCACCCCCAGAGCACCCCCCAAAGCAATTAATCCAGGCTGTGCCACCCACATGGCCCGCGGGAACCTTCCCCGCTCACTCACTCCTTACACAGCAAACTTGCCTGCTAAATTGTTATTTTTCTGACCATCAGGTGTTCTGCTGTGCTGGGAGATTTAGATTAGCTAGGAAGTAGGAAATGGTTGGATTTCTTGCTTTCTAGTTAGTCTTTAGATCTTTGGCTCTGCTTTTAAGCACAGCTGAATCTCCCTTAGGACTGAAGTTTCTATTATTCAGTGCAGACTCATGGCAAGCAAATTTTATGTGACAGACTGAGCTAGCCAATGGCAGACAGATCACTCAATGAATCTGTGATTCTGTGAGCAACTCAATCTGCCTGCCTACTTTGCCTGATTTGGGGTAAAAGTTGCTCTTTTTTATATATCAAAAATTCAGTATTTATATAAATATTTATAATATTCACATACCAGCTATGCCCAGTACCAAGCCACACCCACAAATTAGGCCACGCCTACAGATCCGGTTAGTGGTCCCTGGGATTTAAAATTATCAGTTTTGTGGTCTCCGAGTTCCAAAAGGTTGGTGACCCCTGACCTAAACAGTCCTGACTTTTGAGTAAATGTGTACAGAATCTTGCTATTAAATAATCTATCAAAAAAGAAGTGTCTGTAAACCATTAGATCTTAAGTCTTTTCATAAGAAACATTTCTGGATTCATATGGCTTAAACTATGATTTCAATTAGTATTAACTGCAGTCTTTTTTTTTAAAAAAATCTATTTTTATTTGGATATTGCTGTTATTTGTCTAAATCTTTTTATATTAAAACATGACTGTATCTTACTGCCATCTGTTACCAGCTGGGTGGGTGGGGGGGGGGGTTGGTAATGATTTCTAAATCCTGCACAGTAGGAAAGCAGCAGCCTAATTATAAAGTAATCAAGAGTGCCTATTTTTATACCAGATAAACATAATGTATTAATGCAAACACATATGAAGTGCTAAGTCAATAGCACAAAGCACGCCTATCCTTTTGAACAGTGATCCAGTTTGTGATGTGTAACTTCTGTGTTTAAAAAAAAATCTTGCCTTTCCTATACAAAGGAAATCCCATTTAAACTTGAACATTCAGAAATTTGACCTTAATATTTTAATCAGTTCCCAGATATTGATGAAAGCTTTAACCTACATTACAATTTACCAACTCAAAGCTTTCTTCATATACCATACTCCTAAAGTCTGTTTTGTTGTACAGGATATGAGGAAAACAGACTTGTTTCAGGTAGGTATTGATTGGTAAATTTACTGTTGCTGACAAATCTTGCTAGCAATATTGTACAATACAGTAAATCTAGATCTGTCCTTTGTAAAGTGGGGAAAAACCTACAATTACTCAAGGGGAATTATTTGGAACATGTAAACTTATTGCCTTTTAATTATGGTATGTCAATTGTCCATCTTCATACACTATTTTTGGTCTGTTCCTTTTATGTTGTAGTAGATGGATTTGTTATGGAAAGCATTTGACATGCCACAGACCTAGTATTAATTTCAAAAAAGAGTTAATACTTATAATATAGTATACCATTGATTTTAGAATTCCAGTTAAATAGGTTGTGCTCTGAACAGAATTTCTTGTCCGTTAACTGTGCATCCAAATCTTAATTCTGGAAGACAGTTTGAAGAACACTTAAATTACTCAATCTGTTCCTCCAAATCTCTTCTTGGAAAAGTTTTTTTTTTTCTAATGGTGACAAAATACCAACTAGATAAAATTTTTGCAACAAGTTTCCTACACTATGAACTTGATCAAGGTTATATTATTATAAAATAGAAACACATTGATCCATGTGCATATTTTGGTTGAGTAAATTGGCATTATTACATCTACAACAGTTTTCAGGAGCAATGAATAGATTCCATGTTCTTGAAATATTCTGATTTCTCTATAGCCTATATTTAAGGGACTAAATGGCAAGATTTCATCCTGTATGCCTAATATATTTGTTAAAGATGAGAATTATGTTCCATATATCCAAAGTAGCTTTTTCACATTAAGCAAAGTATCAAGTTGTATAAATGCATTCTTAAAATTCAGAAACAGATACTGTATAGTTCCAGACTAAAATGTTCAATAAAATGTTTATTTAATTAAAAAGTGCTTGTGTGAGTGCTTTGACACTGGTTTCCTAAAGGAATTCATGGAATTGCATTATATTGTTAGGTTCTAAATATATTTGGTATATAAATTTCAAATACCCAACCTTTGGACAATCCCTAGGGGTTCTTTTATGTATGGGTCCTTTTTCAGACTTCAATGCTGTTATTCCAGTAATTCTTCATCTTAAACCGATTCAGCTAATTGTCCCTATCCATACTTGTAGATAGATTATAAGCTTTCTGACAGAAAGAAAGCAATAAGTGAGGGAAAGTTGGGGAAACAGTGTGAAATACCCAAACAATTAGCATAGGCACCCCCCTCCCCCAGCTCAGGGCCATGTGCTTTCTCTCCATTTATTACTCTTTTCTCTCTATACCAATGACTGCACCTCTTAAAGATCCCTCTGTTAAAATATGTAAGTTTGCAGATGATACAACAGTCATTGTTCTCATTCGAGATGGTGATGAGTCTTCAATGGGAGGTTGAACAACTGACCCTATGTTGCAGCGGGAACAATCTGAAACTAAAAATGCTCAAAACTAGAGATAAGAGTGGATTTTAGGAAGGGCACTCCTAGTCTACCATCTCTTACTATATCAGACAACACACTATCAACAGTAGAGTCCTTCAAGTTTTTGGGTGCTATCATTTCTCAGGATTTAAATTGGACATTAACATTAGAACCATCATTAAAAAGGCACAACAAAGAATATTCTTCTTGTGTCAACTCAGAAAGTTCAGACTGTCCAAGGAACTGCTGTTACAGTTCTACGCAGGAATATCCGAATCTGTCATTTGTACCTCTGCAACTGTCCGGTTTAGCACAGCAACCAAACAGGGCAAGTACAGGCTTCAACGTTTAGTAAGGTTTGTAGAAAAAACCATTGCAACCAGCCTGCCTCCATTGAGGACTTGTATTCTCTGCTTTCCACAGTTCTGTCTTATGTCTTAGTATATTACCCATGTAGTATGACTGTACACTATTACATTTATCCTTCTCATCTATTCCTTTACCTTATCTATTGGTATTATGATTCTTCCTTCATTATGATTATTACTTTGTTTTGCATGTACACTGGAAGCTTGTTTACTGGAGACAAATTCCTTGTATTTGTAATCACACTTGGTCAATGTTCTGTTCTGTTCTATTAGTAACCACCTTCACCACCTGACAAATAATCATGAATTGCAGTTCACCAAATGTGCTCCAACTGGAGAAAATAATCATTTGTCTTTTAATTTGGTACTACTAGTAGGTTAAACCCAAAAATTTAAATGATCTCTTCCAAATCTATGATTTTATTTCTGCCCTCCAGGAACAAATATAAACCAAGTGAATAGATCATAGTTAAAAGTAGTAAAACTTGATCTATGGATCTTTCTACTGAAAATACAGCATTTTTAAGGTGCCACATCTATCACTTTCAAATAAAACTAAATAAAACAACTACAGGTTTGCTATTTTTTAAAGTTATTTTTTCTCTATCTTCAGAAATAACTGCTTTAGAATTGTGAAATATCACATTAGCATACCTTGAGCATTAGATTTTATTGACACAGCAGAGCTAGAGGGTCTTCTGATCACTCACTGAAGATATATTGTCATGCCCAGCACATTTATTGTTTATAAGGCAAATGCATATGTGTAATTCATATATTTAAGAATTATTGTTTTCCACAATATGTAAGTCTCGAGTTGTGTGAAATTTTTGCTGAGGCATTTGTTATTAATGTTTAGGTACAGGCATATCCAATGCCAATATTAATATTTTGACATGTCAGGTTATTGGATTTCTAATTAAATAAGATTAATGAACATAAATAATAATGGCCTTCTAACTAGTTTTCAATATAGTCAGCATTCTACAGTTGAGAACCCATCATTGCTCATGTCTGAAGCAAGACAAAAAATTGAGATGGTATTTCTTCTGGGGGAGAGATGGCATCCCCCTTGCAGAATTGTGGGAGAGCTCAGTTGATATGTACAATTGGTTCAACCCAATTGGAAACTCTTCTGTGATTTTGATTAGTAACTGGGTGGGCCTGAAGTGTGATATACATATTTGTCTATTACAGAGCAGGGTGACCTTGTGGGTTGGATCTTCTAGCTGAATGCCCCTAGAGTCTAGACCCATCTAAGAGACTTTGATTGAGGCACATCAATTAAGGTTATTTTACAAAATAGAACACCAGAAAAGTATGCATAAAATATCTTTGGAGGCATTTGTATCAATATTTAACATTGTAAGTAGCCCAGTTGTCTCACAGCAAGATAGCAGCAACAAATTTAACAAATAAAATATGGGTATGGTGGCTATACTTCTTAACGGCGTGTGCATACTTGGAAGTCTTCTAGATTACTTTGATATAGGAAATAACCAATGAAGCTCTGCAACTCAAATGGGTCTGTTGAAAATGAGGTTTGAATTCCTCTGTTCTGATAAAAAAAAAACTGTTTTAACAGACATCTGACATCCAATTTTTTGCCAAACACCTTTTAATTACACATTGGGGTTGAGATAGGAGGGGAGAATCAATTCCTGAATTTGGGGGAAGGCTAATTCATCTTGGTCACAAAAGTTGGGTATGGATAAAAGTATAGTAATGGGGTATAGCTGCATTATATAGAATACATTAAGAGATTAGTGGGAATGTAAAGGCATAAATAACAGAGATTCTTGATCTAATTAATATATTTTCTGCCTTTACTCCTTAGTTGGGAAATCTGAGATTAATTTCCCAATCTTGTAGATCACACGTTTTTAGATCAGTTGTCAACTTACTGAAGATTAACGGGATTTGTTCAAGCATTCCAGAATTAAGCTATATTTTCAAGATAGGTCTCTCAATTGAGCTAATCTATCATTGTGTTATAGTTGGACACGTACATTTGTGGCAGTTGTATGTGGATAGGGATTGGTTCACTCCAGGAAGATCAACTGCCTTTGGTGTCAAGAATGGCACTGAAGTGCTATGAACCAGGTGATAGTGGATTCTTTTTAAAATTATTTTTATAAAGACCAAATATTTCAGAGTCTGTAAACATCATTTCCCTTTTTAAACTAATCAATATATCCTACAGACAGCATTTGGGGATATGAGATTGGCTATACTGATTACCATCACTATCTCAAGAACTGTTGAATGGAAGATAGTGAGGTGCCTTGGGAATGTCTAAATAAAACTCTTTTGTCTTTCTTGAGACATTCTGTTGGATGTTTCCATCCACACCTTTAATATTTGACATTGCAATATATGCATTACACATCCAAGATAAATGTATAGTTCTTTTTCCCCCCAATAATGAAGAATGTGAAATACGGTATCCTGAATGATCTTCATTTTTTGTAGCGACAAGAACCTGGGTGAGATGTTTTGTCTTTTGAGACTTGTGGGATGGCATATAGTAACTTAGTGTACACGCAGAGATGAACTCTAGCATGACATTTGTGACATTGTCTTTATAGTAGTTATGTGGGTTCAATTTGTGGGTAAATCCCATTAGCCTTCCATCTATACAGTTTTTGCCACTCCTCCTGATCCTGATGGTTTCCCCACTCAATCATAAATGATTTTGTTACATGCTTCAGGCAAAGGGAAGCACAAAGCAGGCATATGAACTGCAAAGAAAATATCCACTATGTCTGTGTTCATAGGAAATTTTAAATTGGAAGATTGGAGGTTCCTTGTGTTGGGATTTTACAGAATTTATTAATCTGGGGTAAATTTGCATGTGTAAATTCTGAGACTGGCTATTGGTGGCCCATAGACTGTTTCCCTCCTTCCTCTCTGTTCTTTAATGGAATTATCTAAATTGCATAGAGCTGAGGACAGCTTCCATTAGATATTCAGCTCTTTCCCATTTGATGAGAGTTTGGACATTGGCATCTGCAGTAAGGAAACACCTATGAGGAATGGAATGTGCGGATTGCTGCAGAACCTCTCCTCGCACCTTGAGTTCATTCAATGGGAAGACTCTAGGACATTTCCAATCGTTTTTGTCTCTTATAATACAGGCCAAATACCAAGATCATGGCCTCCATTGGTAATGTCTGAGAATAAATGCTGAGAGATTGGAAGCAGCGGTTGAGAAACAATACCTAGCATTAGTTTTTTTTGCCCTCTACTGCTCAGGCTACCCGGTTACCCAGAAATGGCTACAGGTTCTGTGTCAACTATGTTGTTCACATGGCTTGTGGCTAGTGATTCAGCATTGACTAATGTCTCTTCAAGAGATTGTGGAAATGAGGTGAAGCGAGTGCATTAGCATGTAAATATATACTGGTTTTATGGCCCAGACCCAGCTTTGAAGAAATTCTGACATACCTTCAAACATTAAGAGTTTCTGCTGATACACTTGGGGAAATATCAGTCTGGAAGAGGAGAAAAATTAGAGGAAAGAACTGTCTGAGGAAGAAACAGTCTGAATATCAAGGGTGTCCTGGACAGAACAGATGGTCATAAAGACTCTTTGGAAAATAGTAGAGTCAGAACAAGGAATGGTGCTTTTAAAAACTATTGCAGTAGTATTTTCTCACCCTGCCTAGGAGAAAGGGAGATGTCCTACTGTAGAATGCCTTGACTCCATAAAAATTATGTTAACACATCAATCTAGAATCATGAAGCTGTTGAAGTCCATATCTTCACTCTGATCTTTTTTTGTGCAGCAGTTTAGTCATACATCATCTAACCCAGCTCCTAATGACCTAGACTGTCACAGTTAGCAAACACAAACTGAGTTTGGACAACCCATAGAGTTTTAACGAATGGGAAATTTTCATCAATCTGACATCTGTCAAAGCCAAACGAATTTCTGACATTAATAATTAATACTAAGACTCATCTGCTCTTTGAAGTCATATCCAGGTAAATAATAGAGCAATAACACCCTTGCTTATCTTCTGGGTTTCAACTCCAGAAAATGCAGTCCATTATTGGCAATCATGGCAAATCCTTATTGTCATGAATGCAAGTAAATGCATGTTATGATGCTGGATCTTAAAAATTCACAGAAAAATTGCCCAAAAGTCCTTCCTTTAACCCCAAATGGGACATAGAGCTATTTCTATCTTACCCTGATCAAGTAGCCCTATGTCACTGTTAGATAGAATGGAACATTTAAGAGAACCATTTAAAATACACTATATGCAATGCAACAAATTCCATTCATCTCAAGGGGACTTTGACATGAATAACCCACATTTATCCCCACATGTTCATTCATAGAAAAAAAAATCCAAAACACTCTGGGGTTACCTTCAAAGCTTTGCTAACCATTGATAAGATAGTAACACACACAGGTTTCTAATTTGTTCTGGATAATAATCATCACAATGGTGTTAAGGGATTCAAAAAAGAAGGAATTTACACTGTATTAGTGGATCAATAATATATATTGGAGTTGATAATCACTTAGCATATTTCTCTAATGGAGCCAGATGATTGTTTCTTAAAACTATAAATAGAAGAGATTGTAGGGAAGAGAGAAATGATTTAAAAAATATATTTTTAAATATCTTTTTGAACAGTCTAAATTGGTTTAAAGACCTTTAAAAATTATATATTGTTGAGTTGAGAAAATTCATTGTAAATGTTTGTGAAAGAAAGCAAGTATCTGTGCAAAAGAAATTGTGAATATAGAGATCACCGCAGATTTAAATATTTCATATGGCGCAAAGGAAAAACAAATTTTCTGATCTCGAAATAAATGTGTTGCTGATTAAGAAAAATGAAAGAATATGTCACAGAACTATTTAATAAAACAGTGAAATCCTACCCCATCTGAATATTTTTAGTATAATTAAGGTATTAAAGAAAGTTTCTTTTAGTATCTATAAGCTTGACAAGAGAAAAATAAGTTAATATAAAATGTGGAAGGTTGTCTGGATAGGACTTTGCAATCTGTGTTGGGCTTTTGCTTCCAGAAGTGGGTGACCACCACCATCCCTTTAAAATCTGTAACTTTCATGAAGTAGGGAATGCTTAATGTCTCCTGCCTTGTTTGTCCTTCTGCCTCCCTGATCTTGTTATCAACTGAACATTCTGAAATATTGCCATTTTTACGGTAGGTTCCAATTTCCTGTATCAACAGGATATAATTAAGACGATACTATAATCGCCACGGTTGTTTGAAAGAACAATCTTCAAATCTGAAGGCTGAGATGAATGTGATTATAATGGGAGTTTGCAATCCAAACAACCGAAGAGCCTCATTGGGAAAGGTCTAAACTCCAGGTTAAATTTTGCACCTAACTATCCTGTGAGAGGAAAAAAAACCTGTTATGTAAATCATACTGTGTCAAATACTGGCACAGAAGGGGGAAAAAGCAACACGTCCAGTAATTTGAATGGCAAAAACAAATGATAAACATTCCTAACAAGAAGTATTCATAAAAGCAGGTTATTGGATATCACGGAAAGCGTTGAGTGACCTTTGGCATGTTTTGGGGCTCCATTTGCATTATTTGTGAAGAGAACGTTGGAATGTTGTATCATTCCCACAACCATTTTAAACCATGTCTGATACAAAAAATGGCTTCCAAATGATTCCAGTGTTGTTGTTTTTGAAACAGCAGCTTTGAGCAAATCAAACCAAGTTCAGTAAATATAATCCTTCAGTGATGAACGGGATTGGACCTTGTGAATTTTCCCATCATGAGTTCTACTTATTCCTAAGTAAAATGCAAACATCTGGTGTAGTTTTCATAAATGTCCAGGTATCTGAAAAGGATTTTTTTTTCCAATTCATCTAATAATGGAAAAGGGCATGTCACTGAAATTGGAATAATCTATGTTTGTATACCATTTCTGATTTATGAGGCACCCATTTCTTTGGAAGTAATACACTACAATAGACAAAACTTCTGTCTTCTCCCCAGATTGCGTTGTTTAAAAAATGTAGAATAATCTTTATAAAAGGGTTTTGCTTTTATAACGTCAACCCATTTCACAGCTGTGTTTCCAAACCTTTATCTCCTAGTAGTATAAAGATGCCTTTTGAAAAGAAATATTAACTTGGCATGTGTATTATATGTTCAGTCATTTCATACAGTTTCAGAATTAGACATCTAGTTTATATAAAAAAAGAAGATACTGAGGAGAGTGGGGGGAAAAGATATCAGGCCTGACATTACAGATTTCTAGCTTTATCATCACAACAATCTAGGAAGCCTCTGAGCCAAATATTATAAAAGAAGAGAAACTGCTGAACCTCCAAGATGAACATGCTCAGTGTATGTGCCGGCACAGAAAACAAGGAAGTACAGAAGCGCAGGAATCTACATCTCACAATGGCTGCTGTTTTAACATTCCTTAACACACATATGATTTTCTTTTTAAATAAAAAATATACCCATGGGCACTGTGTTTTCTTTTTGCTTTGTACATTTTCCTCCCACCTGAACAGTATCTTCCAGGTTCAGTGCTCACCCTTGTTCCTCCTCAGTTATAAACCTCTCCTTCTATCCCAACATCATTTTTTTTTTTTTTTGCTGCTTTCAGTGTCAAAAGAACAACTTTCCCCTTTCTTGGAAGCAACAGCAGTTCTTCTGATGTGCGAAGTGATTCAGCCAACAACTCTTTTCTCCCACGTGTCCCCCCCATGATTTCTTCTGAGCAGGCTCTGTAGGAATGGTTTACAATTATAGCAATCCACCCACGGGGCGATTGGGTGGGGGTGGGGGTGAGAGGAGCAAGTTCCCATAGATTTAGGTCCTCAGTTTCAGAGACCTTCTGTCTATGGGAATAAGTATGTATATACTTTTGTGTGTGTGTGTGTGTGTGTGTGTGTGTTTACGTAGGGTAAAAAAGGGGAACAATGTTTTGCACCAGCTTCCCCTGCTTTGTTTTCCAAAAGGCCCTGATCAAGGAGCACTGGCATCATTTTGTTGGCAGAGATACTGGTGTCCACTGTAACTTCTAGAAGGGTAATTTAAATACTCAGTTTGTTTTTCACACGGTAGACTGGCTCTCACGTCATAGGATGATGCAACATCTGCAGAAACGCTGTCTGCTGCCCCCCACAGATGGTGGTGGAGTTACAGGTGCAAAGTAGGCGTGGACTTTTATATTGGGTAAGTGGGTCTGAAAAGACAAACAGATTTTTTCCCGTTTAGAAAAATTTTAAAACACCAAAAACATGAATAAAGATTGTAAACTTAAAAAGTTTAACATAAAGTAATATTGGACCCTTTTTATGCAGAAAAAATATTCTGCATAAAAGATGTTTTATGGAAACCCAATCCTCCCCACTTTAGTTTGGTGCATATGCAAAAAAAATTTACTTCACTATTTTCTTCTTCTTCTTGCTTCTGTAAAGAGAACTTCCCTTAATCTTACTTTCTACAGATTTCTACAGATTTGTAAAAGACACTGCTTCACAAATGCAGGGACACAAATATGCATGACTGAAGGGCTATTTCATCATCAGGCCAAGAAGTAACATTTGGGTCAGGCAATTAAGTTTTTAAGATGCTTGAACTGTTATTTTATTGAACTATTATTATATAATTATCTTATTTTGAGCTCTTTTAAATAATGAACTGTGCAAGTGCTTTTCTGCACTGAGAAAGATCTTACTAGTGTGATACAATATCAACATTCCCTCAAAAAAGCAGGAGAGGCCCACAAACAGATCAAAGTATCTCAGAAAGAGGGAGGTAATGAGATCAATTCAATTTTAGCTATCTACTGAAGGATATTTTAATAGAAAGTTACCAATGGTCACTGGGTCCTATGAATACTTTGTAAAGTTGGAAACTAATTTCCATCTCATTCTTAACTTACCCAGGCAACAAGTCTTCAATTCTGATTTACTATTTATTCGTCACATTTATATCCTGTATTTATCTCAGCAATTTACATGGAAGTCTGCTCTAATTTTATCCCATAATGATAGCCCTGTGAGAAAGGCTGGACTGGGAGAATGATTGACCCCCAATTTCCAGTGCATTTTGTGGTTAAATAGAGGCTTGAATCTATAACTTCCCAGTTCTATGAATACTAAGTCTAATATTCTGATATTATGCCATATATCCCTTACTTTCAGTTTGAAGAATATGTTCTAAGTAGTTGCAGCTATTGTTAGGATGAGAAACGAATTAAACAAGTACAGGAGCTAGAACTATGTGCACATCAATCTATTAAATGATGTAAATGTATTCTTACCCTGAGTCTCTTAATTCCAGCTCGGGTAATCTGTTGGCAGTCATACAGTTCTATCCTTTCCAGGCTGTGGCAACTCTTGAGGTGTTCCAAGGAGGCATCTGTGATCAAGGGGCAGTTATCCAGCTCAATCACCTCCAAGCGATCATGGGCACAGGCACCATTGCCTAAATGGCGAATACCATCATCGGTGATCAGCTCACAGTGTGATAAACTCTGTCATTAAAAGGGAAAACAAAGCAACAGGTGATAATCCAGGCTTGGCTATGCAGATTTTTTTCCAATCTAATTTACCAGGTCCATGCCTCAATTATCCTCTACAATCTGCTGAAATCCTGCACAATATTTTAAATCCTTCAGGTGAAAATACACAGGTCCCATGGAGCCCCTATTCTTCAATAAAAAACCCAATTCCATATATATACTGGGTTTGCCAATTTTTCTCCCTGCATTTTTTTAAAATCTGAATCATTGATAAATGATCTTAATAATCTCCAAAATGATTGTGGAGGCTTACAAAAGTTAAACCCATCACCACAATTTAATAAAACCAAATGCTTGATGTCATATGCAATCTAACTCATAAATATGTCATAGCTATATGGACCACCACTACACGACACTGGGGTAACAGCTATGTCTATAACACCTTACTAATCTCCAGAAAGATATTTTATAGAGCGCATGTTTTCTCCTCTTCAGATTTCTGCAGTGGCTTTTTTTAAAGTCATTGCATACTTGGCCCTTTTATAATTTATAAAATCTTTTTAGGTTGACATTTAACAGGGCTGGAGTCCTGTTCAGAGCATTTAGGGAATATTGAGTTTTATCTGGTTGTATGTAAGGTATATATGTTCAGCTATATAACTCAGCCTCTTAAAAAGGCCCTTCATCTAAGATATATAATAAAACATTATCTTGGCCCTTCTGACTCATATTCTAAATTTCTATAGTGCAGATGAAAAAACGGATTGGGTAAAATTTTAGCCTGCAAGAAAAATGTAACTCACCAAAACTTGGAGCAGTGGACAGTGTATGGAAAGTTGGATTAATGTGCTGTCTGTTATCTAGAAAACAAAGACATATTTGAAACTAAAACTGTATTATACTGTATTGGCAAGAAGTTTCCAGGAACAACATAATGCTCGAAGAGGAAAGTTCCTAGGAGAAGTACTGATTCTTCTCTGGTCATTTCCACAATAAGAATTTTGGATGGAGCCAAAAGCCAAAATGTGAATTTCTTAATATAGAAAGTACTGTATTTCTAAGCCAATAATAATGCTAAGGTATCCATAAATTAGGTAAAATTTGTCTTTCTAATTCAGATCACATAGGATTTAAAATTTGAGTCGCTTTACAATTAATAACTAAGAACATTAATCTAAAGAAGATCTTTAAACTTACTTAATCATAAATTATTGCTGACAATTATGGAGGGATCTGATAAAAATAAAAAAATCACCAAACCATGTAGAACTGAAATCAATCCTCTGGACTTTAAAAAACCCTTTGTCTCCACTTTGTTCTTATTTCCAGGCTGGTAGATGGCATACCAGTTGTTTGTTTCCCATCATGTAATCTAAAGCTTTTCTTATTTATTATGTGTGTGAATCTTCATAATATAATAGTATGCAACTAAACAGATTAATCTCCAAAGCAGCAGCAGAGCAGGATCTCTATGATCTATTCTTAACTCTCTCGTAATGTGTAATAAAGAGACATGTGATGTCAGAAAACTTCATAGACACTCTTCCTTTTTTGCTTAAAGCAGCCAATGAATCAGAGTGAAGAAACTTTCTGCCTAATGTATTGCACAGTTTGAAAGATGTTTATTGGGCCACACAGAGAAAGTGGATCAGCTGCTTCTCACTAGACTAGAGCAAGCATGTCCAATCTGCGTCCCAAGGGTTGCATGGGACCCTGGACAGCTAATAATGCAGTCCTATAGGACTGTAAACTTTTAACAGTGTGTGTGTGTGTGTGTGTGTGTGTGTGTGTGTGTGTGTGTGTGTATAGCCAAAAATTGGATAGGATATGTCTGCACTTGTTCCAGTTCTGAATGTCATTATAAAATGAATAAATGTGATTCAGAGACTTATTTCAACCTTGTGGCATAACTATGAATATCTTTTCTTAGGTATAATAAAGGTCTATGAAAATAACTCATTATATATTAGTTATACCCCATCTTCATCATTACATAGCGGTCTTACAGCCAAATTATCACTCAAAAATACTTCTTGTTTCAGTGCTTGCTGTGATGCTCAAAAGCAAAATCAAGCAGATTCTTGATAAATTGTAATTTATTTTTCATCAGATAACTTTTAACTAAATAATCTAGAAAACAGGTTTAACATAGTACAATTAATTACCTGAACACATTCCTCCAAGTCCATTTTTTCAAGTTCGTGACAATTCTGGAGAACATACATACAAATTAAAGATTAATTTGTTTATAGAAACATGTCCTGGTATTGCAAAATAGTTTCATTTGTTACTACGAAGTAATTTCTGTGTAAGCAGTTGGACAATGTTTACTTAAGGATAAAAAAACCAACTTTGCCAGAGAACTCAACTGCATGCAACATATTAAAATTATTTTAGGACAAGCTAATTCTGTTCAGGAATAAATATGAACATACACAGCCCTCTTCTTTCTGACTTGGCTCTAAAAAAATATCCAAGCTTGCAGTCACAACAAATTATATAATTTTATGGAAATGTCTAATTATCAAAGCAATGTGTTCTTATTCCATGAAATGATTTTTATTTTTAGCACTAAATGGTATCAAACTGATCCAATATAATTCAAATTGATTACATTAATAAGGCACAGTTATTTGTGCATTATGGGCTTAAACTAGTCACTGATGTCCACATGTTATTACATTTCAATTCCTATCATATTGAACATCTGTCGTGCTGCTGCCCAACTTCTTCTGTAGCCACTTGCAGCCACAGAAGACACTTGCAGCCTGCAGATAGACACCACGTGGTGCGTTGTGAGGCTGTGTGGCTCATCACGCCAGTGCTGTTGCTTTGGGCAGAATGGCATGTGGCGCGTTGTGCCAGTGATGCCACTCACTGCAGGAGGCCGTGTGGCTCATTGTGCTGGTGCCATCACTTGTGGCAGGATGCCTTGTACCATGTCGTTTCTTACGATGCACAAGCTACGCGGCATCCTGCCAAGAGTGGCGGCACTGGCCCTGGTGAGCCAGGTGGCATTTGGCCCCAAGCGGCCAAAGACAGGCAACGGCACGACAGGTGTTGGGCCATGGGAGGCCTGGCTGTGGTGGTCCTATGGTAAGCAGATAAGACATCCCCCAAAATATGGTCTGGTGCTTCTTTTGGAGGCAAAAAAATTATAAGACCTGATTTTATTTTGGGGGAAACACGGTATTTATTGGTGATAAAGCATAAAGAGAAAAGCTCTATGTTCATTCATTCTCATGGTCTGTTTTTATTCTGAGACAACATATTCTGCTTTCCATATATTTCAGAAAGACAACAGAATAATATTCTTTTCATATTAAGTTTGATCTTTAATTTGCTTCCCTTTCTTCTTTGGTTTTCGGACCAATCCTACCCATTTAGCCTAGCATTACAGATTTGGGTATGTGAGACTCTGTTATATGCTTTTTTCTCTCCCATCCTTAAAGCTCCTGAGCAAGCAGCATTAAAGGGAAGCACAAGGTCTCCCAAGGAAATACTGAAACAGAAGATGTTCAGTTATGAAGTACTGACATAAAAAGCAAACAACAGCATTTACAGGTAGTCCTCAGCTTATGACCACAATTGAGTCAAAATTTCTGTTGCTAAATGAAACATTTGTCAAGAGAGTTTTACCCCATTTTACGACCTTACTTGCCACTGTTGTTAAGTGAATCACTGCAGTTATTAAGTTAGTAACACAGTTGCTAAGTGAATCTGCCTTCCCTCTATTGACTTTGCTTATCAGGTTACAAAAGGTGATCATGTGACCTCTGTAAACTGCAATTGTAATAAATATGAGTTAGTTGCCAAGCATATGTATTTTGATCATGTGATCATGGGGGTGCTATGATGGTTGTAAGTGTGAAAAATGGGCATAAGTCACTATTTTCAGTGCTGTTATAACTTCAAATAGTCACTAAATAAATTGTTGTAAGTTAAAGACTAGCTGTAATGGAAAAGGTAGCCTTGACATCAAATGCTTACCCGAGCCAGAGTTGTAAAGCCCACATCTGTAAGCTGGGAACATCGAGCTACCTCCAATATCCTGCATGGAAAATAAATGTACCAACAAATAGTTTTTAGTATTTAAAACCTAATTCTGAAATCTCAGGAAGCCAGTATAAACTAAGGAATACTTTTTAAACTCCTTGTTCCAAAATAGGCAAGATACCGAATTCTTCCGACTCCCATTTCATAGGATTTTAGATATCAGCAATCCTATCAAAAAAATAGGACTCTAATAGAATAAAGAAATAAGACAGTATAAATTTAAAAAACAAATTTTCTTTTATGACTTATTTCTAAATATTAATATTTTTACTGTTTCCCAGTATTAGTACTGAAGATTTTTCAGAAATAAAAATCTACATTCCTGCTTGCTTGACTTTCTTAGCTAAAGAAACACCTTTTAGCTGATTCCTTTTGTCATCTATCCCCTCACTTCCCCAATGCATATCACAGCCCTCTCTTTATTTGATTCTCAGCAATGCTTCATAAATCTGTTTTAGAGCAAATTAATTTTGTTCAGGTTCTCAAACCGATCTAATCAAAATTATCTTAACAATGAACTTATGAAAGAATCACACTGTTGTTTCTGAATGCTAAACTAGCTTCAGCAAGGGAGGTGGTACAGTTCATAATAATATAATGAAACTCTATTCTATAGTGGTATTTTATGCTTTTCCCTCAAAGATATGGGATATATTCTAAACATATAACACGATTACATGCTCCTACATTGTCCTGCGGATGAAGAACTGGTTACTTACCTGCAACTGTTGTTCTTCAAATACTCTGTGATTTGACACACATGATTTTATGCCTCCACCTAGCTCGATTCAGAGCCTTCCAGAGCTTACAAATTTGAAAGAAGCCCCATTCTCATATGTACTATATGACTATGCACTGTTCTCACTGAACCCTCTGAGTTCCTAAGACTGATACAAAAGACTTGAAGAAACATTAAGGTCACCTGAAATGAAGCAAGGTAACATGGTGCATTGTGTAAATCTGCAGATGACTAACTGTAAGCAGTACTTCATTATTATGATTTCTCTCATTCACATTTAGGCACGTAAAACAGAGTCTGAATGACATAAGGTTGCAAAAGCAAGGAAAGCCCTTCCAAGGACTGTATCTCACTGTAAATTCAAGTCCCTTTTTATGTTGAGTAAAGGTGGAGGCCTGAGATCAAGTGGCTGCCCACATGGTTTCGGTAAAGTGCTCTAGTCCAGAGTACAGACTGCAAGAGGCAAAGTTGGTAACTCATAATAAACCTACATGGTTGCTACTATTAGAAGACCACTGTGAGGGAAGTTCTTCCCTTTAGATAGGCATTAGAAGGCCAGGAATGAACTTTTTTACATAGTGAAACAGGCATTCAGTTCAAGTGTCATGGAAAGAATGAAGCAGTGTTTCTAGTGGTATTTAGAGCGGGGGGGGAGGATGGGGGGAAGGTGGCAATAAAAATTCCAGTGTTAAATAAAACTCTAACCCTGATTTTGAAAGAAAAAAAATAACAGAAAAAGAAACATACAAGTCTATTCTTGATAATTCAATGTCTCCGCAATAAAAAATGCTATTTTCAAGGAGATGAGATTAACTGGAAGAGTAATCAGGGTTTCAAAGAATGTAACATAGAGAGAAGGCAGAAGCTCCAAACCAAAAATGACAGAGATGCCAGAACTGTATTAGGCTTTCCATGAAATGCTTTGTAAGTGGGCTAGAAAGTAAGTATTTTCCAATAAAGAGAAAAAAGAGATAGCCACAAGATACACTGTCACTGAAGAGAAAAGCCTCATTGCTTCAAATGAAGAGAAAAGATTGAAACATGATGGATCTGATATTGCCAGAGACTGAATTACTGCTTCTCAGCAGAGGATTTCCATTTAGTTGTAAAGGAAGCATATTTTGTGTGGGCTGTTTGGTGCTGAGAAAGCAATAGGAAGGGGGTAGAGATGAAGGGAGATTGTAAAACTAACTTTCTCCCTTTATTTTAATTTAATCAATACCTCAACTCTTCCAATTGCTTATCAATTTACACATGTTGGAACAGTTCTCCCCAATTCTCTGGTTTGCCCTGTCTCATGAACAATTTTCTCAGTTCATCCTTTTCAAACTGGTTGAATAAAGCAAGATAATTCTATCACATATCTCTAGTATATAACTGAAAATCTCGTATGCGCTCAAAAAAACCTGTAGCTGCTCCGTTATTCTTGAAATCTCTTTATGAAGTTTGTTACTTGAGAGGATCCCTCACGTATCCTGGATCTATGCCATGAAGTGTTTAAAGTGTGATTATCAACACCTTGAATTATACCTGGACACACAGCAACAACCAGTGCCACCCGCAGAGCAGTAGTGTTACATGGGCTACTCTTGGGGCCGCAAAACTGATGGTGCTGCTAGACTCTGTGCCAGTTGTAGCTTATGAATGCTCTTCAACTGTAGCCTGTACAGCATGTTGCAGTAGTCTAAATGCAAGATGGCTTGAATGACTGAGCACAGGGACTCCTGATCCAGGAGAGGCCTTAACTGATGCACAACCTGAAGTTGTGCAAAGCTCTTCTAGCCGGAACTGCAACCTGCTCTTCAAGGAGCTGAGAATTCAGAAAATACCCAAACTGTGGGCTGGATTTGTCTGAGGCATTGTCATGCTATCCAGAACTAAAGATGTCAAAATCTTGGATTTTGGAACTCCATACACCCAGAGTCATTCAATTTTTCCAGGGTTCATTTAAAAGCTGCTGTCCCTCATCTAGCCTCTCACAACCCCCAAGGATTGAAAATACTTCAACTCATGGTGATGAATGATCCCAACCAATGACTTCATATAGATGTTAAAAAGGAATGAAGGGAATACCGAGCCCTGCGGCATGCTACAAGCATGGCTATAGGCTGTATCTTTCACTTCCTATTGATACCAATTTCCATCAGCCTTGAATAAAGAAGTTCAACCAGTACAACTGGTGCTATCCAGCTCCAATCCCGTAGCTGGACCAAAAGGATACCCATGTTGGTAGTACTGAAGGCCACTGAGAGATCAAAGAGAGAAAAGATAGTTGCATTATCCCATCCTGCTCTTGCCAGACATTATCAATAAGCATAACCAATGCCATTTTTGTATCAAAACCAGACCAAAATCCTGACTGAAAGGGGTCCAGATAATCCGTTTCATCCAGAACCCTCTGAAGCTACAGGCAACCACCTTTTCCATTATCTTCCCTAAGAAGGGAAGATTGGAAACAGGATGAAAATTGTTCAAGAAGATGGATCAAATGATGCTTTTTCTAAGGATTCATTATATACAAGGACTGCAATTGGTTCAAAACAATTGACTTAGAAATTCTGACAGTTGTGGTAACTGTTCACATATATACCATTTCAAGTTTAAACATGATAATTTTCATAGCTTATTGGAAAAAATAATTTACCTTTCTTGTGATTTGTGTTACATTAACAATTGGAAGTTGTGTATTTAGTATGCCTGTCCTGGGAAACTTTAGCTTGTTTTGAGCTCAAAATGTTCCCAAAATACTTGAAATAGCTATACACTTGAAACCCATGTTTTGTATTCAAAACTTGAGGGGTGGAGGTTAAAATCTGAAATGGTTAAATTTAAAAACATTTTGTACACTCTTAATTCTGATATTTCTGATGAATCCTAAGGAGTTTTGAAGAATTGAGATTAAAGAAAACGTACATAAAAGGTAAAGTATTTCAATAATGTGGAAATATGATTGGCTCTAAGAACATGCAATACAATGATAGTCAAAACTGAAGAGATTCAGCAGGAGCTGTGCTAGTTAAAAAGTTAGGCATGAAGACAGAGCATCCATCAAACAGTTCTGTTAATTCTAAAAGGTTCCAAACAGGCAAATGTATGTATTTATTTGTGTAAATGTATGTGTGAATCTTAGAGACCACAAAGAAAAAGTCTATTTACCTAAGTTTTGGACAATTTTGCCCTAACGCATTCAAGATGGCATCAGTGATGTTGGAACAGCCAGAAGCACATAGAGATTGCAACTTGTGGCATCCTCTACATATTGTAATGAGGCCGTCATCTGTTATTTGCTAGAAAAGGAAAGAAAGTCAATCATTTATAGCAAAAAGCACAATTGGGATGATGTTGTGCTCCATTTTCTCTGCAAATTCTAAAATTAAATGTTAAAAACTATTTGCTGGTGAAACAGTTGGATGAATGACTATTTGGCAACTATCTTATGAAAAACCAGAATGCCAACTACATACAATCACTTCAAATCAGTTCTTTTTCTGGATAAATGTTCCATTTTTGGCATCACCACAAACCGGTTCATGAAATTTTCTTGGAAGAAAAAATGTACTTCCTCTTTCAGCTCTTTTTATACACACATAAAAACAGATTGTATTTTTAACACATGTTGAAAACAAAATGGAGACAAGACCAACAAAGCACGATAGTTCAAAATAAAGATTTTTTTCCAGACTGTTCTACAAACAAACTTTGAAAAAAGTTAATATATAAGGCAAATAAAAGCTAATAGATTTACCAGACTAAATGCTAATATTACAATGGTTTTGGAAGATTTTACAAAATATTAAAGTGATATTCAGTATATAAAAATGTGAAGAAATAGTTGCCAATTTGAGAATTTAGAAACATTTAGTCATTCAATGGAGTCAAGCAAAGTCTTCAAAGTTTAGACATAAAAAAAATGACTTTTCCTTTGTCGTTATAGTGACAGTGAAAATAATGGCTTTTGGATTGATTGGTCAGAGATCAAAAACTAGGTCATAAAAGCATTTGAGCCAAAAGAGTATTTTAAAATCTCCCAATTCAAAATTCAAACTATGCTAGGAAAAATGCCAGCTGATAGAAGGGATTAGGCATGGAGTACCCATTTATTATTTTAAAACAGAAAGTGCCAGAAAACAAGTCTTACAAAAACTCTCTTTTTAAATGCATTAGTAAAAAGAGGGTAATGGAGGGATAGATGCAGTTTGAAATCAAGGTAGGCAAACAACTACAAGGGAAGGCTTATTATTATAAAAAAAAGTTTCAAAATTGCACAAGCCTACATGTGTAGGAACACATGCACAAAAGTACACACTTATTGATCAGTAGATCACTATGAAAACCTTGCTACCCAATAATTCAACTTAGATGTCGTTTCTACACTTGTTTTCTTGTGTAAATGAGAAAATCAGGTGAATCCAAGGGATTCAGAAAGTGGGGCATGAATCCTTAACCTTGGAAATTTGATTGGCTTGCATGAAATTTGGAGAAAACATAGGAATTGTGAAAAATGGCTTCTAGGGGAACTTGTTTATTCACAAAGTAGCTGCCTAGGACAATTTAATCACTTAAAAAAGATAAAAGTAATCAGTCAGATACGTGCTATCTCCTTTTTATTTCACAATCTACCCTTACCCTTTTTCTGGTCAATAGATCAATTTGGAAGCAAACTAGTAGACTGCAATCATCTGCCATATTTATGGGGGGCACTGATGGCTCAAAAGTATTCTTGGAACCAATGTAATATGTTTATATGCCACTCTCCCTCACCCCTATACATACTTACATAAACCTAGAAGGGCATCATAGGAAAATAGAAATTGAGAGAGAGTATCAATGTTAGCCAAGCTTTCCAACAATGCCAAAGAGTGGCCAATTAAGTAAACCTATGTTTATTCCTAAATCTATTGTGTTTAAGGATTGGTCCATTTTTTCCTTGGTGATCCTCATAATTCAGAATATGAAGGTACAAAGTCCAAAACAAAAAAAAAGTGGCAAAAAATTTACATCTGTACTGATTATAATAAGAAAATCAACTGCCTGATTCATGAAAATACTAGTTGAACTAGGATAATATAATTTACAGATTTTGACCCACTTATTCCCTCTGGCTCATGTTATTGTTCAAATTTTAAACATTTTCTTATATCCTATATTTTTCTACTATAAAATAAACAGTCATTCTGCTAAGCCAGTACTGTTAAAATAAAACATTGAATATGATATGGAAGAGGTGATTTACAAAGCTGCCATAGTATAAGAAAGAAGACAAGACTGCATTTATAAGGTCCAACTTCTTACCAAGCATGTTTGCAAATTCAGAGTCACTAATTCGGGACAGTTTGCACCAATGTATTTGAGAGCTTCATCTTCCAGCTAAGAGAAAGACAGAAATAGAAAATATAGAGAATTTCTTAGATCTCTTCATTGTACTTTTCACTTATAGCATGAGTAGACAATATTCAGACAATCTTGCTTTCTTACTCCTGCTGCCTCACTACAGATAATGTTGCAAACAAAACCCAGAAATTTGGTGATATATTTCAACACAACAAAAAATATTTTTTTTTTCACCACCCTCCTTTTTTAAAAAAAGCAACTGATTCCATAAGAAATCGCAAATGTTATTATCTGATTAACTTATTGTTATGCCTCCTGCAGCTTTTGAATTTTGAGTATATGTTGCTGAAAATAAATTATGGGTAACTCTCACTCACTTGTGCATCGACTTGTCAAAAATTACAGCAGTGCTGAAAAAATAACTTTGTGAAGATACAATTTTTACAGTGTCTCTCAATAACATGTTAATTATTATGGGGAATACACATTGAAAAGAATATCTAGTATTGGCAATCTTGAGTGTGTTTGGCAAATAACTGATACTACCATATAAGCATTTCCCATTGTGTGCCTGTTTACTCTCTTGTACAGATAGTCCTCTAATTATAACCACAGTCGAGCCCAAAATTACCATTGCTAAGCAAGAGAGTTGTTAAATGAGTTTTGCCTCATTTTATGACATTTCTTGCCGCAGTTATTAAGTGAACTACTGCAGCTGTTAAATTAGTAACAGGTTTGTTAAATGAATTTGGCTTCCCCATTGACTTTGACTGTCAGAAGGTTGCAAAAGACGATCACATGACTCTGGGACACTGCAATTATCATGCAGTTGTGAAGCATTTGAATTTTGAATATGTGACCAAGGGGATACTGCAACGGTTGTGTGAAAAATGACCCAAAGACAAAGTATCCAGTATTGTTTTAACTTCAAAGGATCATTAAACAAATGGTTTTATGACTACCTGTAACCCCCTTCCTCTTCAATGACTATAAATACAAATATCAATTTCCTTTTTGAAGATTATCCCAGTGCTAGAGTGAATATTTCAAAGGGCAAGAAATGGGTAAAAAGGAAACCTATAATAAAATAGCAAAAACCAAACACAGTCATGTGATTTTCCACTTACTAACAACATTATCTAATGATTGAGTTGCCAGTCCCTATTGTGATAGCTGAATAAAGATCATCAATATTACACAAACACCAAATAAGTATGATCTCTGGCTGCAATCAAATTTTCCATCTCTGCCATATGGTTGTTAACAACAAATGCTATCCACAATTTCTGTCTCAAAAATAGTGCAGGACTTCACTATTAAGGACTTTGTCACATTTTATTTCCAAGGGAAAACAAAGATGTTTTCCACAAAACAAAACATGCACACATTGTTTTTGCAATAATGTATTTCTTGACAGCCATTTATTCAGCAGCCATTCAAAAATATGAACAAAAGGGGAAGGGGGGAAACTTACGACCGATCTGCAAAGTTGCAGCAGTCAGTGTCCCTGCAGTCATATGATTAAGATTCAGGCGTTTGGCAATTGGATTGTAATTACAATAGTTCCAATGTCCTGAAGTCTCTATTTATGCCCTTCCCTGCCTGCTTCTCACAAGGCAAAGTGAATGGGGAAGCCATTAGCAGGGAAGGTTGCAAGCTGCTCCTGCCATTTTTTTCTTTGAGAGTCTGTTATAGAGTATGAGATCCTGGGGATCACCTACTACATAACACATGCATGTAGCATCAACTCTCCCTGTACTCCTTTGCACCAGCTTGCAATGGGCTCAGCATCTGTTCCCCACACCCCCAGCTGACGGCCCATGCTGCTGTAGTCAGAATGAGACAACTCACCATGAGACAACTCTCCATGGCCAATTCACCACGTAACTTGCTGTGGGACAATTCAACAATTCCATATAAGCATTTAAAATAATTTAAATGATTTTAATTTTTGTCATTTATATTTCATTTTATTCCTCCTTTGGCATCTTTTCTGTAATGATTTTATTCCACCATTTATTCTATCTTAATGTAACTCTTATACTGTGGCGAGTTGTCCCGCAGCAAGTTGGGCATAGTAAGTTGTCCCATGGCAAGTTGGCTGCAGCCAGTTAGCTATGGCAAGTTGGAGCTGGCAGCAGCGAGTTGTCATAGACCCTTCAGTACCTGCCTTTTTACCTGGTTGCACTCTATAGTACCCTCACCTGCCAAACTCATATCCTATCACAGCACTTCCCCACCCAACTACACTACCTGGCCACACATTTATCTGCCCTCTGGTCTCTTTCTGTACTGCCTGAGGAAAGGCTTGTGGTGACTGGGACTGTAACTTCCTGCCGACTTCCCCAGATTTTGCATGTTGGAAGCTGGTAGGAAATTGCAAGTTGCAATCATATAAGGTCCCTGCTTAATGATGTGCAATCCTTATTTAAAGATGGCAACAGGGAATGCTGGGATTGCTGTTACTAAACAAATACAGTCACATGATGTTGCACTTTAGGTCCATATCACTTGGTCCCAATTAGTGTTGCAACCCAAGGACTACCTCGAATGTTCTGATTTAAAGAAAAAATTGTGAAACATTATTGAAACACTTTTGGATAGTCTGAGATGATTTTCAATGTCTCATATATGAATCATGAGACATTGCATGAAACAAATCAGCCAATCCAGCTTTCCAGACTACTGAACTTCCTGAATCAGCCAATCCAAATTCAGCTTTTTAGACTTCTGAACTTTCCGTGGAGACTTGTACAGTACCTGTGTACAGCCTTTAAGAAACAGAGCTTTCAGTCCACCACAGCCTCTCACCAAATTTTGGATGCCATCTTTTGTCACTTGGTCACACCACGAGATATTGAGTTGTTCTAGTAGAGGGCACCCCTCACTGAAGGGGAAAAGGGATGAACACAGAAAGAAAATGCAGGTGTATATATTAACTCTAAAGATAAACATCTTGCTTCAGGAACCAAGGTAGATTAACCCTTGCTTACGTTTATTGCTCTAAACTGTTAAGTTTTCTTCTCTGATGCAGCCTTAACAGACAATCCAATTGAAAGCTATAGCTGGAACAAACAGGATAGCTATAGAAATAGGGCTGGGGAAAAGGGTTTGGTCTGGTTTTGCATCCTTATTAGGGATTTGAGATAAGAGAGCATCTCTGATTTGACTCATAATTCTCTGCATATTTCTTGTTACATTTCCAATGTAAATCTTATTGATCATGGCTGCTGAAAAGTTTATCAAAAACCCAAAATTTAGGAACTGTTCTGGGATCAGAAAACCATTTAATGGCATACAAAAAGTCATCCTGTGTCCCCACTTATCTGAGTTTCATGAACTACATTAACTACAAAAGAACCACATATTTATTTCTTCAAGTAATAAACTGGGTCTACTGCACCACTATTAGTACTTTGGATATGGAAGAGAATAAATGCATTGCAAAGGCATCTGACATATTTAAATCAAAGACAATCACTGTGAGTCTACTTTTATTAACTTAGTTCAGGTAGTTAGTTTTATGAACAATCTGAACACTCACCTCAATGCTTTCAGTGACAGGTTGGTTATTGATGTGCAGGAAGCTAGATCAAGATGCCGTAACTTTGAGCAAAATTTACTAAGGCTAGTACATGTACTGGAAGAAAATAGAATATCCACAGGTTCATTTTGTTTTTATTTTTAAAAATAGGAAAAAGCATTGGAGACATTTTCACATGGATGACAACAGCTAATACTAGCAATTAAGATACTGTGCTGCTATTCCACCTTACCTTCTTCAATGATTTTCTTGTGATAAGAAATAAAAATGGTTGAAAATAGTGGAAATTTACAAATGGGAGATGACACTAAACTGAGTTAAGATATAAAGAGATGAAGACGGCAGTAATATGCAAATTTGTTGATCTGGAGGAGTTTGGCAGAAGAATTCTTTGGGAAGGATGTTGAGAGTGGTTTATGGAAGTGGAGAACTGTATCAAGAGGAGGGCAGGCATGATAGGCTTGATGACAGACTTGAGAATTGGTAGAAGTAGAAATGTGGAGAGATTGGAAAAGAATGAATGAATGAATGAATGAATGAATGAATGAATCAGGGTACAGGTAAAGAGATTAAGATGAGCCCCACCACTAATCTACTCTAACCCCATTCCAATATCCTTTTTAAATCATGGTAAGAAATATAGCAATTACATGAAAACACCATATCTGAGCAAACTAACAACAACAAAAGAACCAGGAGGAGGGGGACAGGGAAGACCACTGGGGAGAAGAATCATAGTGTAATCTTATGTCTGCTCAGAAGACCAGACTAATTTCCAATGACATTTACTCTCAGTTAAGTGCTATAAGACTGAAGTTTTAAAGAGCTAATGAAATATTTCAGAATTCCAAAATAAAGATCACTTACGCATCTGTAATCTTGGTGCAGCCATTTAGATTCAACACTTCAATATTTCTGCAGTTTTGTGCAAATATCCTTCATGCAAAGAAACATACATTCTTTCAGGCTTTTAATGAAATATTTTATCACAATGATTTGACTTTTAAAAAATCTTGTATGCATTGAAAAGTAAAGCTAGCAACATAAACTTTCAGTAGTATTTTGACAATATCTAGGGAGAAAACCCAGTTTAGGAAGCAACCCCCCATGAAACACAACTCTACTGAAAATTCCTATCAGTGTTGACATTTGTGACATGTTTAAATGTCACAAATGTACGAATTCAGAGATTATGTTTGCCAACCTCTACTGTAGAGGTGGGGAATGATGGTCCCTTTATGACTTGTGAATTTCAACTCCCAGAATACCATGGGCCATTATTTCCCACTCCTGCTCTACTGGGATAAGCATCACTGGACCAATAGGTATTTATTTTAGTTACTTAAGCAATAGAATAGATATCGTATATCTTACCAGGAGTGACTTGAGGACGCATCAGACAGAAACTGTACAGGTAGTCCTCAACTTATAACAGTTCACTTAGTGACTGTTCAAAGTTACAACACCACCAAAAAAGTGACATGACTATTTTTCACTTATGATCATTAGATCCTCCTCATGGTCACATGATTTACTCACATTTATGACAGCTACAATGTCCTGGAGTCATGTGATCCCCTTCTGTGACCTTCTGACAAGTAAAATCAATGGGGAATCCAGATTCACCTAACAACCTTGTTACTAATTTAACAACTGCAGTTATTCACTTAACAAATGTTGCAAGAAAAGTCATAAAACTCGGGCGTAAAACTCATTTAACAAATTTCTCACTTGGCAACATAAATGTTGGGCTCAATTGTGGTTGTAAATGTAATGCTATATTTGACAGCCTGTGACTGTGATCTGAATTTAACATTTCTCAATCTAAGATGAGAATTCTATGCTCATTCAATCATAAGCATATCTATAGACCAGGGGTCTCAAACTCAATTTACCTGGGGGCCGCTGGAGGCAGAATCTGGGTGAGGCTGGGCCGCATAAGGGATTCCACAAAAAACGTTGTTAAAAAAATATCCTCAAATGTCATCAACAGTTAATGATTTCTCCAATACATGAACTGTCCTGAACACATGAATGGAACATTGAATGAAGATCATGAACAGTTCCTCAGAACATGGCTTCTCCAGCTTACTCCTTGCTGCCAGAGACTTGACAACGCTTCCTCTCACATATCTGAGCCACATTTGGCTAGAGAGAGGAGGCACTTTAGACCCTCAGTATGGCTTGAAGATGATCATCAGTAAGTCTGGACCTGTACTTGGACTTGTTAAAGTTCAGGGTGGAGAAGAAGCCACGACGAGGAACGGCGGGTGGGACTTCCTTCAGAGGTCCATTCCCCCTGCGGGCCGCACTAATATTATACTTTCATATCATGGTGGGGGCCACAGGATATCGTCCTGCGGGCCGCAATTGGTCCGTGGGCCACGAGTTTGAGACCCCTGCTATAGACAGACCATGAAACCAAGTATTTAATTCATTCTTCTAGATAAAAGCTGAAGCCAGTCTGTGTTGTTGAGCAAAATGTAGTCCATTTCCCCATAATTTTGGTTTTAGATTTATATCTAATTGTTCTCAATATTTCTTTAGATTTGTTTTTAACTGGTTTGTTGCACATTACTCAGTCTCCTAAGATTTCCTCATTACATTACTGCATACTACTACGTGGAAGTAAATCTTCTGCTTAGAGTTGTGTGGAGATACAAAACATCTAGAGCAGGCTTACATAAAGCCCACCAACAGCCTTGTATATCCTACCAATATTCCTTTAAAAGTGCTGCCCCCACCAAAAAAAAAATGTTACCAACTACCTCCAAGGTTTACTGGTATTACCAGCCTTTCTGCTAATCCACTAATTATGAAACAGTAGATTGGCACTCTTAGTATTTCTTTGGGGCCCATGAGAATTTTTAATTTATCAATGCAACCTTTCCCCTTAATGAGTTGTGCAGGACTGATCTGGAAATAGGAGCAAGAAATAATGCTTCCCTCCTATAAATAACATCAAAGTTATACTTTAGTTTGATGTTATGGATAATTATGGTAATGCAAAAATCAAATATTTGAGGATGCTGCAGCCTCAATTTTTATACCCAAAATTAGCTACCTGCCCTAACATCTCATGCCTAGTTCTCAGATAGGTGTTAAATAATTTGTGTTGACCTCTCTACCTCAATGCGTTGTCTCCCACACCTAGGCATCCACGTAGACTCAGCTTTCGAAGGAATCCTCCACATCTTTTAGAAATATTCTCTACTACACGCCCCTGTAAGAAGAAGAAGAGAATCTTCTAAATTAATTCTCTTGCTTAATTTTACATGCAGCAAACAACTTTTTTTTCTTTAAACTATCTTTTCCTATTTGATATATTTTTATCACATCTTGTAATTCTCCTTCATCTCTGGGCATTTAATCTAATCTAATCTAAACTATTCTGAATGGTATTTTCTGTGGAATGCCTGAATTTATTTGGTTCATAAATAGGGCTCTTTAGGATCAATTCACAGAACCTGAAGTTTATATTTTAGTGCTTATATTGTAGTCACTAAGATGCTTTTCTGTGGCAAACTAGTCAGCTGAATATTTTCAAGCATAACTATAAAGCATAATGTAGTATGCTATCATCCAACTCATATGTTATTTATTGTGCTATATATTCTTCCTCAGTTTGTGCCTGCAAAAATCATGCCGCTAACTTAGCCACATAATTATACATTCCATGGTTATATGATTATATAGAAGTGTGTGTATGTGTGTGTGTGTGTGTGTGTAGTGTGTGTGTGTGTGTGGTGTACAGGGCTAGTTCTTTTAGAGAAAACTGACTGGCTATCTGTTACAATTTGTGATGGAAACAACAGAGGGACTTTGTTCAGTAGTATACGCTTGGGTGCTAAATAAAAATTAGTTAATTTGGCTACAGGAACCAATAAAAACAATTTGGCTACAGGAACCGATAAAAACATATTTATAAGGGGCAAAGCATTACATCTACTTTTCAAATCCATGCAGCCTCTGTACTTTTTTTTTTTACTGAGGTTTATCATTGCAGCAGTATTGAGGTGCATCATTGCAGCATTGTCACATAAAGAACTGCATAAGGAGAAATGCTGGCAACCATTTCAAAACTTAAAAAAAAAAACAACCAAGTGGCATCCTTACTACATTTCATTTTTTTACTAAAAATTTAAACGCAAATCTTTTAATTTGGTAACTTTTAATGATACTCTTGAACCTCTATAGTTGATGTGTAACTTCATGCTATTTAATACTAGTTATACCTCAAAGATATCATATTCATATAAGGCACAATGTTCAAATTGAGAAGATTATTACCTCCCTCAAGTAATACATTTTTCCTTTAATATTTTCAGGTTAGGGATGTAAATCTTTGTTCACAGATGATACTGAATAAATTCATGCAGAGATAAGCATTCACAGTGTAAATCAGGTTTTTTTTTAAAGCATACTATAGCTTTAAAGGCTCTTTGGAATGAGGAGTAAAAATTAATGATTTGTCTCTGAACAACTAAAAAGATGATATGGCTTGTTATTAATCTGAGACAGTACAGTAATTACAGTTTATCTAGAGACAATCTTTTGCTTGTCAGT
This sequence comes from Pseudonaja textilis, assembly GCF_049901715.1. NCBI lineage: Eukaryota > Metazoa > Chordata > Lepidosauria > Squamata > Elapidae > Pseudonaja > Pseudonaja textilis. The sequence continues at coordinate 90,623,022 of NC_142008.1, forward strand.
TAATTATACCTCAATATCCCTTTGGAAATCAAACAGGTCAATGCGTTGCCAATTACTACCATCCAAAGCTAGAACATTCCATGCCTGTAATGAAATTGGTAGAAAGTTGAAAAAAAGATTGTCAGATATATACCTCTAAATATAGAAAAACTGAAGGCAGATATAACCTCTCTATCATTTGAGCCAGTCCAAAGCTTCTGTACTCTAATAATACAATCAACAAGTTACTTATTCATGAGAATCAATACATTCAAGCACAAATGGTCTAAACATGCATATATTTAAAACAATGCAGATTTGAATTAATCTTTCTGTAGCTAACCATTTTGAATCTTTCATTCAGAAATTACAGAGGATACATATATGCATGAACAACTCACATGTGATTCCTGCACAATTCCATTTCACAAATAATAATGCCTCATTATGTTTTAGGAGTGAATGCTCTATGTAATATAATACAATATACAACAGTTGCCTGGACCACCTTAGTTCAGTTTAATTCAAATGATATTATTTAAAGCCCAGATGATTAAAGGAGCAGAAAGGCTTCCTTATGAAATATGAGGAGCTGCAAAGAATCTTTAATTCAATCAGTGAGTAGCTTATATGTTTCCCTTTTTAAAAAAAGATGTCTATGTTGTTTGATAACACTGATCCTATATTTGATACTATGAGAAATCCTTTGAACGCTTTTAATAACACTTTAATGAGTTGTTTTTGAAATAATGCTTCTAAACAACCTATTTTCCCAATTATGTTTCCCAATGCAAATTTTATTGATTTCAACAAGGTTATGCAAATCCTTCAGAAGAGGTGTGATACATTAAAGCAGCTGGGATTTTTCTCAAGCTTGTGCAGCTGTTTTAGAAACTGCTGCAACTGGCCTCTGCACACATGCACCAGATATAGCACAACAGCAATTCTAAAGGATATGCACAGCCCTGGACTGTAATATTCCAACCTTTTGACTAATCTGACTTCTTTTTTTGGCATTTTTTTAAAAATGGGGGCAATCAGCGCAATAAGCCCCTAAAAGTTAAGATAACTTCTCAACACAATACTATCTAGGTAGGATAACTACTCCCAATATGCTTATTCAGCATTTTGTGGTCTAATTGGGAATTATGGGAAATGAAGGCTAATGCATCTGGAAGTAGCAAGTTTGGAAAACTTGTACCAGACATGTAATATAATGTGCTATGGAATAAATCAAGATTATTATATCACATTACCCAATTCACACTGTAAATTATAATAACTGTGCTATTCTGCTCATGGTCTAGTAGTCTATCATCATTTCCTCTGAGGTATACCATATATATTTCTATGAAACAAATGAACCATACAGGAATATAGGAAAATACTCTCAGTAATCATCTTCAGTTTTTAAATTCTATTCCTGATGTCTAACAAAATATGAGTCTGAGCATCTTATGACATTTCCCCCCAGACAAGCATTTAATTATTGAGCCAAATATAGTTCACAGACTTCTCTGTATTCTCTATGAATAGTTGACTTACAATCATTCATTTAATGATCAAAATTATGATGTGCTAAAAAAGTTAGTCCTCAACACTTATGATTTAGCATCCACACATCACATGATCAGAATTTGGATGCATGGCAACCTTCCAACCAGCAAAGCCAATGGAGAAGCTGGATTCGCTTAATAGTCATGGTAATTCACTTTAAGGACCATCAGAACATGTTATAAAACTGGCCTTGATTCACTTAATGACTACATCACTTAGCGATGGAAATTCTGGCCAATTTTGGTCTTAAACTAAGGACCGCCTATATAAAATGCATTTTGTTAGTCTTCTCCTACTCATGCACTTGAAAATTTTTGCTACCAAGGACCTGTGAACATGAATTATAGGTGAAGAGAATGCATTAGCTGCACTCCCATCGTTTTCCAGCAACATAAAAGTCTGCATGTTAGAATAACAAATTGAGTGGACATTGTTGGTACTGTATTGATACAAAAAATGGAGAGGTGGAAGAAAATGGGCTCATGTTGAATATTATTTAAGGCTGACACATTCCTGAGTTTCATATGCTGATAATCATATTAAAGATTTGATTTGATCTGATTTCTGGGTTTCAAGAGATAACCTGGAAGTACCCAATAGAGAAAGCCTTACCAATACTAGTATGCAAATATTCTTACCCTGGAGACCTGCGCACAGCGGCATAGAGTGACCACATCCAGAAAGGAGAATATTCTGTTAAAACACACACACACACAAACAAATAACTAAATGTATATGTATAAATGTACAGCAAAATAACAAGCAAAAGTTATCAAGGCTTCAGGTCTGAAAAACTAAAACTACTACGTAACATTTAATTAGTAAAAAAAAAATAGTCAAGTGAGCAGTCACTTATGTAAAGTTACAATTGAGCATTATTACAACAATAATTTACAATTTATTCTGTATATTATCTCAAGGCATAATATTATTTATTTATAATTGAATAATTGAAACATAGTGGAGAAAAAAATTAAAGTTATATAATTCATTGCTTAAGATAATGCAACTGGATCATGTGTCTAACTTTTAATTAGCTGGAGATATACATCTTCTGATTCTGCATTCTTTACCATTTAAATCCACAAACCAAAATTATTAATTATTAAAATTAGTTAAATTAGATAAACAAAGTGGTAAAGACAAAGATTAAAACTATTGATAGAAGCAATCTAAATTATAATGTCTGTACTATAAATGTGACATATTATTTGGAATCTCAATCCAAAAACTATCATATTACTAAACAACATTGAATTATCCAAAGATTAAATCACAAAATTCATAAAACATCATAAAATATTGTTTTAAAATATGATGGCAAGTAAAAATTATAATTCTATCTTCACTCTTGATATCATTTCATTATGATGCAATTAAAAGATAGCTTTCCACAAAGATCTTGACTATTTGGTTATTAGTAAGGTATTTTTTAGGACACTGAAGTCCATTCTCAGCCACTGAGAATCTTAATTCAACATAGTTCTAACATCTGAGATTTTCAATTTACATTTCCTATTGAATGGAAGATAGAATGTACCAGGCCAAATATATAGAAATAGATCTATATAGGATATATAAATCTGGGTGTAGATCTGTGTTTTATACCGGTAGTTAAAAAGGGTTAGTTTACTTTAGTTTTTGATGAATGTTATCAATTAAAGACCACACTTTCCCTTTTGCTCCACTATAACTGTTTAAAATAGCTACATTCTTAAGTTCAGACAGAGTAGCACAGGACTAATTTAAACCATTTTCCCTTCATAATAGAAGGGTTCTAGGACTGATCTTGCTCCTAAACATGGACTATAAGATCTTAGCTAACGATAATGTCCGAAAGACTGAAAAAGATACTAAGTGAAATCATTCATTCTGACCAGAATGGTTTTCTCCCCAATAGGCAGATGAAGAGCAACACAAGACTGATTATGGATGTTCTAGAACAGCGGTTGCCAACCGGTGGGCCGTGATAAAATTTTGATGGGCCACAGAGAAATCTCACCCCCAGAGCACCCCAACAAAGCAATTAATCCAGGCTGCACAGAAACACAAGGCTGCGCCCGCCCACATAGCCCGTGCGGAACCCTCCCCCCCATTCACTCCTTACCCGGTAAATTTGCCTGCTAAATAGCTATTTTTCCTTTTTCTGACCATCATCTGTTCTGCTGTGCCAGGAGATTTAGATTAGCTAGGAAGCAGGAAATGGTTGATTTCTTGTTTTCTAGCTAGTCTTTAGATCTTTGGCTCAGCACAGCCAAACCTCCCTTAGGACTGAAGGTTTGCTTGCAAGCAAATTTAGTGCAGACTGATGGCAAGCAAATTTGAGAGACTGAGCTAGCCGATGGCAGATAGATAGATCATTGAATGGGTCTGTGAGCAACTCAATCTGCCTGCTTTGCTTGAGTTTGGGTAAAAGTTGCTCTTTTTTATAAAAAAAATCAATATTTACATGCATATTGTGTTGTGAGTTAATTTTATGAGTTTGCTTGCAAGCAAATTTTATGTGACAGACTGAGCTAGCCAATGGCAGGTAGATAGATCTCTGAATGAATCTGTGATTCTGTGAGCAACTCAATCTGCCTGCCTGCTTTGCCTGCTTTGGGGTAAAAGTTGCTCTTTTTTATAAAGAAAATCAATATTTATATAAATATTTATAATATTTACATATAAGCCATGCCCAATACATGACCACCAAGCCACACCTACAAATTCAGCCATGCCCACAGAACCAATTAGTGGTCCCTGGGATTTAAAATTATGAGTTTGGTGGTCTCTGAGGTCCAAAAGGTTGATGACCCCTGTCCTAGAATATTATGAGATGCATCCAAATAAACCAATGGCGCTTATGTTCTTGGACGCCCAGAAAGTGTTTGACAACTTAAATTGGCATTTTCTCATTGAACAATTGACTAATATGCAGTTTGGTGAAAATTTTTGGGGACTTATTAAAACAATTTATAACGTACAAATGGCAAAAGTAATAGTGAATGGAGAAACCATGGATGGCTTAGAAATAAGTAAAGGAGTGAGGCAAGATGTCCACTAGCCCTATTGTTATATATATTATCTGAAGAAGTATTGTTGTCACAGATAAGACAAAATCGAGATATTAAAGGATTAACTGTTAAAAAAGAAGAGTATAAATTCCAAGCCTTTGCTGATAACATGGTATTTATAATAGAAAACCCAAAAGAAACAAGTTCTACACTAATGAGTGAAATAGAAGAATTTGGAAAGGGGGCAGGGCTTAAAATAAAGAAAAAACTAAAATAATAACTAAAAACTGCACCAAAAAAACAAAATGAAGAACTAGCAAATAAATTAGGCATGCAGATAGTAAAAAAAGTAAAAAAATCTCAGAATTTGGCTCACGGTGAAATGTTCTCCGATAAAAGAAGACAACTATGATAAATTAATACTTTAAATTCAAAAGGATTTAGATAATTGGGCTAAGTTATGACTGTCATTGCTGGAACGGATAGCAACTGTAAAAACAAATGTGTTACCAAAATTATTATTCTTGTTCCAAACGGTGCCAGTCAAGCTAGGAAGGAACTTTTTTGAGGACCTAAACAAAAACATATTGAAATTTATTTGGCAGAAGAAAAAAGCTAGGATAAAATATAAACTACTGCAAGATAGTAGAAGCAAGGGAGGATTTGGCCTCCCAGATTTTGAATTATATTATCAGGTGGCAATAACTACATGGATCAAAAATTGGATTAATTTGACAGATAAAAGAATATCAACAACAGAGGGTTATGACCTACAGCTTGGCAGGCACCGTTTCTTTGGGATGGGAAAAGCAAATATCATACCTATTTCCAAAGACATTGGATGAGAAATACTGTATTATCTATATGGGAGAAACTAAAAAAGAACCACTATGTGAAAGTACTGTTATGGTTATCAACAATGGAAGCACTAATATATCCCAATGCTCTAGATTTCAACAAAATGATAAAATATAAAGATCTTTTAAATGAAAAAGGGGAATTAAAAACGCAAAACCAATTAGAATCCCAGGGAACTGAAATAGGATGGTGGCCTTATTTGCAGGTCCAAACACATAAAAAAGACAAGAAACAATTTGGTTTTTATACAACTAGCAAGAATTAGATAAAATATTACAAGGGGTGAAAAAAATGATTACCAAAATATATAATTACCTATTAGAAATTAAACTAGAAGAAGAACAAGTTAAAGAAACTATGATTGTTTGGGAGAAGAATTTTGGATATGGGATTAATTTAGAGAAATGGCAAAAATTGTGGTCTCAAAATTATAAAATGACAAGGTCAACAGCACATAAGATGTTTTACAGGTGGCAATTCCCCCCGACAAGAATAGCAAGAATGTTCAAGAATAAATCCAAAAAATGTTGGAAATGTCATCAGACACCTGGCTCATATTACCATATGTGGTGGACTTGTGCGGATGCTAAAAAATACTAGACTAAAATCCACATGTGGTTGGAAAAAATGACGAAAAAACATATAGACTTGAAACTAGAGATATTTTTATTGGGAATTTTACCTGAAATATACAGTAAAGACTTGAAATACCTGATTGTAAATGTATTAACAGCGGCTAGGATTGTATTTGTTAAAAACTGGAAAAATGTGAAAATACCATCACAGGAGGAAATAATCAAGAAAATATTGGAATGTGCTGAAATGAGTAGACTGGCATTTGAAATTAGAGAAGAAGATAAACAATTTTATAAAATTTGGGATCTTGGTTAGACAACAATGTACAGTAATGAAATATGTAGATTTTTAGAAAATAATAAATATATAAAGATGTACTTCTTTCTTATTATAACTACAAAATGATTTTAGGATAGATTTGGGATGATAATATGAACTGTTATAAAATAAATTAAGTAAATTATGGTTATCTTGTAAAACATGAATGAATAAAAGTATAGTCAAATGATTGATTAATAATGATACTAAGGTATTTAATTTTTGATTGACAATATGAGGTTATATGTAATGTAATTGTAATTGAAGACTACGAAATGGAAGCACAAAACAATTTGTAAACCAACCGGCACATTGTATGTACACCTATGGAAGATAGCTTGATGTTTTTATGTTTTGTTTGTTGATGTTTGTTTTTAAAAACCAATAACTTTTTTTAAAAAAGGTTACAACAATGTGTGAATTCAACTACCAAATAATTCTAAACAGAATATTCAGGCATGTAACCCAAATTATCTTCTTTCCAAAAGGTTGATAGCTTTATCATGGACCCAAAGAATATCTTGCTTTCCTTATGGGCAGACTGATCACTGTAACTACACTGTTACTGTAACAGCAAACAGCATAAAATCAATGTGAATAACAGAGTTGCTTAATAGTGAAATGGGCTGCATATTAATTTAACAAATTAATGAACTATTTGGACATCTTCATAGCTTCCTAGTATTTGGCCAATGTAACTACACCACCACACCTTTGTATCAGACCCACTACTGGAATATATATTGCTGGAAATTTGAGGGAAAGTAGGAAAAAAGAGTATCCCAGAAGAAGAAAGAGGTATCATATATAACTTAGTGAATTTGGGTAATAACTTTCTGAGCAAAACTTTATTCCCTGTCAGGAAGAATTGCCTACTCACAACCAACAAGAGATATTACAAATATCTACTGTGATCTTCTTCTTCCTAGTGTATTCCTGCAGGTGCAGGGTCAGATTCCTATTGCTAGGTTGTTTGCAGCAGGAGGCTTAATTCCGGAAAAACGCCAAGAAACTAAAATCTTTGGAGCACTTTCAGTTTTTAACTACTTTTGCCTTCCACCTATTTTCTAATGGATGGAGCATAAAACCAAATCAAAATTATCTAAAATATTGTTTTTGGATATATCGAACTGTAAACTTTAGCTTTTAAATAATTGTGGGTTTTGGAGCGCAGTGGTTACAGTACAGAACTGCAAGCTATTTCTGCATGCAACCAGCTGCCTACAATTTGGCAGTTCAAATCCCATCAGGCTCAAGGTTGACTCAGACTTCCATCCTTCCGAGGTGGGTAAAATGAGGACCCAAATTGTTGGGGGCAATTTGCTGACTCTGTAACTGCTTAGAGAGGGCTGTAAAGCACTATAAAGCAGTATATAAGTCTAAGTGCTATTGCTCTTGTACCCAGATAATCAACTACAATATCTTTACAGAATGGATTTAGGTATAATGACCAAGTAAAGTTTGATAGGTCACAACTTTATTTAATGCTATGTAATACATATGATACTACAGCATATCAATGAGATTCTAGTTATATTCTAGAATAGTACCAGTTAACTGCTAGTACTATTATTCATACTTTCCCATTTCTAACAAAAGTGTCTAATTGCCACCAATGTGTAAAAGAAAGAAGATGCTGAACAGATGCCAATACTTCATTCATCTGTCTTCTTGGCTTTCTAGTGCGTGTCAAACAACAAGCTTTCAGTGTCAGGCCTAGGGAAAGATTCATAATCATTAAAATCAAAATCATCAAAATATTCCTAAGTCATCAAAACTGGAAGTCACTCACTGAACACCTATTGCAAATAAATGGAGAAAAATATAATGCTTTTTGCTTGACACCCCCATACATGAAATGCCAAGACATTTTTTGATATTAAGAAAATCCAGAAACAACTACTTATGCAATAATTCTGTATGAAAACAAACCAGTCTTTGTCTTGTAGAAACTAAAGCTTACTTATAAGGCAATCCTCTGGATAAAGCTCTCTTTCAAAATCTTGTGTGCTAATTTGCGTTAATAAATTTTCACAGCTTGCATGGAAGAAGCTTCTAATTCTCAAAGCTATTTCTTATGTTTCATATAAGTTTTCAAAAACACAGAACCCAGAAAGCACACTGTTAAATTTGTCAAGAAGTATTCCTAAAGTCAAAGTTGATTTGATCTGCAGAAAGATTTTACAGTACTGACTTTCCAAACTAATTTATTGTCGAATATGCTTTCATAAATAATAGTTTGCTTCAAAATTTTAGAATGAAGAGGTCTGAAAGCAAGTCTTCATTTTATTTCCATAAGAGATGCATTTCTGAAAATATTCTTTATTATAGTATCAAATGTATAGCTTTACTTACACACACACAAACACACAGACAAAAAACACTCCAAAAAGCAAAAGTTCTATAGTAGGTTGCTACGTACTATACTATTGAGGCTCAGGTTCTAAATCCTTTTCCAGATCCTCCATTTACTATAGAAATGTGGTAATAAAATGGGCTGATATCAGAGAAAATATATTTAAGTATAACTGGATTAATTATAAAAAAATTAAATTAACTGTAATTTTTTGGATAGGAAAAAAAGAAGACTTTCATGATACGCGTGCCACAGGTGGCATGCAGAGCCATTTGTGCCAGCATGCAAGCTGCAGGCAACCTTACCTCACTATGCATGTGCACGCCTCACAGCTGATTTTTGGCTGGTTTGAGGCCTTTTTCGGCCTCCCAGAGGCTTGAAAAAAGCCTCTGCAGGCTTTGCAGGCCGAATAATAGTCCTGTTTCATATTATAGGAAGTGATAAAACAGGTCTATTATTCGGCCTGAAGAGGCTTTTTCAAGCCTCTGGAAGGCCAAAAAAGGCCTCAAACCAGCTGAAAAATCAATTGTGAGGCGCAGTGCAGGTAAGAGGGTGACGGGGGGGGGGGAATTGGTCCTGTCACGCAAGAGGTGCTAGATTTCCTTGATCATCCAGAGTTTTTGATTGGGATAGATCCTAATACATTTATCCATAGTGGTAGTAGTATCTTGCAGTGTCTAATATAGCACAGAACAGTTGCAGTGTGCTCCTCTAGATCAGGGTGGTAAAAGATGTCCCAATTTGTGTTCTCAAAATAAGTTATTGGGAAGTATCTTCTGGCCAAGATTTTACTGTCCTTATTATAGGGAGAGCCTATCTCCTAAGAGGTATGTATGCTAGTGCTAAAAACAGTGACATATGGTCCAATTGTCCCAAATGTGGTAATTGTATAACCTTATAGCCATGTTTGATGTTGGTATATACTTTGTCCAATATGTTTGCTCCTCCAGTAGCACACTTAACATGCTGATTGAATTTAGGGAGCACTGCTTTTAAATCAGCTTGATTAAAGTCCCCCGCTATGATATGCACAGCATCAGGATAGGTATTCCGCTGATTACTAACAATGTTATACAAGAATCCCAAAACTATGGTAGTATTGGCATCAGGTGGGATATAGACTGCAGTAATCAAAACCACGCTGAATTCCTGTGGAAGATATATGGGTCTACATTTAAGAGTCATATACTCCAGATCCATGGAGCAGTGGCTGTCTACAGTTTCTGTATTGATACACCAGCTTTTGTTCACATAAAGGCTTAAACCTTCCCCTTTGCTCTTGCAAGAATCTCTACTCCTGTCCTGCCGGTAAGCTGTGTAGCCTTCCAGCTCAACAGCTGCATCTGGAATGAGTGAATGAACCCAAGTTTCTCTGATTAGCAAAACACAGCAGTTCTTGATGAATTTAGTCTGCAATCTGTAGCCTTAATTCATCCATTTTGTTAGACAGAGATCTTGCATTGGTAAGAAATATACTTGCAATTGAAGGCTTGTGTGGAAACTTACTCAGCCTAAAGAGAACCCCAGCACGGCATTCTCTCTTCCCCTTCTTGTTCCTCTTTCTCCACCTCTTCCTCCTTCCTACAGGGATAATGATCCATGACTCCCTCAGGGTCCTAGCTGCTTCCTTCGGTATATTATGAGAATGTATAAAATCGTCCTTAACAGCCTTTTCACATTTCAGTCCAATTTCTAACAAAGCTTGCCAACTATAGATGCCCCTTGCCCCACAGGATTCAATCAAGGAAAGGATCCAAAACACACACAGAATCATACACACTATACACTGAAAGGAGAAGCAGCCAGCTGCGGCATCCATGTGCGCAACCATCTTGAAAACCGTTGTTGGTTAAAACTCAGAAATGCTTACATAAGAAACAGATCTGTATTTAGACGCAAAATGTAACTCAAAAGAATACACTAAATGCTTAGTTACTTTCAAAACTGACAGCAAGATATAGTATGCTGTCCTCTTTCCAAGTCCTATGACATACAGAAAAATTTGCTAAACACAAAAAAATACTAAGGCTACTATAGTAATAATTATTTTAAAGGACATTTCTTTATTGCTTCACAGAAACATCTAGTTGTCTGTTGGGGAAGCAAAGTACTAGACTAGATGGATTTTGTGTGAGTGCAACATTAGAGTTCATGTATAAAAGTCATAGATAAATATAGGACAATTGTCTTTCATATGGAAAGACAAAGGACAATGCAATAATAAATTCACCAGCTCCCACAGCCAACCAGTTCATTAAGATGATAACTTATGTAATAGTTTTAAAAATGTAACAGAAAGCTGATCAAGGTTAACCGAGACTAAGATCCAAAGTATATTAAGATTGACATTCAAATAGGTGGTTTTGGATGATCTGCAAGACTGAATCTTGTAGATCACTCGAATCAATTTCTAAATTAAATAAACAGCAATAGAGAATTTCAGATGAGTTCCAATGTGTATTTAATCTTCAAAGCATCTGTCTAGAGCAGGGGTGTCAAACTCAATTTTATAAAGGGCTGCACCGGGGTGGTTTTTAACCTCAGGGGCTGGGGTGGACATGGTCAGCTTGATGTCACTCGTTGGGGGCACCTGTGGTGGCTCGAACACTCCTCAGCAAAAATGGGCTTCTGTTTTCAGTTGCGATGGCCTCCTGCAGCCCTCTGCCAGCAATAATAGAGCTTGGATGGGCCTCTCATGTCCCCCCAGGCTCCATTTTTGGTCACAGAGGCACCACCATCAGGCTCCATTTTTGGTCACAGAGGCACCAGGGTGGCCCCGCGGACCAGATCTAAGCATCCCGGAGGCCAGATCCAGGCCCCGGGTCTTGTGACACCCCTGCACTAGCGGATTAAACTCTGAGTGTTTGATTTGCATCATGGCTATTTATTTTCCACATCTGAAACAAATGAATTCTATCCATCAACAATATGTTCTAGAAAGCAGAGTCCTATTAATACATATTTTCAATATTCATGTGCTGTAATATTAAATGGGAACAAGCACATTTTAAAAGCCAGAAACAATGACTTATATAATATAATAGAAATATAAATGTTATGATAGCCAATAAGCAAACTAATTTTAAATACTAATTATTCCACTCTATAGCAAGTAAAGGCAATCCAAGTGCTGCTCTTTAAGTAGCCAAGGCACAGTAACAAAGCAGTTTAAATTAGTTCCTTAATTCTATAATGTGAAATAGACTTTTTCTGAGTCAGAGCTAATGGATTTGTAACTTTTTGCTAATCAGCACCTAGGTCTCACATTGGAATCTATTGCTCACATTTAAAAAAATGAAGATTGCTATTCTGTTATTCACTCTAAAGGAACTGTCTATGCTGAGTAATTAATGAGAATATAAAACTGGTATACCCAGAAAGTCTGCAGTATCACTACCAGACTGGAATCACAAAAGACTGATTATAGACTGATCAGTAGAACGTATGCTATCTAATTTGCTATTCTGCTTTTGTGTTACACTAAATATGGTCATCTATTACACTTTTGTGAGAATCTTATCTAAGATTGAAAAAAAAGATTTTTAAAGGGGTAGTCTTAAAGAGACATGTGATCCTGATTATTTAAAGCCTGGATGAATGAAATGAATGAAAACATCCCATTTACTAAAACTATTATCTTTAAATTAATAAATTAACATCTTACAAACAGATTAACATTCTTCTGTCATATTTTGTATGCATTTTTTAAAATAAATATAATATGGAAGCTAATCTGAATGGACATGAGTAAATATATAATGATAATTATTAGAAATAGACTGTTGATCCCTAGTTCTAATGAACAGATCTGGGCTTACAACGGTATTGTAAACTTAACAATAGAAATGAGTGTGATTCAAACTATCGGATACACAGATGTCTTTGCTAATCAAGTTTGACCATGTTCAACTTTTCTGAGAGGAGCAAGGTTCACTAGGTGCTGCCATCTGCTGAGGATGAGCTATCGTTAGTCTAGCTAAATCTCGGGTGATCTCCTTATTTAATCCAGAAGAGGGGATTGTTCTTCTGGAGATTCTACGGGATTTAAAGTGTTGGAAATTGCTTAGAATTACTCTCAACCTGGTCTAACCCCTTTAATTATCATATCTCACTATTCCACTGGCAGATCTTGGCATCAGACAGCAAAAATTTTCATGTGACAAAACTGATTTGAATGATTTCCTATTGCCATATAGTGCAATTTTTAGTACGGTTCTTTAGACTGAGATTTTTCAAACTGTATTCTAAGCAGCCAATTTTCTAGCACTATAGCTTTGGCTGTGGATCAGGATTTCCAGGAATTTATTTTTAACCAACAGATTCTGTAGCTTGATTTTTTTTTTTTGAAAATCCCTTCTTTTGTTCTGACTACACAAAACTCTTTCATTGTCAGGTAGTGTATGGGAGATAAAAATGATTACACATTGTAAGAGCCTTGAAGATCCATAAGATTTCTAAAAATTATGATTTTTTCTTCTAGAGGCAAATAGCATTGGACATGAATATGAAATTATAACAAAAATAATCAACTCTATATGAACAAATGAAGTCAAGAGGTTATTCTATGCCTGGAAGCTGTTTGGGTCCAGAAGAAGAAAAATATTTAGGCCCAATCCTAGCATGATAGAATGGGTTTGGCTTTGGAAGCCATCCAATTTCAGGAAAATCCCACTTCTAATACTGGATGGAGTCATGCTACCATATCAAATTGGTTCATAATGTGTGGGCCCTTTTGACTCATTGCTTCTTGTTCAGTACTGATGTGACTAAAAGAGCCTTTCCAAATTCCACCCTGTGTGCCACTTATGATCCTAATCAAGAACATTCAAGCTTTGGTCATTGTTTGGACTATATAGATGGGGTTCTCAGAAGTTCATCCAGAACAAAGCACTTTGAATAGTTAAAGGCATATCCTTTCACCCATATAACAGCATTACATTTAATTGTGCTGACCAGTTACCAGCTGATTTCTGAGTGCAATTTAATGTGCAAATTTTCATCTTCAAAATCCTACACAGTTCAAGATCCAGGTATCGACTACCTACTCCCAATTGTAATTGCTATCTAATAAGTTCAGGAAGAATGACTCTCTTACCAACTGATGCCTATATTCTTTGGAACAACACTTTCCCTGTATTCCAGATAGCCCCACCCCACTGGGGTTTAGAAAAAGCTATAAAATTGGTTCTTTTAGGAAGCCCTGGGAAGATAATGAAAGGAAGAAGGAAGATATCAGAATAGTGACTTTTACCTTGGAATTACTTTTATCAGGAAGAAACAAGAATTTGATTGAAAGCATTGTTCAGATAGGGAGCAATAAAATAAATGAGTATTTAAAGGCAGCAAAGGAAATGATTTAAATACAAATTAATACAGAGAAAAAGCAAGCTGAAAGAAAGGAAACTGAGAGGAAAAATTATGGGAATGGGAACAGAGTAAATCACAAAAAAGCAGAAGCTGGGTTCATAGTAAAACAGAAGAAGGTTCATCTTAAGAAGCAAGAAAAAGTACTTAGATGTAGAAGCAAGAAGTAGAAAAAATACATACTAATGCAAAAACCAAAAGTACCTGGTCTAATTTCCTGATATGAGTGCAATGAAATAGCTCCTTAGCTTATATTTTAATCAAGATGGGAAATCCAGAGAGGTGAAAGGGAATCCTTGCCTGAAGTATCTTAAAACCTAGATATACTTATTGTATTCTTCCTCTCAAAGCTCAATAATTAAAATACCCAAACAATTTTTTACTTGAAGGTTTTTACTGGCTACTGATTTAAATAGACATTTAGGAACAATATTAAGGGTAAAAATGCTACTTCTTTCTTTCTGTCTTAAATGATGAAATGAACATTATATTTTTAAGACAAATTTTACCTTCCTTTTCCTTATTTAGATTACCATAATGCTGGCATTTGAAAGCATGAGAAAGGATGAACAGTTAACAGGCTAACAAAAACAAAAACTAGGATCAGACATTTCCTTTCACAAAACTTAAACTGGAATGCTAAAACCAATGCTAAAATCTGTGGGTTTTGTTCAAGACCTACAGTTCTGCAATTGTTGAACAAAGAGAAGTATCTCTTTTCTCTAAACAGTAGAAAAGGTTAATACAATCTGTTGGGGGAAAATCTGAATCTGGACAGATAGTCGAGCATGTTAAAGAACAATCTGAAGATCATTTGTCTATATGACTTTTGGGGGGAATCTGAAACAAACGTAGCAATTTCCCATGTTATTTTAGAAATACCTTCATTTCAATACACTTGCTCTGATGTTTGTAAATAGGTTTAAAATGTTGCTCATCATCATAATGTTGCTCCTTAAGTTATGACTCCTTATGAAGGGGCTAGGACACTAAGTTTTGACTGTGCCAAACCACCTTGAAAGCAGCCCTTTTCTAAATCTGTTGAAACGCTGCACTGCATATAGCAGAACTAATTTGATAAAGCAAATGATTCAAGAGGTTTGGGAATGTAGCTTTCCAGATTACAGCATCTAGGCTTTGGAGTTGTTTGCAGTCAGCTAGCATCTTGCTTTACTCTCATGTTAGTTAAATCTGTGCTCAATCTTTGAATAAAACAGAAGACATCTTACCGAAGAAGCAATTCTTTGGGAAGCTTTTTGTTGATCACAGCTTCATCATTATTTGAGAACATCTACAAAATAAAAACAGAACACACATTAAGTCTTCTGTATTTTCATTATAGACCATATCCTTACAACAAAATCAATATGGCACTTTTGCACAAAAAAGTTGTTTTTAAATCAGATTGGATTGACAGCTTTTAGATATTATGTTTGTACATTTATTTTGAAAAGTAATTTGGAAATATGTTGCAATCCTATTGAATGGCTGGGACTATGTATCATTTTAAATTATACTATACTTATTTTTTAATCTCTGTAATAACACTGGAACCAAGAACACTATTCCCCCCTCATCTCAGGCTATTCTTTTTTTTCTGCCAGAGCATATAGATATGTGCATGTTAGACACAAGTTACTGAGTCTAAGTAACATTTCTTTTGTGTTATACCAGCGGAATAGGCTTTGTTTTCCTTTAAGATAAAACTATTCTTTTTGGGCAGACGGACTGTGATCATGAAGCAATGGTGCATTCCCAGAAATTGAGATCAAACATCTGTCCAAATAATCTTGAAAATACTGGGTCATGTGATTTGTTAATTCTAACGTTGTATTCAAAATTGATCTCTTTGGGTATTTCAACATATATTTTGCCTTGCCAAATTATGTCCCCAAACTTTGTCTGAATACATACAATTTGGCAAACACTATCAGTTTAAGTAGAGATGAGTCTAACTACTACTCGGAATTTCCACATGTCTATGCCAGCAGGTAAGAAAGATTTCCAGTGGATGTGCAGTAGAACTATACATGGTTCTGGTGGCTGATATAACAGAAAGCAAATGTCTTTCTGTTATGAAATGTTTAAAATGTCCACAATAAATCTAAAAATAGAAACAAAATTTTGCAAAATAAAATATAAAATAACAAGAAATAAAAAAAATCACTACAAAACAAAATAAAAGATGACTCAGGCAGGTTGAAATGCTCTCTTCAGAACATTTCTTTCTTCAAGATCTTCCTATATGCACTCAGGGATGGTGCCAGTATGATCTCCATGGTAAGATTGTTCTAGTGGACTGGCACTGCTATTAAATCCTTCTTTATTTTCTAAATATTAAGAAAACCAAAATAAACATTAAGCATATAAGCAAATCCATATATAATTTATAACAAAACTTGAGAATGGTTTATTATTATTTTTAAAGCATATACTGTATAAGATAAAAGACCAGCATGTTTAATGCGGATGTTTCAGTTTTGTAAAACAAATGTTCCAGTAAATTGGAAATTTGATGGTTCTGGAGGAGTAACCGGGCTCCAGTCAAGGCTTCTGTATAGAAGGCAGATGAGATTCTGCCGAAACGTTGCTACAACTTTAAAAGCACAACTACAACGATGTGGGAAAATACCCGAACAAACCTGAATGCCATACATTTTCGCCACCCGCGAAAACTTAAGAAAATATATATGTATATATATAGTATATATATAGTATACACACACACACACACACACACACACACTGCTCAAAAAAAATAAAGGGAACACAAAAATAAGACATCCTAGATCTGAATGAATGACATATTCTTATTAAATACCTCATTCATTACATAGTTGAATGTGCTGACAACAAAATCACACAAAAATGATCAATGGAAATCAAATTTAGCAACCCATGGAGGTCTGGATTTGGAGTTACACTCAAAATTAAAGTGGAAAAAAACACTACAGGCTGATCCAACTTTGATGTAATGTCCTTAAAACAAGTCAAAATGAGGCTCAGTAGTGTGTTTGGCCTCCATGTGCCTGTCTGGCCTCCCTTCAACGCCTGGGCATGCTCCCGATGAGGTGGCGGATGGTCTCCTGAGGGATCTCCTCCCACACCTGGACTAACACATCCCCCAACTCCTGGACAGTCTGTGGTGCAATGTGGCATTGGTGGATACAGCGAGACATGATGTCCCAGATGTGCTCAATTGGATTCAGGTCTGGGGAACTGGTGGGCCAGTCCATAGCATCAATGCCCTCGTTTTGCAGGAACTGCTGACACACTCCAGCCACATGAGGTCTAGCATTGTCATGCATTAGGAGGAACCCAGGGCCAACTGCACCAGCATATGGTCTCACAAGGGGTCAGAGGATCTCACCTAATGGCAGTCAGGCTATCTCTGGCGAGCACACGGAGGGCTGTGCGGCCCCCTAAAGAAATGCCACTCCACACCATTACTGACCCACTGCCAAACTAGTCATGCTGGAGGATGTTGCAGGCAGCAGAACATTCTCCATGGCATCTCCAGGCCCTGTCACGTCTGTCCCATGTGCTCAGTGTGAACCTGCTTTCATTTGTGAAGAGCACAGGGCACCAGTGGCAAATTTGCAAATCTTAGTGTTCTCTGGCAAATGCCAAACGTCCTACATGGTGTTGGGCTGTAAGCACAAACCCCACCTGTGGACGTCGGGCCCTCATACCACCTTCATGGAGTCTGTTTCTGACCGTTTGAGCAGCCACATGCACATTTGTGGCCCTCTGGAGGTCATTTTGCAGGGCTCTGGCAGTGCTCCTCCTGTCCCTCTTTGCACAAAGGCGGAGGTAGCAGTCCTGATGCCAGGTTGTTGCCCTCCTACAGCCTCCTCCTCTCCTGATGTACTGGCCTGTCTCCTGGTAGTGCCTCCATGCTCTGGACCCTACACTGACAGACACAGCAAACCTTCTTGCCACAGCTCACATTGATGTGGCATCCTGGATGAGCTGCACTACCTGAGCCACTTGTGTGGGTTGTAGACTCCGTCTCATGCTGTCACTAGAGTGAAAGCATTGCCAGCATTCAAAAGTGACCAAACCATCAGCCAGAAAGCATAGGAACTGAGAAGTGGTCTGTGGCCACCACCTGCAGAACCTTTATAGGGGATGTCTTGCTAACTGCCTATGCTTTCCACTTATTGTCTATTCCATTTGCACAACAGCATGTGAAATTGATTGTAAATCAGTGTTGCTACCTAAGTGGACAGTTTGATTTCACAGAAGCGTGATTGACTTGGAGTTACATTGTGTTGTTTAAGTGTTCCCTTTATTTTTTTGAGCAGTGTGTGTGTGTGTGTGTGTGTGTGTGTGTGTGTATTAGTATTCAGCTTTGTTCGGGTATTTTCCCACATCATTATAATTGTACTTTTAAAGTTGTAGCAACGTTTCGGCAGAATCTCATCTGCCATCATCAGGCTTCTGACGAATGCAATACAGGAGCCTGATGATGGCAGATGAGATTCTGTCGAAACGTTGCTACAACTTTAAAAGCACAACTACAATGACGTGGGAAAATACCCGAACAAAGCTGAATAACATACACACACACACACACATACACACACACACACATGTGTATGTATATACACACACACACACATTAGTATGGCAAACAAAGATTAATGTAATACTTTCAACATAGTAGCTTTTCTATATTAAGAAGATAACTTTTTATTTTCATATACACCTTCACTGGATTCCATCTAACAATCACGTTACTTCTTCAATGATAATTATTTGTTAATATTACATATGCCAAAAGAAAATAATGACACACCAGCTCCACACTGTTGCTAAGGAAACTATGTGAATATGTTAATCAAATCACCAGGAAATGAGTTTAATCACTACAGGACAGATTGAGGAGTATTGATCTTGCATATAGGTTTTTAATTTGCACGATAAGAAATATTTTAAAATTAACAACAAATAATTAAAGCAATTATTTTTTTACACAATCATAATGGTTATTCTTATTTTCATCAGATTTAAGGAGGATATAAAAGATTTTAACCTTTGGATCACAGCATGACATTCCCTTAAAAGCATTGGAAACTTCAGCTGGATCAGAATGATACAACAAACTTCTGACTGAGACCAATTTTATGCAGCATGTGATTTCTACCTTGGGTTATTGGTCATTTCCAAATTCTAATTATATTCCATAAATGCAAAAAAAAATTCAGTGAGAAAAATTAAATGTAAACATGTATAGACTGGCAATTAAGGAAATCAAAATTACTTATTAATGATCCTTATACAATTGTTAATAGGAAGATTAGCTAACAATGTAGTCATGATGTTAACTAATAGGTGTATTACAAATATATTATGTCTGAACTTAATTTTTCTCAGTATTCGTCTCAGATCCACTTATTTTGTTACTGGTTATACGGAATACTGAGTAACTGATGTTCAATATAGTAAGTCCTCAATTTACAACCACTCATTTAGGGACTGTTTGAAGTGATTTATGACTGGTTTTCACACTAACAAACATTACAGCATTCCTGGGGTCAATTTGGAGCACTAAATAACTGGCATGTATTTATTTCAGGGTCATGTGTTACCATTTGTAACCTTCCCAACGGGCTTTTGACAAGCAAAGTCAATGAAGGAAGTTTGCTTCATGATCACATGATTCAATTAACAACTGTGCAAAAAGGTTGTAAAATGGGGCAAAACTCACATTTGCCTTGCTTAGCAATAGAAATTTTGGGTCCAATTCTACTCATGTTAAGGATTACATATAAATTATCACTTTTAATTCTTTAGTTCTTTTGATTTGTCTGCATTTTACATTTTATAACTGTTACATCAAAATTAAGGCTGTAACTGATGGTGGCTTTATAGAGGGCCCTGAAATTTACTAAAAGCAAAGGTGTGGTAGATACAGAACTCTACAGAACAAAACATTTCACATTGGCTGTGAATTACTTCAAGGACTGTGAATTACTTTAAGGACATTCTTTTTTCATTTCCTTATACCTTCTATTATGTTCTCCTGATGGAATCCTAATTCTTTGTTTGTAAATGCAAACAGGGTATGATTTTGAAAAACAACTTTTGTTAAACATAAATTAACTAAAATGATCATTTTTAAAATCCTCATCTCATTAATAAAAAGTGTTCGTAAAATGCTTACAAATTCTTCTACTTTAGTCTACTTTACTATCTGTATTTTTTTTTTTAGACAGAATGCATGAGCAGCTGAAATGCTATTTGCACAATGCTACCAGATAAATATATTTAGATATTTAAGTATTTTCAGCAATAGTGCATTTTGGTCCTTTGTATGTTGCTGGCCTATAACTCTCATAACCTCTGACCAATAGCCAGGTTGGTTGGGGCTGATAGGAACTGGAATGTCACCTGGATAATCAAAGCCCTGGTACAAAATGCATATGAACTTTCTGTTCATTGCTTATGGATTTTTTTAGCTGGGCTTATGCTTTATACATCAAACAAATATGAATAGATAACTTAGAAATAAAAGATTACACATTACATTAAGCCATGTTTATTTGGCCAATTTACTCATTAAGCTCAAGCTTGCTTTTTATATTATAAATCCATATTTTCTCACCTTGGCAACTTTAACATCTGTGGACTTCAACTCCCAGAGTTCCCCAGATATCACTCAGATCTTAAAATTCACCAAGGTTAACAAACACTAATACTGTTTAAATATCTTAAATGTTTTGTTCATAGAATACAACATCACAACAAAGTAATCATGGCTTAATGCAACAAGGTAGTATCCTGAGACTATTGAGCAAGTATATATAATAGTAAGCTTTAGTTGGCATACTTACAAATCACAATTAGCTATAACATTGTTTTGGCAATGTGATGTTTGAGTCTACAACTACAGCTTACTATAAAGTAACGATATGTTCAACAAACCAGTTGTGTTAATACAGCTACAGTATTTAAAATAACAGAGAAAATGTTACTATTTTTTTAAAAAATAGTCTTAATTCATTTTGATTAACAAATGTTTCATGTCTTTCAGATTTCTGTTAAATCTTTTTTCATTAACTTTAAGAAATAAGTATTATGAAGAATATTAAAAGTATCGAAGATACACAAAAGTGAATGTGATTTTCCTAAACTACAGGAGACTTTTTGTATGTTCACAACTTGGCAGGTCACTGCAATTTCTTTTGAAATAAAGCTCCATGTCTTAGAAATTAAATAAATAAAATATAATTTTGTTGCAACTGCTAATGACAATATGGCCCAAATGTATTTGCAAAATATTAAGCTAGAGAAGGCTGATTTATATCAAATAATATGGATTAGATTTTAAGCTTCATTAAAACCAAGGGGATCCTAATAATTATTTTACAGTTCATTAATTTCAGATGATTTACTCACATTAATTCCATAACATATTCTACAGAGCATGCTATGTCAGAAAATGGCTTAACAGAAAACTATTATGTGACCGTAAGTCAATATACAATCAGAGCACAATGGATTGTAATCCACTTGAAACTTGGAAACATTTGCAACCATATACATTTAGTATTTACCATATTTATAGACTGCTGAATCTTTAAGGACTCTCAGTTACAAGATAAAATGTTCAAAAATCAATATATTTTGAACAATAGGTATAAAAGATACAGAAAGTCTATAAAATAATGGAAACATAAAATAGGATTAATTAAACCAAACAGTAATCAAAAATAGATCTGGACAGTCACAATAATATAAAGCTGGGTTCATCAATATATTGATGACATCAAACCTCAAATCTTCAGATGGCATTCTCAACTAGTTAAACTCTTAACTAGCAAAGGAGAACTACAATATAGTGCCCAAATCCCAACAATCCCCACTCATGACAAAGTAGTCCTGAAAACAAGAATACATGTGTTGGGTCAGATACACTTTACTTTCTTCACGGATGTTCTAGGCATCACTTATTTTTCAAATTTATATGCTGTCCATGAATTAACTCTGTGTAGTGTACAATAAAATTGGTATTCTATAAAGCTAGTTAAAAACAAGGATAAATAAAACAATCATGAGAAGATGTTTTACATATAACATCATATATGTTATATATGATATAAAATTAATCACAATCACACACACACACACTCCCTTTTATCAGAAGATTCTCAGACTTGCTGAAAAAAGCATGCTTTTAAGGGCTTTCTGGAAAGTCACAACAATTGGAGCTAATCTCATATAGGGAGAATAGATGTCACTTCATCTCCTGCAGGTTCTTGACAAACCAAGGAACCATCCAGGTTTAGCCAGCAAAGGCTATTTTGTCATTTTGTCAAGAGCTTGGTCACCTCATGATCATATGAAGAAGGGCATCAATCTATTTTCCAAAACATTTAAAGGAAGAACCAGAAGCAATAGAGGGAAATTAATCCATGACAGAACCAACATAGAACTAAGGAGAAATTTCCTGACAGTTAGAACAATTCATCAGTGGAATGACTTACTTTCAAAAGTTGTGAATACTCCAATACTGGAGGTTTTTAAGAAGAAGTTGAATAACCATTTGTCTGAAATGGTATAGGGTCTCCTGGATGGGCAGGGGGTTGGACTAGAAGGCTTCCAAGGTCCCTTCCAAGTCTGTTATTTTATTTTGTAAACCAGGTCCTGAATAGATTAATCTGTTGTCATTAAATTCTCCCAATACTCATCAGAAACCATAAGGAGCCTGAGGCTGACTTGCTCTACAGAACTCCAACGTAACAGTAAATCATGTTCAAACTGGGAAATGATCTGATCATGGCAAAAGTTCGAGGGTAATGTTAATTACATAGCAACTAATCTCACACAAAAGCAAGGTCCAAAGTCTATCCATATGTGTTTGTTATGCCTCAGATCACCTGAGACAAGCTGAATTACCATAGAGACCATGAACCTCTGGGCCTTTCAATGTGGTGCTCATAACATGGAAATTGAATTGTCCTGACACCAAATGAGAGGAGGCTTCAAGCAACAACCAACTCTACAAGTTTAGAGAGGGAACCTGCTGGTAATAGAATGACTGGTGAACCATTAGTATTCCCAGTTTGTCTTTACAGCCCCAATTTAGAGTAGATATTCATTTTTATGCAGGAATTTTAATTCCTGGGTTAACCGTCTTTGAAGATATCAAAGCTAAAACACTGGGAATATGGTGTAAATATGGTAAATTGTTAGCATATCATTTGAAAATGAAATATTTCTGAAATGAGGGTCCTCATCAGTGCTAGTAAGGAGTGTTGTTTGCTGTCAGGATATATTCTGGTGTCTTGTCTGTGTGGGTAGGGGCAGTCCTAGGGATTCTTTGGTTGGGTTGTTTACTAATGGCTCTTTGGCAGTTTCTTGATTGCTTATTTGATTGTTGTTCTGAAGTTAACTTCTGAATTTCTGAAATATTAACAAATTAAGGATTGAGACTTAAAGATACAAAATCCATTACTGTTATAATTTGGATAATGCTGGATGAATTGCATGCAATGGATAGGTTTTTTTAAGAATGAATGGGGCATTAAACCATTATTGCAAAAATGTCTTAAAAGAACCATTGAAATCAGAAAAGATATTGAAGACCAACTGATGAAAAATGGGAAAGCCTCTAAGCCAAAGAGTATACATTTCTTATAGATTTATTGGCTCCAGTATTGTTAGAAATTATAATTAATCATTTAAATGTGGCAAATTGCCTTTATCTTTTTATAACATTTATATAATTTATAATATTATTTTAAAACCAGGTAAAAGTTCCTAAACAGATCACATTAATTACTATAGACACCTAGATATTAGTCTCTTTTTGGCTAAAGGATTCTAAGACTCTTGGTGAGGACTTTAATTTACTCCATTTCAAAAACAGACAACATTGGAAATTTATGTTCATTAATAGACATTACAGATATGTCTCAATATAGATTGAATTCTATTGTATTAATTACCTGTGGATATTCAAAAAATGTTTTGCAAAGTTGAGATTTTCTAAAGCAAGTTTTGTCTAGGTATGGCCTCCCATTTTATTAAATGGATTCAAATTTACTTCTTGCAAACATACAACAAAGTAATAATTTATTTTACATCAAATGAATTTTATCATGTCAGCTGTCAGTATTATCCATTTTCTCCACTGTTTTTGGTAGTTTATGTTCCATCAAAAACCTAAGAAATGGGAACTGATAAATCTGATATAACTGACTGTTACATATGTAAGCAAGTGGTCCAAATTTCCATAACTTTTTTGGGATTATGGAGTCTGCTGGATGAGAAACTCAGCTAAGTTTAGAAAAAGTCAGAGGGAAGCATGAAATAAGCTCATTGCTATATATATATATATATATATATATATTATTAGATTTATACTGTTCATTTTGGGCAACTTAAGGAGCTGCATATAATGTTCCTTTCTATTTTCCCCACAGAAGAACCCTGGACGTGGGTTGCACTGACAATTGTTCAATTCTACAACTTATTAATTTCCTAAGACCACCAACCTATTAAAACATATTAATAAACTTGATGGAATAAATGTATTTTAACCAGAGAGAACAAGATCAAATTCCTTAGTTTACTGCAATTTAGGCTTCGGACAGGAAGACTATGTGAAAGGGACTGCCTGCAATATTTGAGGCCTCTTAGAACAGGACAGAACTATAATCAGTAATTAAAATAAAATTAATAGTGTGTTCTGTAAAGGGAAACCAGTAAGTACTGTGTACTTTGCTTCTACAGTGCCTGACTAGAAAAGAAATACTCTGGAGGCAAGTTATATTTCGGAGTTCAACTAATATCTTGAAATGCTCTGCTACTAATTAAAAAAATAACTTATTCTTTAATTAACTAACCATCATCCCTAAATATCTGAAACAGTAAGCAGAGAATTATGTAGAAGATATACGCATATTTCACACACTTGGCACAGTCCTTTGACTATTCAAAACATTTCCAAGAACTAGCAGGCTCAACTTGACCATGGCATTGTGTTTGATAAGGGATTGCAAAAGGACGACGCCTGACCAAGTCTGCTTCATACTCTAATCTTATTTTTCAAGCAGAATATTTTAAATATAACCTTTGAGGCCAAGCAAATATATTTCTCCATGCTAGCACATAGTGAGGTTGCACAAAATCAATTTATTACCCATCTTGGAGCTATTTTTGGTATCTAGTCAAAGTAACCAGTAAAAAAAGGAATACCTAGTCTTTTTTTTTCATACTAACAAGCTATTTAAGCTAAATATGGTTCCTTAAATTTAGGAGCACTAAGCCTAGCATATTTTAACACAGTTCCAACAGTCATTTTTGAAGGAAAATTCAGGAACGTAACTTATTAAGATTGTATCCTTGAAGTGAAAGTGCAATCCATTTTATTTATTAGACAAATGGTATAGACTGTTTCTTTGAATATAGCCAAATCTTGCTTTGTTTGTAAAGCCATCTGAAACCAATAATATTATTTAGTTGTCTGTTTTTTTAAAATTTTATAAGCATTACCTTTTAAGAGGGGTACTCAGCTAGGTCTCAATAATATATGCCAGGTCAGTCTTTCATCCAGTCCCTAATAACATGAGACTTATTAGACACCAATCAGACATTAAATTTTGGGGGGAAAATTGTTGAGAAAATGATGGGGCATCAACTCCAGAGAACCCTGCAGCGAACCCATAGATAGCCTCTGGAGTGTCACCCCCTTGTGCTGCTTGGTCTTTCAGTGGCTTTCAATCCCATGTATCTTTCTGGGTCTCCACTGAGAATAAGAAGCGGTAATTCTGTCCTACAGTGGTTCTACTCTGATGAATCTATTGAAAGAAATAAAGATGGCTATATAAGAGTGTGCTTCTTCCCATTCGAGTAGACAAGAGTGTTGGGTAGGTAAGCATAAATGTAAATTTTAAGTCGAATGCAACAGAACTAGTTATTTGAGTGTATGCCCTAAAGTAAGAAGAGATGGGACCAAATTGAATGAATTGAATACCAAAGGCAATGTGCAATGTGTGAAAGAATGAGACAGTGTGATCGTACAAAGAGGAAAACAGAGATTCTAATTGCAAAACAAATTTAAGAGGAAATGGGGAGGTGGCTTAAAAGAAATGGGTAGACCAAGAATGTCATGATTAAATTAAGGTGATGAGATCCTCAAAAAAGGAGAAGTAAGAAACTTAAAGAAAATAAATTCACTGAGCAGTATAGATACTTGGTAAAAAGCAGGGATAGTTTGCAAGAAAAATAAGGAGTGTTGATGTCTACTAAATTCAGCTACCTTTCCATTCCTTTTTTAATCTCATGCTCCAATTACTTTGGCTTACTATTTTACTCCTTTTGTCCACCTTGTTTAATGTTTTAGGGAAGAGCATGATGGGAATTTTTATGTGTGAGGATTTAGTTACTGAGTTACACTCTGTCCTACTTGTTTTGCTGTAGCCAGTCACTTTTCCCACTGGACAGACAACAGTCAGGTACAGAAACCAAGTTGCTCATTCTGCACAAAAAATCTTTACTGATCTTTACTGTAATAAGCTTACTATCCCCAACAAAGTCATTAAGATATTATCAATGAAGTGATTATAACAATGTTAATATAAAATATTCTGGAACTTAACAGTAACTGACTTTACCACTGTTTAAATCCCAAGTTTCCAAGTTTGTTTACAAGGACATGAAAAGATTTGTGTCAATCATAAGGTAGCATAATTAATTTCACAGTTTAAAAACAAAGAAGGTATGGGGGGGGGGGGAAATCACAGTACCCAAATATCTAAGAGTATTTTAAAAAGGTGTCTTATGATTCTATTATCTCCCTTTGCAGACTTAGCAAGTTATAGAGAAGTCATACTACACTAAACCTTTAACAGGAAAGAATATATCAGAAACAGGCACCTCGTTGCAATTGCTTTTGACTGTATGCAGTGGAAACAAGTTATAAAAAAGAGCCCCAAACTAAATGAATGTGTGTAGTGACAAGCATTGTGACACTATGATAGTGAGAACATGTTTAAAACTTATTACTAAAAGGTATCTAAACCAAGTATATAATAAATAATACCAAACCATTTTGTAATCAATATAGCAGCATTGCTATTACAAAAATAGCAGACGCTATTACTCTAGTCTAGACTAAGGATGAATGATATTCATTGTCTGGTGACAGTAGTGTATTGCTGATAATTGCAGCAGGACTTTCTAAATATTTAGAAAGAAAACATTTCTAGATATATTATATTTAGAAAAAAGTTATAAACTGTAATATCTGGATTTACATAACATGCTAAATCTAAACCAAACAAAATACACTAATGCTTGAGATTATACTAAATACAGAATACTTTTTTTATTTTTGTTGTCACTGAAAACTGATGAGAATTTTTCTCATTATTGTTCAGCAGGTTGCCAGAAATTTTTGCTGCAAAAATGGATCACATGTGGATGGAAGATTATCCCCTTAAATGTTTGGTCTGAATATTGCATATTTCAGTTAAAGATGGAGTCAAGACAATGTAAGATACTATGAACATTTTTCAAAAGCCAAATAATTATTTCTATGAGATCTGACAGAATCTGTATTGACAAAAAGAAAAACTAAGACACAAGAACAAATGGGTGCAAATAAGTGAAAATTAAATTTCAAGAGAAAATACTTAAGACTGTTCAGCCCTTTAAAACAATATTTTTGCCTAATGGCTTTTACCACTGAGTTTCTTTACAGTATATATAATTTCAGGAAGCTAAATACATCAGTCAGGATTATACCATGTGAACATTATAAATCTTCAAGACAGGTAATAATTTGAAGCAACAAATTCAAGATCCAAGGCAAAATCCAACGTTCTGTTTTGGTTCTTCAATAAACAACTGTTAGCTGCTCAAACCCTGTAATTCTGTTGTTTTTTTTCAATCAAGAGAAGAGGAAAAATTATAAACAAACAATATCTTTCATAGTTTGCTAATGAAAAAGTTATTTCCTGCCAAAACATTTCTTTGAATACTCAGAAACAACTCAATCCTTCAAGAGTTTTGTAGGCAAATTTAAATACCATGAAGTAACTATGAGAACTTATATATAAACACTATTGTATTTTAGTTTTATATTACATTCTTTTATCAGAAACAGTAACTCAATACCCAACTCATTCATACTATAAGTTTTAAATAAATATGTTAATATGTATCAAATATAGTGATTTAAAGTTAAGCCCAATCCTTCCCATTATATTGCTCATTTGGGCCACTTAGTTTTTCATATTCTATTTATTGAGATGCCGATCATGAAAAGAATTATCAGGGTATCTATTTTTCATAATAACTATATAAAGTTGTCTTTGCCATCTTTGTCTCTTTCAAGGACCAAAGAATATCTATTACTACTGTATCTTGCTTTCTTAATTTCAGGGAACATATATAAATACCTTTCTCCTTGATGAAAGTCTAGTTGTTACAGGCCAAAGTCTTCTGAAGTTCACTCAAGAATCTGGAAATATATCAAGTTTCTACTAGCACTATGAAATGTTTCAGTTTAGCACCTCTGCCTGAAAATCTGTATAACTTTGAAGTTATTAAATACAAGCAACCAGAGTCACTTGTGAATAAGTAAAGTCAGTAACTATATTATCTACCACTTCTGCTACAAGAATCTCACCAGACTGCTTACCTTACTCTGGGAACAACAAGATAAGGCTTCATGGATCTTGGGGGAGGTCACACTTACCACATTTGTGACTGTGCAGACTCCAAGCTAGATCCCTCCTTCCAGCTGGCTGGAAGTTCCCATCAGAAGTTCCCATAGGATCACTTAAGTTAGTTCTCCCCCACCCCTCCATCAAATAGTATTTCGTTTGCTCATCAATAATTTTCAAACATATTAAGCTTATTTCTATGATGCATTTATGTTACTTTTTTCTCAGTCCCTCTACACTTAAATTTCTTCCTATTGGTATTCTATAGTTTGCTTTAAGTCTGCCTTTTATTGGAATTGAGAATTTTGGTCATTATAATGGTATGCAACACTTTGACATATATGAAATACTTTGTGGTCAGACTATCAAGAGTCTCCATATTTTATGGATAATTCCAAAATATTTTCTGCAATTCTAAATTGATCGAGAACATTTCACGTACAGTGTGTGTTTAGTATTTTATTTATTTTCCCCCAACGTTTCAACTGCTTAAAGGTAATTTAGATCTGAGAAGGCAATTAGAATCAGTGCATTAAGTATGGCCTAATATGAAAATCATACATATTCAAATATTTATTTAGAAATTATTTACAGTGAAATGCTTGCAAAAATTGAATGGTATAGATTTAATATAGACAGATTTTTTTTTAAAAAAATGGCAGCACAACCTGATGTTAGCATCACGTTGATGTTAGCATGCTTAAAGAATTGTATGCACAACTGCTTTCTCCAGAAATAGCTTAAATTACTTCCAACTTTTACTCTCATTTCTAGTTTCTACTCATCAAAAGTAAATTACTTCAGATCTTGATATTACCCAATTTGTTTTGTGCATATTCTCTAAATGTAACTTCCCTTCTATTTCTAAACATCTTTATCTAAGTATTGTATTGTATTTTGTAAAACTTCAATGGTCCTAATGAACAGCTGTCTCAAGTTGGATTCTAGAAGAAAGTATGTTACAACTCTGATTTGATTAGTACAGGTAGTCGTTGACTTATGACCAAAATTGAACCAAAAACTTCTGTTGCTAAGTGAGACAACTGAGCTTTGCCCCATTTTATGATCTTTCTTTCCATAGTTGTTAAGTAAATTACTGCAGTTGTTAAGTTAGCAACCCAGATAAGTGAATCTGACTTCTCCACTGATTTTGTCAGGTCACCAAAGGTGATCACATAATTCTGGAACACTGCATCCCTAAAAAATGAGTCAGTTGCCAAGCACCTGAATTTTAACATGACTATGGGGATGCTGCAATGGTCGCAACTGTGACAAATGGCCATAAGTCACTATTTTCTGTGCTGTTGTAACTTCAAACTATCACTAAACAAACTGTTGTAAGTCGAGGGTTACCTGTATTATATCCATTCCAGTTTTCCACTTAAGCCTATACAGTGCTTATTTATATTATTACTAGGTAATTTAATGATAAAAGATATTCATGAGAATGAAAAACTTTATATAGAAAAACACAGTAATAGAAATGTTTTCAAGATAATTTTCATTTTTTTCAATGTAATTATACAATTCAAATATTTTCTGCATAAAAAGCTTTTTACACTTTTTTACATTATTCTATTTATTTTAATAAATAAATACATTATATTTTTAATAATGTATTTTTCCTTTAGAAAGTTTTTTTGATTTATGGTGAAAACCATAATTTTGCAAACTATATTGTACATATCCCTTTTTAAATAAGAATATTGTTATTACATGCAAAGCAAAATTAAAACCAATAGATTTGAATATAGTTGATTTCCAAAACCCTTGGGACAGAGGTGGAGAAATATAGCCTCTTTATGACTTATGGGTTTCAACTCCAAGAATTCCTGAGCTAGCATGGCTGTCTTTTCTAACTCATTTCAAATTTTAAAATGCTCAAGTGGTGCAGTTTAAACAGCTAAATTCTCTTTCAAAGATTGCTAGTCTTTCTTCTTTCAGGCACGGTGACTGAAACTGAACAAAATATTAAATTTGTGTGGGATGGTGGTGCTGGGTGGAAACTTATTCTATGCCAAGCACAAGGTTCTATCTTTTGAGTTGGAGTTTGAACCTAGTGACATCATACAATGCTATTCAATTTGTGACATTTAATTCAATTAATATACCATCTCTTTTTTATTTGTTTCTTGCATCAACATGCAGTTTAGTGTTTGTATAAAATAGAAAAATAAAAACAAAACACAGAATTACCTGTCTTAATCCAACAGCCAATTTCTGGACGAAGATATTCTTTTTCATGCTTGGAGGTTTATCATCTGGTGCTAAATACTTTTTATAACACTTGGTTAGTTTTATTTTTCCTTTCTAAACTACAAAATGAAGAAGCAACAATGTTCAGAGTTGTAGTTTCTAAGCAAGACTTAAATTATTGCACTTAAATTATTCCTGCTTTACATTCATGAGAGATAATACATAGATAAGAAAAATAACCAAGAAATAAATTTTATGCCTCCCATGTTGTTTCCCTGCCAGCATCATAAATTCAGAAAGGATCAAAATAGGAGGAAAGACATTTGTCACAATAACACACTGGCAGTAACTGGTTAAAATAAGGTGCTTTTGTGTAGTCCCAGATTATTCTGATTACATGTCATATTTTCCTGAACAGTTCGTTGTTTATTCTTGTATTGCTCCCCTTCCAAAATCTCTCCTTCAGCTTCCAAGTATTTGACTCCTTCCTTTTTCACCTCAGGATATGAAAAGCAACAATAGTACTAGATTGAGAACACCCGGTTTAGCTTTTGACCAATCTGATATTAAACACTAGTCATTTGCTCTTATTGTAAAATAGCTGTTTTAAATTTGCTTTCAAAATGACATGATCAATTATACACGCTGAAAACAGCTGTACTTCCTGTTGAAAGAGTTGTAAGCACCACAATCTCCTTAAAATCATAATCACATCTGTATATCAAGTATACTTATTAATATTTCTAATGGATACATCTATGTCGTCTAGGATATCATTCAAAACATTAGCTGCTCTCATTTCACTAACCTATACAGTAATTACATAAGCTTCATATACTATACTTGTTCATCTACATAACCCAACATTAACATTAGACATAGCTTGATATCTCCGGTTGTTTACCTAATAATTTTTGCCCTCCTCTTTTCCCAAAACGTACACCATTCATTATACGGTTCCTCATAACATCTTTGCTCTATCATACTAACGTCTCCTCCCTTTACCCCAAAGTGGGAAAAAATACGTGGTAGACGAGGATATGGCGGCGGCAGAAGCAGCGATTATCTATATTCTATCATTCCAGAGGGATCCCTATAGATACGCATTTCCACCACATCCCCTCCTATTTCTGCCACCAGACAGGCCCCTGGTTAAGTATCCCGACTACCACCAGTTATCATTAGACACAGGAGAAACAAGCTGCATGCTCCGTGCTATCCCTTCAGTTCTTGTGACGTATTCACAACCTATTTCTTCTGAACTCACCTTCCCCGCAAACCCTCCATCCACCACACCCTCCGAAACAAAAATAATATTATTTTTTCTACCAAAGGGGAATCCCGCAATCGAGCACGACGGCCCTACCCAGGGACTTCCACTTCACACAAACCTAGCGCTCAGACTCCTCCCCGTCCACCGCCCCTCCTTCCTCTGCTGGCTCCGCCCCTCTTCCCGGAGTTGCGGGGGGGAGGGGGGAAAACTCGGTGCGAAGTAGTACCCTTCCTCCCCCCCAATCCCTAACAGTTTCTAGCAGTTCCTGCGGCCCCGCTACGCACGGGCGAAATCCCCCATACACATACGCACGTACCCAGCCTCTTGCCTCCAGCCAGGAGGCTGTAAAAGCAGCTGCACCGGCACCTCCCTCTGGGCAATCGAGCTACCTCGACCCACAATCGTTTGGTTTGATCTTGACAATCGTTTGCTTTGGTGGTTGTGTTTGCATAGAGGAGGAGAGACAAGCAGGCAGGCAGGCAGGCAGGCAGGCAGGCCAGCGGGTCTCTTCCGAAGGAATCCCTTCTCTGCCCACAGAGAAAAGCCTCCCTGCCTCTCCTGTCAATAACCACTTAGAAATAAAACCGCACTCCCTTCCTTTGGCCGGACAGGCAGTGAGGGAGAGGACAGCCGTCAACCCAGGGACATCTCCTCCACCCGAGTATGCCCCCCTCCCCCTCCCCCCACCCCGATTGCCCCAACTCAAGAAAACGCACGGCCCTTCCGCCGCCGCCGCCGCCCTTCATCACTCCTCCAGATCGGGAAGGGAGACAGGAAAGGCAGCATCTCCAGGAGGGAGAGAGATGTTCCTTTTCCGACTCCAATTCTCCCTCAACCGCGCACCAAACAAAGCCTCCCCACCCCTCCGCCCGAGGAAACTTCCAAGAAGGCCAAGCAGCCAACCGGTCATCTGCTCACCTCAAACCGGCCCTTAGTGACCCCGTTCATTTCCCTCCTCATCGCTGAGGCCCGGCGGCGGTCAGCTCGGGCGAGACCAAGCCAAGCCGGGCCAGGCCGAGCCAGACCTGGCCCCCCACCTCCTTGGCGCGGCGGCTTCGTTCGCTTGCTCGGCCGTCGTCCTCCCTCTTCACCGCGGGAGGGGGATGGCGAGAGAGGAGGAGCCGTATTCCTTCCCCCCCCCTCCCACCCAAGGCAAGCGGCGGGAACAGGCTCTGGGTGCGCTGCTCAGCGAGAGTTCCTTCCCGGCATGCGCGACTCCGAAAGGGCGAAAATAAGGGATCTTGGCCTTCCTCAACTACAACTAATTCTTCTACCCAAAACAAAAACACGCAGCACCTGCCAGCAACAGTGCCGCTCATTGGCCGAGGATGGCGCAGACGAAGGAGGGAATATAGGCGGCGCGCGCTCCCGAGGCCTGGAGCGAGGCTGCCGTGGGCGCGCGCCTGTTACGGGGAAGAGGGCGGAGGTGTCTGTTTTTTCCTCCTTTCTGATCTTTGTAGCCGATGCAGCAGAAGCTACTTCCCCATCCGAGGCAGATGCAGGGTTCCCCCCCCCCAGTCTAGAAAGTTCAGGTATTGGGGGTGCTCACCGACTCTTTACGTGCTCACTAAGTTATGTACGTGTTTCTTTCCGTGCTTACGTGCGTTAGGCATGTTCTCTCTGCAGTACTTTTAATACGTTCTATCTCAGTTTCACTCCGAGATGGAGATGGAAGTGGAAGAGGAATGAAACTTGAGATCTGGCTTTCTGATTAACTGAGTCCTAAAATAAAGCCACTAATTCATTAAAAATAAAGCCAATTCATTAATACATAGATCAATAAAGAAGCTAGTACCAATTGATGATTGAGCATGCTAAAATTTCAAGTTTTCCCTGGATTGTGTATGATCCTAACATAAAGTTATGGAACCCACATAAAATCACAATTAAAACACAAAACACAGTTATATGGGGGCAAGGACCCCACATATCACTAATATGCTGATGATGTTCAGCTGTATGTCTGGGCCTGTGGTGAATGAAGTTGTGTCCTCCCTCTTGCAGTGCCTGGAAGGTGTTAGGGGCTGGAAGGGGAGCAACAGGTTGAAACTAAATCCTTGCAAGATCGAGTGGTTCTGGGTTTGGGGTTCGTTGGCTCAGGGAGAATTGCCCCCTTTGGTCTTAGATAGGGTGACACCACCCCAAACAGCCCCTGTGCGTAATCTAGGGGTTTTCTTGGACTCATGACTCCTACTCAAAGAGCAGGTGATGCTCATAGCCAGGAGGGCCTTTGCGCAACTGCAGGTTGTGCACCAGTTATGCCCTTTCCTGGACCAACTGTTCCTATTCACAGTCACTCATACCCTGGTCACTTCCCGTCTTAATTATTGCAACACGCTCTACATGGGGCTGCCCCTGAAGAACATCCAGAAGCTCCAGTTGGTGCAAAATGCCGCGGCCCACATGGTTTTGTGCAGACCCTGGTGTCTCCTGCAGCAGCTACATTGGTTGCCGATTTGCTTCCAGGTGCAATTCAAGATACTGCTTGTCACCTTTGAAGCCCTTCATGGCTTGGAACTGGGTTATCTGAGGAAACATCTCTGCGTTATCTGAGGAAACATCTCTTGCTGGTCACATCTACCCGACCCATTAGAGCAGGGAGGCAGATAATGTTATGGGTCCCATCCCTGAAGGAGATGATGGGACCCAGAAGAAGGGCCTTTTCTGTGAGGGTTTCCTCTCTCTGGAATATCATTCCCCCATAGATTAGAATGGCCCCCACTCTAGCACGGTTCCAGAAAGCACTGGAGACCTGGTTCTGCCAGCAGGCCTGGGGAACCCAGAGCAGGATGGAGTCCATCAAATGGCTCATGTGATCTACTGTCATCGGGGCAGAGGGTGGGAGTTGGGGGGTGATTTTTTATTTATTTTTTTCTATTGTACTTTACTAATTTATTTGATTCTTTTTGTTAAGTTTTTATGGTTTTTTATTTTTTGTTTTAAATATGGTTTTACATTGTGTAAGCCACCTCAAGTCGCCATGGCCGAATAGGCAGCAATATAAATTAAATGAATAAATAATCATGGCTCTGAGTACTAGAGTGCTACGTGGATCAGAGGCATAGGTCAGTTTGCATGGGATTAATATGAAGTTATGTTTCCATTACAGATTCTCTTTGCTGGCATGCGGTAAGCCATTGCAATAATGTATCTGATAATTTTGGGTGTTAAAAAGGTATTAAACTATCATGAATAGCCATAATTGTTGTTTGTATCCTCATGAAAGTACTACCAAATCACAAAACAGCTTTATTTATCCATAATGAAATATCACAATAATGGAGTCAGCACTTTTTACTGCATCACGGTGCAAAAAAAAATCAACATACGATCCATATCAAATTATAAAACTAAAGATCACATATTTCTGCATATACTAAATTCTGACAATCATGAGTCTGACAATTTTTCACATTGCTTTACTCAAAAGCACAGAGTATCTTGACTTCACATGATTTTTAAATGGAAGTCATTTTGAAAACCAACAACAAATCACAGGCTATTGACCTGCATACTGTGAGTGATCAGAATTAGAAATTTAATCATTCTTAATAGCCCCCTAGGATAAAAATATGAATCCAAGACAAAAATTCGAAGGTGTGCATACATTGAGCCATCAAAATTACAGATTTCACCACTTTGGCACCATAGTTGTACAACTAAACTCGTACTAGATAAGAATTAGCAGAACTCAAATGTAATTCGGTTAATTCTTTCTAGCACCAATTTAGTGCTGACCTTAGGTGCCAATAAAGGAGAATATTTGTAACTCAGGGTTGAAATGAAGAATTATTAGTGCTCTCTGACCTTGGTGGTTTTCTTGCAGACATTTCATTACCCAAACTAGGTAGCATCATCAGTGCTAGTCATGATCTTAGTTGACTAGATTCTTGTGTCTATAGGCATGACCTGAACACATCAGCTTAACTGGAATTTTACTTGTGGTTCTAATTCTTCCCACCTGACAGATTTATATAAAACTTCAAAATCATATACAGGTAGTTCTTGACCTACAGCCACAATTAAGCCCAAAATTTCTGTTGTTAAGTCAGACATTTGTTAAGTGAATTTTGCCCCATTTTATGACTTTTCTTGCCACAAATATAAAGTGAATCGCTGCAGTTGATAAGTCAGCAACCCAGTTGTTAAGTGAATGTTGCTTTCCCATTGACTTTGCTTGTCAGAAAGTCGCAAAAAGGGATCAATGATACAGGGACACTGTAACTGTCATAAATATGAGCCAGTTGCCAAGTGTTTTAATTTTGATCATGAGAACATGGAGATACTTAACATCATCATAAGTGTGAAAAAGAGTCATACGTCACTTTTATTAGTGCTGTTGTAACTTTGAACAGTCACTAAATGTACTGTTAGATAAGGAATACTTGTATAATGTTTGTTTGCATGAAGTAGTCCAAAACAATCAGCTATCTAAAAATTTTGAGCACAATTATCACCAGCATCATGCCATGATGGATATTTCAATCCTGACTGTGACCGTAAGTTGAATGTAGACAGAGAGAGACTACATTCAAACAGTGGGCCTGATCCCCAAGTGCAACACTGGATTCCTATAATACCTTCTTCTTCTGCTGGTGATGTAATATTTTTGCCAGCCCTTTCAGTCTTTCCTCCCTGCTTTTACCCATCACTCCCTTCTAACCAAGGCATATATAGTTAAACACATCCCAAAATGTCCAAATCAATACCTAAGCGTCCCACCTTGACTCCCCCCAAGAACCTCCCCCAGCCCATGCACGTGTTGCTTTGTTATATTATCAAGATTCAAAACGGGCATAGGAAACATGAATCCCAAAGTTCCTTTTTATTTTTATATGCAATACTTCCAAGTTTGCTGCTGAATGATAAAGCACATTTATAGCTGAAATACTTTTGAACAATGTTCTCCAGAGAGCTAGGACTTTGCATAATGCATCTGAAGTAGTATAATTTAACTCTGGTTTAGAGAACAGAGTTAGAAAATAGTGTAACAGACACTGGCTTATGACTGAGATTTCTTAATATTTGCATAATATTTGGCTAAGGAATGTTGTCTGGCAGTTTGGATTGTAAACACATGGATGACATATAACTGGACTTCTCTTTACCAATATTCCGATCATAAGGAGACTAAAAAGAACCCTAATCTGAACAGATTTATCTCATTAGCATGATGTTTAGCTCACTCACAAAATATATGTTGTTTTTAAGTTTATCTGCCACCTATCTTGCCATGGGCTACGCTTTGTATATTGTATGTTACTATCAATTATCTTGATGCTGTTTTTTTTAATAAATCCATTTTTCCTCATATTACTGTTTGATTAAATTCTGACTTCAGTATGCTGTAAGGGCAATGTGCATTAAAGTTATGATATCATCATTATTGGTGGGATACTGTTGAATGTTTACTACATGTAAACATTCAAATAAAGCAATTTTCCTTCCCAGTTCCAAAATTGCTTAGGAATGAGTAATATGACACGTTCTAATTATATCCAGTTTTGAATGATGTTCATTCTCAAGTGTATCTAAGAAACAGACATCCTTGGGGGAAATCCATATCTTCCTGGATTTGGAAGGGGATGGAAAAGACAGCCTTTGATGGCAGCTTGACTACTACTATTAAAAATATTTCCTGTGGATTGATTTATCTTCTTCCATGATCACAGCTTTTTCTGCCAATTAAGTATAAAACCAGATTTGAGGGTTTGGTTATGACGTATAAAGCCCTTGGCAACTTGGAACTGGAATACTTGTCAGATTGCTTTTGCTAATTTAGACCTGGTAAGTGACTTGATATCATCCAGGAAGGCCTTTCTATATTTATGAAGATTAGTAAAAGCAATCTACTCACAGGTGGGTCTTCTTTGTGAAGATGCCCTGGAACAGGACTGTCAAACTCCCAGCCCATTGGCCAGATGTGTCATGTGCTAGTCACACCCACATCCACACCCAGTTTAGTGAAAGGAGAAAAAGTCCTGATGGGTCATGTGATACCGCTGTGATGATGTAAGTTTAACACCCCTGCTCTGGAATATTCCTACCCTGAACCCAGGGTGCTTATTAAAATGCTCTTTTCCATTGTACCATATTTACAGAAGACCAACAGTTTGGGGTATCTGATTAGAAAGAAAAAGCTGTCCTGCAGTACAGGGAAACAAGCATATCAGCCTGACCTCAGCCTCCTGATTTTGCAGTAGTGAAAAATTATAAGGACTATTTTTTGGGATACTTATTGGATCTAGTTCAATTCTAGTTAAAAAAAGGAGAGCTGATTTTTTTTAAGTTAGTGTTTAAACTCCATCCGAAGACCTACTGTCAATCAATGCAGAATCAGCAACACTGGCATGATGTGTCTGATGTATCTAGTGCTGTTGAATTTTGTATCAGCTGCAGTTTCTGGGTTACTTTAAATGCAAATGCATGTAGAGCACATTACCAAGTGGTGAGATCAATGGAGTGTTTGTCTTATGTCAAGGACTGTAAAAGGTCTAGATAATCCACTTCCTCTAGGGGGCTTGGCATTTGCACTCTCACTTCAGCTTTACATTTTTTTCCTAAAAAGGGAAGGTTAGGAACAGGACAATTAAGGAATCCACAAAGGTGTCTTAAAGATATGCTCCAATAGAATCAAGGCCTCAGAGAAATGAAGCTTAGGCATAAAGAGAATCCCAAAGATGCTTTTTTCAAAGATATTTAGGCATAGATCACCTCCCACATCTAACTGACTTGACACTCTCATCTTTGCAAGGACTCATATGACATAGATCCAGCCAAAAGTGGCAGGGGACACATTAATAAATTTTATTGACTTTGATGGAATTCACAGGCCAAAAGGAATTCCAAATTAATATGATAAGCAGGCCAGTTAAACTCGCGGATGCATCCCACACTGGCCATGGCCGCACCTGGTTTAGCAAAGGGGATAAAAGTCATGATATGTCATGTGACGACTCATGACAATGCAAGTTTGACACCCCTGTGATAAGGCATTGCCCTAGTCACTACTATGGATTCTACCCATGAAGAGAAGATATTGATAGTGAATCTACATGAATGACTGATTGTAGGAATAATTTCTGTCTCAATATTTCCTGGAACTCCACAAAATACCCAGGATTAGGTTGTTGAAATTCACCAAATGATTAACAGGATCTTTCTAATTCATAAAACTTAAAGCAGGTAATTGAAATCAGCCTAATTACCGTGTGAAGGTCTTGGGAGCCAATCTTATCTGGACCAGAAACAGATCTGAGTAAAGGGTTAGATATTATGTCTTCCATTTCCAGGTCACTAAATAACTGCTTGAGAGAACTGGGGACATCAGCGTATAGTGGACCTGACATTACCTGGGACAAACCTATGATTGCCATATAGGCTATGAGCCACAGAGATCTGGAGATTGAAATCATCTATAGTAATATTATCAGGTAAGGTAATTCTAATGCTAATGCTGAGATTAGACCCAGAGCCTCAGAAAGGGATTCTCCCTTCCCCCTCCTGCTGTTGAAATTGATGACAACTGCCTGAAAGTTAGGAAGACAGATGTTTGTGAAAGTGATATTAACAATCTTATGAAACCAAGCTTCAGTAATATGATAGGTGAGTGTTCAGCTTCTACCAGATCAATTATGAGTGGACATCATCAATTCTAGACTGAGGTCATTAGCCATTGGGGCCTTGGAGAGGAATGGGACTGCTCTGCAGGAAACAGCAAAAAGCTAGATGTCTCCTGCCTGTATTTCGGGTTTCTTAATCAACATGTGCCATGACTAGCACTGTGTTGCCATGATTCTGAGAGACTAACAAATAATTCCGCTGATAATCTGTGGAAGACAGCAATCTGGCACTACCATTCACATTGGTTCTTCTCCAGTATTTTTTTTACGGTTACACAACCCTATAAAATCCTTTTGAAAAAAGCACCTTTGAGATAAAGCAAAATTGCATAGTTAACATATGTAAAACCATATCAATGATAAACAATTACATTTCAGTTCACACAAAAAAGAGCAAATGGTAAGCATGTTTCACAAACCTTATCATATACTAGTGTTCATCCTTCATGTGCAATGCTTCCTCTTAAACTGTGACACAATTATGATTTTGTGCCATGATGGTGTATGAAGTATAGGCTCAAGCTGAGCAGGTGATTCAGGGATAGGAATAGTTGCTAAGAAGGGTATCTTGCGGTTACCAAGTATAAAATGAAAGGCCTACTTATAATGAACTTTTTTAAAAAAATCTTTTTTCTTCTTAAATCTTTATTACAGTAATTATGCAGAAATCCAATATACTGTATACTTGCAGATGAGCCAAGAATTTAAGTGCCAAAATACACTCAGAAAAATGAGTTCAACTTATCCGTGGATAAGTTTATCTACAAGTATGTACAGTAATATATTTTTTAAAATACTTGTGTAGATAGCCATTGAGTTATGACCATTTGTTCAGTGACTGTTTAAAGTTACAATGGTATTGAACAAAAAGAATGACCGGTCCTTGAAGTTCTGGCTTTTACAGCACCTCCGTGATCACATGACCAGGATCCAGATGCTCAGGAACCAGCTGACACTAATGACTAGTTGCAGCATCCCATGGTCATGTTATTGCTGTTGCCAACCTTTTCTGGTAGCTTCCCACGAGCAAAGTGAATGGGGAAATCTTCAGGGAAGGTCACAAGTTGCATGGGTAAGTCTCTCCAATTGGCCTTTCTTCACTAATGTATACTGCACGCTCTGTTGTTGCTGTTTGCACACAAAGCCTTCTTTCCCTGGCCTCCCTGCATGTGCCAATTAATGACCTGCATATCTTGCGGTTACACCTGGACCGCCTGGACTGTCATCCTAAGTGATGCAGTCATGTAACATCACACTTTACTTTTTATTGTATATTCAGACTCGCATAATTTTGTTAATATGTCTTTACAATAGAAACAGTTCACCTAGGCTTTCTTTCATTTGATACTACTTCACAAGGCTGGCATATATCCCATATATTTTATACTTACAAGCCTATCCACAGCTAAGCCTCTGCTCATATTTTTAATCAAAGTATCATGAAAAATACACCTCTTACGGATAAACCATTTATAAAAAATAAAATACGAAAATTTCTAGATTGATTTATCTGCAAATGGGCTTATGTGCAAGTATGTTCAATGGCACCCAGAGCTGCATGACTGCAAGATGGGCAGCATATAAATTTAGTAAATATATTAAAAAATTCAATTTTGATATATAATCAAGGGTACTTTCACCCATAGCATATAATGGGCTCTGGCTATTGTTTTTGATCTTACCGATCTTATTAAGATGTCTCCAAATTCTGGAGTCACAGTGCTACAAAATGATGTTATATACATAATTATGATTACATGCAGACAATTCTATGATGATTTCATGTAGATCCAGTAGAAAAATTCTGAATTGTAAGGATCTGTGCCTCAGATTCAACTTTAGACCAGTAGGCCACCATAAGTATGAACTTGCCATCATGAGTAAGGATAATTACCTTCCTTACATTATAACCTGGTTCACGTAGGTATAAGCATGATCCCTTCCCACCTTAAAACATCAAAGAGTTTAGATACAATTAAATAAAATCAGAGCTTCACTATTTTAAATTATTGTCTTGTTTTCTCCCCACATGTAATCTGAGATATTAAGTTCTGAATAACATTGAGCATATCCAGTGGTATTATTACTAAAATCCCTTTACTAAATGAAACAAAGATTTTTAAGACAAAATGGGATAATGAAGCTGTAGCAGGAAGCAAATTCTTTGTATACTCTCCTAGAGATGGCTTTAAGAGCAAAATACTCTAATGGGCTACCTCTTGTCAGGCATATTCTTTCTTCTGACCTCTGCTAAGGTTCTTAGATAATAATTTGGGGAGAATAAATCTTTTTCTATATTGATGCATTGTAGATTCCTATTTCAGCTTGTGCAATAAGTTATAAATTGCTTGCTACCTCCTATTTTGTATTAGTTGAATTTTGTTTTAGTTTTTCAGTACAATAAATTCCACACATATGTCCTTTAAAACAAATAGGCATTCAAATTGCAAAGTAGTATATACTCTTTGTAACAGTCTACTTGGTGTTTTTTTTAAGATCATAAAAAGTGTGACTTTTCTTAACCTTGATTGTAGTCAATCACATTCAACAATGTTTTTCATTCTCAGAAATGTTCCTATCTTCAAATATTTCAAGGACAGTTATGCATTTAGTTTGTGTATTTAACACGACTGCTAGCCTAAGCCTCCTTCCATAAGCCAAGAATGTTGGTTGTTGGCAAGCTGTCTTTTAAGGAACTTGTCTTGCGTAAGTATTATGTGATGGCTCCCCAATAATTTCAAATCACAAATAAAAATAAGGAGTACTTGTTTCTGCTGTTTGTTGGATGTTAATATAGGGCCTATAAGCCATCTATCAGCTACATATCGATTTTACAGAAGACAATATTGAAAAAGTACTACACAATCTAAAACCATCTCTATCTATTGGACCGTACAGAATATGTGCCTACTTCTTAAAAAAGCTATCCACTGTCATAGCCGAACCTCTAAGCATAATCTTTAAAAATCTTTCAGGACCAATTCTTTGCCAAAACTATGGTCACAAGCCACGGTCATCCCCATCTTCAAAAAGGGAGACCCCAGTCTAGTTGAAAATTACAGACCAGGACTTCCGGTGGCAGGACAGGGACGTGCAGAGGTGGAGAAGCCCAGCTGCAGTTTCCGAGTACCTCTTCTTGCGTTTGGAGCGATCCCCAGAAGATACACGAATCCCGGAGAGATTCGTGTTGGTGTAGGGGACCCTCGGGTTGCAGTGTGGGGGAAGGCAACCCCCTGGCAATGAAGAGAAGATCCCCTGAGCCCAGCGCGAAAGAGCCAGCCGCCTGTTAATGGCGGCTCCAAAGTCCGGTCTGCCTCGGATGTGACAAAGCGAGAAAGTGACAGCTTGTAAGATCGGTGGAGAAAGATGTGCAGAAAGACTCTAACAGTGAAGAGTGAGACCAGCAAGTGGTTTCTTTTCCTTTGATCGTGAGTTATATCTGTCGGAAGCCCGAGAGAAAAGCAGCTAGAAAAGCGAAAGTGTGATAAGCGTGGGTGGAATGGCTTGACAGACGGAGTGAAAGTGTGGATTACAGCGTTTGAAAGGAGAAGTCTATGAGGAGAAGAACTGTTGGAAAGACTAAGAGACTTGTGGATTCGAGCTTTTGAGTGGATTGTTATATTGGACTATTCCCTAGGTTTAAAACCTGAAAAGGAGAAAGGCGACCGAAGAGAAAGAAACGCGGCGCTAAATGTGATACATTGAATCTTTGAATTTAGTGCAACAATATAACAGACTCTATTTGACACTATTTGCTCAATAGACCTTTAACCGATTTGGAGGAGAACATTATTTGACTGAGGTGAAGGCAGTAAATGAAGGAGATTAAGATATCAGACTCCAAAGTATTGGAAAAAAAAAAAGAGAGAGTAATTGAAGTTTGGGAAGAGACTGATTGCTGACAGCAATTAGTCAGCACTTTTCACCACCCTCCTTCCGGTATGCCTGAAGAGAATTACAAAATTCCAAAAACGTTGGATTTAATATTCCTTAAAACTGGACCTTAAAACTCTATTTTCTCACCACTCTACTTTACTTTCTTGAATTCTCCCTTGGTACTATTCTGTTAAACTTTCTATCCTGTCTTCTATTTACTGACTTTTTGATATTAAAGCAAATTCCTTTTCTCTTTTCACTTTTTTTTCCTTATAATAGCTATAAATTATTTACTTAGAAAAGGTATATGGATTACTAGACTTAATTGCTAATTGATTTAATTGCTTTGAATACTTAGTAACAATAAGGATTGTAAAATATTGCTGATTTAGAATATTTAGAATATTTAATATTAAGAAATAGGATTAGATAAACGTTTATATAGATTTATAAAATTTAGAATTTTATAAAGTTAAAATTTGGTTTGATTTGATATATCACTTGCTATACATATTTGCTATATAAATTTATCATAGAGAATATTATATTGTGGTGGATAGTGCTCTATAGTATTGGAATATAGATTGTGTAAACTACATGCCTGATTGAAGACATAAACCAAAAATAATATGTATTTATATATCTTAATTTCTAGTTGAGAATACTGAATTTAACCACTCAATAGATTGGTAGTCCAAGCAATTAGACATTGAAATTTTATCATAAGAGTAATAACACTGAATGGTGATTTGGGACAACATAATTAACATAATTCAACAGCAAAAACAAACACTAAAAGAAATGACCTCCACAACAACCACGGCCCTGAAAACAGGAAGGAAGACTACCCCGACCCTAACAACCACTTGGCAACAGCTTCCCCTACAATTCAAAAAACTATTGAGGAATCCCTAACAGGAGAAAAACAATCCAATGTCTCAAACGCCAATATACAAGCTACTCTGCTAACCTTGCAAGAATCAATGTCAAAACTGCAAGAAATAATGATCAAGAATCATAATATGGAGAGAAAGAAATGCTAAAACTCAACAATATACTTTTTATTCAAATAGACATTTATCATGGTCCAGAATAGATATGATTTGGATCTCAACAGAATTAATATCTAATATTCAAGAAATAAATATTGAAACAAGTACATGGGCAGACCATAATCCAATGACAAT
Organism: Pseudonaja textilis; assembly: GCF_049901715.1. NCBI lineage: Eukaryota > Metazoa > Chordata > Lepidosauria > Squamata > Elapidae > Pseudonaja > Pseudonaja textilis. The sequence continues at coordinate 90,667,861 of NC_142008.1, forward strand.
TAAATGGAAAGGACAAAAAAGAAGATCTAGATGGACATTAAATAATACTATTTTAAAGGAAAAAGACTTCACACAATAGATGGAAAAAGAATTGGCCTTCTTCTTTAGTGAAAATAAAAAAGAAGATACTTCAATACAGAATGTTTGGGATACAATGAAGGCATATGCGAGATGATTAATAATAGACTATACAAAGAAAAAGAACATTAGGAAGAGGCAAACTATTAAAGCTCTAGAAGATCATCACAAAAAACTGGAAAAAGAATTACAGAAAATGCCACAGAAAAAAGATATTAAACTTAAAATGGACATAATTAAACATAAAATGGGTCAGATAGAGAAAGAAGAACTGGCACAAAAAATTAGAAGTGCTAAACAGAACTATTTTGAAGATGCAAATAGGCCAGGTAGATGGTTAGCATATAAACTAGAAAGGAGAAAGAATCAAGGAAAATATTACAGTTAATATATGATCAAGGCCAAATGTGCTATGGTAATAAGGAGAAAAAGGCAATTATCCGATACTTTTATGGACAACTATATAAACAGGAGGATCCTGATGAGGAAAAAATTAAACAGTATTTACAAAATGCTAACCTACCTAAGATACCTGAAGAGACTGAAAAAATGTTAGAAAGTACTATAACAATGATGGAACTAACTGAAGCATTCAACAGACAGAATAATGGAAAAGCACCAGGTCCAGATGGGCTTCCGGCAGAATTTTATAAAACACTACAAGAATCATTGAGCATTCCACTGCTAGAAGTCATGAACGAAGTTATGTTAAATAAGAAAATACCTAAAACACGGTCAGAAGCTTATATTACACTTATTCCAAAAGAAGGGGCCGATCCATTACAAATCAAGAACTATAGACCTATTTCTTTATTGAATGCAGACTATAAAATCTTTGCTTCAATTTTGGCAGAAAGGCTTAAAAAATACTTAAACAATTTTATTCATCCTGATCAGAATGGATTCTTACCAAAGAGACAAATTAAAGACAACATGAGGGTAATTCTGGACACTTTGGAATATTATGAGGCGCATCCTGAAAAGCAAATGGCTTTGATATTCCTAGATGCCCAAAAGGCATTTGATAATGTGAACTGGAGATTTATGTTATTACTACTGGAACAGATGGGCTTTGCCAGAAAATTTATTCAAGCAATAGAAGCCATATACTATAAGCAAACGGCAAAAGTAATGATAGAGGGAGAATTTACAGACTCTATTAACTTAAGAAAAGGCACAAGACAAGGATGCCCATTATCACCTTTGCTATATATTAGAGAGGACCAAAATATAAAAGGAATGAAAGTCAAAAAGGAGGAATTTAAATTGCAAGCCTTTGCGGATGACTTGGTTTTCATTCTGGAAGATCCTCTAGAGACAGCCTTAAAACTATTGGAAAAGATAGAGACGTATGGTGAGATGGCTGGTTTGAAAATAAATAAAGATAAAACAAAGATTCTGACAAAGAACATGTTATTAAGACAAAGAGAAGAACTGGCAGACCTATTGAAAATTCAAGTTATGAACAAGGTTAAATATTTGGGGATATATTTGATGTCAAGATGTACTACATTGAAAGAGAATAACTATATTAAACTTAAACAGCAGATAGCATCTGATCTGAAGAAATGGGAAAACCTACAATTGTCATTGATAGGCAGAATTTCAACAATCAAGATGAATATTTTACCCAGAATTTTATATTTGTTCAAAACAATACCAATTAGGCTTGGCAAAGATTATTTTGAAGAATTAAATAAAATTGTGCTGAAGTATATATGGCAAGGTAAGAAAGCGAGAATAAAATTAAAATTTTTACAAGATGCTAGAACTAGAGGAGGATTTGGCCTTCCTAATTGGGAGTTGTACTACCAAGCTGCAAATTTAATGTGGGCCAAAGAATGGATAACATTAAGAAAGACTAGATTGTTGACATTATAGAAGGACATGATTTATTACTAGGCTGGCATGCTTTTCTGTGGTATAAGGGAACTAAATCGCAGGGCTATTTTAGAAGGCATTATATATGGGAGTCTTTATGGTTGAACTGGGAGAAAATTAAGAGACAATGTTATTTGAAAATCCCAGTTTGGTTATCAACTATTGAAGCTTTTTCTTATCCTATAACATATAAGGAACAAACAGTTAGATATGGGGAAATATTGGATGAAAAGGGTGAACTTAAAACGATGCAAAATCTAGAAGAATGAGGTATAAAGATGAATTGGTTTTCATATGCGCAAATACATTCAAGGTATCTTAAAGATTCTAAAACAGAGGGATTTTATGATAAATTGACTGACCTAGATAGGATTTTGACAGGTACTGATGAAAAAGTGATCAAAAAATTATATAGTTATTTGCTGGAAATTAAACTAGAGGAAGAACAAGTTAAAGAAACGATGATTGCTTGGGGGAAGAATTTTGGATATGGGATATAGAGAAATGGCAAAAATTGTGGTCTCAAAATTACAAAATGACAATGTCAACAGCATATAAAGAAAATTTGTATAAGATGTTTTACAGGTGGCATTTTCCCCTGACAAGAATAGCAAGAATGTTCAAGAATAAATCTGAAAAGTGCTGGAAATGTCATCAGATACCTGGCTCATATTACCATACGTGATGGACTTGTGAGGACGCTAGAAAATATTGGACTAGAATTTGCATATGGTTGGAAAAAATGACAAAGAAACAGATAGATTTGAAACCAGAGATTTTTTTATTGGGAATCTTACCTGTTACATATAATAAAAATTTGAAGTATTTGATTGTAAATGTATTAACAGCGGCTAGGATTGTATTTGCTAAAAATTGGAAGAGTGAGAAAATACCATCAGAGGAAGAAATTATTAAGAAAATATTGGAATATGCTGAAATGAGTAGATTGACATTTGAAATTAGAGAACAAGAAGATAAGCAATTCTATGAAGTTTGGGACCTTTTCTATCAATGGCTAGATAATAAAATATAATAATAGAATATTTAGAAACTTAGGAAATAATGAATATATATTTCTTTTTTTGATACTATCTTTATAAAATTTTATTAAGATAGACTTGGCATGACTTTATGATTTGTTATAAAATAAATTAAGTAAATTATAGTTATCTCGTTCAAGTATGAATTAATAAAATTATAGTCAAATGATTGTTTAATAATGATATCCGGCTATATAATTGTTGATTGATAATATGAGCTATTATGTAATATAACTACAATGGAGACTACGAAATGGATGCATGCACACAAAAAAGTGGTAAACCAACCGATACACTGTCTGTAAATTCATGAAGGAGGATGATGTTTTTATGTTTTATGTGTTTTTGTTGGTTGTCAATAAAACTTTTTTTCAAAAAAAAAATCATAATGAAACAAGAGTGGATATCATCGAATTAAAAGCGATGGGAAAGCTAAAAGCTGAGATGAAAGCGGACATACTTAAGGTAGAAGACAAGATTGGGACATTACAACAGGCTATGGAAAAAAATGAAACAATGATAAAAGAAATAGAGACAAGGACAGAATGAATGGAAAAGAATCTAGAAAGGGTAGACGAAGAATTAAAAAATGTAAGCAAGGAAGTGGAAGATTCCCTGGTCTACCTAGAAATGGACAAGACAGCTGCATACCTGAGATTTCAGAATGTGGAGGAATCGAAGGATGAAGAACTAGAGCAGCTAATGGCAGAAATACTGGCCGAACTGTTAGGAAAAGAGAAAGACAATATACTCAGGGAATTTGATGAAGTTTATAGGGTCAGTACCAATTACACAAGACGCCATAAATGTCCGAGAGAGGTTCACATCCGTTTCGCAAGAAGAAGTATGAGAGATATAATACTTAGACTGTCGAGAGATGGAACAATAATGTACAAGGGCAAAGAGATTATGATCCTCAAGCAAATCCCAAGGAAAGTGAGGGAAATAAGACAAGATTATAAATTCCTAGCCAGTTATTTAAATCAAAAAGGAATCCCATTCAAATGGTTAATCCTGGAAGGGATGTTAATAACATGGAAAGAAAGGAAAATCAAAATAGACTCTATGGAATGGGCACAAGACTTCTACGAACAGTTAGTAGGCACGGAAGATCAAAATACCAAGGAGGAATCCAAAAGAAATTTGCAGGAAGACCGAAATCGCCATAGAAATAAAAAAGAAGGACCCCACCAAAACCAAGGGAACGACTACCCACATCAAGAGAGAGAAGAACCAATCCCACAACAACTACAAGGAGAGAGCCGAATTATCACAAGACAAAAAGCGAAACAGACCTAGCTAAATGGAGGAAGAAAAGAAACTCCTATCTATCAATATAAATGGTTTAAATTCAACAACTAAAAGGAAAAGGATATTAGCTAAACTAATTAAACAAAACGCCGACATGTTTACAAGAAACTCATATTAGGAAAAATGATGAAAAATATTTAATTTTCCTGAAACTAGGGAAGTTATTTACGGCACCAGCAGATAAACAAAAAAAGGAATTGCAATATACGTGAAAGATGACCTAAAAGCAGATCTAATTTGGTCAGACCCGGAAGGAAGAACTCTGGTTTTACAAATCTCGATTAATATTTCATTTCTATTGGTAGCAATTTATGCACCTAATGAAGAACAAGGAAAATTTTTAAAATATTTACACCAAAAAATAATAGGATTTGAAAAAAGGAACATCTGTATGATAGGTGATTTTAACTCTATTGCTGATTGCCAAAAGGACCATAGTAATGCGAGTAAGAACAAGAAAGACTTGTAAGGAAATGATGAAAGAACTAAATTTACTAGATTTATGGAGAAAATTAAACCCAGAAGACAAACAATTTACATATTACTCTAACCCGCATAAAATATGGACAAGAATAGATATGGCCTGGATGAATGGGGAAATTGCAAATGAAATAAAAGGAATCGAAATTTTACCAAATGAATGGGCCGACCATAACCCAATTCAAATAATTTGGAAAGGCAGGAGAAAATCAAAGAAAAGATGGACATTAAACACTCAATTAATAAGAGAAGAAGAGTATATTAATAAGCTTAAAGAGGAACTAAATTATTTCCTAAAGGAAAATGATAACGATGCAACCTCGAAACAAAATATTTGGGATACATTGAAGGCAGTCATAAGAGGAATAACAATCTCTTATAATGCCATGAGAAATAAAAGAAAATATGCTCAACAAAATAAATTACAACAACAAATTAAGGAATTAGAAATCCAATTATATAAAAACCCCTAAAAACCAAAGAATACAAAATCAGTTAATAACAACTAAACATAAATTGAACTTATTGGAACAAGAAAAAATGGAAATAAATTTGAAAACGACTAAACAAATTTATTTTGAATATGCAAACAAACCAGGAAGATGGTTATCTCATAAACTTAAAAAAGGGAAAGAAAAGAGATTGATATACCAATTAATAGTCGAGAAGGGCGACTTACAACATGAGATAGAAAAGAAAAAAGACATCATTCACAAATATTTTGAAAAGTTATATACAAAGGAAGAAGTTAATGAGGATAAAATAGGAACTTACTTAGAGGAAATGAATGACAAAGTAATTGGAGAGGAATGGATAGAATTATTAAATAAAGATATTACATGGTCTGAATTGAAATCAGCAATAGAGAATGAAAGTAATAATAAAACCCCAGGGCCAGATGGGATTCCGGCAGAATTATATAAAGCAATAATGGAATTAATTGGACCACTGATGATGGAAGTGTTCAACAAGGTACTACTAGCAGCTAAGATGCCAGACTCGTGGAAGGGAGCATTGATTTCGCTGATCCCAAAGGAGGAAGCTGACCACAGATATATTAACAACTACAGACCAATTTCACTCCTAAATACTGATTATAAAACACTCTCCTCCATTATAGCCACTAGACTAAAACAAGTTTTAAATCCACACATACATGAAGACCAAAATGGATTCCTCCTGATTAGACAAATAAAGAATAATTTAAGAACAGTAATAGATGTCTTAGAATTTTATGAAGCTCACCCTGAGAAACAATTCACACTTATGTTTTTAGATGCAGAAAAAGCATTCGATAACCTAAATTGGCAGTTCTTAATTCAAAAAATTTATAATATGAATCTAGGCACTTAATTTGAAAATATCATAACAACAATTTACGACATACAGCAGGCTAACATCTTAACAAATGGGGAACACATAGGTCCAATAAAAATAGAAAAAGGTGTTAGACAGGGCTGCCCTCTCTCACCTCTTCTCTTTATATTCGCTCTAGAAACACTTTTAACACATATCAGGCAAAATCCCGAAATTAAAGGATTGAAAATTAAAGCAGAAGAGTACAAATTACATGCGTTTGCTGATGATATGGTCTTCTTTTTGGAGGAACCAATAGAAAAAGGATACAAATTGATAAAAGAATTAGAACAATTCGGCGCAGTAGCAGGACTTAAAATCAATAGGAAAAAAAACAAAATTAATGACCAAATCTTAACAGAAGACCTGAAAAAAGAATTAGAGGTAAGTATGGGAATACAGGTAACAAAGAAAGTCAAATATTTAGGAATATGGCTAACACCACAATGTAAAACACTCAAAGAGAATAACTATGACAAATCGTTGCAACAAGTGAAGAAAGATTTAGAATCTTGGAGCAGGTTGCAACTTTCACTATCGGGCAGGATTGCTTCTATCAAAATGAATATTTTGCCAAAATTCTTATACCTATTTCAGACAATTCCAATTAAATTGCATAAAAGTTTTTTCAAAGAACTAAATAAGATAACACTCAAATTAATTTGGCAAGGAAAGAAAGCTAGAATTAATGTAAAGGCATTACAGGATCTGAAGAGCAGAGGGGGATTAGCACTTCCAAACTGGGAACTATATTATACGGCAGCTACTTTATTATGGTTAAAAGATTGGGTGAACTTACTTAACAAAAGAACACTATTATTAGAAAGTCACGATTTGCAGAGAGGTTGGCACGCCTTCTTGTGGGAGGTGGGGAAACCCAATCTGTCATATTTTCATAGACACCTAATTAGAGATTCACTACTAACCAATTGGAAAAAAGTACAGAAAAAACACTTCTTAAAAGTACCGATTTGGCTATTGACAATGGAGGCAATGGTTCATCCCAACAATTTGGACATCACAAAAATGATTAAATACAAAGACTTATTAGATTCACAAGGAAAACTGAAAACACGACAAGAATTACAAGAGCAAGGATTTAAAATTGACCAGTGGGTATACCTCCAAATCCATAGTAGATATAAACAAGATAACAAAGATTTCGGAATTTATAACAAACTCCAGCACTTAGATAAAATTTTATTAGGATCAAACAAAAAAAAATATAACTAAATTTTACAAATACTTACTAGAAGTGGAATTAGAACAAGAGATAGTCAAAGGAAATATGATAGCTTGGAGCAGGAACATTGGACGGAGTATTACATTAACAGAATGGGAAAGGATTTGGAACAGAAACAACAAGATCACAAAATCGGCAGCTTATAAAGAAAATGCATACAAAATGTTTTACAGATGGCACCTTCCCCCTTCGAGGTTGGTGAAGATGCACCCCGACACGAGTCCAAAGTGTGGGAAATGTAAAAGTATAGACGGAACCTTTTTCCACATGTGGTGGTCATGTAAAGAAATCCAGAAATACTGGCAAAGAATTAGAAAATGGCTAGAGGAGATAACCAAAGAACAAACTGAATATAAACCAGAGTCCTTCCTATTAAGGATTTTTGACAAACAATTACCAAAAAAGATGAAGTATATAATAATATATATCTTAACAGCGGCCAGGCTAGCGTTTGCTCAGTGCTGGAAACTATGTCACATACCTACAGAACAGATGATCATCCAGAAAATTTCAAATTGTGCAGAAATGGACAAACTAACCCTAGCCCTAAAAAACAAAGAGTCTTCAATATATTACAACAACTGGAATTCCTGGTACAAGTGGTTAGACCAAAGATAGATCGTGTATTATAAGGTATAAAAAAAAGAATGAGATAAACTATTTGAGTGCAATCCAAATATAGATACGGATAAGATGTGCGTATATGATACAATTTAAGAAGAAAAGATGTTACAAACTGTCAAAAAGGAAAATGTTTTTAAATGTTCACCCTCCCTTCTATCTTTTCCTTTCTTTTCGTGTTTCTTTCTTTCTCTCTTTCTTGCTTTTTTCTGGTTTTGTTATTTGTGTATATGTTGTAGATTTGTTTTTTTTTAATTGTAAAATTAATAAAATTTGTTTAAAAAAAAGAAAAGAAAATTACAGACCAATCTCTTTATGCTGCGTCACCTGTAAAGTCATGGAATCAATTATTAACCAATCCATTATCCTCCACTTAGAGACAAACAACCTACTCTCTATAATAAACAATTTGGTTTCCTGTAATCTGCAACTCTTACACTGCAAAAACATATGGACTACACAACTCGATCAGGGCAAAGCAATAGACGCAATCTACATAGACTTTTGTAAAGTCTTTGATTCAGTGGTACACGACAAACTATTACTAAAACTAAAATCTTATGGTATCTCTGGACAACTGCATAACTGGATAGAAGCATTCCTGTCAAACAGACAACAAATGGTCAAAATTGGGAGTGTCCTATCAAATTCTGTACCTGTCAACAGTGGTGTCCCCCAAGGCAGTATTCTAGGACCAACTCTCTTCATACTCTACTTAAATGACCTCTGTGATCATATTAAGAGCAACTGTGTTCTCTTCACTGATGATGTAAAGCTATTCAACATCACAGACAATACTGCTACCCTTCAAAAAGACCCCAACTATGTATCAGAAGGGTCAAACAAATGGCAACTTCAAATTTCACAAATAAATGCTCTGTCTTACATATTGGCCAAAAAAATAATCAGAAAATAAAATACAAGCTGAATAGTCAAGATCTTGTTGATGATCGAAACTCTGTCAAGGACCTTGGACCTCTAGTGATCTAAGTGCTAGAGCCCACTGTAACTACATAGTCAAAAAGGCGTTAAGAGTTGTTAACCTAATCCTATGTAGCTTTTTCTCTGGTAATATACCACTAACTAGAGCATACAAAACATTTGCTAGACCAATACTTGAATACACCTCATCAGTCTGGAACCCACATTACGTATCTGATATTAACACAGTTGAGAAAGTCCAAAAATATTTCAAAAGAAGAGTTCTCCACTCCTCTACTTGCTGCAGAATATCTTATGCTACCAGACTTGAAATTCTAGACCTAGAAAATGTAGAACTATGCCGCCTTCAGTCTGATCTAAGTACGGTATATAAAATCATACATTGCAATGACCTACCTGTCAATGAATACTTCAGCTTCAACCATAACAATACAAGAGCACACAAGGTATACAAACTCAAGGTAAATTGCACCAAACTTGATTGCAGGAAATAAGACTTCAGCAAAAGAGTGGTCAATGTCTGGAATACTCTACCTGACTCTGTGGTTTCTTCCCCTAACCCCACAAACTTTAACCTTAGACTGTCTACTATTGACCTCACCCCTTTCCTAAGAGGTCTGTAGAGGGCATGCATAAGTGCACCAACATGCCTACTGTCCCTGTCCTATTGTTTCTTTTTATTTTTCTAATATGTATCCATTTAATGTATTCATAACTATGTTTATACTTATAACTATTATCTTGTAAGCGATTGACAAATCAAATAAATAAATAAAAATAAATAAAACTAGTAATGAAGTCTTCAGGAACAAAAGAGCAAAAATGAAGGAACAAAAAAAGGATAGACAAATGGTTTTTACTGCATTAAATCTTATGTTATTGCCATGAACCCCCCAAATAATCAAAGGATGTAGCATTTGCAATTATATTGTGTACAATTATTGATGAGGATAAGAATTATTACACTATTACACAATTATTTACACTTTCCAGTTAATTTTAGATATTATAGTTATGTCAGGATTTCAACAGACTTTCCAAAATAGCATTTAATAATCAGAATTTCCTCCGCATAGAAAATGATATTAAAAATGCAATAATCAAAATGAGGCAAATATTTCTACCAAACAAATTTATTTATATGTAAAACCCAACATATAGTTTAAAATACTTTTCAAGAAGCTAAAACATTGCTATACAATATATTCCTTAACCACCTGTCATGGGAAGCAGGCTTTATACAAATTGTTCATACAGTGAAAGTAAAAGTCATATATTTACATGGAAAAAAAAATCTGTAAGATGCTGCAATTGAGATTTAAACATGTAGCTCTCCTATCTTAATTTCTTAATGTTTGGTTTGACAATACTGAGGGATTTGAAATATTGTGAATAAGTAAATTCTTTTGAAAATTATTCTTTTTAATCATGTGATAGCAAACTCTAGAGTTAACACATTGGTTCAATCTAACATATACAAAAGAAAAAAAGAACATCCTATTATGTGCCACATGTTTGGGCAACTCAATATATAAGGGGAATATATGACTCTGACAGCATACTGGTTTTAATGCCAATTGATAAAATGGATCTAGAGCCAATACTGTTATATCTTCACTGAAAGGCAGACACAATATTTAAAGCAGCGGTCCCCAACCTTTCTGGCTTTGAGGACAGGCAGTGGTGACAATGTTTCTCTGCAAGCTGCGCAGCAAGCGCACTTGTGTGCAGGTCCACCACTTGTACATGTGGAGCTGGTCTTGCCTGCACACTGCTTGTGAAGCCCAGTTACAAACAGGCTGGGGGCCGGGGGTTGTAGATCCTGATTTAAAGAACCGGTGTATTTATGTTTGCTTATTACCATTGATATTTTCAAAAATTCTTGCAAATGACAGAGAATCTCTATTCTCTATATATGATACTATGCCTGGAATTATAGCAAGCTTTTCATGAAGTTTTGCTTTTGAAAATCCTATGCTGCTGTTATTTAGAACTTTGCATTTCAATTAAAAATACTATAGAAATTGAACACATGACAACCTGACCAATAAAAAATTGCAAGTCTGTAATATGGTGCTATATAAGGAATATCAGTTAAATAATTCTTACTATTTCATAGATTTTGTGTGCAATTCAATTAACCAACTGTAAGGACACAATAATGTAACTTGCTCTAAATTTGAAAAACAAGAAAGCAAGAATGCAATACAAAGAAAGTACAGTTAGTGTTATCTCCATTGTATCTTAGAGCAGCATTATCCAAGCTGGCACTGCCAGAAGTGTAAGGCTAAGCTATCAGATTTCTTAATTAGCTGACTGGAAATGTAAGGATTTATATTTTGTAGGATACCAGATTAAATGAAAGCTGCCTCATATTTCATGAATAAACAGAATCCAAGAATAGATAGACTAACCAGATAATACCTTGTAAAAAAAAACAATTTATTTAGAATGCATAGTCCTAAGGCCACAGTTTAATCTATCAGTACAGATATGGCCATATACTGCCATTGCCTAATCCAGATGCATATAGAGTGCTGAGCTGTGCAATTTTTCAAAATACTGGGCAAATGTTAGTGTTAAAATATAAAAGACAGGAAGTATTGATTGGTAAACAGATGCATATGTAATATTGGAAGTCTATGGAGTCTCAGTTCATTTCCTATGACAAAATATAACAGTGCAAACAAGGGTGCTTTTCCTAGATGCTTTCAATGTTATTCCGCTAACATGAAAGGAGGTAATGAGCTGGCCAAACTCTTGGGAACTAACACAACTCTTTAAAATACTGTACTAGTGACTCCTGTTATATGATCAAGAACATTACATTTCTAGAGTGGCTTATACATCAAAGAGGACTCATATTATCTCAGGATATGTTAAAAAAATATACTCATTGAAGCAAACGGACATGATGCTCACTATTAGAAGTCTCTCCTTTGTAGTTTGTATATACATACAAAATTAAACAGACCAGAAGTATTTAAATTCTGTGTTCAAGAGTTTCTAAAACCATCCCTTTCTGCTTCTTATCAAATGATAATCTTTACTGTGTAACTGTTACACAGAAAACAGACATAAAATTCAACACAGATACTCTTAAAAAATTCAGTTTTATAATACGAAGAGAAAGTCAAATTACCTTATAGGTATAACACACACATATATATCAAAATACTTCACCCTTTTGGATGAGTGCCAAAGTTGGTGCTATCTGTAAATTTTTATCAGATTGGGTGTTTTTGTTTTTCTTAAAAAGAAATGTGTCAGCACCTAAAAGAACTAGAGAAATATCAGGCACTAAATTGCTTCCAATAATCGGTTAATGAAAATCTCTACCCAATATGAATAATAAAAACCAAGCTCTAAATATTTAAAAAGGATTAAAATTAAGCACCAAATAGAAATATAAAAAGTGGTGCAATGAAGATCTATTTCTGCTAAAAAGGTAATGTTCATCCTCTGCCTAAAGGAATGCAATCTTGTGAACAAGTGACAGATTTATAACCAAACAGGGTTTTTTTGTGGCAGAGGCTCTTGGTAGACAGGTTTCCAATATAGATAGAAGTGTTTTTTCTCTCTCTCCGTGTATCTCTCTCTCTCTCTCTCATACACATACACACACACACCTCATTAGCTGTCCAAATCAGGTTTGATTTACTTGAACCCATGCTCACATTTTTATTTTTTAAAAAACATAAATTAAATGTATCACATACACACAATTTACAAATATTCTCAATTCCTTATCAGGGCAACATCCATGAGATCATCATCTTCCTCCCCAATTAAGAAATCAGGGCTGGGCCTAGATGGTCTATCTGATGTAAGGATGGCACTGCTTGTCATAGACAGGGACTGTTCTGAAGAGATGGGAGATTTAGACCAGCTTTCTGGCTTTATGTTGTGAGATTTCTTTTTGTCTCTCTCTTTGTCACGATCCCTGTCACGGTCTTTATCTTTCAGTTTCTTCTTTTCCTTTTTGTGTTTTTTATGCTTTTCTGAGCTATATTCTGGAAGAGGCCTAACTCCATCATCAGAGCTGGGGCTATTCTGATAGGATTTTTCTGCTATAGATGATCCAGATTCACTCTCACTGTCAATATTTTGGGGTGTATATGCAGGTGACTTACTGTGGCTAGGAGAACAGCGCTCATGTTTTGGAGTTGATCCACTTATCAGGGGTGATCCATAATTTTTGGAAGATGACATCTGAGGCCTTAAGCCATCCCCACTTCCTTCCCCAGGTTTCTGCAAGGTAACTTTGGCTTTAATACTAGGAGAACCGCCATCATGTTTACTGATGATGATTTTGGCCACTCCAGTGCTTCCAACACTCTTTGAATCAGATGCTTTCTTGGAAGATTCAGTGGAACCTCCTGAAGCAGGGACTTTGGATTTCTCCTTGTCACTTCGTTCTCGTTTCCCCTGCAATTCATTTCCTGACAGATTGTGCTTAGAGGACATGGAGTGGCCTGATGAACTGGAATTCTGGACCATCTGTCCATCCACTGAATCTTCCCCTGTGGGGCCACTAGTGACAACCCCATGTTTGAGTTTGTCAATGACAGCAGTCAGAGATGGCTTTTTGTTTCGGCTTGGAGACTTGCCTTTGGAACTCCCATGTTGATTCTGAGATGAAGACATGGAAGAGCTGCCAGATGAAAAGGAAGATGAAGATCCCATTGAAGAATTTGAAGGAGGAGGCTTCTGGGATGTGGAACTGGAAGATCCCATCCCTGAAGATGACTTCATGCTTGAACTTGATCCTGTCCCAGGAATGTGTGTACCTCCAGAACCGGAACTAATAGGGGACTTTGCTTTAGATGACGGGGGAGTACCTGGAACAGGTTTCATCGGAGAGGCCAGCTTGTCAGAACCGCCCGAGGGTCTAGAATGAGAAGGAGAAATGTTTGGTTTACTCATGGAAGGGTTCATAAGCGATGAAGGCTTCCCTTGAGGTTTGATCTTGGTACCTCCAGAGCCGCTGCTGAGGCCGTGTTTTGTGATTGGGGAGGACCCGGGCTTGCCCACTGATTGGGTGGAGCTTTTGGACTGACCTGAACCAGAGCTGCCTTGGCCTGAGTAGAGGCTGCCGCTCATCTTGGACCCCGAAGACCCATCCGACTTGCTGCTCTTTATTTTGCCTGACGTCGAGGAGGAAGACGAAGAGGATGACGATGACGAGGAGGACGAAGAGGAGGAGGAGGAATGACTGTGATGACTTTTGCTGCTCAAAGAAGAGACTGAGCCACTGCTTGTGTACTGCCCATGGGAAGGTTTGCCAACAGTCACTGTTCCCTTGGGAATCTGGATGGTGATTTTAGGGATGGGAGGAGTAGCTACCCCAGGGGGTGTTTGAGACCTGCCTGAACTTCCAGGAGATTTTGAGCCACCTGTGCTTGCTGGTGGGGTGAAAGGTCTGGTGGATGTACTATGAGAAGGAGATTTGCCTTCTGGCTCTACCTTCCTCCGCTTCTGGACCTTTTCTTTACTCTTTCCATCACTGGATGGGGTGCGATTGCGTTTTCCACCCTTGCCATCCAGCCCAGGGCCCATTAAAGAACTCCCAGTTCCATTACCCTCTTTGACCCGCTTCTGTGATTTTTCTTTCCCCAATTCTCCCATACTCAGTAAGGGGCTCTGGCTTCCACTATGATGTTCCAATACATCAGAGGCTCCCAGAGCCTTGCTGGTAGCAGTGATAATACTAAAGTCGACTGTGTCCGCTTGGCTGCTTGCCTTGAACTTACTCTCCCCTCCATCTCCCCCCAGTACTTGCACACCCAGAGTACTTATCGTTTGCGGTGCAAAGCCCTTGAAGTCATCAGCGTCTCCGCTCTGGCTGCTATCATCAAAATAGTCTTCTCCAAAACCGCTTTGGCTCTGGCTGTTCAGGAGATCAGGATTGAAGTCAACTCCATCTGGGAAGAACTGATTTGAAGAGTCACTATTTGGGCTCACAGTAGCATCAGCAATCAAATCAGCTGGATCAGTGTATGGGTTTTCACTGTTATTTGACTGAAAAACATCTGGATCAAAAAGGGCACTTTGTGAATGCCCAGAACTGGATGAGTCCCTTATTGGTGTCCCAATAGGAGGACAATCTTCATTGGTATTCGGCAATTTGGATGCTTCTTCTGCTATGTCAGAAAGAATATCTGTAACATCAGCACCAATGCTGTCTGAACTGGAGAGCCGGACCATTCTCTGAATACTGGGTTGGGCATGAGGTATAGATTGTGGATAAGTTGTTGGAGGGGTGCTGCACTGACTGGGTGCTGGAGTAATATGAGGAGTATCTAAAGTGTCAGTGGTCATATTGACATCAAATATAGGGTTCTGGGAATCAACATCCATAGAAAACAGCTCTCTCTGAAAGTCATCTTCAGTTTGATGCTTTGGTTTATCCACTAACACACGTGATTTTTTCTTTTTTTGCTTATTGCCCCCTGGTCCCATTTCCATCCTTGGAGAGCCAGAAGAAGAGTTCTGTCTCTCAAGTGGACTGCTTCCATAAAGAGTTGAGAAATCTTGAGCAGCATTGTCCTTCAAAAGATTCATAAGCATTGGATGATTTTTGGTGTTGCTTGCAGGAGATGACACAGGGGGAGGTGTGTGGTGTGGAGGAGTGGGACTAGAGCCAATAGTAGAGCCTACATTTCCTGTGATTTGCAGCAAACTTGTAAGAATGGGGTTCTGAGACACTTTGCTGAAGTCCTCCCCATGTCCCACTGAATCATGCCGATCTTTGATGCCCATGCTCATACTGAATAAAGTGGAGATGGGGCCCCCAGGGAAAGTACTGGTTGGGGTGGTGGTGCCACTCATTGGGTTGTTGCCAGTAGTCATGCCATATCCTGGGCTGCTAGCAGGAGGCAGATTCTTCTTCACCATGTCTTCAACTGTCTCAGCAATGAGGGACAAAGCTGGTGTGTCTGCTTGGATTGTCTCTGCCTTCCTCCTTATCGCTCTCATAGTCACAGGAATCGACATACACCTGCAAGATACAATGTTGTAAAAAAGCACATTTAGTCCTACTATTTAATAATTTTCTCAGAAAAGCACAACTACTCTTATCACAAAAGATGCCAACAACGGTAGGTCTAACTATACATTTTTTAACCAAATATAATTCAAGTTCAGATGCTTTATGAGTAGTATATACACTTAATTTTTTCTTCTTTAGAACATGGTTGCCAATTGCCCAAATTTTGATCATGTGATTGTAGGGTTACTACGATAGTCATAAATGTGAAAACTGATTGTAGGTCACTTATTTCTATGCTGTTGAATATAGAATTGTCACTAAATGAATGGTTGTAAAGAACTATATGTACTTTAACTCTCCATATTGTTTCTGATTCAAAGAAAGATGTAAATCTTCCAGTCTTATCCCTACTGGGAATATAACAACATAATTGCCACAATTCTTGGTTCTCGCAGGCAATTAGACAAAAATATAATAAATGTAGTCCCTAGCTTTAAAATAAGTTGGCTAATCCTGAATGAGAAAAAAATATGGGATATCAAGATCTCATGGGTTATACGCATTTTCTTCTACATAAAAGTGATTATATCTGATTAGGTTCATAGGTATGTTATAGGCAGTCTTCAACTTAGAACCATTCATTTGGTGATTGTTCAAAGTTCCAATGGCACTAAAAAATATGACTTATGACCATTTTTCACATTTATGACCTATGTAGCATTCCCATGGTCAGGTGATCAAAATTCAGACACTTGGCAACTGGTTCATATTGGTTGGTTGCAGTGTCCTAGGGTCATGAGATCATCTTTTGCGACCTTCTGACAAGCTAAGTCAAAGAAAGATAGGTTCATTTTATAATCATGTTACTAACTTAACTGCAATGATTCACTTAACAATTGTGGCAGGAAAGGTCGTAAAATGGAACAAAACTCACTTAACAACTATATCACTTAGCAACAGAAATTTTGGGCTCAGTTGTGTTCGTAAGTCGAGGACTACCTGTACGCTTTCATATACTGGACAAGCTAGTGGCCCAATTCATACATACTTTGAAGCCATAAACTACTGCTTGCAAAGATTTACTATGTGAAGCCATAACAAAACAAAGTACATTGTATCTTAATATATATATGAATTTAGCCAATCTTGTTATACAGCTGTAATGGAGAACCTATGGCGCAAGTGCCGGAAGTGGCACGCAGAACCACTTCTGCTGCCACCATGCGAGAGGTTACCTGGAAGAGCCCCACTGTGCATGTGTGTGCGCGCCGCCGCCCAATAGCTGATTGTCGGGTATGTGGCACACATGCGTGGGGGGCAGGGGGTGCGCGGAAGACACACATACATGCACAGAGACGCATGGCACGTGGGGAGATCGCACTCGCATATGCAGATACATGGCGTGTGTGGGGTGTGTGTGTGTCATGTGCATGCACAGGGGGGAGCATGCATTGCCTTCTGGTTGCGCATGCACAATTTTCGGCACAGGAACCGAAAAAGGTTAGCCACCACTGTTATATAGCTTTGAAAAAATTAGGCAAAGTAAATTCAGAATAGTGTTGCATAGAGGGAAGCTTTTTTGCTATTGGAGTAGCATCTGAAAAATAGCAGTGTATCAAACAGGAAAATAATAAAGAAGGATTTATGGAGAAAGCTATTTGAATATATCTCTGAATAATCACTTTTATATTTTACTGGTTTCAAGTCTTCAGTTTTCTTTTGTTTAAGCAGACATACCTTTGAACAACCTTTGCAATGAAATCATCTGTACAGATGAGTGCATCAGAAAGCCCTTTATACAATTTGCAGTTCACATGGGTAGAATCTTGTACATCCATTACCACTGAAAGACAGAATTCATAAGCAGAATGTTACTGAAAATTATTCAATTTTCAAACAATGCCAGTTAATTTTTTTATTTGTATCCTGCCTTTATTATTTTTTCAAGTAACTCAAGGCAGCAAACATATCCAACATACCTTCCTCCTCCAATTTCTCCCATAACAACCTTGTGAGATGACTTGAGCCCAAAGTTACCCAGTTGGCTTTTATAGCTAAGGTGGAACTAGAACTCACAGCCACTGCTTTCTAGTCTAGTGCTTTAGCCACTAGACCAAACTGACTCTCAGTTTATACATATATTTTGCCCCAAACCTCCTCCTTCCTGCAACTCACCACAAACTAAGGAGTCATTAACAGGATGCTGAAAAGATACACTGAAGCAGGAGTCAGAAAGGGGGCAGACCTCAAACTGCAGGATGCCAGGGGAATCTGAAAAAAGGACACAACTTTTAATATAGCCAAAAGAAAAGTATTTGTTTTAAGTAGGGATATCAATAAGCCTTTGAAGGTCTAGAGAACACTATTCACTTATAATGGAAGTCAAGGAAATAAGAGACATTAATGTTTTTATTTGCAACTTATTTATGACATGGAAAAATTGATTTGAAGGCAAGGTCAGATAATTTGTTGTCCCCATTAAAAAAACATAGAGAGGTAAACCGGGAGCCTTTAAATTTGATTTAATAGAAGATCTTCCCAAATAGAATTTGTGTTAGGGAATGACAGAACCATATTGCTGACAGAACTTTAACTGGTGTTAACTGTTGTTTGCTTGTTGAGTTCTGAAAACCTGAAAATCTTTGCACTGTTTATTATTTTAATTGACCCTACAATGATTTTTTTTCCTCCCATAGACAGAACTTAGCTAACTAGGATTTAGTGATTTATTCAGGATCACTTATTCCAATGGAACTTATTTCTGAGCATGCACTTTTAGAATTAAATGTTATTTTTTTTCAAATGCTCCTTTCTTTAGAGGTTTGCACATTTATTTATCTCCCTTTCTGATAGGCTGCTTTGTCCCTGGCATAGAACAAAACTGCTTAGTTCAATGATTCATCATAGCTGCCTAAATCATATTTGTTATGTGTTTATAAACTACTATATATTTTATTGCCATTTTTAGGCTTTTATTACTTTGTACTCTGCCTGTTCCTATTGAATTTAGTTGCTCTTGGAAACAATATGCAAATGAAAGTGAAATATATATTTAATCTTGGTAGAAGAAACATTCCTGATGATAAAGAGACGGCTAGTATTTTTAAAAACAATTCTGAAATGAAGTCTCTTTGGGAATGAAAGAGATATCTGTAGGAGTATTGCAACTGTTTTTTCTGCTGTTTGCTCTTATCTGTGATTCTGATTTATGTATTAGCCAAGATCAAGGTCAATGTGAGACTGACAAGAGTTGCAGTGTAAAAATATCCTAACCACCACATGTTGCCATTTGTAACTTAACCTATCTCACAGATTTGCTGCAAGTCTATAGTGAAAAAAAATCTTAAATTCACCAATCTGGATTCCTTGGAGGAGACATAACAAATTCTCCTAATTGTAATTTGATTTCGTTTATCTTACTTTTAATATTTCCTCAAAGTATCTAACATATTCTGTACTCCTTTCATGCCTCTAGCAAAGACATAAACATACTATGTTGGGAGAATACTAATATATTAAATTTAATAGAAAATTAGTTTTAAATTCAACATGGTTGAATTCAAAATCATGACTGAAATTCCTTCTAATAATATTGTCTAAAGGCACGATATCAATACTGTTCTGATCTTACCCAATTTTCTGTAAAAAAGAAATTTTTAGCTACAAAATATATTTAGTTTCATCTGGAAAAAATAACAGTCTAAAAATCGAATTTATGTCTGCTTGTACTAGTATCCTGTACTTTAAAATTTTCAAGTACTTTTGAGTTGCATGTTGCCAAATCAAATCAAACAACCAAATAAAGTCCAATATTGGAACTTGTCTTTCCTTCAGATAGATATACAACCTACTGTAATTCTTGAGACGAAAGATGCGCAGTAGCATGTAAATACAGGTGATACATTACAGGTAGTCCTTGACTTATGCCTACAAGTTAACTAAAATTTCTGTTGTTAAGCAAAACAGTTAAGTGAGTTTTCCCCCATTTTATGATCTTTCGACAGAAGTTTTAGGTGAATTACTGCATTTGTTAGTAACACGGTTAAATGAACTTGACTTCCCCAGACTGACTTTGCTTGTCAGGAGGGCACAAAAGGTGATCACATGACCTTGGGACATTGCAACTGTCATAAATGTGAATCAGGTGTCTGTGTCTGAATTTTGATCAAGTGACCCTGGGGATGCTGCAACAGTTGTAAGTGTGAAAAATAGTCATAAGTCACTTTCTTCAGTGTAGTTATTTATACCTTTGAATTGTTACTAAACAAACTGAAGTAAGTTGAGGACTATCTGTACTGGATATAATAACAGCATCACAACATGTTTATTAGAAATGTATGTTGACTAGCAGAATGACAGATGCAGAAGTAAAGCATACTTGCATCTTCTATTTTGCTGGAACAATCTGTAAAATAAGCAGGCATGATTTTTTAAAGTGGCTTATTAAACAAAAATAATAGTTATGTTTAAATCAGTGTGTGTGTGTGTGCGTGTGTGTTCGTAACTTGACAATGCCAGTAACAAAGGTGCCTTTTAAAAGCTCTTTGGATGCTTCCTTTTTAAAGAAGCAGTAGTACTCACCTTCTTTTAAAACAGTTCGCTTGACACAGCTGCCTATTAGTGTATTGTAGGCCACCTGATGCCTGATCATACTGAGAATGAGAGGCACTCGACTAGGATGGTGGAAAGCAATCTTATTAAGCAGTGTTCCTTGAAGGCTTCGTCCATCTGGCAATGGGGCATCTTTGTTGAGGAAATAACAATGCTGTTGTCCTGGCAAGGCCTGGAATTTGAAATACATGAACATATATACATAAAGCAGGGGGGAATATTACAAAGCAAATGCTTTTATAAGGAGTAGCTTTACAAAGGTGAACTGAATCACCTTTTAAGGCAAATGTTTATTGATTATGTGCCACAAAGTTGTTTCAATTCCTAGTGACAATACAGATAGGGTAGATTTTATCCAGGGGAAAGTTATACTTTTAAAAATATTTATACTGTTTACAATATCTAATATCTGTATGTGTTTACTGGAGTAAAGGAGATGTGTTCCAATAGTGAACTACCAAATCCTGGGATGTATATAGTAACAACCTTTTTGTCCTTTTAATAACATGGGTCAAAATAGTAACAGTGAAAGCATCCTTTCTAAATTCAGCAAATATTCCACTCATATCAATCTCAGCAATCAGTATCAATTATTGGGGATGATTACAAAAATTCTAATTTAAAATTACCCGTAAAAGATGGCAAAAGACTGCTTTAATCCACATATGACCACTTTGTTTAGGCAACCTTACAGAGTTTACTTATGGTATGTTCTTATACAGTACAAGGATAACATTCTGATTTATTACTTTTTATAGACATTTAAAAATAAAATTAATACCTAATATATTAAATTTTAACAGACTCTTCCAGGAAAAAAAATGATATATATAATGCTTTAAATCCAACAGAGTTAAAATGTTTTTTTCTAGGTTTGTCCATGACATAAAGGAATTATTACCCTTTAATTTCCATCCCAGGTAAATAATGTGACATCAAAAAATGATATACTTTTTAATTGTAATTTAGATTGTATACTACTTATTTGGCAAGAAAAAGGCTTATTAAAAAATAAGATTCAACTAAGTATTGTAAACAAAATTTGGCACATTATAAATGAAGAACCAAACATTTTTTTTAAATCTTAAAAGACATCTAAGAGTTACAAGCTTTCGAAATGGCTGTTGACAGAAGTGATAAAGAGAGGACGTTCAAATAAAACCCCCTAAAACAGAAAGTGGAAGATGGTTTATAGAATCCCTTGGAAATTTATAGAAACACAACATAAAAATGCATGGCTTGAATTAAAAAAAAAGATATTGTAGGATAAGTTTTCTTATCTTCATTATGTCAATGTTATATCATAGTATTATAACAAGAAAATGTTATGTCAACAAGAGTGTGATGAAGGAAGAAAAAAAATGTCCTTAACCATTTCTATTTTCTTGTAACTATTCCCATTTGGAAAGCATAGACTATTTTCTCTGTATTGCTGGAGCACTGAAGGTCTTTAAAATGCAGAAATATGTTACAGACCTACTGATCTTTGTTCCCTAGAATAGAAAACCTAATTGGTAACATCTGTAATAGTATGAAACTGAAACTACCATTCAAAGAGGGTAGTGTATATAATGCTCTCTAGATACTTCCCAGGTACATAAAATAGATAATTCTGTAAATTAAGAAAAAAGCAAATAAAATACAAAACAAACTATCACAAAGGTACTTTTTAAAGAGACAACTGGACTTTCTGGTTTTTCTTTGAAGACATTTCCCTTCTCATCCAAGAAGCTTCTTCAAAGAAGTGAAACGTCTTCAAAGAAAAACTAGAAAGTCCAGTTGCCTTTTTGAAAAAGCATCTTTGGGACAACCATGACCTGGATGACTGAGAATCTCCATAGACACAAAACAAACTCTTATCTAAAAAAAAAAAAGGATTTTTCAGATATGCTCTGAACCACCAAAATGGAGGCATTATTATTCTTTCACATAAAATGGACAGTATGATAGAGAAATTCACAATTAGCCCCATATACATCAATGAGAAGAAACCCTACTGAATTCTATGGAGCTTACTCCAAGGTAAGATAATATATGTGGGTATATGCATATTAATTAATTAATTAATCAATCAATCAATCAATTAATTAATTAATATTTATGTAGTGTATATTGGAGGTGGTGTCCCTTTGAGTGCTGTAAAGAACAAAATTTCATTTTAATGTATGCTGATTAGTGTGTATTTAAAGTGACAATAAAGTTATTCTAACACTATTTCTAAATAGGCATATTTAGAATAACTTAAGAAGATTAATTCACAGAATGGTGAAAATAAAAGGAAAAAAGAAAAAGAGAGAAGATAGGAAAAGAAATTAGCCTACAGGTAGTCCCTGGATTATGTCCATTTGTTTAACATCATTCAAAATTATGACTGCACTGAAAAAATGGACTTACAACAGGTCATCAAAGTTATGGCCACTGCAGCATTCCTAGTCATGTGATCAAAACTGAGTGCTTAGTGACTGATCCACATTTAAAATTATTGCAGCATCCTGTGGTCACGTTTTCTTGTCCTGTGCAAAATGCTTACATTTCAACCCCCCCCCCCCCAATCAGCCTACTCCCCCAATCTGTGACCTTGGCCAGCAAGCCTGCAAGATAAGAGGCTGCTGTATTCTGCTGCTGTACACCCATCCACCCCAATGCTATGAAAGGTGGCCAAAAGGGCAGACAGTTTGAAGTCCTAGCTAGCCTAACAACTTCATAGTCCTAGCCTAACAATCACAAGCTGAATTGTCAGAGCTGCCTTTGCTAAGTGCCATAGTTATATGATGTTTTCCTTAACTTTGCTTAGTGATGGAAATTATGGTCCCAATTAGGACTGTAACCTGTAGATTGACTGTACTTGAATCTCAAATCAAAATATGATTTATCAGTTAAATAATAAGGAAATTCTCAGTTTAAAGTTAAAGACATTACATAATAGAACACAACTATATTTATAGCACTATGTATTAACATTGTTCTGGTTTTCAGAAATTCTATACTTAGAACTTGCCTAGTTCATATGTTACTCTCTCTTGATAACTTACAGCATAAAAGCGCATGGTGTGGTGCAATGAACAAGGATCTTCCTCCTCCTCCTTGGATAGCTCAAACTGTGTGATGAGCTCATATAATGGGACATATGTTGGAGGAGTGTCAAACAGCGGGATACCTAGAAATAATAAGAAAATATTATCAGCCCCAGAGATTTAACTAAAGAACAGCTGTTATTACATTGCAGTTGAGGGAATATTGCATTGTTTAGTGCAATTCTGCAATTTCTCCAAGGAGGGAGACTGCATTATGGAATTGCCATAATTATCTTCCCAGACACCACAAATATTTAATACACAAATACATTCCCATTTGGCAATTGGAAGTCAAGGATTGGATCATTACTTACATAATAAAGCCAACCTAAAAATTAACATGGTCCACAGAGAGAATACCACTCTTGGGAGATAAAAAGGTATAATCATCAAAACCTGTGCCTTTCCCCAATCAAATTTTTCCTCATTCATCTCCCAACATGTTAATTAAGTATTTTAGCATAATATCTCTGGTTTGAATTGGAGGCTGAAGGTGTACTTGTATAACTACAGGAGAGCTAAAATAGTTGTGAATAATCAAATTTATATTTTAAAATATATATAAATTTTGTTTTGTCTGCATAGGAAGAAGAAAAAGGGATAAAGTATTGAAAGTAGCTATGGGTAACTTGCAAGGGCAGGGGAAAAGGAGTGGGGAGAGCAAAGAAAAAGACGAAGCATATTTATTACCACAAAACTGTGCAACCTTACTCTGAGATGCTACCCTTTCCCAGACTATGATATATTTCCATGATTATTTATAATGACAAATATACAACATTTTCTTGGCTTAAAAAAATAGAATTTCAGCAGCAGAAATTAGGATTGCTTCTAATTAGGTTCATGGAAAAGTCTTGTGAAAAAGAATAAGAATGCATTTTTAAAAAGCTACTTTGCTGCCATCTAATGACAGAAGGTACCACTGGAAAAAAATCCATCGATGTCCACAAAAGTCTTGCAAGAATTTATCAAACGTTATTACCAGTGCAGTTCTGAAGTTTCTGAATGAAAGCCTGTGAAACAGGAACAGGTTTTGGAAATTTCAAAAAGAAGCAAGCTGGAAAATCAACACTATTAGCACTGGTAACTGAGGAGAATGAGGGTGTCCTGAAAAAAAGAAAAGAAAAAAATATTTGATAATCAGATTGTTTTTAGTGACTGAAGACCAGAGAAGAGATGATTGATTACATGTGTAGGGAAAGAGCATCTTAACTCACTATTTTATTCATTAAAAAGAATATAATGGGAAATGTGCAAAAAAGGGACCAAAATGACCTTGTCCTATAGAACATTAATGAGCATTCAGTGTTGCTTTTTTCTTACCCTTTGTTATCAACAGGGTGAGTCCCCATAATCAGAGGGGCAATTGGAAGTTTATTCATAGTTAAGGTTCCCTCAATTGTAACACATACATTCATGCCTAGGTAACGAGGAACTGAAAGGAAAGGAGAAAAAGGTACAATTTTTCAAACAGTTTAATGCTAGACACTACATAACTTGTGATCAACATAATGCACTGTTATACAGAAAACAGATTTGTGATTCTTTGATAATGGAGGGCATTCTTGAATGAGTAATGACTTTTAACATCCCAAAGGCTGCTGTATACAAATTAAGACCTGCCCACTGCAGGCAAGCTTTAAATCCTATGTTCTCCCATGAACTGGAAGTACAATTTCTTTCTATGGCAGATTCTTGATATATGTTCTTTTACTGGAAGTCAGGAGCATGTACATTTAATAAATAATGCCTTTTTCCTACTTATTCTCAAAGTTTTAAGCATCCTTGGCAAATTTGTAAGGTTGTATGGGATTCTCCAACCCTGCTCTCACAACCCAAGAGTTTATTTAAAACCAAATATTCCAGCTATGTCCTTTCTAGGGTTCTTACTCTGTCAACGATGTCATTTAAAGATATCTATTAGGCTCTGAAAATAGGAACAAATGTCACTGACACACTCCTTCCAGTTTTCAGAGTTTAAGAAAGGGACTCTAACCACAGAACAGTTTCTCATATATTAAAGCATATACATTCTTTTGCTTTAGTATCTGTAACGGAATCAACAATCTACTTGAAGGGAATATGGGCATGGGTAGCAAGAGATGCTGGCAAAATGAACGGCAATGATTTATGTTTGGGCCTTGGCCATTTACTCTTTGATAACTGTCCAAATTAACTTGAAAATTAACTGGCAGCAATTTAACATGTAAGATTATCTCATCTAAGACTTTCTTGGAATGCCAGTATTGTGCTTCATCCAGAGGTGGGATTCAAAAAATTTAGCAACCAGTTCTCTGCCGAGTTGCTGGGTGGGCATGGCCAATGGTGGGCATAGCTTAGCCAGGCTCCTACACCATGGCAGAGGTGGGGGTGCATTTTCATCCTCCCTGGGCTCTGGAGGCTTTCCTCGAGTCTCTGGGAGGGCAAAAACAGCCTCCCTGGGCTCTGGAGGCCCTCTTCCGTAAGACTGTTTTTCGCCCTCCCTGAGCCTCTGTGCGGGCCCTGTACTTACCTGGGATCCAAATCAGGCTGCTTGGGGACTCCTGGGAGGGGAAGGGCCAGCCAAGGATGGATTTCACTGAAACTGCCTTAAAATTAGCTACCAGTTCAGTATGGGTTCACCCAAATTGAGGCAAACTGGTAGCAGCCCACCCCTGGCTCCATCTCAATATAAATCATGTATTTGATACTGAATGAAGAAATTCAAGATCATTTTTAACTTTTAAAGAGGTATCGCTGATTCAAAGTCCTCTCTGGGATTCTGTGTAAAAGATATATTTCAGAAGTTCAATGCATTTGTTTGGTAAGGCAATAACTTGCATTGCAAAGGGGGAAAGATTTTCACAATCTTTGTTCCCCAAATATTTTGGTAGGTGTAATACTGTTTAAGAGATCAATGCATCCCACAGGAGCCTCTATGATTGTCGGTTCAACCTCTGCTTTTGGTGAAAGGTGATTGTGTTTGCATATCCTTCTCATCTTGAATTATGTATTCTTAAGTATCTGCATGTTTTTTCCCCAATAACTAAACATTTTCTCTATCACTTCAATTTAATCCTTTCTCACTTTGTTTATATATTTTTCATTCTCTTTTTCCATCCTCCATGTCACATTTTTTGTTGGAAGACAATGATTTTTCATTTGTACGTACATTTTACTTAATCATTAATAATTTCTCCAGAATAATCCCTTTAGAAAATAATTCATTGCTTACTACTTTTTTGCTCCGTGAACAATTTTAAATGAAATATCAATTTTATATCTGCCTTCTTTTTTATTTTTATTTCAATGCTCCTCCCATTTCAGTGTGTGTGTGTGTGTGTGTGTGTGTGTGTGTGTGTGTTATTCAGCTTTGTTTGGGTATTTTCCCACGTCATTATAGTTATGCTTTTAAAGTTGTAGCAACGTTTCGGCAGAATCTCATCTGCCATCATCAGGCTTCTGTATTGTGTTTGTCCGTGAGTCAGGCTTTACAGCTGTTTCTGTTTTAAATTTGGTGCTAGCCTATTGCTGTACCAGAATGGTTTTTTCTTCATCCTGATTGGTTGGGAGTCTTGGTCTGTGTTTATTGGTCTTGGAGTTTGCTGTGTTCTGCTTGATTGGTGTTTCTAATATCTTCTGTCTGTTTTGTAGCCTTTTTTTGTCTTGATTGGCTGGCAATATTGTGTTTCCTGTATTGGAGGCTTTTAGTGCAGCTTGGCTTCGGGTAAATAGACGGCTATCATTTATTAGGAAGCTAGGTTTCATCTGGGTGCCAGCAGTAGACTAGCACCAAATTTAAAACAGAAAGGGCTGTGAAAGCTTGACTCACAGACAAACACAATACACAAGCCTGATGAAGGCAGATGAGATTCTGCCGAAATGTCTCTACAACTTTAAAAGCACAACTGTAATGATGTGGGAAAATACCCGAACAAAGCTGAATACCATACATATAAATACTTGCGAAAACTTAAGGTATATGGATGTGTCCTCTTGTCAAATTGCATTGGCAAAGGGTTACAATATAGTTATTGGGTTAGTTATTGGGTTGCTGCAATCAAAACACCATGGACTTATAAATCCTGGAAGTTCTATTAAATTTTGTACACTTTATAAATGTGATTAAAGATTTATGTTTTTTCTTTGCTAGACTATGAGCAAGCAGAGTTATTCTAGTTATTCTGAAAATCAGAAATGAGTTGGAACAAGTTATCTCTATGAAGAAAGCACAGCACTTCAGGCTATTTCTCAGGTTGAGGATATATCTGTGATCCAGGTAGCACAGTCATTTCACAGTCCCATCACTTAGACCAGGTGTGTCCAACCCATCTCCCATGGCCCAAGTGCAACCCTGGTCAGCTAGCAATGTGGCCCCACAAGATCATAAACTATATGGTTTATATACATTAACTGTATTATAGACTGTATATGTGGCCCAAGACAATTCCTCTTCACCCAGTGTGCCCAGGCAAGTCAAAAGATTGGACACCCATAATTTAAGCTTTGAGTTTCATAATGCATTAATTTTATCAATAATTATCACATAATGGCTGCAAGAGGCCTCTACAAGTTTTTTTATTTGAATTCTTTACTTTAGCTATTCTTTATTAAATATGCATACCTAAGTGTTAATCTGCCTTACTGCTATTAAGGATATTCAAAGAGATTTAAGACAATCCAGCATCCTAGAATGCCCAATTCAGATAATCAGTGCATGATGGCCAATACTATGCAAGAATAACATACCATTATTCTCATTCAGAATGATGGGAGCTCCAGTGCCTTCTTCAAATAAATCATAAGGAGAAACATAATACTTCAGATTCATCAGGTGACCTGAAATAAGCAGGTTTTTTTAATGGAAAAATAAGAATAGAAGAGTAAAAAAACAAGTAAGAAGAATAAAAAAAATCAAGTCTAAATGTTGATCTGAATATATAAGTTAATCTGTTCAATTAGTGCAAGGATCTCCAAACTGGCTGGGGAATTCTGGGAGTTGAAGTCCATATGTCTTAAAGTGGCCAGATTTGAAGACCCCTGAATTAAAGTTATTTATTAAATTTCCATCTCAATTAATGACTCAATTCCAAAAACTATAAAAACAATAAAAATAAAAAGCATTTAAAACAATAAGTTATTATTTTATTTATTTAAAATGTGATTTGATTTATGCATTTAGCTTACCCAGCAGTTATTCAATACTTTGGAACTAAAGGTGAAAAAATGATTTGAAAATTGAAACGTAATACTGTCTGTCTTTCTTTGAGAGCTGGGTTGCATGCATGTTTAATAGTATTAATATTACTATAGTTATTCTTGCAGTTAGCCAGATATGTACAGTTGGATTTGGGATTTCCCAAGGACTGGGTTAGGCAGATGTTGTTTGATGATGTTAAAGATATTGTCGCAGGATGCAAGCTGTTTCAAGTAAAACTATCTTTTGCAATTGGCTGGTAATGATTTTGTCGATGCTGTTGGTGTTCAAGTAGTGTTCCAGTTAATTTTATTACTTTCTTCTTCATTTTACTTCTATTTGCAGATCTTTATATTATTTTAGGATTTTTTGCAGTTCTTTCTTTCTCTTCTGTTCTGCTGTCTCCAGGTACTGCTCTGCTCATTATCCAGATTACTATTATTGTTAATCCTAGGATCCTGCAGCTGCTGGAACCCCAAAAACCAGTGTATTTGGCTGTAGGCAGGAATTACATTTGTACCAGATTGAAAGTTTTTTATTGTTGTCAGAAAAGGAATTTGTTCTGGGGAAGAAATTAGCAAGCTAAAGATGGCTCCATGCAAAGGAGAACTGAAAATCAGGACAGAATGAAGAGGCCGTGACTAGACCAGGTCTTTGATAGTATTTTCCATATAAGGAGAGGATTTGAGATTGCTCACAAGTCAGCTGCTTCTTGTGAAGACCAACAGATAGTGGACTCTGGCAGATTTTGAGGTCTCAGAATGAGGGAATAAGCATCTCAGCAAAACTCAGTTAATACCTTGAAAGGACAAGTTCATATACTTCCTTTTCTAATCACTTTTGAAAATTGCTTGTTAACTAATTTGCATCTATTAGCAACCCTGGGATAAATTCATTTCATTATACTGGGTAAGCTTACTGCAATCCTTGACAAAAGAAATTTTAACCATAAGTTTAAGAATTTAATTATTTTTCTTTGAATAAATAGCAAAAGAATAATTAGACTATTATTTTGGAAAGTGACAAATGTATTAAAAGTCCAGATAAATTTGAAAATAAGATTTTGGAATTAATTATAAAGAATCCTTCCTGTGGAAAAATGCTTTGGTTTGATTTGTTTTTACAAAAAAAGCATAATAGTTTATAAATTAGACACCAGAGGAAAATAAATACCATAATAAAAGGACCAAACCTCTAAAACTTAACTTACAATTACAGAATTAAACAACTATTTTAAAATTGGACATACTGAAGGATATGTTTGAACAATGGACTCACAATTTAATTTTAATAGTGTCTTCAAATATAGCTAGATCAGTGGTGGCAAACCTGTTTTGGCTCCTATGCCGATAATTGCGTGTGCGCGCTCGTGTGCCAGCACCCAGAAGGCAATGTGTGCTGGCCCCACCCCACCTTCGCATGCCGCATGTCTGCACATACGCATGTGATCCCCTTGCCGCGCACCTGCGTGTTCAATTCCCCCGCTGTGCACCATGCATCTCTGTGCCTGCGTGCATGATTCCCCATCATGTGCCATGTGTCTGCACATGCAATCACTCATCTCTGCGCATGTGCACGTGTCTCCCGCACACGTGCACCAAATACTCAACAATCAGCTGTCAGGAGGTGGCAGCACGCATGCATGCGCAGTGGGGCTCTTCCAGGTGAGCTCTCGTGTGCCAGGGGAAATGGCTCTGCATGCCACTTCCAGCACATGTGCCATAGGTTCGCCATCACAGAGCTAGATAGTATTAAAAACCTTATGCAAGAGCAACAAGTTCTACTTAACAAGATCAAGAATGAGTTGAAAGTGGATTAAAAAATGACATGCTGCAGGAATGACAGGGAAAAAGATGTTACACTGGATATATAAAAGAAATGAGCTAGTCTTAATAATTAAAAGAGATATACAAACACAAACCAAGAGAGTAATTTGGTGAATTTTATTATATTGTTTGTACAAAAGGCTTGTTAAAATTTTGAACTTGTGAGAAAACATAGAGAAAAAAAATGAAAAGAAATCAAGTTGTACAACTTTATTTGAAGGGACTAAAGACCAGAGTTGTTAAAAGTAAAAGGAAATGATATAAAGTTGGTTTGTTTGATCAAGGTTAAAATAGATGTTGTTATTTCTGGTAAACCTTTTAATGGACTTTTGCTGACAATAAGACTAGAATGATGAAGCTTTATGAATTCATTTAAGACTGCAAAATAATTTTCTCGAATGTACAGGTTGATTATAATATGCACTTTATGTGCATTTTTTATAATATTTTTGCTGAACTAGCAGTTTTTGAGATCCGTATTTTACCTGTAATGCACTACGGATTCAACTGCATTGGCTGAGCTAAGCAAGGCTGGCAGTCAGAGCAGAGTCCGCAATTGTCTACGGCTTTATTCCGAGCTCTCCTCGTTGGAGGGTCCCAATCAGGACCGGAACCATCTTGTAGGGGTGATGAAGAAAGGGGGACTGCCTGGCAGGTCAAGGGGAGCCGCATCTCCTCTCCCCAGTAAGGAAAACCCCCTCCAAAGATGAGCTGCAGCGATAGCCTAAAATGGCTACCATAAAAACGGGAGGCAGTCTGGAAAACTAAGACTGTGCTGGAGCGGAGAAGCAGTGAATGGTGTGCGGACTGGGTGATAATACTGCAAATTTTAAGGTAACCCCGATAAAACAAACAGAAAAGAATTCTCATAAAGAATTGTGTTAGCTGCGATTGGAAAGTGAGAAAACTGGAAAACGCAAGGAATTTACTTTTTTGGGAAAAGAAAAAAATTAAAACAGAAACAACTCAGAAGAAAACTTTTACAAAAAAAGAACATAAAATTGGAACTGGTGATTGGACAGGATTTGGCATGAAAAAGGCATTATTTAAAATGCTGAAATTTATTATTTAAAAAAGAAAATAACAGCTAATATTTGGAAAATTGGCAAAGTTAATAAAAGTTTAAAGAAATGTGGGGGGGAGAGGGAAGGGTGGAAAGTGAAAACTGGATTAATATTGCCATCTATTGACAAAAGAAAAATCCTGCAGATCCCTTTAAGCTAAAGACTTAACTAAAGTGTGAATTTAAAAGGAATTTAAAGTGTGAATTTAAAAGACCCCAGTAAGTTGAAATATTAAAACCAAACAGCGAAGGAATATATGAAGATATTACCCCTGGAACTATTGGTTATTTTATCTTGGAACTCTTTAAAAAGTAATAGACTTATTAAAATTGGGAAATAAAGACTTGAGAACATCGACTTTAAAAATTAAAGAAAGATGCTGGTTTAAATAAAATAAAAACTACAGGACAATCAGGTAATTGGATACAACAAGCAAAATAAAGATGAGTGAAATATGTAAAGAAAGAAGGTTGGAATTGCAACCTGCAAATGAAATGATGAATAGAATTTTGGACTTATGTACTAAAATACAGAGCACAGAGGAAAATCCAGAATGGCGATGCAAGCAACAGAATACAGAAGGGGGAGGAGTTAGATAAAAGAGAAGCCAGCAAAACAAACCAAAGGAAACAACAAACAACACAAAAGAACAAAAAGGAAATTAAATCTAAGATGTTAATGATTGATGTAATAAAGGGAGAACAATTTGAAAGTTAAACAACAGGAAAGGAAATTACAGAAAGATCAGGAGAGGATGGGGAAAAAATTGATAACTATTAAAAAAAAAACCCAGTAGAAAATAATAGAGAAAGGAGGAACGACTAAGAGAAAGGGCCAAAACATGATAGAGAATGGAAAGCAAGCTAAGAGATGAACTAGCATAGTAAAGAGTGTTTGAGATGATGGTTAAAGATGGAAATGATGGGGATTCCACATGAAGGGGTATTTTAGTAGTTAAAATATATAAATATAGATTTTGAGGAATTTGGAATTAATAATTTCTTATAGAAATATTATTAAAGATATATAGATAACAATCATAAGAATAAGGAGTAACAATTTAATTGGAACAGTTATGAAAATAATATCTTAGGAGTATTATATAAGTGTCTATGGAAGATGTAAGAAATTAATATGTAATATGGGGAAGGAAATATGTGGAATCTGACAGAGAACACACACATATATTATATGACAGTATTTTTAATGGATAATATAATTTGTTACTTATCTGTATAAGATAATGAGGTATGTGAACATAAGCATAGGGTAATAGAAAAAATGATTATATTGTTATTAATTTATATAATTGGCCAAATGAAAATAAGATGGAAAATATAAAATTTGTGTAAATGTGATGAAGTTAGAGGGAAGGGTGTGCATGAAACAGATATATATGTATAACGATGGCAAAAGTAATATTAAAAGGGGGATAAAATATTTGATAATATAAGAACAAAATTAGGTAATAGTAATTTCACAATTTGTTTTAAATAATCAGGAATCAACCATTTTGGAAATTATTTACAAAAAGAATCATTGCACCATTAATTGGTTTATATTTGTCTATCTACCTACTTAATTTATATAAAATAGAAAATGACTAGTAAAAAAACACTTCCTACCACCACTTCTAGGAGTGAGATAGCCCACACTGCCATGGAGAATTTTGTCCAAGGGGTTTGCATTTGTGGCTTGCCTATAAGCAGATAGAAAACAAAAACAAATTTCTAGGCATTCATGATACAAAAGACATATCATAAGTATATTCAATCAGAAATTAATTCTGTAAAATTCAATAATATAAATTTGGACAAGACTACAATCTAATCCTTTAAATGAGATCCTCTCCTCCCCTGCCATGAAATCTATGTGGATAAACAGTCAGGATCATTGGATATCTATTACTGAATTTGGGAAACACAGTTCAGTTTTGTTCCAGCAACTGTTTTCTTAATTTCACACATCCCCTATTCAAAGTTTTGGAACTCATCTTTTAAACCATGTTTAGAATCTTAGATCTATCATACATATACAGTTATTTAAATTATTATATATATAGTAAAAATAATAACCAAAAATTACAACTACAATAAATCTAACACAACAGGATAAGAAACTAACATTATAAAGAGGAAAGGAAAAAAATTTGGCAAAATATGTAGTATGTTGACAAACTTTCAAGTTATAGTAAACTGGCATTTGCAATCTTCTAAACTCAGTTCTTTCTAACAGCAATCACAATGGATGAAGTGGCAGCTTTTTTGGATATTTCTATGGACTGATTTGCTAACAAAAATATTTTTTCTCTTCAGATCAATAACTCTTCAGGTTAAGAGAAGAGTTCTGGTTTAATTGAAACACTGTGTAGAGTATAAAGGTCAGCATAATAAAGACATGAGATATGATCTCTATAGCCTTGTCTAAATACAGATGTAGGCACTCCATCTTCCTCCATTACCATCAAAGGTAAAAGGCTGAAACTTTTAAAAAGTGAACACGCTCCTATGCAGAACAGAAAGAACATTGGTGAAACAACATGATGCACAAATATTTTATTTATCTATTGTTCAAATAGGATTAAAGCCAGTTCTTTCTCAGGCCACCTGCACTCCCTGGGTACTTTTTTTCTTTTTTTAAAAAAATTAGAACTAAATCCTGGGTTCATTGTGGTAAACTGTTCTTACCAATACATTCCTGCCATCTTTGAAAGATCAAGCTCCAAGGATTGTAGAGCCAAATACATTTTAGTTTTCAATTTGCTGAAAGGAAAAGAAAAACTTGTTTTAAACATTTTATACAAAAAAAGAAATTCCCCACTCTATAAGAATTAGCTAAAGATTTTAGAATCAAACAATGCTTTCAATTCTCTGTAAAAGAGAAGATGCTCTACAATGTTTTAGAACGTTAAAACACCTCCCATAATGTGTAATGCCATGTTTGCAATCTGTTCTTAGTTGCTTAGGTGGGATTGATGTTACAGAAATTAGATAAGTAAATCAATTTTATATCCAGTGTTCTGCAATTCTCCCTCTCCTGATATTGTGTTATCCCTTGCTGCAGTCAGTCTCAGTTGACTCATGACAGAATAGGATAATTATTTATAAAACAACTTGTAACACAAAAACTGCTTTCTATTTCTCCATTAAGAAACTATGATTTAATGGAATACTTACTTGTCACCTGGCACTTTATATAGATTAACAAGACCCTTAAGATGCTTGGAAAATTCATTGAAGTTTCTCTCTCTAGGAAAGAAGAAAATCCTTTGAAGCCAGCATTCTATTTAGAATATTTGTAAGGAGGAAGGGGAGAAGTGACCGTTTTGATATTGCCGTGTAGCATCCTGCTTGGAACAATTATACCCTTAATGTGCATTGTATACTTTTCAGAGATACCCTTATATCACCCATCAATCTTTCTGGATTGTTTTTTACTTCTGTAGTAGAGGATTCTTGATGTGTTTCTCAAAGCCTTAATTTCTAACCTTCAAAAAGAAACAAACATTTATAAAGAATAATACAAGAAATAAAGACATTTTCATAACTCTACATCCTTGAAGGACATAACATCCTGTTAGAATGCAGAATTAAGATAGTCTTCAGTTTCTTCTTTCAAATGTCTCTATTTTAAATACCTAATTAATATTTCCAGCCCATACTGTACAATTATTCAGTTCTATCTATCTCATTCACAGCATAAACCTTTTTTAAGTCTATCAATTTTTCATTACAATTTCCTATTCACTCTTAATAATTCTGTGAAATACTACAGTGGAGGTCACATTTGCCTGAACAAGGCCATGGTACCCATCAGCACAGCTTTGGAGCCATAGGAAATCTGACTGCTGGCCAGTCTTAAAGGCAAATAAACTAGTCTGCATTAGCTAGCTCATTGTTTGATTATCTGACTGACAGGGACAAAATCACTGGTTTGCTGTTGTTAATGAGAGAAATTTGCAGAAAACTATTGGAAAGGAATGGAGACTGTTTGTGTATAAATAAAGGTTTTGAAAAGATTGCCCCAGGGGTGGGATTCTACCAGTTCTCACCTATTCACTAGAACCAGTTGTTAACATTCTAAGCCAGCGGTCGCCAACCGGTGGGCCATGAGAAAATTTTGGTGGGCCGCAGAGATATCTCACCCCCAGAGCAGCCCCCCAAAGCAATTAATCCAGGGTGCACAGAAACACAAGGCTGCTCAGCCCACATGGCCCGCGGGAACCCTCCCCACCTACTCAATCCTTACCCATCAAACTTGTCTGCCAAGTTGCTATTTTTCCTTTTTCCAATCATCATCTGTGCTGCTGTGGTGGGAGATTTAGATTAGCTAGGAGGCAGGAAATGGCTGGATTTCTTGCTTTCTAGCTAAGCACAGCCGAACCTGCCTTAGGACTGAAGGTTTCCTTGCAAGAAAATTCAGTGCAGACTCACGGCAAGCAAATTTGAGAGACTGAGCTAGCCAATGGCAGATAGATAGATAACTGAATGATTCTGTGAACAACTCAATCTGCCTGCTTTGCCTGATTTTGGGTAAAAGTTGCTCTTTTTTAAAAATAAAAAATTCAATATTTACATGCATGGTGTGTTGTGAGTTAATTTTATGAGTTTGCTTGCAAGCAAATTTCATGTGACAGACTGAGTAGCCAATGGCAGATAGATAGATCTCTGAATGAATCTGTGATTCTGTGAGCAACTCAATCTGCCTGCTTTGCCTGATTTTGGGTAAAAGTTGCTCTTTTTTAATAAAAAATGCAATATTTATATAAATATTTATAATATTTACACAAGCTATGCCCAGCCAGTCACATGACCCCCAAGCCAAACCCACAAATTAGGCCACGCCCACAGACCCGGTTAGCAGTCCCTGGGATCTAAAATTATGAGTTTGGTGGTCCCTGAGGTCCAAAAGGTTGGTGACCCCTGTTCTATGCAGTTCGGAGAACCAGTTGCTAAAAGAAATTACTGGCCTAATCCTGTAAGGAAGGCAGGAAGGAAACATTCTGGTGTTGCTTACAGAAACTGCCTCTCTGTTAACCCTTATTACATTCTTGGCAGGACTAGATTTCCTGTCTCAGGAACGTCTCTGGAGTTTTTTTCCCCTCCTTTGCTGGTACTTTGCTTGTGTGGAATGTTCGTTCAAAGTTACAATGGCACTGAAAGAAGTGACTTACTACCATTTTTCATGCTTATGACTGTTGCAGCATCCCCACAGTCATGAGAGGCCAGGTGAGGAGAATGCGTGCCTCGATGTGAGTGATATTAAATTTCATCAAATTTCATCAAGACCTTATACATACTTATACTTGCTAGTAATTTACTCAATACTTCATCAATTCCTTGATTTATACCAAACACCCAGCCAATAACATGACCACCAAGCCATGTCCACCACCTAAGCTACGGCCACAGAACCAGTTGTTAAAAAATTTGAAGCTCACCCCTGGATTGCCCTCATATTTAGTATAAGCTGTATAACCTTTCCTTATGGTGCCCTAAAGGATTACAGCATGAACAAACCTGGGTATTTTAAAAGATTAACCCAGAAGTTGGAGAAGGCCAACTGATAAACCTGAGAGCTGAGATCAAAAAGCAGTTGATAAAACGATAATTCAGCTGTTAGAAAACATACAGCTAGGAAAGGATGATATAGCCAGTGAATAAAAGAACACAGTACTGACCTTAGATTCTGTACCAGCTCTGGGCAGCTCTGTAGTGGGGGGGAAAGGATAACATATAAACTACAAATTATTGGGAATACAATAGCATTTCCTTAAAGCAAAATAAATCACATAAAGATTAACATGGGATTTGGAGACGTCCTTAAATGCATAAAAATTTCTTTTTTAAAAATGAAAATTTTGTGATTTCCATGGATATTATAAAAGAAATCTAACTCAAGGAGGGAAAAAGCCTGGCAAATACTGGCTTAGTGTAATATAAGTTATATAAATGCATGTTATAAATCAACATAAATATTAACAAATTACTTAGCCATTACACTCTACATACCACTGGGTTTTCTCCATGATGTGCCACCTTGACATCACGCAGTTGTCCTGTAGTATCCAAGTGGACTTCCACATAGAACATATCAGATGTTATATAGCATTCAGTGCCATTTGCACTAAGATGAGATCCAAGACTTTTGTAAAGGGGAAAATTATGTCAAAAAAATGTATAAGATTATATAACTTTACCAAATTTCATCAAGACCTTATACATACTTATACTTGCTAGTAATTTACTCAATACTTCATCAATTCCTTGATTTATACCAAACTAGAAAAGTAGCTTCTCATATCTGAAATTAAGTGCCTCCTACCCAAATTTTCACTTTTATCTCCTCAAAACAATGTTAAACTATTATGAAAATATATAAAAATGTATAATGCATAATGCCGGCCAAAGAGAGCTATGAAACCTATGGAGTAGTATGACATTAGAATAGAATTATTTCAAACTTGCTTTCAAATACAGTATAATGATAAATATTTAGAACTATTCTGCTTCTGTCAATTTATGGAAAATTACATTTTAATCCACTCATAAAATAATACAATTCAGATCACAGAGGTCCACAATAGCAAGCTATGCACTGCACTATGGTCCTACAGTTGAGATTTGCGCTTGGATCAACACATTTGTTACACTCCATGTACTGCATAACCAAAGGAAACTATGTTTCCTGCAAAAGAATTGAACTTGAAACTGCTTACCAGTAGAAACGTGTGTTTTTGTAGTATATCAAAGAGACAATTAGATTAGCATGAGAGGGGATATTCAGCAGGTTCTCTCCAGTTCTAGAGAACTGGTAGCGGAAATTTTGAGTAGTTCATAGAACCGACAAATACCACCTCTGACTGGCCCCACCCTATCTATTCACTGCCTCCCGAGTCCCAGCTGTTTGGCTGGGTCTTCTTTTGTTGCCCTGCACAGGAGAATGGAGCTGGAAAGCAGGTTAGTGGGGTGGGGAGAGAATGGGGATTATACAGTAACCTTTCCCTGCCATGCTCACCAAGCCACGTCACGCCCACAGAATCGGCAGTAAAAAATTTTGAGTCCCACCACTTATTCTTTTAAATTAACTAGGTAAAACCTATAAAAGAAATAAATAACTCACCCATTTTGTCTAGCAATGGACTCTAAGCGATCTGTCATAGCAGGCAGAGATGACACTAGGAAGAGAGTTTAATTAGATCCGGTCCTCTGTCAACTTTAGTTTCTTCATATAAATGGTAAGTTGAATCTTCACTTTTTAGATTAAATTTACAATTTCTTTTGTGTGGCATTAAGTTTTTCTATTTTTCTCCTATGGTGATTCACCCCAAAGGCTTGGGGTAAGAGGACTAAGGATTTTATTGCCCAAGAAAAATGTCTTATTTTTTCTAAAGCAAAAGACTGGTAAGAGACATCAAAACATGGTAACAGCAGCACTGTGTATATATTATTATTATTTAGCAAGAAGTAGGGAATGGTAGTATCTGTTTTAAAAACAGTAGATGAAACCATGTAGATGAAAATAGCAGAATCTTGTGTTTTTTCATTCCATTCATTTTCTGGACTGCTTTTCTCTTTAACCACATGTGAATTAGCCAAAATAGTTGGAAGAAAAGCAGAGAAACATGATAAGGGAACTTTTGCATGTCTGATTCAAGTATCCTAATTCAGCATCATAACTTCTTGTTTTAAGCATTTTAATTTATTATATATCACTGTATGCTATGTAACATTGACTTCATTGCTGTTGATATGTATCATTCTAAATCAACTTCCCCATGTTAACAAATCAAGAAACAGACTCCAATTAATATGCTGCCTTGGAACTAAATCTATTTCCTCAAACAAGATTTGGATTATGACCCCACTACAGCTCTCTCAAATTGTTGGTCAAGCACTAATAAAAAAGGGTACTTTCTTTCCAATCACAAACAGAGGAAAAATAGCTATATTGTTTTAACTCTATGCTTCTTGATACAAAAGTCTTTAACTCCTCTAACTGTGCTATGAAGGATAGAGTTGGGGGCAGAGGCTTAACTTTGCACCTATTAACCAGCTTAAGTTCTAACTGGCAACAGTATAGAAGCAAGAGAAACAAACATGCCTGTGCAACTGCTTGCTGGTTCTGAGTGGAGAGAAAAAGCAAAAGCACTGACACATTAGTAATGTGGCATTTTGTACATTAATATGCAAAATATATCTGCTGATTAACCTAATAAAACATAAAGATACAGACTGCAGGAAATCATTATGTGCACAGATTTATCATCAATCTATAAGTCCTTAGGAATATGACATAAAAGTATTGTTACACAAAAAAGAGTCAATAAATACTGTGAGTTTCTTTTGAATAAATGCTGTAAACAAAGCATTAAAAGATACTTAATGATAATTCTTATAAACCAATGAGTATTTGTTAAAAATTAAATATTTAATATATATGTTTTTGACACAACCACCAACCTTTTAAAGCCTTCTGCAAAGTTTCTAAGCAAGTGATGAGATTCTGATGACCTCCAGAATTCATGACAATTCGTTTTTCCTACATTCAAAAGAAATAGGAGAAAATATTTCATGTCATATTTAATAGTAAAATGAAAGAGAATTAAGATATTAATACATTTAATATATATGTTCTATAGCTACAGAAAATGGAGATTTGAACAAGCTGTATTTTATCATCACAAAGAAATCAAGAAAAGAGAGATATGGATTATATCAACACAATGGACCAATGGTAGTTTAGAATTGTCTTATGGAATGATAGAATGTGACAACTGTTATTCAAATTTAAGTAAATTCTAATTAATATTTCCTAAGATCTGAAATAGTTGCTCAATAAGACTATCAATAGACTATCAATTAATTCACAGGGGATGATAGCAAAAGTCTAAAAAAACAAATTAATTTAAGTCTATTAATCCTTACCATAACTTGTCTAACAAGCTTCATGGTTTCTGTCCAAGGTCTACTGTTGGGATTAAACTTGACATGAAGTCTTTCCAGAAGGGAACTCATCTTATTCAGTTTCTCTGATTCTATAAGGAAAATCACAAGTCATGTGTAATTTATCTTTAATTTTCACCAAAGCTTTAGCAAGGGAGAGTAAGAACCCTTGCTTCATTACACTTGTCATCTTTTATCTTTATCTTTTAACTGATTTTAATTTCTTTGATTGCTGTGTGCTGCCCAGAGTTGTTAAGATTTGGGAGGTATACACGTTTGATAAGTTATTATTATTGAAACTCAGAAAATTAGATTCAGGTTTTCTGCACAGAAAAACAGCTTACAGAAGATGACCATGACCTATATTCAGTGTTCTTTTTGGGTTGTGGTTGTAAATACTTTTTCCCCAATTTCTGATTTACAGATTTAGAAGGGCTGACTAACAAACCACTATTCTGCAATGTTTATTTTGCAGAGCAAAGAGCATCATGTAAATAATCACCAAACCCAGGGTGGAATTCTCCCCGTTTGGGTGAACCCCTTGTTCTGACAATCAGCTGGCTCCGAACTGGTTCACTCTGACGAGCATGTGGCCCTGCCCACCTGCCCCTGCTATTTATGTCTTTTTATTAGAGCACAACTGATTCGCATGGCAGAGCAGTTTGCTGTACCTCAGCTGTTTTCTTCAGCTACAGTTGAAAGTTAGTATTAGCTTTTTTCAGTGTAGAGCAAAGCGCACGGTCACCGAACCAGTTGTTATACCGGTTGAATCGCACCCCTGACCAAACCTAACTGAACAAGTATAACCTGTGAAGAAAACTAACAATGATTATTTTACAATTAATTCTCAACATTGCATTAATGAAAGATAAAATTTTCTAGGCTAATAATATAATGAAGTGGCCTCAAACAAGAGAAAAGATTAGGTTGAAAGAAAAGCAAATCAAGTCTCAAAACCTTTGAAAATCCTTCCCACAGATCTATTACATCCCTAAAATATTTCAGAAGATCAGGACCTTGTTATCTATTGTTGCAGGGGAAATTTCAAAATGGTTGGTAAAGTTTTCAGAAGAATTTTCTCTTATAGACTTCATCATAATGTAATTTTTAGAGAAGATAGGAATGCATAAGTTCAGCAGACAATATCATAACTAAAACTGTTCAATATGCATCATTAGTTGTACATCATTTGCCTTTCTCTCTGGAAATATTTCAAATTCTGAACAAATTCTAGAAAACAAATTTGCTAACAGCAAATTTTTAATTATTATACATAGCTGTAGAACTCTGTTTCTCTACAATCTCTTTTCTGTATACTAAAACCCTATAATCTTCAATTCCAAAATGATACCTCATAGTGCATTTTTTAAATTAAGTACCTAAAATCTACTAAATTAAAGAATGTATACAAAATCCAAGACCGTTATTCTCATATGATTGAAATTTAAAGGATCTTCAAGTCAGTTGTATTAGCAAACATATGGCTGCTGCAGCATTGCTAGTCAAGTGATCATGTTTTTTGATACTCCCTGCCAGCTTTCCATAAGGGAGCTCCTACTCCCACTGCTTTTTTGTCCATTCTGTTTCTCTGTTTAGATAAGAAAATACTTTTGAAAAGATGCCCAACAGTCATGGGTTGTTCAGTTTCTGCTAAAATTCTACATTCTAATTGTTAGATTGACTTGGATATTATATCACTTAAAATCCATTACACATATAGTTGCTGGACGCCAAATTAAAGTGTTTCTTAACCAAATAAAAAATTTGGCTGCTAATTTGATTTTGTTTGCAATCAAGCAACGGTTCATCTACTAGACATTAATTAGCACCTGCTTTCTATACAAACTGATATTGTTTCTCTCTCCAGCTTTTACCTAACTGAACTTTCCAGGTAATTCTCAATTTACAATAATTTATTTAGTGACAAAGTTACAACAGTACTGAAAATAGTGACTTATGACTGTTTTCACACATCTGTTGAATCATTCTCATGGTGACATGATCAAAATTCAGAAGCTTAGCACCTGGGATGTATTTATGATGATTGCAGTGTCCCTGGTTCACATAATCACCTTTTGCGATCTTCTGACAAGAAAAGTCAATGGGAAAGACAGATTCACGTAACATGTTAGTACCTTAACAACTGCACTGATTCACTTAACAAGCCAGAAAGGTCATATTGGGGCAAAACTCATTTGGGGCAAAACTCATTTAACTGTGGTTTTAAGTCAAGGACTATTTGTGCAGTCTATGCCAACCACTCCATCCAAAGAAAACAAAATCACAATACCAAGCTATGTTGTTCAGGCAAAATAGAAGATAGAACTTCTTGTAGAAGCCACAAAAATCTAGTTTATTCAGAACAGAGGGCATAGGAGGAAATAGTAAACACTGTATTAGAATCTGCTATATATATAGGCTTCAAAATCTGTTGGGAAATATAAAGACACAATGACAGATTTCCCTATTTTAATTAAGCCAACTGATTCTTTCCTTTTCTGCCTATTGGCTTAGATACTTAATATTCAATACTATGGACAGATCTGAAATATGTGGATCTTTGTCTATGGAGATTCTCAGTCATCCAGGTCATGGTTACCTCAAAGGTGCTTTTTCAAGAGGCAACTGGACTTTGTTTTTCTTTGAAGATATTAAGGAGCTCATCCCAGCTCCTTTAGCTCTGACTAGATGGAGAGAGAATGGAAGGATTTATATTCCTTCTAGACAGCTGGTCATTTAGGAGCCTCGGTGGAACAGTGGTTAGAGTGAAATACTGCAAGCTACTCCTACTGCAATTTGGCAGATTGAGACGCACCAGGCTCAAGGTTGACTCAGCCTTCCATCCTTCCGAGGTGGGTAAAATGAGGACCCAGATTGTTGGGGGCAATAGGCTGATTCTGTAAACCACTCAGAGAGGGCTGTAAAAAGCACTGTGAAGCAATATATAAGTCTAAGCGCTATTGCTATTTGCATTCTTTTAGAGAGTTGTTGAGGCCATTTGGAGGTTAATCTGTGTCCTTGGGGTCACCTGAATAGTGCAAATGGGTATGGAGCCTCTTAGAACTATTGAAAGAACTATGTTGTAGACTGGAGATAAATGCCGTATTCCTCCCCCTCTGTTGAGGTCTGCTCAACTGCTCAAAACTGGCCCTATATCAAAACTGAACAGCTTTTGCTCAGTAGAGGGTGTTAGGGTCCAAATGGTCTTAACAACTCTCTGAAAGAATGCAAATTCTGTCTGCAAGGAATATAAATCCTTCCATTTCCTTTCTGTCCAGTCAGTTGAAGAAGCTTTTTAGATAAGAAGCAAGACATCTTCAAAGAAAAACAAAGTCAAGTTGCCTCTTGAAAAAGACCTTTGGGCATGTGGATCTTGGATTTTTATTAATGTATAACTAATTATACATTACAAAATTCTTCACTAGCCCAATTATATGCTATATTCACAGCATAAGAAACAAGGAGAAAAGGAAGCAACAGGACTCCTACTGCCTCAATTTAAAGTCAGAGAAGATCCGACCACTTCATGAGAAAGTTTGTTCCAATACTTGACATCTCTTTACAGCCAGGAATTTCTCCTGATATCTATTCTGAACTCCTTCTTTGAAAATGTAAGATATTAGTTGTGGTTCTGCCTTCTCGGGCAATAAGTTTGCTCTTTTTTTTTCCATGGCAAGTCTTCAAATATTAGAAGTCTTCAAATATTTGAAGACTGCTTTTCCATCTCCCCTAAGTCATCTTTTAAGGTAAATACACACAGATTCTCTAATATTTCTTCATAAAGCTTAGACTCCAGATTCTCACTACCTTGACAGACCTCTTCAAACTTGCTTTGTTTCAGTCTTTTTTGAATTGTACCGCCCCAAAATGGACACCAGATTCCAACCGAGGTC
This sequence comes from Pseudonaja textilis, assembly GCF_049901715.1. Taxonomy (NCBI): domain Eukaryota; kingdom Metazoa; phylum Chordata; class Lepidosauria; order Squamata; family Elapidae; genus Pseudonaja; species Pseudonaja textilis. Next base: position 90,712,393 of record NC_142008.1, read on the forward strand.
GCATTAGGGCAATGGCTGTTAATGTGTTACCCAACTGTCTTTTCAGCAGTTGCCCTCAGGTTGTCGCTCATGCCCAAATCGCTTTTGTAAAATGCTGCAAAACGAAACCTCCTTTCCGTTTTCTTACCCCCCCCCCCCAATACCACAACTACCAATTTTCTACAAAAGCATCTTCTCGGAGGTCTATCCGAAATTGACAAAAATTTCTCAGAACTCGCCTTTCTTTCCGAAACCCCCAAATTGATCCCTCCTGCACGGTTATTGCGATTACCACCGCCGCAACGGCAATCCCCTATTGAGCACTTGGTAAAGGGATCTTCCCATCTGATCAGAGAACCTTCGTGACTCCTACATTGCAGGCTAATTCTGCCAGTTGGAGTCTCACCGGCTCAAGGCTACCTCTGCCCCTCCACCCTTCCGAGGCCGGTAAAATGAGGTCCCAGTTTGGGGCAATTATGCTGACGCTTAGAGAGTGATGTAAAGCACTATGGGGTGGTACATAAGTCTTTCGTGTTATTGCTACCTCCCTAAAGATTCTGCCACGGAGGAGGAGAGCAAGCGCTTTTTGGCAGCCCGAAGCCCCATCACTCACCCTCGGTGTTGCCCTGAACTGCCTTCATCCCTCTGATGATGGTGGGGGGGTAAGGGGGTAAGCGACCCTGCTGCTTTCCCCCATGTAGAGACTCGAGTTGCCCCTGCCAGCCAGACAAGCCCTCTCCCTTGGTGAGAAAAGGGCGGGCCCAGCAAAAGCAGCCTCCTTCAGTCCCGACTACTGCAAAGCAACCGCCATCCCACCCATCCCCGCCGCGCGAGACCTCCCTGCTCCTCCTCTCCGGGCTCGAAACAGACAAATGTAGAGCAGGAAGTCGTGCGAGAATCCCGCGTGGCAGCCAGTGCAAAGGCAGGAAGGCTAGTAATTCTCGCGATATTTAAAATCGCCTCTATCTCCGTCTCCTTTTCCCCCGCCTGTGTTATCGAATTCCTCATTCTTTAAACATGCATAATGGCTGCTTTTTTATTTTCAGCTGTTTTCAAGTACAGTATGCTTTTCAATAAATGTCATTCTTTTCCCCTTACGTCTGATCCTGGCAGGATGTTCTTTCCAAGTTTCTTAATAAGCATGCATTGAGAGAAAAAGGCAAGGGGGGCGCCATTTCTAAATCAAATTGTTTTTATTCCCGAGGAAATTCATCACTTTTTGTGAAAAAACAAAAATGTCCGCAGTTGCCTTGTGATAAAGTTTAATATACTCCATAGCCGAAAATTAGAATGGTCTAGGATCGTATAAAAGCGTTACAACACAGCTAAACTATGTTTTTTCTCCCCACTGTTGAGAAGAAAAATGACTGCCAGAAAGCAAACGCCCTCTTCCTTTTCGGTCTTCTAGGTTTTTCAAAAATAAATGTTTGATTAATAGTGCATTTTAATCTTTAACCGTCCATGCTTTGGGGGAGGGAAACCCCAAACCCAGATCCCGCGAGATCATAGCAGCAATTCTCGTCTAAGAAACCCCGCAGCAGGTCAGAAACCAGAATAACCTCCGTCCCATCTCTGATCTCTGGGCGGGCGTCGCGAGACTTCGCAAAACTCGGCTTGTGCGGGAGCGCGTGCGCCTGCGTGAGAGCAAATACACGCGCACGCAGGCGCGTGTTCTCGCGGTATTTGGAGAAATAGGAGCTGGTAGAGAGGAGTTGGGGGAAAGGAGCCTCCGAGGTATACCAAAAGAAGCCACGGCGTCGGCGGCTCAGAGGACGACAACGTGGGCGATTATTTTTTCGTATTCTCGCGAGAATTGGTGGCTAACCTTCCCTCCTCACTATCCTGCCTTCCTCTTCCCTTCCCCTCCCCCCCAATCTGGAAACAGCGCCGTTTCGGTCTGGGAAGTAGGTAAAAAAAGATGGGAATTTTAACTTGGGGAACTCACTAGAGGTTCAGGTTGAGGAAGGGGGTGTCCCCTTAGTAGAGGCTCTTGGGTTGGTCACTGGCCTCCGGGATTTGCTCGGTGAGCGAGGCCCCGGGGCGGGCTGGAAGAGTATATAGTCAGCCTCTCAGGAAGTTAAGGAAATAGCAAATAAATTCAGTCCCTACTTTCATTTTGTAGGGACGTTGGGACCTTTAGTTAGTGGCAAGGCAACCTCGACCCAAGGCAGTCCGCTGTTTAAGTACTTTGAGAGACTAGTCTTGGGTGGGGGGCTTTTTCAAAAACCTTGAAGTGACTGGTCTCCAGAACTTACTTACTTTTTTGGCGTTTGTAAAGTTCAGCTTCTTACCTATTTACAAACTGGGTTTTCCCTTTAACCAATCCTTTTGAACAATTAATACCCTAAAAGTGGGAGTTAATTTAGACTTGGAGTAAAGGAAGAGCATGTTCTTGCTCAGGGTTTAAAACATCGTCTCTTCCTTTCCTATATGTGAAGTGTGAGACCAGAGGATATTTTGATATTTTGGAGAATATTTCCTCCAGGTGAAAGGCAGCTCAACTCAGTTTCAGATCTATTTCCTTAATTAGCTTCTTTCAACATTCTGCATGTAATTGCAGAATCAGGTATTCTTAGAGTAACCACATTTATCCTGATAAAGAGACCAAGGGTGGGTTGAATGTAGGACATAGGTAACAAAAGAAAAAGTAGCCCTTCCATTGTAGGGGGAGGGGCTTAAAGAGTAGAATTTGGGGTTTTTGGAGGATTCCTCCCTCTTTTCAAGCACAGTGGAGAAGGAATGCCAAACCCGGAGAGACATGGCAAGAAGGATACGGGAGGTGGGGGGTCTTTGCATCAAGATGCAGTGTCCGGTAGCGGGAGCTCAAACAGCCGAGAAAGGCATCGACTCTCCAAGCATAAAAGACACAGATCCAGGCATTCCAAAGATTCGCCGTTGGGGTCCCAAGAAGGAGGAGCACCTCTTGGCAGCATGATCAAGCCATTGGTGGAATATGACGATATCAGCTCTGATTCTGACACTTTCTCAGATGAAGCAGTCCTCAAGTTGGAACGCAGAGAAAATGATGAGAGAAAAGGAGCATCAGACAAGACTGATAGACTACATAGACATCGCCATCATCAACACAGGCGTGTCCGTGAATTGATGAAAAGTAAGCTGGGAGACGAGAAGAAAATGGACAGAAACCAAGAGTCCTCAGGCAAGTTGAGTTCTAGTAAAGACAGACTATCTGGTACTTCCAAAAGACTACAGGAGGAGAATGATGACCACTCATCTAAATCATTCAAGAGTAGTAGCAAAGAGTCCCGTGCAGCCAAACTGCATAAGGAGAAGTCTAGAAAAGAACGGGAGGCAAAATCTGGCCACAAAGATCACAGTAAAAGTCATCGGAAAAGAGATGCCCCTAAAAGTTACAAGTCATTGGACAGTCCAAAGCGGAAATCCAGAAGCCCACACCGTAAATGGTCAGATAGTCCAAAACAAGATGACAGTCCCTCAGGTGCATCCTATTCACAGGACTATGACAACAGCCCTCCACGCTCACATACATCCAGTAACTATGATTCATATAAGAAGAGTCCTAGTGTATCCTCACGACGACCATCAGTCAGCCCTCCATATAAGGAACCTGCTGCCTACCAATCCAGTATGCGTTCTCCCAGTCCTTACGGCAAGAGACAGCGGTCGGTCAGTCCATACAACAGGAGGCGCTCATCCAGTTATGAAAGAGGAAGTGGATCATACAGTGGAAGATCTCCCAGTCCATTCAATCGAAGGCGCTCCAGCAGTCCTTTTGTTTCCAAGCGGTCTCTGAGTCGTAGTCCTGTTTCCAGGTACTGGTCTTCATACTTATATCAGAATTGTTGAGCCTCCTAAGTAAAATGTAACTAAAGGGAATAAAGTCCAAGAATTGTTATTGTCTCTTAGAACAAAATTTTTTATATTCATCTGATTCAGTAGGGTAATCTTTCTCACCATGATGCGGCCCTATGTGTTGAATTATATTATTTTAAGATAGCAAGCTTATGCTTGTGAGAATGGAGTTGGAGCCTAACACATGTGGCTTAAAGCAGGATGATTTAAGGTACAAACTTGTTTTTCATTCTTCCAAATTATTATACCCTAAGTAATAGTTTCTATCTTATTGGAGAATGAAGTTGAAAAAAAGCCAGGACAGCCAGTATAATACTGAACTGATGGGGAATCAGGCTAAACCATGTTATGAAATAGAATCATATAATATGAAAACTTATTGCCAGTGAGCAGTGGTCTTGCACATTTTTCAACAGATCTTTGGTTTAATTTGTCATGTCATCAAAACTTGGCAAACTAGAATCAATGATCAAATCATGATTGGCATGAACTACAGCATTAAGGATGAATGACATTACGTTATAGTTAGTGCAGATGGATAGCTTCTGTGCCAGGTGTGTAAGCAAGAAACAGCTGCTAAGATTTACTGTTAATTGCTTTCATTGTGCTATAGTCAGATGTATAAATGTAATCAGAAATTTCTGAAAACTAAAACTGCAACTTAATCCATTCTCATGATATATATTATGGTTTTTCAGTTTTTATGAAATTAAAAAACTGGAAGTGATGACAGAATGGGCCTAGTAAATATGTAAACCAGTGTTGCAAGGAACTTTCTTCTTTAGCAAATTGTACTCAATTCAAAGAAAATGAACTATACTTAATATACCATTTCAATATAGAGTTTGAATTATCAGGTTTTATCAGGCTTCATGACTTTCCATATAGTGTGATAGTTATATCACAATTATTTTACTGGACCTTTCTTAAGTAGGGATAGATATTTTGTTCATACATATTTAGAAAAACAACAGTTATGTGCTCAAAAATCATCTTTGATTTCATCTTCCGATATTTATGAACACTATATAGGAATAGATAGGAATTTTAGCTATATATAGTATAGCTAAAATATTTATATTATTCCTTTGAACTGTAATATTAACAACTAATTATTGAAACCTAAAAGCAGAAAGGAACTTAGAAAATAGTCCTCTTTCCTATCAACATTTATCATTGATTCTAAGCTTTATACTGATCATTTACTTTAAATAAGGCCAGGAGGTCCTTTGCACAATTGGGTTGTGCACCAGTTATGTCCTTTCCTGGACCAACGGTTCCTACTCAAAGTCACTTATGCCCTGGTCACTTCCTGTCTTGATTATTGCAACGCGCAATGCGCTCTACATGGGGCTGCCCTTGAAGAGCATCCGGAAGCTCCAGTTGGTGCAAACTGCAGGGGCCTGCATGGTTTTGTCCAGACCCCAATGTGCACTTGTTTCACCTCTCCTGTGGGAGCTGCATTGCTTGCTGATTTGCTTCTGGGTGTATTCAAGGTGCTGGTTGTCACCTTTAAAGCCCTTCATGGCTTGGGACCAGATTATCTGAGGGAACATCTGTGGCCGGTCAAATCTACCCGACCCATTAGAATGGGGAGTCAGGGAATGCTGCGGGCCCCATCCCTGAGGGAGATATATCTGGTGGGACCCAAAAGAAGGGCCTTCTCGGTGGTGGCTCTCTTTCTCTGGAACATCATTCCCCCAAAGATTAGAATGGCCCCCTCTTCCAGAAGGCACTGAAGTCCTGGTTCTGCCAGCGGGTCTGAGAAACCCAGAACGGGATGGAGCCCATTAAATGGCTTGCTGTCGTCAGGGCGGAGAGTGGGAGTTGGGTGATTTTTTTATTTTTTCCAGATTTTGTTCTATTGTACTTTATTAACTTATTTGATTCCTTTTGTTAGTTTTTATTATTTTTTTATTTTAAATATGGTTTTACATTCTGTAAGCTGCCTCGAGTCACCATAAATAAATAAATGTCTGGAGCTGGTAATACTGGTTATCACTGGGCATTACATAGTTAACATTTCCATGGATAAGATTCTATAATTTTTTGTTAACACTTTTTAATGCAGAACCTTGGCGTTCAAGTAGGAGTATTTTCAGTGAAGCAGCTACCATTCTAGCAGACCTAAACAATAATCTTATCACATCATTTTGAAGATTCACAGAACTCTCCTCTTCTTTTTGTGAATTCTGGATGTGTTCTGTCCCAGCTGAAGTTTACCAAAGCAAACACAGATAAACTCCAAAACTGAAACGTTCACAGCTTTATTCCACAAATAACCCTCTTTGTAGATAACAGATGGCTTGCAGCCAATTAGTCCAATAAATCAGAGTCTGTAATCATCTCACTAACTCCTTCGAACTTTTGCCTTTTGCAAAGGCAAAAGCAGTTTGAAACCATACTTCTTTTCCCTAGAGGGAGGGGCCATTAATTAGCATTCTTACTCCCGAGTTGCCTGTGCTGTTCTTCCATGAATCATCATGCTCTCATTCACACCCAGCACAGGCTTCTCGGGAACGTCCACCTGATTGCTGCTGGCGAACCACAACAGGATGGTCTTCATGAATTGTGTGTCTCACAGCTCCATTCTGCTCTCTATAATGAGATAGTTAATGAACATGAGAGAAAGTATATAATCATTAACATAAGGCACTTTATATGACTGAAATGTTGTGAAGCAAATATTACTAGGCAAGCTTCTCACCAAGTGTGAAAGAAAAACTGATGAACCCTATATTTGGTGGCTGCATTTTGAATCCAATATTTTTTGTTCCTATTGTTAAGATGGTTAGTACTTCAACTCTTAGCAATTACTTTTAAATAATGGACAAATGGAGCTGGTGTTTCTGTTGATTATGAGCCAAATATCAGCAAAGCATCTCCATGTCTATTGAGAAAGGATTGGTTAATATATGTAAACATTTTGTCATCTAACAACTCACGTTCATAAGTTTAGAAAACTTATGAAAGTGACCTGGTTGAGTCTTTATGATATGTGGAGTAAATGGGTTTGAGCTGAACAAACAGTAAGTATTGTATATTTAAATATGTAAAACTGCAAGGAAACATCTATCTCATTCCTGTTCATTTTTTATATTCTCTTTTATTTATAAACTTTATAAAGCTTTGGCATTCTAGTTTGCCAACTCTTTTTCCCATTCACCTACATATGTTGGGTTCTGAAATTCTTAAACTATTTTTAACTCACTTTCTGCACTACAGTCTTTTATAAAAAAGATGCCCTTCCACTAAACAGATGCCCTTCCTCTAAACTTCATATTAACTGAGAATGGCTTCTTTAATGTTTGGTACAATACACTATAGAATGAGGTGTCTGTAGCAAGTTCAAGAGCGAATTCTCAAGTTGGATTGGCAGACTGCTAACTTGGAGAATGGGATATGGGTCACTAGAGCTCAAATATCCTGTAAAGGATTTTGTTGCAGATTTATTTTGATGACCTCAATTTTGGGGAATATTGTAGGATATTGTGAGATTAGGCATAAGCAGAGAACACAACAAGCCAGGAATCTTATCTAAAAGATCCCTTTAGAGAGGTAGTTAAGAAAGAACCAAGTTCAAAGGAAAAAAATTAACTATTAACTGAAAAAGTTAGGCCAGACAAGGAAACTGAGCCTGAATACATGGAGCATACTGCCATCTGATCTACAGCTACCATACTTGTGAATCAACAAAGCAAGGACTTTGGGGGGCTAAAAGGGGTCCTAAAATCCATTCACTTTTTGGTGCCAGACTTGGTGGCTTCTGCCCCTCTAGCTCTAGTTAGTGCCTGTCAGCCTAGTTGAGGAAAGCTTGGGTAATTGTGTATGTGTGTGTATGAGAGCAAATGTTTATGTAACTCATAAAGTTCTCTTGTTTTAAATTCACAGAGTCTCTGTATTTCAAAAAACCCTTGTGCCTCAGTATTTGGATAAAAGTGATGTGTGTGTGTGTGTCCCTAATTATTTTCAAGCTATTGATCAGGGATGTGTATGTTGTCTGCTTTAATTGTATCTATCTGAAAAACTCAGAAAGAAAGTAAGGGGGACCTACAAGTTGTATGCTGTGAATGGGTGACCATAAGCTAAATCTGGGAGTGCTCTCTTGGAGTGTATGAAAAGCCAGAGAATGCTGTATGTTGCCTTACCTGGAAGTGTGCCCTGAAGAATATTTAATATTTATTTGTGATTGGTTCACATATCACTTAACTTTGTGGTTTGGATTATAATTAATTGTACTGGGTAAACCCAGTATTGTGGTAAAATTAGGCCATCATAGCTTTTAAAACAAACACTACAGCTTGATGTGTGAACTCAGCCAGTGAGTGCATTCCATGGGAGTAACCATTTTTAGCCAAAAAAACCTCTTATTATTTAACTCCTGTTGGATAATTTGTGTTCTCTAGGAATGACAAAACAATCGCAAGGAGAGAATCCCGCTTTTGGTTAGTTACATTTAAGAAATTAACTTGAATGTTATTCAAGAAAGAATATTCATTCCCTTTTGGTGTTAATAGAGATCTGCCTTTATATTTCCAGAATAACATCAGTAAATATTGCTTTACTATCCCCAAGAGTACAACTATCTCTTTTCCTATTGGAAGTCATAAAAACTTTGCTTAAAGTAGCAAATAAGGACTAATTGATAGCTTATTTTTCAGCTTAATTTAAATCAAAGGTACTCGTCATAAACAACTGCTTGTACAATCTTGCATATATAATGATCCAGGCAACTGGATTTCTAAAAATTAGTTTTCAAGTCTTGGATAGCTATATTATGTTAAAATGAACATATTAAAGATTTTAAAATAGCTAAAATGTTTGAATATAAACAATATATAAATATGGACCAAATTCCACACTTTGTAGCACTGATGATGTTACCTAGTTGGGTAATGAAAAGTCTGCAAGCAAATAACCAAGCTCAGATAGTACCAGGAACTCCAAAGTTCATCCCTAACTACATGTTTCCTTTCTGGTAACGTTTAAACAATCTTAAAATAAAGGGGTAGCTTTTAATATATTTCACTGGTTTTTTTTTAAAAAAGTAAGGAGGCAGGTAACATTTACATTTCAAACTTACTGTATTTTCTAAATTTTAGATTAGTAACCTACACTGCAAAGAACCTTCAGGATTACATACATCTTAGCTTCCTATAATTAACTGCAGAAATTGCTTTCAATCTTAGTATTTTGTTGGAGTGTTTTGGATTAGGAATGATTTAGATAAGATTACTAATCTGTTGTGATCTGATTCTTAGAACAGTTTTGTCCAGTAACATTAGAATTGAAATACCTCAATGTTAGGGAAGGATTAGGAAAAACTAAGAACCAGCATATGGATTTTTGACACTTACTGAGTTTTGGTCTTAGCAGTTCTTTTAATTTAAAAATTTTTAATTATAACTTTTCAGAAGCTGTAGATAGGGGGCAATGACCTAGGTTGGACTAAAAAAAAGCTATTAGCTCACAGTCACACAACAACCTTCTATGGCTGTACTGTAGTGGAAAACACATAGCCTATGTTGAATAACAATTGAAAATTTACTTCCTTTCTGATCTGGCCAGTGAACTCTCAGTCCTCTTGGTAGGAAAGAAAAGGTAACTTCAGTGAGGCTATTTTCTGATTACATAAATGTTTAAGGGCATCTTGGGAGAGTAACCACCAATATGAGAAAGTGAAATTTGAAAGCAATGCTGACCCAAGCAAAGGCAGCTCAGCTTCCCTCCCTCCCATCTGTCAGTTAGAACACTTTAAAGAAAAACATAGTAAATATTAAAAATGTCTGTCTTGTTTTGTGCAGGGAGTGTATATCTGTTTTTCCACATGCAAATGGTGGTATATCATGGTTTCTAGATTCCAAGCAAAAGTTCTAAATATATGCAGGTTAAAATGTTTGGCCCCTTTTATTTTAACATGTGGTACTATAAAGATTGTTGTATTATGTTATATGTTGAGTGGAAGCTGCAATTTCAGCCTATGCACATAAAGCGAGTCCAAGAAAAAAACAGAAACCTGTAGCAAGTTCAGGAATTACTGGAGCTTTAAGGATCATGGTCGGTATCTATAAATAGTGTAGGTTCTGAAATAGCTAAAGCATGGCCTATTTTAACCATGGTCTGATGAATAAATCAGCTGGGTTCATGTAGCATTTAAACATGGTTTACAAACTGCAGTGACACTGTTCACATATCTTGTAATCTCAAAAGAAACATTGTGTAATAGAAATACAGAACATAAATTATTGAGCTAACTTCTTGAGAGCTAGAGGTTGACTTTTATATAAAAGTATGGCAGTTGAGATGCTTTTGGATTCTGATTTATTCTATTTTGTTTTCACAGGAAGCCCAAGAAATCCCGAAGCAGAAGTCCCACTTATTCAAGGCATTCTTCATCTCATAACAAAAAGCAGAGAACTGGGTCTCGCAGTCGCCATTCCAGTATCTCACCTGCTCGGCTACCACTGACTTCCAGTTTAGGAGCTGAGCTGAGTAGGAAGAAAAAGGAGAGGGCTGCAGCCGCAGCCGCTGCAGCAAAAGTTGACGGAAGGGAGATCAAGGACTCGTCTAGCTTGGTGTCTAGAAAAGAAAATAATTTAGCTGAAGTAAAAGAGTCTGTAATCGATGTCAGGAAGGCAAAAATGGCTAAGCCTGAAAAATGTCCTCATGATCTGGTGACAGTAAATACTCTACAGCACAGTGCAGAGATGAAAACAACTCCCGAGCCTGTCAAAACAAAGACAGAAAATTCTGAAAAGAAACGTCCTCCTTTGGTTAAAGACTCAAAAACTGAGGGAACAAAAGATATGAAACTTGTTATAGCAAAGGAGGAAATTGTGACTCCAAAAGAAATAGAGACATCTGAGCAAGAGGTCCAACCTCCTTTGCCTTCTGTAAAGTCACTCCCTCCTTTACCGTCATCATCCCCACCTCCTCAGATTCCTCCACCATTGCCTCCTTTGCCTCCATTGCCAGTTGTTCCCCCTCTGCCATCTGCCCAGTCATCTACTATTCAAAGCCCTGCTTTAGTTCCTCTGCCATTTTCTGCCCTTTCTAAAACATCCTTGACTTCTCAGGCTAACTCCCAGTCCACCATGCAATCTTTCTCAAAGGGACATGGTTCTGTGACCATAGCTGTTCCTCATTTGAAAACATCAACGTTGCCTCCACTCCCTTTGCCACCAATTTTGCCTGGGGAAGATGAGTTGGAAAGGTAAGGTTTGCAGACACTGCTATTCTACAGAGGCCTGTTAGCGTAATATGTTATTTCACTCAGTTCTGATGAAGATTGGTATCTGAAAACTGTTGCGCTGGTGCAGTAAATTCTGCAGTCAATAGAATTTGCAGTAATAGTAACCTGCTTGTTGCCTTTGCAACCTCGAATTTCTAGTAATGTCGACAGGAATGGGAATTTCTTGCAGGATATGAAAGATGTACCTTCTTAATAGAAAATAACTTGGATGGGGCTTTATCTGAAATCCAAGCAATGTATTGCTGCTGGTCAGAATAATTTTAGACTTCAATGACTTGCTTGATAATGCTACTGTTTTCAGTATTTATTCTTGCCTTGCAGTACTTTTTATGAACATAACTCTGAATTCATGACTAGAAAATTTTTAAATAGGCGAGCAATGTGCTTTTTGATCCATTGTTCCCTCTAAATAGTCAATGTGTATTGATTTATTTTGTTACCAGTATTTGATTGCTATATTTGTAGATAGGAATGGTGATCTTAAATCAGATATTTATTTTTTGGGGTAGTGGGGGTGGTAAAGTATAACTTGGCCATCTTGGTTGCTGTCTTCATTTACCTTCTTGCTGGACATGTTACCCTGTTTTCATGTGTCTTGCATACAGAAGATGATGGGAGGATTTCAAGACCAAGATTTACTATGGCGGTGACCTAATTTTTCTCAGCTACATTATAGTTTCACACTATTTCCACTTTCTTTCTTTTAATTTGAACCTTTTCTCCAGAGTCAAATATTCATCATGCTGTAGGGAATTTATAACTAATAAATATAATAGTGATAGCACAATATTTAGATTTCTGGGGATGCAGAGCTGGATTTTTATGTTTCTTTGTGATCTTGAATGGTGCAGCATGACTAGGTTCTGTCTGATGAACCTAAGGTAATTCTAGACAGAACTATATATCTTGTCTGAGTATTATTAATATTTTAGAAATAGTGCTTAAAATAATTTTATTTTTTGCTTCAAAAGTTCTTTGGAGGGAAGACACTGTAGAAAAATAGCAAGCATAGTGAACTGTTACATGAAAAGAGACATTGTCAATTTCTACTTGGGTTTAATGCCTACTGTTTTTGTAAGTAATGTGTTGGAATATGACACAGAACCCAGGCAACTAAATTTCCATCTAAAAGCAATTCTATCCACCAATTTACAGATACCATCTTGAGAATTATGTAGCAGAAGTTTGGAAAACAAATAACTCTCTTCCAGCTAGGTTACTTTGGAAACTATCAGTTGTTTTTAAGACTCTAGCTGGTTTGATTTCCAGGAATTTGTTTTCCTAATTTCAAATCTAGCAAACAGTTTTAATCCTCACATGTGTTTGTATTCTATGTTTGGCAGGGGCTGTAGACTTCGAAAGTGTACAAAGGAAAGTTATTATGAGAGTTTTGTTACATCTTTGCTGGTAGAGTTGGACATTATTGATACTATACTGCTAATTTTCCACATGTCAGTCAGCATATAGCACTATCTCTATAACTAACAATTATGGAGGCAGTACTTCATAATACCCAGGAATTGTAAAAGAATGGATGAAAAATACTAATCTATAGAGAGAATGCTATTTTAAAGTGTTCATTTACAAAACTGTAGTTAGTATAAATCTTACATGTAGACAGTTTTCTATGTATTTGTAGTAATCTAAGGGTGTTTTGCCATAGCAAGTCGTGGGGATATTTCCAATCCTCACTCCAACATTAATAAAGTTAATTAATTTTTACTAGTTAAAAGGGTCAGATAGCTGCTTTAAGGAAAACAAAACCATAGTCAGCCTTGGCCTGGAGTTCATAGATCCTTTCAAGCAATGATGTTTGAGTAGAATGGTGGGCATGGAGGAAGAAGGTACTTAAAATGTGTGTGGCTAAGAAAAAAATAACAATTTTGATTTCAATATAGTTAAATTAGTTATTGTGTTCTTTTATTTTTACTTCCATTGAATTAAAAGTGATACATTTTCTAAACCCCAGAATTTTGAAATTTCAGCTGTATATCAGATATTGAGCTTCAGTGCTAAAATGGTGCAACATCGGTTACATTGATTCCCTCTAGATACTTCTATTAGTAACTCTATAATTGTAGCAGCTGACTTATATTCATGCGTGTTAAACCTTGGAGATGTGGAACAGTGATCAGCTTCTGAATAGTTCATAACACTTTTCTTTTCTCTGGTGCTTTAGTCCAAAGGAAATCGTTCCTCTGAAGTCTGTGAAGAAAGAGAAAGAACAGAGACCACGACACTTGCTTACAGACCTCCCACTTCCTCCAGAGCTTCTTGGTGGAGACCCTTCACCGCCGGAGTCTCCAGAACCAAAGCCAGCCACACCACCTCAGCAGTCATTAAGAAAGAGACCAAAGTAAGAACTAAATGTACTTTATTTGATGGCATTTGTTCAAAATACTTGTAAAGTATTTCTTTAGGTTAACATTGAGGATTGGCAAAAATGAATAAATTGGGTGGTTTATAGACCTAGCCAAATCACCTTTCATGTTGTGCCATGACATATAGCAAAGTTAATATAATATTCTCATAAACTCTAGATTTAGTTTTGATTAGTACTGGTAAATATAACACTTGTATTTCCAATTGAAATACAATTCATTTTGAAAAGGATAGAAATGGAAAATTAGGGAATCTTAAAATGCAGATTCAGTTCATAGTGCATGGAAGATAAAATTTGATCTTCAGCTTGTTATCCATGGGTGCCAGTGTATCCGACAACATCTCCCTTAGAATCTGTCCGACTTCATGCCTATCTAGTTTTTATTTTATAGTCTAAAATAAAAGTTAAGCATATTGCAAAGCATCACTTTCAAATATGATTTGTATTTCTATTAATGCATTGGGTTTCACATAAATCTTAGAAATATTCTTGAAAATAAAATGGCATATGGATTTAGCTAGAGCTTTGTTTCTAAATATCTCACCAGAAAAAAAAAGAAAAAGATAAAATAACTGTTCTGTTTGGATGGAAAACGGCTTATTTTTAGCATTATGGAAACATCTTTAACTCTTTTGATGAATTCTGTCATCATTATAAAGGAATAGTATGCTCTGTATAATTTTATACAAAAATTGCAATTGGATCTTGTTTCCCTGAGTTAAAGCCTTAATGTAGTGTGAAAATCCAGCCTAAGAAAAATGTCAACATTCAGGGTAGGGGATTTGCTTTACACACAGTTAACCATCCTATAGAAATGTTGAGCTAAGACATCTAAACCCCAGCCATTTTGTGGTAATACCCGTGGGTGCACAGATCCGTAAAGCCTACACACTTGAAATTTGGCATGTATGTTCCTCTTGGCTTCTAGCTGCTCATGAAGAAAGGATTTTTCGAAATGACCATCAGAGCATTACTGCTTCGTATATTATTAATAACATGCTGTGATGCTAAAGGGTTCTATTCCCCCTCCCCATCTGAAGAGAAATCTGTTCCAAGTGCAAAACACAAGCAGAGGAGAGGAGTTTCAATTTCAGTTTTAGTTTCAAGCACCAAGCAGCTTTAGTACAGAACAGTTGAGCTAAGCCATGCCCAGGCTCCTTGCTGTCTCCTTGTTCAGACAGCAAATACTGCTTCAGTTTCCAAACAGCCGTCAACTCTCACACACAATGACAGGATACTAGCCAGATAAATACCAATGGATGCTGGTAGGCAGAGGCAGAATTCTCCCTCCTATTTTCCTCCCCAGAAGCTAAGTCTGACCATGAAGCATAGACATCAAGCTAATATATAGATAAAATTTTTAAAGAATTTTGATTATGATAAAATCTAATATAAACTAAACTTAAAGTAAGATAATAGAATAGAAAAAAGTAAAAGCTGTTAGAAAAAAGATAAATAGAAAAGTAAGAATATAATAAAGAAAAAATATAAAGAAATGACCTCCAAACTTCCAAACAAATGTAAACAAATTTAGTGACTTTTACCTATAAGGTGACAAGCATTTATGCTTTAATTCCATATACCATCTCTTAACTGTAAACAAATCCATAAATACCATATTTTCTACTAGGAGAAAGTCCATAAATGGTTGCCAGAAGTAACAACATACCTTGTTTAACCTTGATCAAATAAAGCAACTTTATATTCCTTCCTTTTACTTCTAACAGTCTTATTCTTTAATTCATCATGTTGTAGGATTTGATTTCATTTCTTTTTCTGTCCCATCACCCAGGGTTTTCCAAGTCTCTAACAAGTCTCTTTTGTAAATCCAGTAGAAAAAATATATACTCAGACCACTTTCTTGTTTTGTCATTTGTATTTTTGTATGTTAAAACACCAGCCAGTTTCTAATGTAGGTCCAGTGAAACTTCCTTTTCTGGGTCATTCTCTTGACCTGTTAGTTGTAAATCCATTTTTGATTCCATCTCTATTTTGCTGGATAAAATTTGTTCTTTTCTGCATCTATCATTTATTCAATAATAATTTTTGGACATAGTCTATCCACACTATTTTCAGATTCCATTCTTCAAAAGTCTTCTTCATTATTTTTATGATAACGTTTTACATCATTTTATGGACTTGTAATTCTTTTCTTTAGCTAAAAATTTTAGCCATATATTAAAAGTGTTTCAGTTATTAGACATCTTCAGATGCTTCAGTGATATTATAATTGCTTATGTTTCTCTTCCTCCAGAGCTGCTAGCTGATGAAATGATTACTATTTTTCATTAATAAACACTGAATTTTTTTTAAAAAAACTAACCAAAAATATATCATATTGTGATACAGTGATAATTAAAGGAATTACATATATTGCAGTAATTAAAAAATAGAGAGGAAAAAAGAAAAAATGTAGGAAAATAGAAAAAAAACCTATATGGTAATATAAAATAAATTCAATTCTTAAATTTATCATTAAATCCATAGGAAACTAGCTTGTCATTGTTAAAGTATAAGTACATTTCAAAAATTGACAAAACCCCCATATTTCACTTCACTCCTTAACATCAGGAATATAAATGTGTCTTTCCATCTACATGAAATAATTCCATATATGTATGTGATAATAATACAGATGTCTATATAATTATCCATAATAGTCTTGTACTTAATTAAGCCAGAATTCTTCATAAAATATCAAATTCCATAATTTAGACTTATCTTAGGACTATGAAACATAAAATGTCTTCAATTTTTTTACAACATAGGGTGAGAAATCTGAAATTGATGACCGCTTGACAGTGCCGTTACTCAGATATTATATTGAACTGTGATGTTATGTTTTTTATTTTGATTTAGGAAAGTAAGTGAATCATTGTGGTTTGTAAACAATGGTTACTATTTAATCATGAATTAATCTTGCCAATTGTTGTTTATTTAATAAATCTGTTAAATAAGCCATTATTCCAGTCTGAATCTGGACTATACAGTTTAATACTTAATTTCATTTAGTACTGTTATCTGCCTACCTGGAAAATTAAGTTTGATCTTTGAGTTCCTGAGAAAAAGAGTGGCTCATATTTATAATAAATAAGTTAGGTATTACAGCATTTCTGATATACACTTTATATGACATACACACACACAGATCTGAGTAGGATGATCATAAAACATTTATGAAACAGTTTTGTCTTAGAATTACACATTTTAACAATTCTTCTGTTTCTCCCCCCATCTCTTCCAGAATCTGTTGCCCTCGTTACGGTGAGAGGAGACAGACAGAAAGTGATTGGGGAAAGCGCTGCGTTGACAAATTTGATATTATTGGTATTATTGGTGAGGGAACATATGGGCAAGTGTACAAAGCCAAGGACAAGGATACAGGTGAATATAAAAACATGGATTATTTTTAACTTTCTTTTCCTGAGCATGTGTGTATATGTATGTAGTGTATATATATATATACATAAACATTACATACATACATATATACATACATACATACATATGTTATGATCCAGGTCACCTTTGCAGAGATGGACTACAATAGAGTTCTTTATTGCTCTGTTAAATTCCCAACAAACAAAAAATGGCCAGTAAGGCTTCACCCCACACTTCCCTGAAGGCAGCTACCCAGTCCAACAAACAAAAGCCAATAAGCAATGAAATCAATTTGCAAAGGCAGAGAGGAAATCCAAAGACTAGGTGCAAGGTCTAGGTCCACAAGAGTCAAAGTCCATAGAGCAAGGCAGGTCCACAAGGCAAAAGACAAGCTGAAACAAGTCAAGGCTTTTTTTTCAAAGCTGGAGGAGTGTAAGCCAAAGCAAACAATTGTTCCTGACAAAGAGTCTCCCCTGGCTTCTGCTTAAGTCAACCCATGTATTCCTTGTGAGAAGGGGTGAGGTGGCCTTCTTCCAAGCAATCTTTCAGACCTTTGAACTTCCCTCCTCTCTGCTCTGTGTCCTCGGGACAAGGGGGAGACAGCTGTTTCTCATCAGAGGGATCTGTTGCCTCTCAACATCACTTTCTGCAGTCAATCGTCCCCCATATCTGTGAGGGCAGGCAGCTCTGTCCCATCGACCATCTCCCCCACTGCCTGAGGGACCTGGGACAGCATTGTACTCAGCCTGGCCTCTCCAAACATTGCAAGGAATGTCATCATGCAGGCAGTCCTGGTTCCATCTCTCTCTCCTCTGAATAATACACCACCACCCCACACATATATATGAGTGAGAGGAGAGAGAGCTATTTATTGACACATGCGATTTTTTATTATTTTCATTATAAAAGTGTGACTTCTTCTGTAAATAGAGGAACAAATGATCTATACAGTTAGTCCTTGGCTTAAAACCAAAATATGTCATGGGATCATCATTTGTAACCTTCCCAGTTGGCTTCTGACACACAGAATTAATATAGGAAGCCAACTTTGCTTAACAACTGCAGTGATACACTCAGCAACTGCAGCAAAAAAGTCATAAAATGGGGCACAGGTTACTTAACAACTGTCTTGCTTAGCAATATAAATTTTGAGCTTAATTGTGGTTATATAAGCAGAGGTTTATTTGTAATAGTTGGTAACAATAAACTAAAGACAAACTGGTTGCCCTTTTAGTCTCAATGGCAAGTAATTCAAAATACCTGTTATGGGATTAATTCCAAGTATGGAAATGAAGAAAGGTTCTGAAATATAACATCTAATATCCCCAACATTGTTATGAATAAAAGTTTTCATTGTACCTACAATCACAATTCAGATTGGAATTTTGGTCAGAAGTTGTTGCAATTGTAAGTCAAGGTACCACATGACTATATTTTATAACTCTTTTTATAGTAATATTAAAAAAAATAAAAAATAATTTGCCAATAAATTTTATAAGTAAATAAATTTTATAAATAATGCAAATTACCATGTTGTTAAACAAATTACATGGTCTTTAAGCAAATCCATTCTTCTGAATGGGCATTTTTTGCTGGAAACTGACAAAAAAATATCACAAATTGTGGTCATGTGATCACAGGATTGGTCATGAGACCACAGAGAATGTGAGTGTGACTGTCATAATTTTGAGAACAGGTCGTAAATAATTTTTTCCCAAGTCTATTATAACTGAATGGTCATTAAGTGGTTGGTCCTAAATCGCAGACCAGTTGTATTGACATTGTCTACTCAGATAAGTGACAAACAGGGACATGTTTCAGGAAGATCCTATTTTTCATTTCTCTTGTTTTGTTTGACCATTATTACTTTTAAAATTTGCTGTATTTGACAGGTGAATTGGTAGCTTTGAAAAAAGTAAGGCTGGACAATGAAAAGGAAGGCTTCCCTATTACAGCTATCCGTGAAATCAAGATTCTCAGACAGTTGATTCATCGGAGTGTTGTCAACATGAAGGAAATCGTTACAGACAAACAAGATGCACTGGATTTCAAGAAGGACAAAGGTACTCATTGTCAAAGAAGATTGTTTGGAAATAGTTTGTGAGATTATGACCTGCGTTTCAAATTAACTGGCTTATTTAGCAGTAATAAACATCCTCTGTACATTTAAAAATGTGTTGTGAGGAGGTATATTTTAATTTTGTCTAGAATATTAAAATACCAGTGGCTTACTTTATAACAGACATCTGGGTAAGAAGATTCCTATTTACCTTGAGGATCTTTGTGAAATTTTGAGAGGAATTCTGTGCTGTGTAAGATAATCAGGTTCTTCAATAATAGGTATGGGGAGGAATATTGCTATTCTTAGGATTTAGAATTTCTTTACAATTTAGATATGCAGATCCAATTGTCAATAATGAATACTAAGTGAAATGGAACATTAAACAATTTAGAATCCTTTTTTCTGAGAGCACAATTTATGGCATTACATTTTCCTACTTATGGCATAATATACTTTAGAATATTCCCAGGGTATTTGATGTGCTAAATGTTCATATTTTAATTCTTAAATAAAAATAGTGGTGTTGGTTTTTTTTAATCTTCTGGTAGGTGCCTTTTATCTTGTATTTGAATATATGGACCATGACCTCATGGGATTGCTAGAATCTGGGTTGGTGCATTTCTCAGAGGACCATATCAAATCATTCATGAAGCAGTTGATGGAGGGACTGGACTATTGTCACAAAAAAAACTTTCTTCATCGAGATATCAAATGTTCCAACATCTTATTAAACAACAGGTAATGATGTAAATTTATTTTGTATTAGATGACTTTGTATGGGAATTGAATAATTATTTTCTCAATGTTGTATCTAGTATGTTTAAAAAATGTCTGTTGTATTCTTACCCTTCCTGAGATATGGGGAAGATGCTTTGCTCTGTATTCTTTTCCTGCTCTAGTAATAATTTGAAAGCAAAAATTTACTTATTAATGTACTAGCATCATGAAACACATTTCTAATGGAGATCTATCTGACTATCATTGTTCCATCAAGTAAAACATCTTTTATATACGCTGTTTGTTCATTTGAGTTACATATATTTTGCCATAATTTCTGTTAAAGAATCATGCCACCTAGGGTCATTTTTTGTGAGATAGGCTAGATAAATTATAATAAAAAGCTGCTAGTTTTCTATCAGAACGAATCTTTCTTATTATGGTGACACCAGATCCAATCTAGTTCATCTATATGACTTCATATATACATTTTCACAGCAAAGGGGGATTTGTCATGAATATTTGTCTTATTTAATATATTTTAATCTG
Organism: Pseudonaja textilis; assembly: GCF_049901715.1. Taxonomy (NCBI): domain Eukaryota; kingdom Metazoa; phylum Chordata; class Lepidosauria; order Squamata; family Elapidae; genus Pseudonaja; species Pseudonaja textilis. Next base: position 90,732,550 of record NC_142008.1, read on the forward strand.
ATATCACCCAGAGAACTCTTCCAAACATACTGCATTCCCATTGGATTCATACTCTCATTATGGAAATAATTCTGAGAGGAAAAAAGGCCACGGGCAGCTGATCTCAGCAGAACTATTGGATCTGGTCCTCATATTTTAAAAATTCTGAGGCTATTTATTAATTACCTTCCATTACTATTGTAACACTCCCCCTGGTGCATATTTAGCGCTCTATTACACCAAGGGGGAACTGATCAATGAACTGATGAATAACTTGAAAATGTATTTCCGTGCATTGTTGCTGCCCCCAGGCTTCTATAAGGATAGATTATGTAGTTGAAAAATAGATTATATCTATAAATTTGTAGGATAATTTTGTAGGGAATCTCTTCTGTAGGAGATTACTATGTCTTGAAAGTGTTACTTACAGGTACCTGCTGCAAATTCAGTAATTCTTGTTTATGCAGTGTTGCTCTTTTGTGTAAAATGTTACTAAGGGTTCATAATTATTTTTTTTGCAGTGGGCAGATCAAGCTGGCAGACTTTGGTCTTGCCCGACTTTACAGTTCAGAAGAAAGGTAAGATGTTTAAGAGGGGCATAGGCATGACCTTAGATATTTTACATGTAATATACCTGTTTGGGTTGCTGTGCAAACCCTATTGAATTCAATTGCAAACAAATATGTAGGCATTATCTTTGTTGTCTCTCTTTTTGAGTTAGTGGTATTAGTGAGAGAGCTGATTGCACTGTCTTTGCCTATTTTTAATCATCTTGGTTATGCCTTGGACTTAGAACTAAATTTATAGTTCATTTATAATCCACTTTAATCTTAAACTTATTGAAGCCATTAAGTGAATTCTTTTGAGCTTTAGATCCCTGACAATAAAAGCAATGATTTTACCAATTTTGTTTACAATTTATCAGAGAGAAAGCATTGACCTATCTTTTTTTTTAATCAATGAAAGCATCCTGTTTGAACACCTGATAGATGATGATTTCTTTGTAGAGAGGGGAATGAGATCAGAGGCAGTTTATTTCTTGTATCTGAACTGTGATATGCAGGTATCTGCCTATCACAAAAATGTGTTCTGCAATTGCATCTTGATCACTTTTCATCATGAATGTTTCAGGCTGGACTTGAGGGTGATTTTAAATGAAATTTGTAAATTTAAAATTCTGCTTAAATAATCAATAGCCATTCTGTTGATTGTACCATCTGATATATTTCTGTTAACATTGATTTTTACAGAATTATTGAATCTAAATGTATTTTATAATTGTTTTCTCACTTAGCCGTCCATATACCAATAAAGTCATTACATTATGGTATCGACCACCAGAATTGCTGCTAGGCGAGGAGCGTTACACACCAGCTATAGATGTTTGGAGCTGTGGGTAAGCCAGTGACTCTTCCATGCTTTGGTTTCTGACTTAAACTTGTGGTTACTACCTACAGTGGTTCATACCTCAAGGTTTAAGCATTGTGTAGCTGAAATGCTATTTAGTTTTGATCTTCCTTAAATAATATGATAAATCTAAATTTTTGCTGTTTCTTTGGACAGTAGCCACAAGCACATGCAAGAGCTCACTTCTAAAAAAAGCCTTCAGGTTTTTGTATTTAAGATATTCTATTGTTTCTTTTTATAAATGTGAACTAAAACATTACCATTGTTCATGGCAATAATTTTCTTCAGAAGAAAATATGAAGATCTCTCTCTCACACAAGGCAATGGGAAATGCTGCTCGGTAAATACAGATAGGTCCTTTGCATGCACCTTTCATTGGCAATTTGCTAGATACCTAATAAGATCCTTAGGCAACCAAGATAAGCTTGCCATCTCTCCCTCCCCCCAAATACTCCAGTTTATGCTATTGGTGTTTTAGCTTGTTCTGTTTTCTTCCTAGTTGCATCCTTGGGGAACTGTTTACAAAGAAACCTATTTTTCAAGCTAATCTTGAGTTGTCCCAGCTTGAATTAATCAGGTAAAGCATTCTATGAATGATAGAAAGGAGATCGGGCACAGGAAGTAGTTTGTGTATTCTGCCTTGGCTGTGCCAGCAGTTGTCATATTTTGTAGAATTGCAAGCAATTATATTAGGTCCAGATCAGATCTATAAACAGTATGTACCAGCTGATTGCTCATGTTAGAAATGTACGTAGATGCCAAAATAAATGCTTTTCTTAAGTTTTTGAACTTATGTAACTATATCTTATATTATGAGTCTTTATCTCCAGTCTGGTAATCCACTCTTCAGGAGATAGGAACCCAGACTTCTGTATATGCAGCTTAGCTATAATTTTGAATTGTGATTCTAATGATGCCGTTAGATTACCAGAAACTGGCATTTAGACTCCCTTTAGATACCATACAAAGAGGCCAGGGCGGAAAAGAATCGCTATGTGACTTATTTAGCTGGTCAACATCTGCTAATCCTTGAGAAAAAAAAATGTTTGCAGTTTCATCAGCTGCAAAGTCTTCTCTCAAGTAACTTAATCCTTGTTAGGAATTTTTCTAAAATCTGAAATCCATTGCCTGGGCCCAGAGTTGCCTTATTGGTGAGATGGACAGCATTTGAGTTAAATAAATAAATACATTTTTATTATTCATCTACAAGTGTCTTCTTTAGCTAATCTTAATCATGGCTTGCCTCACCCATGCTGGCAGAGGGGCCATAATGTAGATCTTGTCAGCCAAGGAATTTCAGCTGACAGGATCCAGGAGAAGAGCCCTCTGGATATTTCAAAAGTACCTCAAGACAATGACCCTGCCAGATGGCTTGGGACCCCAGTGGGGGAGCTCCATACTGGATTCAGTAGATAAAACTCAAGGCCACCTCCCCCCCCATGCGTTTGGTTCCCTTCTATGCTATCTTGTCTCATTAATTGTATCTGTTAAATCTTTTTATTTTCTGTGTTTTTGTAATTGATAATTTTAATGTTTTTTCAATGTTTTTTATGTTAAAAGCCACCCAGAGTTGTTGGATATGAGATGGAGGGCAAATAAATGTAATCAATCAATCATCTCTGCTTGTCAGAATGTTCAGTTTGCTACTGTATGTAGCAAACTCATTTCTGTGGTTCTTTAAATACTACCAAAAAAAGATAGGCTCTTCTTCATATGTCTTCTGCATTTAGAGATGACTAATGGAAATTTCAATTTTGCTGCCCAAATGATATTTCATTTTATTTTCTCTGATGTTCTTTTTATTTCAGTTTTAAAGTCCATGCTAATAACTATTAATGAATCCTTTGAGATATTTCAAATAAAATTTGAGTTTAATTAGACAGAATTGAAAATCATTTATGTATACTCTGTGAATTTCCTCTTTAAAAATTAGTAGTGAGAGGGAGGGTGGGGGAGAGAGAGAGAGAGAGAGAGAGACCCAAAATCATCCAGCTAGATCTTGCAATATCCTACTTTCTAGGCTAGCACATTAGCCACTATGCCAAAGGATATTGGTTTCTACATTGCATAATGGGGAAAGGTGATATGCAAGTGTTGGTAATGTATTATTTGGAGTTGGATGGGTAATTTGAACATAACCATAAAACTGAGTGAGTTCAAGTATTATGTTTATTGAGAAATTCAAAACTGTATTTATATTTCCTTGCAGCCGTCTTTGTGGGAGCCCGTGTCCAGCTGCCTGGCCAGATGTCATCAAACTTCCCTACTTCAACACCATGAAACCTAAGAAGCAATATCGTAGGCGCCTGCGGGAGGAGTTTTCTTTGTAAGTTGGCATACTTTGGATGAGAGCATAGCATTGTATGCAGTATGTCCTCATGTTTAGTATAATAATAAAGCACAATATCTAATTTTTTATTTCTATATGCGGTCTGTGTGAATATGGTATGATGTAGTGGTGCAGAGGCTATCCACTTGTTTTCCTAAAAAAGCTTGCTCAAGTTCCTCCCTTTCAGAAAACAGGTTAAGGTAGGCTGGACTAGAACTCACAGTCTCCTGGTTTCTAGATCAATTTTTGGGGATGGAAAAGAGAGAAGGATGAAATTGTTGACCGCTATGTCTCATGTAGGCTTACTGCAGTTATAGATAATTTTATTTGGCCCAATGTATATTGTTAATTGTATTGGATTTTAGATACCTGTGAACTCCCAGGGTCTGTAAAACATTCATGGGCCTAAAGTCACAAACTTCTAGTGGATTCTAGATGAGAATTAGGAGAGGACATGGGGACATTTACCTGTTTCAGCTGTTAACTGCATTCAGTAGTGTCCAATAAGTGTCTTGGATAAAGGGGGAGGAGTGATTACTTACTGCCAGCATACAGAAAAAATACAATTTGTTTTTTTCCCCCATACTTGAGAATACTTTGCACTCAAGAGCATCCATTCTTAGGCAATTCATGGTTGGGCAAATAGATGAAATTAAAATATGCTACAAGATTTCATTTCAGGGTTTGGGACTCCTAGTACTTTGTTATTAGAACTGTTTTTTAAATAAATAATTTGTGCTGATATTATTGTGGTATTTATTCATCTCAGTTGTGTTTTGATTTGAATGGAGAAGGCATGTGGATATGAGTAAATATACATGTGGATATGAGTAAATATATTTGCTGCCAAATTCCCAAAGCATTTTCTCTTTTGTCAGCACATAGATTGGTACATTCATTTGAATTACTATGTATGCCACAACCATGTACATTTGATAGAAATGAATGAAGGCATAATTATTTGTTTAGTCAGCAGAGAGCATTAGATCCATGTCCCGAGGCAGTAGGCTTTAAGCAAGGAAAGAAATGAGAAAATTCATACGTGTGGCCTCAATTTTTAGTGATTTAATCCCAACACAACTGATACCAGTTTAAGATCATCCCATCCATTCTTCCAGAGCTGGTGTATTAGACTGATTTTTAAATGAACATATGGAGATGACTAATAATCAAATTTGTCCATCTAATCCAGAAACATCTGCTTTGACTAGTAACAGTTCTTCAAGCAAACATTTTACAATTGATAATCATAAACACATGGGTTTGAAGCACAAATTATCAGAATCATGTACCTGCAAGTATCACATTGCAGTATAGATAGTCCTCGATTCACAACAATTAATTTAATGACCACTCAAAGTTACACAGCAACACTGAAAAAAGTGACCTACGCCTATTTTTCACATTTAGAATCCTTTCAGCATCCCCATGGTCATGTGATCAAATTCAGATGCTTGGCAACTGACTCATATTTATGATGGTTGCAGTGTCCTGGGGTCATGTGATCATCTTTTGCGACCTTCTGACAAGCAAAATCAATGGGGAAGCCAGATTCACGTAACAACTATGTTACTAACTTTTTAACGACTGCAGTGATTCACTTAACAACTATGGCAAGAAAGATCGTAAAATGGAGTAAAATTCACTTAACAACTCTCACTTAGCAACAGAACTTTTGGGCTCAATTGTGGTCACAAGTCAAGGACTATCTGTATGAAAGACAGATGTGTATCCATATTCAGTGAACAAGTTCTTTCCCATAGGCTTGACCCCAAAGGGCTCATTCTGACCTACCTTTCACGGAGTGCTGCCCTTTAAAAAAACGGTTCTGCAGGTGTCAGTTGAATTTACTGACAAAAGCATAAGGCAAACAAGGACTATGTTGGTGTTCCACAGGTTCCCTGAAGTACATTTTGGAATATGACATTGAAATATTATTCATAGTTGGAAAGAGCCTTGGAGGCACAAAATACATAGTTAGATGCTATAGATTGGCCACACCTGGTAAAACTTGAAAAGTTTGTCTTAAATATTTGAAAGTTATGTCAAGTAATTTGACTTCTGAAATTTTATAGTGCTATATTTTACCATTTAATTTTTTAATCTTAATTTAAATATCTTAATGTTGATTTTATATGTTGTTTATATTTTAATTACATTGTACATTACACAGGTCCCCTCCTTGAAAAAGGTGGATGATTAAGAAATAGGAGATATATATATATATATATATATATATATATATATATATATATATATATATTAATTAGTGCTGATTATTGTGTCAACTCTGGCCTCTCCTCTCCATATTTTTTCTCATCTTCTAGCATTCCTTCTGCTGCCCTTGACTTGCTAGACCATATGCTAACACTGGACCCCAATAAACGATGTACAGCAGAGCAAGCCTTGCAGAGTGATTTCCTAAAGGATGTTGATATCAGCAAGATGGATCCTCCAGAGTAAGTATCCTGCTAAAGGAAAAAGAAACCCATCCTTGGTTTACAAGCTAGTTCAAATTTGGAGGATAGCTTAGAATTGCCTACCTTGTACTTCAGTCCTGATATCTACTTTTTCTTTGTACATGCAAAGGCTGCTGGCATCCCCTTTATTCCTATGATATGTCTGCACGTAGCCACCTCCCACATTTTTTGGGGATGTGTGTGTGTCAAGTTCTTTGTGGAATCTGTTGGAGCTACAGATAGATGAGGCAAGGAGAAAATTGTTTAATCCAAGAAAAAATAGACATGTCTAGATTCAAGCCACATTTTTTCTGTAACTCCAAATTTATTTACTGAAATGGCCCTTGATATATATGCCCTAAGCTTTAAAACAGTAGTAGTGCAATTCTTGTGGCTTCTGTATAGCTTTAAAGCCTTTTGTGAAATCTAAGTTTATTCTTCCTCTCATTCACTCACTCCAAATGACCTCCCTTTTGACTTATATAAGAGTTTCTAACACACGAGAAAGGAGTTTTGCATTGGACTATTGGGGTAATGAGAGAAATACCAATAATCTAATATTAGAATTTTTATTTTAATTGTTTGCCCTTGCCATTATTGTCTCTAATGTTTATGTATTGTCTTTCTAGCCTCCCTCGTTGGCAGGATTGTCATGAACTCTGGAGCAAGAAACGCAGGCGGCAACGGCAAAGTGGGATTGCGGTCGAGGAACCTCTCTTAGCAAAGGTTTCCCGGAAGGACACAGCCTCTGTAATAAGCACTGAAGCTATCAAGAATCATAGCAGCCCAATACCCCCCCAGCCTGCTCAGATCAAAACACAACCTTGTGCTGGAGACTCATTTGGTTAGTGCATAACCTAAGAAAATCCTTCAAAATTTAATTAATTGGCAGGATTTTTTGCATCCTTACGTATTTGGAAATTCAACTTTCCAAACTGACTTAGAGGTACTTAGAATAGTGGTGTGTACTTTTTAAAAACACCATATGCATGTTAATAATAGTAATTAGTAATACATTCTTTATAGCCAATTTTGATTAGACATTTCTTAGCTTTATTCCACCTTAATTAAAGTTTCTGGGTAGTTTTTGGAAATTTATACAATAATAATAATTTATTAAACTTGTAGGCGGCCACCTAGTGGTCAACAATCTTGGGTAGCTCACAACAATCAAACAAAGAAATTATAATAAAATTAATAAAAGAGAAAATATAATATTAAAAAAATGGCAAGCACAATGAAGCAAGGGGTCTTACTCTCCCTTGAGAAAGCAAGGGTAAAGAGCCAGTAAATTTGTTGAATTTCAGTTTAGCAGTATTTTGATGGAAATCTCTTTACCATTTTACATGTGGATAAATTCCCATTCACATATGTATATAATATGCATAATATGCATATAATGCATCATGTATTAACTTCAATCAATAGTATTTGTTCTTCAGACAGGGTTTACTTGTGCCTGTTCAGGAACTAGGTCTCTACGTTTTTATTAAACATATCTAATAAATGTATTTTGGGAGTGCTGTGGCTCTGTGGTTAAACTGAGCTTTTCAGTTGGGAATCTAACAGCCCAGCTTTCAGACCTAAGTGCTGTGCAATGGGGTGAGTTCCCTTACTTGCCCCAGCTCCTGCCCACCTAACAGTTTCAAAGCATACAAATGCAAATAAATAAAGAGGTACCACTTTGGTGGGGAGGTAACAGCACCCCCTGCCCCTTGATGTAGTGATACTGGCCACATGACCATGGAAATGTCTTTGGACAATGCTGGCTCCCTCGGCCAAGAAACAGAGATGAGCACTGCCCTGTAGAATCAGACATGATTGGATAGGGGATATCTTTACCTTTTATCTTTACCTTATTGGACATTTCAGATAAATATATGTAAACAAAGAAGGGAAAAAAGGGACAAAAAAGTAAGCAAGGGATTTACAAATGTCTTAGGAGATGATAATTTTCCAGAATATAATTAACTGATTGTGAATAATAGAATACATTATATCATTTTAAAAGCTTGAACATCAGTTTTAATCTCTAAGCAAAGCATACATATCTAGAAACATAGTCAATACAATACACTGGAGCCTTGGGTCACGAACGATCCTGTTCGTGACCAGATTGCGTGGTGAACAAAAAATCCACCCAACTTTTGAATCTGGTCACGATTCAAAAATCAGGTGGCGAACAAAATCGGTGTGGAAAGATTCCTGTTCTGCGCCGATTTCCCCTTTGCCGTTTTTTGGGGGGGTCCACACATGCCCAGATGGTCGTGCTTCCAGTCCCAACCAAATTGGGTTGCGACCGTAGTCCTGGAACGGATTACAGTTGTGACCCAAGGCTCCACTGTATAAATCATAAAATGAAATTTGTGAATCTCAGTAAATTCAGTCCATATTATTAGAAGTAACTCTGCTTTAGAAGTCCTATGAAATTGCAATATAGACTTGGAGTCCTACTGATCATTGACAGTATTTTATTAATAAAATTATGCTGAGTTATTTAAATTTTGCATGTGATAGAATCTGTATATTGAATTATAATTGAAGAATCCAGTTTGAATTAAAATCTGTGTCAGATTTACTTTTGAGATACACATTATTTTAGTCATTGAGGCACACTTCTACAATTAATTAACTATTCAAGGGCTGTTGAAGTATCCAGTCCTAATGTCTCTTCTGTTCCTTACTCGGTGTATCACTGACTTCAAAGATTTATTTAGTATATCTTCTCATCCAATGACCTGGTTGAAAGTCACACTAAAAACAGTCCTGCAGACTTGAACAAAGAACAGATTATAAATAACTAAAATGCTGCTTTTTGCTCTCAGTTTAGAATTCTTTTCAAAAGACTAATGCGTTAATAGTTTCTGAAGAGTCCCAGTAAAGTTAACAGGTTCATTTTTCTGTCTTTTCTGACTTCTATCATCTACACACTAAATTGAGCTAAATTCTGGAATCTGAAAACAGATGGGGCAAATGCACCGAGGAAGCTGAGGCTGCAATTCCAATAGGCAGTAGTGCAAATTAGCAGGTGTATAAAACTGGATCAAACAGAGGAATTTCCTTAATAGTGTAGCCATATACAATAAAGGTGAAATGTGTGCTTTCCAGTTGTACAGTCTAGACTGATCCCCCAAATTAGTGAATGTCAGTTTTCCTGAACTTCAGTTTTTATAATCTCCAGCTAATAACATGAAGGCTAAGTTCCAGGTGACTAGAGGATACCAGACTGAGAAATGTTTCCGTAGATTCAGCTCCGCAAATACAATCCATCCTGGTATGTGAGATGAGAAGCTGGGCTTATATGATAGTTCTCCCTCTAGCATTTTGAATGAATCTCCTACTAGTATTTTGAATTGCTCTGGTTAACTTTTCTGTTTGCCCCTCTGTACATACCCTATGTCCTTAGACTGTTGTGTCATTTACTATTCTTACATTAAATAATTTTAAAAATTATTTTTTGAAGGAAAAGAGGAGAATAACACTAAATGTGTCTATAAGTAAGATGTAGTTACATATAGACACTTTCCTGGTCTACTTTTTCTAAGGTCTTCTTGCTTCTTTTTCTGTTCCCTGTTGCCTTCCTTCATGTTTTCAGCAGGTCTTGGTGACATCACACAACAGCTGAATCAGAGTGAGCTGGCTGTCTTACTGAACTTGTTGCAGAGCCAGACAGACCTAAGTGTTCCACAGATGGCCCAACTACTCAACATTCATTCAAACCCTGAGATGCAACAACAGCTAGAGGCCCTTAACCAGTCTATCAATGCACTCACTGAAGCCACCACCACCACCACCACCACCATTCAACTGCAGGATTCCCAGAAAGTGCCTGAAGAGGAAACAGCTGTTGAGGAACCACCCCCACCAGCCCATCCCTCTGAGGAACAACCCACTCCTGAAGCAGCAGGCACTCAGGGAGACATGCAAAGCGTTCTGGCAGTTTTGCTGAGCCAGCTAATTAAAACCCAAGAGCCTGCAACAAATACAGAGCAGAATAGCAGTGAGAAGAACAGTGATCTACAGGGGCAACGGAAAACCCCCACTTTGCCTCAGGAGGAAACTGCAGGTAAATAATTGTGACACCCCCTTGCTCCTAGGACTTAAGGGGGAAAATTATATGGGTCTTTCCATGTGGTAAATAAAAAACACTTTGAATATTCTTTAACCAAGCCTGGTAGTCGTCTCTGAGTGTGTGTGGAATCTGGCAACAGTTTGGGGTTCCTGAAAGTACTCGTCATAAGACCTTGAGCAAGTTGTGTACTCTTGGCCCTAGCTTCTCTTGTGAAAGAATTTTTAGGATGTAAGGCTGGGAAGTCTTGGCATGTACCTTGTTCAATTGAGAAGTGATTGCTCAGATATTCTCTTATATCAGTTTTCATGCACATGGAAGCTAGCATGGTACTGAGAAGGCTAGATCATAGTCCTCCTCATTATTGCCCTAGCTTTGTGCTTAGAAACCTTACATTTAGTCTTTAGAATGTTAGAAGACTAAAGCCTATAATTAATGTTACTCTAATTAAATCTTTAAGTCCTTTATGAAGGTGAACTTAAAATAGTTGCTGATCTGTGCTGAGGAAATGAGTTCTAAAGAAGTCTGTTCTACAAATGAGAGGACACAGATTCTCCCACTGAGGCCTACCCCATCATCTCACCCTTCTTATGAAAGAAACTATCACAGTCTAAACTGAAGTAGAAATTCCAGGTGCTTATTCTGAACTAGGCCAATATTGGTGGGGAGGGTCCATTCTTATCAGCTTCAATGGTTTGGGATATCTGATATCTTATCTATGGGGAGAACCCCTACATTTTACCAAAATGGAAATGAGCAGCATATTGCTTGGTCTCTTGCAATATTGAATCATTATACATTTCTTTCTTTTGGGTATTCCATATGGGTTTTGATTATGGGAAGGGCTATTGTATATTCTATATGGAATTTTGTTGTTTATATGATACTCTTCATAGTGAAAATAATATTTTCATTTGTTTAAAGGAGTGTATTTAGCTGCTTTATTTTCAGAGATAGTATTTGAAAATATGTGGGCCATGACTGCTGAAATTTAAGAAGATGAAGGAGAGGTTCAGCACCATTTTTTCTGGGAGGCAACTTCAGTACCCTGCCTAGATCTTTGTAACTAACTATGAAATCAGATGTATAATAAACAGTAAAAGCCAGAAATGATTATCTTGTACATGGGTCCCAGGAATTTAGACCAAGTTTGATGCAGAAATTTATTTTTCTTTGGTTTACCTCTTTTTTAAAAAGTTTTAAAGCACACACAGCTATTTCATACCTAGTACTATTACCCTGACTGGCTCTCAAAGATCTCAGAAGGAGAATTTTTGAGTCCTGCAGTATGCAATCCTTTTTATGTCCGATAATTTGAAAGTTATTTTATTCAAATATAATGTTCTCTTCCCTAAATGTTCCCACTTCCTTTATATCTCTCTCTGAAATGTTTGATGTTTGTTCACATGTACTTATGAGATGGTGTTTAAAAGAAGTAACCATTCCACAGCCTGTCCTCACATTCTCCCACCAGAGAAGAGACCCCCTGAGCCTCCTGGACCACCACTGCTGCCACCACCCAATCTGACGAAGAGAACAACTCTAATGCAGCTCAGGAGTTGAATCCGGCTATGACAGCCGCTCTCCTCCAACTTTTATCCCAGCAAGAGGCAGGGCTGCTGAGCCACCCAAAACAGGAACCCCAAGTTGCAAGGCCCTCCTTGGAATACACCAGGTCACAAACTTCATCCAGGACTTATACCACTGTCCGGCCTGAGGGCTGCAACTTTGATGTTGATGAAAGAAATTCCATCCAGACTTTAACAGAGACATCATCCCCAACTGCGGAGAAAAGTAGCACCTTCCTGGGTTCCACAAGCCACATCAGGGAGTCCAGCAGTTACCAGAGCACAGGATCAGTTCAGTTCCCTGGGGACCAGGACCTCCGTTTCACCCAAGTCCCCTTAGGGGTACGTTCTGCTATTGGGCAGTCCTTCATCAAAACTGAGGGGAGTAACAATACACTGGTACACTCAGAGGCCAACATTCATAACTACAATGAGGTGGGAGTAACAAATTCAAGTGACACAGGAACAAGCCACACGTGGGGAAACCCAGTCCAGTCCACTGCATACGGGAAAGCATTTCGTGGGCAGAATAGAGTACCTCCAAGAGGAGGAAGAGGGGTACCTTATTAAAATGACTGAAGAGATGGCATGAGGGGGGGTAGTGTTTACTTTCTTATTGTCTTGACCTCAGAGCAATTAGCTTGACGGGCAAACTATTGACCACCTACTATAGAAATGGTTGATCCCCCCCCCTCCCCCCTTTGCTCACTGGGCTGCTCTGTTTCTTTCCCCTCAGGGCTTTAGAATGAAAATTCTTTAGCCTTTTTGTGACATCATTCCATCCCCCAAAATCTATTGATTTGGGTTTGGTGTGATAAGTTTTGTTACATTGACAGGGGGGTGGGGGGGGGGAGGGAAAAGAAGGAAATATTTCTTAAAGAATAAATTGGAGACATGAATTGAATGTGCTTGTATGACTTGCGCTGTTATTTTTGACAGCCCACTGAAGATCTGGATGAGATGAATCAGTGTCTTGGTCTATGTTTTTTTGCAGAATAAAGTCTTAGAATGAGCTGTACTATTTCAATAGCAGGTAGAGAAATCCATATGTGGAGTAAGAGATAGAAATTTTCCCTTTTGTAGGTAGAAAATTCAGCATATTATGAAGAGAAATATTAGCCCAACATCCCCTTGGCTGTATTAATCATCTTTCTAAAGCCAAGACTGCACTTTCTGGGAAGAAGAATGCTTGAAAAGTGCAGTTCAGCATCATCAGTCACTCAACCAGCTCATTCTACGGCTCGTGTAGATCTAATCTCAGTATTGCAAAGTCCATACATGTTTTGTTTTTCTCTTGCCGCCTTGAATTTCAAGATTTGTCAGATGGTGCCTACATGCCTTTTATACTGAATTAGAAAAAAAAACTGCTTATGTTATGTAAGTCTTGGGATATTTTCCCTCTTCTTAGTTATTGTTTCTTTATATGAAAAGGCAGGAGGCTACATTCTTCCAAGGGTAAGCTGTTCCCTGGTTTACTGTGAAAAGCTATGTGCGGTTATACTTACTTCCAAACTTTAGCTGAACTAAGTTTCTGTAGTGAGTCCACTGAGTAGTGGATGGAATGATTATTTTTAAATTTTCCCTCTTAAGAATGGCAAGTGTCTTTTTGTTGAAGTTCATACAGCCTGAGTGAATGGCTAAAATAAAATAAAAACCAAAAACTTTGTAATTCTTAAATTCTTGGGGTAGAGGGTATTTAATACTAAAATGAAGGAAACTTGAATAGGTTTATTTTTTTCTCAGTCTTTAAAAGATAAGTGTTGATATCTCTTATATGATAAAACACTGTTTTCAGTGTTTGAGAAGACTTTTTGAAACATTCCTCAATAAAATGAGGGTACTTACTTATTTTTAATTCTATTTTTTATTTTTTGTTTTAGTAGTATCACTCATACTGATTAATTTTCAATTTCAATTTTTTTTATTCCTCTCCCCCATGTAGATCTTTGTGAAACATTGCACTGAAGGCTATAATGCTCCAAGATTTCAAAATACAGAATTATGGAGAGACATAATTTCTTAGTAACATGGCTCCACTTCCTCCCACTTCCAATTCTTTTAAATGAGGGTTTTCAAAGAGAGAAGCATGCTAGAAATTGAAAAGCATTGCGAATTTTGATAGTTGCTATAGATCATTAAAAAAAACCCTGCTTTCAAATTATAGCGAAGAAAAACTGCAATATTTGGGGAAGCACATTGCTGCTGAATATACTTTAAACATGATGAGGGAGTGATGTCATAATTGAAATTGAAACAAAGGGATAAGGGGGAATCATTAAGTATAGTAATGTGCCACCTTATATTAGAAAAATACTGTTTTCTTTGTTCTGCAAAGTGTAGAAAGTTTGCAAAATTCCAAGTGTAAATTTTGTGTGTACTTTAAAATCTTCAGTTCGTACTTAATGTGCAAAAAAAAAGTATTATATGTGCAGAATATGGTAAATAAAAGGGAGGGTTTTCTCTCTCTGATCCCCCTCCTTTATTATGCATTTTTCTTGATGTTTTTATGTTAGCAAGCTTAAATTGTCCTGGTATCCCAATCATATTCCTTCTATCCTTTCTTTTGTCTAAAGACAGAATTATCATTTAGCCATATGGCCATTCATTTTCTCTTGTATTCACCTGAAAGAATTTGAGCATCACAGATACAATTACCTGCTTCAAGATTTTTTCCCTACCATTGGACATGAAAGACCAGATTAGGGACAGATTATCATGGAGAAAATGTGATTTAGAATTGATATCAACTTGAAGGCACAAACCAGAATTATGCAGCATTTTGGATTCCAAAAGAAGTATTTGCTTCAGAAAAAAAATAACTTTTTTCCTGAGATTTTGCAGTTGCCCTCTAGTATTACTCTGTGATCCTGGGAAAAAATGGATTTGGTTAAAGAAGTGGTGCCATGTATGCACACTTACGCATTTCAAAGCACTTTTTAAAAACCTTTGAATTAGAAGCATAGCACAGCTACTGTAGATAATTAACTTCAAGTGAAGAATTTGCTGTTGCAAATTGATTTGGAGGATAATTTTTCTTCTTTTAGAAGGGAGTCTTTTCAACACCCTCTTTTTCATGCTTTGTCCTATGCAGAACAGGCTTATAGATTTTGCAGAATACTAGTACCTAGTTCAGTACATTGAATGAAACAGGGAATTGCTTTGAATTTTAGTACAATTAAGGATACATTGGGAGGGAATTGAGAAAATGTTCACTCTAGTTCTGGAATTTTCAACAACTACTGTATCTTACAGTTTTTATATACATGGTTACCTTGGGTTTTTTTTTTAAATACGTGATTGCCTTGTTCATTTTTAACATCTTTCATCATTGAACCATATTAAGATTTCTGAATTAGTGCTATTCACCCAAGATGTAAATTGAGTTCACCTAAGACCATTACTTTATTCTACACCCCACCTTCTCCTTTCTGTAGGATGGTATCCTGATCTTGATTGGCATGGTTTCTTTTAAGGAGTGCTCTCTGTATTCTTAAGGAATTATAATATCCAATTAACTTGGATAAAACTTCAGGACCTTTTTTTTAAAAAATGCTACTAAGTGCTAGGGGATAGAAGAAGGTATAAATATCATGTAGGACAACTTTGGGGAGGGGGAAAGGTCAGTATTAAATATTTGATTAGCATAAATCCCTAATTTGGAATTTCAGATGCTTCCTGCTGACTTATGACCACAATGGAGCTCAAAATGTCTGTTGCTAAGAGTGAGAGTTAAGTAAATTTTGCCTCATTTTATGACCTTTCTTGCCACAGTCGTTAAATGTATCAATGCAGTTGTTAAGTGAATCTGGCTTCGCAAAGGAAGATCACGTGACCCCCAGAACATTGCAACCATCATAAATACATGCTAGCTGCCAAGTGGTTGGATTTTGATCACATGACCAAGAGGATGCTGCAACGGTCATAATTTTGAAAAATGGTCAAGTCACTTTTTTCAGTGCCGTTGTAACTTCAAATGGTCATTAAATAACTGTTGTAAGTCGAGGACTACCTGTACTTCTTCGCAAATAATTACTTGCATATATGAAGGAGCCATCACATACTAAGTACCTTCGTTCGTGGATTTAATACTTTTCAAAATAGTCGGAAAATTAACACATACGTACCTTTTGACAAAATAATAAGGCAGAATACCTCTAATAAAATAGTAATTATGTTTATCAAAGCTGAAGTTTCCTTGTCTGTTACAATTTCAGAACTACAGTACTCCTGTAACAGATCCTTAGCTTTTCTTATCAAGTATATTAGCAATAGCACTTTCAGGGATCGTTTTAAAACTCCTTACAACATTTTCTACAAAACACACACACATCCCCAAGAAAAGGGGGGAAAAATAGTGATTCATCATGCTAGTACTAGCCTGGTAGGTTTAAGACTATCTATTTTTGGTGTTGGAAAAATGCAACAAAAACGAGTTGCTGCCTGCAAATTCCAGTGTACAAAGATGAGAGTACATGTATCTGTAATCTGGCAAATTAATTGAAATTTCAGATCAGGGATGTCAGGGCAGGTCTTCTCTAAAGGTCAGTCAGTTCACTACATATTCCTATGCAATATGTAGATACAGTACATGCGAATAATAGATTGTTTTCCAACTCTGTTCAAAGCAAATGCAAGACACAGACCTGGAGAATATCAAGTGTGAACAGCATCTGAGATCTTAAAAATATATTGTGCTCATCTGAGAAAGGGTTGCTCAAGGATGAAAAATGAGGGAAAAACAAAATTGAAATATCAGTGCTACTAGTACTGATCTGTGCCTCTGTCCTGTAAGTTTTTTGTTATTCTATTTGTAAATCTTCATGGTCCATCATTTACCTGTAACTCCTATTATTGCAGTGCAAGCAGTACATAACAAAAAGCTATAACTTCAAGAGTAAAGAATGCAAGCTACATTGAGGCCTTGATCCTGTTTAAATACTCCAGTGGTGGTTGATTAATTGCCTTTACAGTTTCAGTATTAAAAAGCATATTTGCAACTCATGAACAAGAGCCCTTTGTGGGCTGTATATAAAAATTCTGCACAGAAAAATAATAATCAGATTAGTCTAAACCATATGGTTGAAACAGTGTTGGCGTATTTTGCTTTTCATCAGTTTCAATTGTATGGTTTCTATTTTGCTAGTCAGAAGAGCATAGGACGGCATTATTTCCCCTTGCTAGTTAGTGGAAATCTTGTTCAAAAACTCTTGTCTCTTTTGAAATGTTGTCAAGCTATGGCCATCTCTCATATATCTAAAGTCATTTTAAAAATCATCAAAAAAGGAGAAAGATATAGTGTGGGTGGGTGGGCAGATTTACATAGATCAGTTCTGTGTGTATCCACTTCAAAATATTTTGCCTGTATAAATACAGGTTGCTTTTATTTGTTTAGAATTCACAAATTCCATCAGTTTTGACAGTTTCTAATTTATACAGGAAGTCCTTGACTTACCACCAAAATTGAGCCCAAGTTTCCTTAGCTAAGCAAGACAGTTGTTAAATGAATTTGGCCCCATTGTATGACCTTTCTTGCCACAACTAGAAGAGTCACTGCTACTGTTATTAAGTGAATCTGCTTTCCCATTGATTTTGCTTGTCAGAAAAGTCACAAAAAGTGATCACATATGCCTGGGACACTAGCTATCATAAATACATGCTAACTGTCAACCATTGAAATTTTGATCTCCTGGGCAGTGAAAGTGTGAAAAATGGACCAAAGTCACTTTTTCAGTGCCACTGTAACTTCAGAGTGTCATTAAATGAATAGTTCTAACTTGAGGACTATCTGTATAGCACAATCATATATGTCTTTGGATAGAAGGCACATTGAATTTAATAGAATTCCAGCCTTTGATCTGCAGATTTGGGAATACTAAAATGCAATTAGCATTTTAGTAGCAGTTAATACACTGCAAACTAATTCACAATATTTAAACGTCTCCATTGAAATACCAAACAGAATATTTAGAAAACTGAAATGCAGAAGTTAATCTAGCTATTTGAGTATATGACATTTCTTTTTGTGGTTGCATGTATTCAAATAGCTAGATTAGGAATATGCTCTTAATTATAGAAAAACAGTTTCAAGAAATCTCAAATCTGCATTCATTAGTTT